>NC_065561.1:13688833-14303639 GCF_022605725.1 Anthonomus grandis grandis | reverse complement strand
TTTCTAAAAAAGGTAGAAAATAAACAAAACACCACGAATACCCATTAAAGAATATTGGCCGCTCCAGCTGAGAAAGCCACTAATGTCTTTTAACGCAAATTGTAAATTAAAATTAATTGCCGTACCGAATCACACAATCTTTCAATGACGATTAAAGGCTCGCGTTCCGGTCATATGACAAATTTACCATAAATTAATTTCTAGTATCACGTGCTCCCTTTTATTGTCTCATTGTAGGTTTGTATTTAAAAAAAATTGCGGTTTGTTTACATTTTGTTGTAATGTGGATTATCCAGATATTAATATGATTTGTAAGGATTTGATAACGGCGAGACTTAAAAAATTAAATTGTGTCTTTAGATATCTTGATTGGAAAATATGATAAATATTAAATATATAAATGAGCAGTAACAGCTATATTACTACCAATTTAAAATTATACAAAAAAAAATTGTACCTCTGAAAAGGCCATTGAATTCTCTATTTAAAATTACATACAAAATACCTTTTTTAACTATCAAATTAAATACAGAAGCCTCAAGAGCTTGAAATTACCAAACAATTAGTATTAATATTAATTAGATATGAGCAGTATACTGATTTGTATTGTTTTATTTTTTTTTAAAGAAATCACTTTTTTAATTTATTGTATAGGATTTATTACGGGAGTATCTAAGTAAGGAGGATGAATATGGTGGCCTGGATGCGAAGGTTTTTGGTGGAATTCGAGAGGTGAAGTATTTTTTAAGGGATGATACTTTTAATAAACCTACGAGAGAAAGTGAAACCTCAAGAACGAACTGTACTTACATATTAAATCCCTAAAAGCTACCATTTCCCTGGAAAAGATGGTATAACGATTACATTAATTCAAAATAATCACAGATTTCTCATGAAACCTTTGTTGTATGTATTTAATAAGTGCTTCGAATCAAGCGTAATTCCAGAACCTTGGAAGGTATCTATAGTTACTTTAATCTTTAAGGCAGGAGACAAAAGTTCATCCACCAACTACAGACCTATTTCAGTGATAAATATTTTTTCTAAATTGTTTGAAAAGTGCCGCAATATACATTTGCATCGTATGTATATCCTGTTTTGGCATCACATCTAGACCATAATTTTATGCCTCTTTTCACAGGTTTTTGTGGCATATATTATTTCAGTGAAGATCTTCCTTTGAAGCCCACCATGCTCTCGTCAATACTTTGACTTGTACTGTCGGATCGTTATTTCTGAAACGTATATTTGAAGCAAGATAGAAGCTCTTGTATATAGTAAATCTTACTGGCCCCTTCTGGCTTGACTGGATTATTGAAATAAAGCTTGGATAGTAAAAACAAACACACCTGTTTTTGGATATGGCCGATTTGATGGGCTTCTTTCCCAAAGATGGATGCGATGACCAGTAATGGCGAAGTTTTGGCACCTTATTCAAACACATAACTAATGTGCAGCCAATAGTAATCATAATCTACCATGCATCAGTGAAAGTCGCCTGCTTCTTTTTATTTTCTTTGTAAATTTTGATTCGCTCGTTTGTAGACTCAGCAATAAAAGTAAATAAACTTCGAGGAAAAATTTTAGTGAATATGTCCAGCAGGGAGGCATTTGCAGCAATTGAAGGATTGACTTTCATTTGGAATGCTAAGTCTTGGGACATAGGTATTTGTAGGTAATGACCAAATTATATTACCAGTTGTAACAGGAGTTTCAGCCTCTTGATCTGAATTTTCAGCAGAAATAACGCCGTCGTTGGGTTGGGTTGGGTTCTTGTTTGCATCACTTTCAATGTCTCCACTATCTTCGTCCGAAGTATCCGAGGGCTGATACAACTCGTCGGACTCTTCACTATTATGGAATGGGTCTTCTTCTGAGGAAGAGTCTTCATATGGGGATTGCACCTCTTCTTCAGGTGACAACTCTTCTATTGTCAGAAAGATCTTAAAGCTCTGCCCTAGTCAACTTCTTTATTGACATACTGTAATATACCATTGGGATATAAATCACCCTATCAGAAAACCCACTGGGACACATATATCCCATAGCCAAATATTACACCAAAATGCAAAAGCCATCAAAATACTTGGCTATTATATATAATATGCTGAACTTACCTAAACAGATTGTTTCAAAAACCACACAAAAACTATCAAATTTGTAAAAAAACAGTGTCAAAAACTAACAATGTGCTCGCTTTTCGGCGTTTACAATCAGAATGACCTCCAAAAAGCGTGTCGCTGCCTGTCGAAAAATTGTTAAAACCTTAAAATACCCGCTAATGACAATTTCCATTAAAAACGGGACAGAGCGTCCCGCAGATGTTATGAAATGTATGTTGGGATTTATTTGTCCCATTGGGGCCGAAAGGGTTAAGCAACGATTTGTCAAATTTTTTGAAAAAAAAAATTATATAATAAGCAATTTGGATTTTAACAGAATAGATCTAAGGAAGACGCTATGTTTACACTAATTAAAAATGTTTATTTCCACAATACTAATAATGAAAAACTTTAGCAATCTTTTTAGATTTATCAAAGGCGATTGACACGGTAGCGCACAATATTCTTTTTGAGAGGTTAGAAAAAGTTGGTATAAGGGGGAGGGCACTGCTTCTATTAAAAAATTATTTAACTGGTAGGAAACAGAAATGAAAATTAACAATGTTTATAGCGAATATGCGACCATTACTACGGGGGTGCCCCAGGGTACGGTATTAGGTCCTATACTTTTTCTAGCTTATATAAAAGAAATTGGTAACATATTAAAAAATTTCAATGTGGTATCATATGCTGATGACACAGCTCTGTTATTTTCAGCTAAGAATTGGAATGAAGTATATGATCGGGCAGAATTTACCGTTGGCTAGGTTTAAGTAAACTCAGTTTAAATTTTGAAAAAACTAATTTTATTGCTTTTTCCCCCACAAATGCAGATCAACCGAAAGATGAATATTTAATACTCCATGCGTCTCCACTTGTAGTAAAAACAAAAACTGTAGCTGTGTCAAGATTAATAAAGTCAATAAAATAAAATATTTGGGTATAATTATACATCAAAATTTAAAATGGAATGAACATGCTGTCTTTTTGACCTCTAAAATTAAAAAATTATTTTACAAATTTATTCAGCTTAAAGATATATTTAACAGAAAATGTATGCTTATATGAGTTAAATGTCCTTAACATTAGAAATTTTTATATATTATCTTGTTTGTTGTGCTTACCTAAAATAAATAACAGTTTTCCTTCGTGTCACATAGTTACTCCACAAGAATGAAATTAAAAGAAAATCTTTGCACAGGCAAGTTTAGTAATTCATTCTGCTGTAGATTTATTACACATTTTCTGCCTAAACTATATAATATGCTGTCATTTTCTATTAAAAAGCTCGTTACGAAAGGTGATTCCAAGACTAGAACACCAATAAAATTATTCATTCTGCAAAAAAAAACATTTGTATTTTTTTTTGTATTTGAATCTCAACATATTTTATATTTTTGTTCTTTTTAATATTACATTATTTAATGTCCACTTTTTTGTTTCACTGTTGATACCTCTGTCGTCTGGCCAACTTTGTCCATCTTGCCATGCACGTCATTTCGCAAATAGAGAGTGAATCGGTGCACACAAATTGATTATCAATTTAGGCTCGATCACTCTCCTCAAAAAAATAGGTAGGTATAAAGGTATTTATTTAGCTTTAATGATCGGGCAAAATATTGTTTATTGTATTTATTAGTGAAAGTTTTAATTAAAAAGTTTTGAGGTATTATTATATTCTAATTTATAACTTATATGTAATATATTTTAATTTGATTTGATTTGATTAAAACAATAGGAAAACTGTTCTTGAAGAGCACCATTCCACCAAATTTTATAACTTGATGGAGGGTTAGAACATAAAAAATTAAGTTTAACATTTATATTCTTTTAATTCTCCAAACATAAAAACCAATACTAAGACATCATAAAATTCCAAGCTATCAACAAGTTAATCTGAAAAAATACCTTATATTACATCCTTATGTTACGAATGGCTTGTTATGAAGTGGTCTTCGACCTTATTCTTTTTGCATATTGTTATGTTGATGGTCTTAGACGATCCTGTTTGACCAGTTCCCCTAAAGACGTCATTAGTATATCTACATTTCAAAGAAGCTACTTCTTTCATGGCCAATGTCAAAACTGGGTCGCAAGTACTTTGACTTTGGACAAACTATACGTGAATTCCCAGAAAAATCACGTTTTTTTAATTTTTTTTTCTATTATTGGTGGGACACGTGACCTATATTATAAATCCCACCACGGTTAATATAAATAATAGTTTGGTAGTATGTTGGCCATTTTGTGGTCAAGCTTGACAGGTCAAACTTGCTATTGTGGTTTTCGTGTGTGAACTTATATGTTTAATTATATCATTTTATTGTTTATAATTTATGATGGTTTAACTCTTGTTAATCAAGGTTCTTGTGATTAATTGTTAATTTAACTATTTTCTCAGGTAAATTGAGAATTTCGGATAACGTCAAACAAGTGCCGGTTTTTTTTTATATAAGTATTGATTTTACAGGTACTAGTCATTAGTAAAGAAACATTTTGGATTAAAAAAAATAATTAAAAAGTAAGTGATTTTCATTATTTATTTAATTATGCCATTGTTTTATTAATTGGTATTATTGTTATTATATACTTATTAAAGGGGCTAGTTTTTTAGTCTATTTTTTTATTATGAAGCATAAAGCAAGTGTTACTTTTAGTCAACAAAAGATGAGAGAGAAAGAAGCTTTCAGAAATTAGGAAAGTAGACTCTGTAAATGTATAAACAAATTTAACGTGAAGTAATTTTAATAGTTATAGGAGCAAATTATTAAAAAAAATTTAAAAAACAACTATTTGAGTCGGATGCTGAATTTATTTAATAACAAAACTGTGTACAGTCTGTAACATGCAGCTAATTGAATTATTTTATCACATAGTCTTCATTTGTTCATTTTACTCATCTGCAAGTTCAGCAGGACGGTCTGATATTAAGCTTCTTAATAAATGAAATTCGCTTATATCTGCTTAAATAAATGATGTTTGTCGAGTTATACTCCAATTTATGAGACTTCGTTCCTTCTTATTGCTATTTGTATTTTCCTTTTTTTGTTCTTGGCTTGTGTATTTGTTTCGTTTTCATTGGTGCATTCCAGTGCTTACAGCTTGTTTTTTTGATTGTTTTACTGCAGTAAAATTGGACTATATAGAGTCCAAGGATCTTCAATCTATTTTATTTATTCATTTTGAAAACAAAAATTATTTGCTTACACATTTCTATTTTGAGGAAAAATTTTGTTGTTTGTCAAGTAAATCATTATGTTTACTTCTAGTGAAATTTTGTTTGGACAAAAAGCGCTAATAGTAATCAATATCAATTAATTAAAAATAACCTCTCAAAGATAAAATAGTTATATAATGGATCAGTTTACGATATCCATCATAACATGACGTTTGAGTTTTAACCGATATATTAATATTGTTATACAAAGGGAAATAGACAATATGCTTTAAGAACATCATAATTAAGGATGTTTTTTACTTATTAATTAATAAACATTGATTACCATTAGCGTGTTTTAAACAAATCTTTCGAGTCTTTACTGAGAAGTAATTAAAATAAACCAGCCTAGGTAGCATACCTCTTAGTCATGTGTATATTACTTTTAACTAAACAGTTATTCATACTAGGTTATTTACCTCAATACGTCAATCTTACAAAATAAGAGTTGAAGAGAAAAACATGATTAAGTATAACTGTTAATATGTATTATGTAAAGTAATAAATGCACAGAGTGTGTCGTAAATAATCGAAAAAATGTTACTACATATTTTTTACGTTAATTAGACTTGTAAATGTTCTATAAACATCCGTACATGCGTATTTATTTAGTTTAGTGTTTATTTTTAATAGACAACTTGTCCGATAATAAGAAATTCTTTACATGTTGACTGGTAAAAAAAAAATTAAACTAAACTAAACCAAAACAGAAGAAAAAAGTCCAACAACAATAAATAAATTAAAATTTAGGTTAAAAATTAAAATAGGTGCTAATCAAAGTCACGATATTAAATATATCGATTATAGTTCATTATAGACAACAACAATCACATTTATTAGAGAAACTTGTTGATGTCGCACAAATCAGAAACTTTATTAAATAAGGTGATTTTAGTATCATATCGGAGTATAACCTTGGTAAGAAGAAGGTTTTTAGATATCTAGACCTAGTATTATACTTTCGGATCAAAAAAATGTATAAGACAGAAGTACAGGACTACCTATTAAATCAGTTAATGTTTTAATAGATAATCATACAACCAACCCATATAAAAACTTACAAGCAGAAAAGATACTTCTACCCTTATAGGATATATACCATGAATCTATACTTTAATACCAAATATTTATATATAAAATTATATCAAATGTTAATAAACAGTGTTATTAAATTAAATATTGAATATATATTTTCTGCAAAAACATTGGTTTTATCAACATAATATTTGGATGCGTTATTAACTTTACGCAGTATTTAAGTCTCCTTAATTTTTTCCAGTTTTTTTCAAAATAGCTGTGTCATGCCTTGGAGGTTCTACACAAGAAGTTTTGTGTCTCGGAGATTTGCTGGACATTTTAGACTCTCAACTAGAAGTTTTTCCATAATGATTCAGCTATTATTGAAAAAGGAAATAGTGAGGAACCTCAAAGACTAGATGAAGTTTATAATACAATTAAGTTTTCAAGGATCATGACTTTATATCATTTGTGACTTAGAAAAAATATATATTATACAAGTAATTTTGTGAAGATCTTTATGTAACAAACCTCTAGATACAAGACTATATAAGGTCGTGAACCTCTAAAGACAACAACCTTGTACCTAACAAAATTTAAAAAAATTAAGTCATTGTCAAACAAATTAATTTAATTTTAAACGATATTTAAGCAAAATGGAATTAACTAACGCCAGTGGGGTCTAATTGGTTCAATATTGGCCAATTATTCGAAATTATATCAAAAGTAAGGTATTTGGCAAATGTTGGCCTTGATGTATGAAGAAACATCTAATTTCGTAATATATCTAGCAATGGGTAGCGCGTGATTTTGGCAAATTTATTATGTGTCAGAAATAATTAAATTCACCTAAGTGTAAGTGAAAGTAATGATGGGTGACCATGGCAGTGGTCGAAGTCAACTAAAATAGGTACCTATATTTTAAATATTATTTCATTTTTATGTAAAATTAATTTCGTTGTTTTTTTATTCATTTATTTATTTATTTTTAAAACAAACTGTTTTAGTATATTATGAGTTCGCCTAAATTGGGGAAAAATATTATTTGGTTTATAATCATTTGGATAATCTCCTTTATCTGCGTGAGATAGGTGATCTCTAGTGATTCACTTCAGTAAGTTATCTCTTTGTTGCCTCTCTTTTTCTTTTGAGTTGATTTTTTTGTGTTATGTTTTGTAATTTCAAGAAAAGAGAGGAGAGAAAAAATACATGTATCTCAAGAAATATTACAAATTTATTATCCCACATCAAATAATTTGTGATAATCATTGACACAAATTAAGAAGAAGAGAAAGTTGAGTATTCAACCCTAAATGACCTGTAAATTAAATAATCTTTTTATCTATCCCTGAACAGCCTAAAATTTAGTTCGTAGATATCTAAATTAATGTAAGTCATGCAAGACATAATCGAGTAGATTAATTAATTCTAGGAATAGAAATAAAGAACCAACTTAAATTATTCCTTAGTCTAATATTATACAAATAAATCATATTCTTCTTCGTCTTCTTTTTTCTATTACTTCATTTCTAAAATAATTTTTTTAAAGCTGGAGTTCTTGGACGACAAAAATTCAACCAATAATAATTTATCATCTTTAAAGATAACATACGATCTTCTGAAATAATCTAACCATATCTTTATTCAATGTTACGACTGCACATTGCATGCATTGCATATGTTACAATGAGAAATTATTGTAAAAAAAGAACCAAATGATATTATAAGTTTCTTAAAATACAGAGTGGCCATTTGAAAACGAAACAGAGCCTATTTTGGGTCTCTCAGAACATTTGCGAAAAAATCCTCGGACCCGTCAATTTTTGATTCAAGGGGGAAACATTTTTTTGCTGGTTTCGCCCCCCTGAGGGCAAAGTCCTAGCGGGGGTGACAAGGGCCCTCAAAATTCTAAATGGAACGGGGGATCGAGTGATGACCTTATTTTTGAAGGTATTTTTATGTGGATTATAACCCTAAAGTTTTAAATCGTTACTATTTGCCTAGTCGATACAGGGGCTAATAAAAGTTACAAAAAAATGTTAAAAAGTATAATTTTAAATAAAGGGCTTAAAGATAAAATCAATCAAGTAAATGGTCAAAATGTTGGCCTTCGACTTCCATACAATAATACAGGTTTTGTTCAAACCTTTCCCGTACATTTTGCAAAATTTCTGGGGTGATTTGACGACATTCATCAATTATTCTTTGTCACAAATGGTCTAGCGATGTTAGCTGACTAGCATAAATTTTAGTTTTTAAATGGCCCTATAAAAAAAAATCTAACGGGCTTAAGTCCGGGGAACGAGGAGGCCATTCAATAGCTCCTCTTCTTCCAATCCATTGTCCTGGAAACGTTTGGTCCAAATATTGACGAACCCTTGCAGCATAGTGGGGTGGCGCCCCATCTTGCTGAAATACTAGACGATTTTCCAAGTACTCGTTATTATTTTCTAGTATCTCCACTAATGCTGGATGAATTGTATTTTCTAATAACTCCAGGTACATCTCTCCTGTTAAATTGCCAGGTAAAAAAAAAGGAGCCTACGATATGTTTACCAAAAATGCCAGCCCAAACATTTAATTTTTCAGGATGTTGTGTATGCACCTCACGAAATATTCTGGGATTTGAATCAGCCTAATAGCGACAGTTGTGACGATTCACAGTACCGTTTAGGAAAAAGGAGCATTAGTCAGAAAAACATACATAGAAAGTGTGGATCATTGGCGGTTTGTTCAGATGTAGTTTCACAAAATTGTACTCGCCTATCAAAATCGTCTTCGTTTAGTTCTTGTACGAGATGCATTTTGTACGGATAAAACTAGTTTTTTTTTAATATCTTCTGAATGCTGCTTCTCTTAATACCAGACATGATTGATAACTTTCTTGTGCTCAGTGTAGGATCTTGCACAATATGGCCTAAAATAGCTACTTCTGAACTACTGGGTGTTGTAGAGTGTTAAAAAGCTGGGCAGTTCTATTAGCATTTTCATTGTTCGCAAAGAAAAGAGAAATTATTTCAACTCTTAAGGTATTAGAGGCAAGCATAGTTGTAAAAGTCCAGTTTACGACCATTTGCATAACTTCTGGTGTACAAAAACTGACTAGAATTCACAAGAAACTAACAGAGTTCATGGAGAATTTTCTTAAACATCACGAGAAAACCTCCTTATTTAAAACTCATCTACTCGCAAAAGTAAAAATATTACCTACTAAGTCCTATCATCTACCTACAGATTCAAAAAAGTAGTCCATTTTTCTCAAAAAGAACATGCAAATTTAGAGGTTGGAGAGACACAAAGTCAATGGTCTCAAATTATGTTTATTAAAAAAAAAACATAATTTGAGACCATTAACTTTGTGTTTCTTCAATCTCTGAATTTTTACCTACATACTGTTTACAAAATCATAACATGGTGTCTTAACAACTAGTTCATAGAAAATCTATACATAAAATAAGTAAAGAATTAAAAGAATGTGGAAAAGGAACCCAAAGGTGTAAGGAGCAATCACTATTGACTCCACTATACTAAAAGAGGTTAAAGATCGAAAATTATTTAGGAAAAGAATCAAAGGGTGTAGGGATCGATCATTCCTCACTCCACTATATTGAAAGAGATCCAAAAGTAGCAAGGCAAATTGATCTTCTTCCACCATTTTTAGGAGACTCGCTTCTTACAAGTCTTCCATTACACACTTTCCTTTTTCTATCCAGCTTTTATATATTAAACATCTGTAAACTTTGTAAATATTAAATGTCATCAATATTAGTCGATAATCTGTCCTCATATACAGGGTGTTCCGTTGATCATGTTACAAACTTCTAGGGCAGATAGAAAACGGCAAAAGAAAAACAAAAGTTCATATAAACATAGGTCCGGAAAAGCTTCCTCAGGGAGCTAGTGCTCTTTGAAAATAACCTTTAAAAACTAGTTTTTTTTAATAGCTCCGGCACTACTTTAGCTACCGCAACCAATTTTGGGAGGTAAATTATTGTTAGCACGTTTATTCTTTTGAACCTACTAAATAAAAAAAATATTTACCAGGGGCTTCAGAATCAGGGGGGTATTTGGTAAATTTAGGCCCTTTTCTTTAAGACTTTAATTTTTGCCCGTTTGGGCATTAGATTATGATGTTCCTATGCTTTTTACATAAAAAAGGTGCTCTTAGTAAAAGTCGGTAAATGGTAAATATCACCGTTTTTGTGAAAATTGACGAAAAGTAAGTTATGAGATACAAAAATGAATTACCTATTAATATTAATAAATAATTAAAAAAAAAATTGGCGTAAATAAAAAATAAATGTTTAATTAAAAAAAGTTAAGGTAGCCACTTTATTAAATCGGTACTCAGATTAATTAACTGTCACATTAATTATCTTGACGCATAAAATGTTTAAATGATTTTAAGTGTAATAAAAAACCAACAAATTAACAATTTTAGAAACGTAAACAAATTTTATTAAATTCAAAATAATCATCCATTATTCTCAAAGAGACTTAAGTATATGAACAAAGGGGAGGAGAAAGTAAACTCAAAGTCCAAGTCTCATAAATCAAGCGTCTATTTAAAGGTTACGCGTTTCGCCGCATTAGGGCATCATCAGACCTAAGTAAAATGAACAAAATTAAATAATACGGAACAGAACGCTAATTAACAGAAAAGACATACCTATCTAAATACAAAAAACTGCACACTTACACACACTAACATAAATAAAAATAAAATAAAATAAGTTTATACCATCGTGTATCATTATTGACTAAAATATGAATTTTAAAACGCCAAATATCACATCCAGTAAATTTTTTACATATTATTTTATAAAGAATGAAAACAAATACAATTATGAAAGGAAAAAAATACAAAAAAAGATTTTTCAAAAAACATAGAGATCGAACCAGAAGACCATTGCATCTGAAGTCCGAAGCATATACCTTGTCGCCAAACCGGGGTAATGATGTAGCATGCGAGTAATTACGTTATATGAGACAAGATTAATTTTTTTTTATTGGAGATTATTGAAAATGAGATTAGGTTCGAAATTGAAGATATCATTGACACAATTTAATATTGAGCTTCTCTTAGCTCTTGTAATCTCCAGCTTTTCGAGGAGATCTAGTTTTTTACCTTTTCCACACTCATGTAATATAGTTACATCATCCGACACCGAAAAGTTATGACCAGTCGATAAAAGGTGATTTGCAAAGGCTGACTTTGTTTCTTTAATATCGGTGTCCTTACAATTGTTGAAAAGACTTATATGTTCTTTCACCCTAGTGGAAATTCTTCTACCAGACTGACCCACATACACAGCGGAACACTCACCACAATTCAAAGAATACACCCCAGATTTTAAAGTTTGCTCCATTTTATCCTTTGTGTTTATCAAGTGCTTTTTCAAAGTGTTTGCAGTTTTAAAAGCTATTGATTGAAAAAAAAAATCTTAATCTTTCACTAGCTCAGCGCCAAAATGTTCATTTATAAACTCGCGGACAATAAGTGAAAAATGAGCTGGCGCTCCATCGTGTTGTAGCCATAAGTTCTGTCGTATATTTAGGGGCAGATCATCTAATAGTTCTGGCAGTACATTTCTTAAAAAATTTAAATAAATATTTCCCGTTAAACGAGGAGGCAACATAATTGGACCAATTAAGCATTCTTCAACAATGCCGGCCCACATATTGACCGAAAACTTATGTTGATAGCTCCTAAAATTAATACCATAATATATAACATAGTTTAGTATATATAACCTCACTCCACACATGATTATTCTTAGAATTAAAAATGCCTTCCTATTGATGTTTTTCCTGTGAATGCTGATTGAATTCTTGATGAATGCTGAGGCGCGGTTCCTTTGCATTTCCTTTATCTTGGCATTATCTTGGCGTTCAGGGAGTCAGTCTCCCTGAGCCGTTGATTGACCCCTTCAAAAAGTGTGTGAGCTGGGATTCGCCTTTCGGGAAACCGCTCTTCATATAGTCGAGAAGCAGCTCTACCATTACATCAAACTTCCCCATAAATTAAAAGCATATCGGCGTATTCAGCAAAAGTGTAATCTTTTATTACTTAACCGTAATAAAAAGGGAATTAATATCATGTAAAAAATACTGACAGTGGCAATGAATTCTTATTATTTAAAAACATTATTATTGTTATTAAAATAATTAATCAGGTGCTGTATCTTAGTTTGGTTTTAGTCAATTTTCACAAAAACGGTGATATTAACCGACTTTTACTAAGAGTACCTTTTTTATGTATAATATTTTTATTCTTTAATTTATGCCCAAACGGGCAGAAATTAAAGTCTTAAAGAAATGGGCCTAAACTTACCAAATACCCCCCTGATTCTGAAGCCCCTGGTAAATATTTTTTTTATTTAGTAGGTTCAAAAGAATAAACGTACTAATAATAATTTACCTCCCAAAATTGGTTGCGGTAGCTAAAGTAGTTCCGGAGCTATTAAAAAAAAACTAGTTTTTAAAGGTTATTTTCAATTCCTCTAGCCCTCTCCCTGAGGAAGCTTCTCCGGACCCATGTTTATATGAACTTTTGTTTTTCTTTTGACGTTTTCTATCTGCCCTAGAAGTTTGTAACATGATCAACGGAACACCCTGTATAATAAGTTGTGAGAGCTTATTAACTGAACTATGAGGATAGTGTATTTTAGTATGATGTAGTTATTAATGAGATTTTAGATCTAGAACACGTGAAAATATCGTGAGTATTAAAGTATGTGACCCATATTATAAATATAGGAGATGAAAGCAATTTTTGATGTAAATACTGGCAGGAATAAAAGCTATTTTTATAAAAAATGTACATACATTTTTATAAAACCATCTATTATCATCTACTAGAACTAATAATATTCAATTAGTAATCAGGTAGTAATTTTGTTAAAAGAAAATTTAAGAAAAACTTGTTTTTTTTCTTTGTAATTTAGTTAACTAGTCAGATTATGAAGGATTATCAGAAATTTTTATTATGGTTAAATCAATTTGTTATTCCTTAAACTTTTCGGTAATAAATTATTCTCTCTTTGAAGTTGTAACTGAAAATTAAATGAAACACTTTTTAAGAAATTTAAAAGTCATTTGTTTATGTCTATAGACGTTACAACTCTAAGAAAATTAATGGTGTTAACGGTTTGGAAAATTAAGAGGTTTGTCCAAGTTATCTATAAAAGTTGTTCCATTCATTCTTAAACCTAGATAATTATTGTTAAGAAGACCATATATTACGAGTACCTAAATATCTTCTAAATTATCTATTTATTTATTATATTAAGTTTGACATTCTTATTCTGACTTTTTAGAAGTGTTTAAAATCATATGTCCGTTAATCCTGCTTAATCTATTTGGAATGCTTGTCCCTATTTCTTCTTTTACAAATTTAGTGAGTTTCTAATATTACGGCACTTCTGATTTGCGAATACTCCTATTTGTTGAATTAGTTGTTCAAGCTTATTATTCAATAAAGCGTAGAGTTCTAGATCATCCATAAGTACGATAATGAGTAAGATCAAAAACATTATAGGAAAGGAATCAAAGGGTGTAGGGATCACTCATTCCTCACTCCACTATATTGAAAAAGGTCCAAAAGTAGCAAAACAATGACAGCTGATCTTCCGCCATTTTTATAAGACTCGCTAATTTCATGTCTTTCATTTAATAATTTCCTTTTTCTATTTAGGTTGAACTTCATACTAATGACATCGGCAAATACTTGTTTTTTATTTTATTGAGTTGTTTTAGCTTATCATTCTATGGAGCATAGAATTCAAGATTATCTATACAGAGTAATAAGATATGGTGTGCATTTTTTGTTGGTGTTTTAGTGTATATCAGTAAACTGCTCCAAAGGAAACTAGATGACTTAGGGAATTCCCTTGGAAAATGCGTCGGTTGATCTTGATTTTGGCAATAGTGATATAAGATCCATAGGTTGATAATTGGATAACTGTACTTCATC
Organism: Anthonomus grandis grandis; assembly: GCF_022605725.1. Taxonomy (NCBI): domain Eukaryota; kingdom Metazoa; phylum Arthropoda; class Insecta; order Coleoptera; family Curculionidae; genus Anthonomus; species Anthonomus grandis. Next base: position 14,289,328 of record NC_065561.1, on the reverse strand, counting down.
AAATGTTGAAGGCGAATGATAGAGTATTGTATACTTGTCTTGCCAAAGTCTTCTAAGTGTATTAAAGCCCTCCTCCTTCCTTCAATATTTAATGGAGAACTGTTATCCAGACACAATATTCACTGCATTTCCGCTTGTTCTGATATGATATGTTTTTAGCAGATTGTTTTATGGACGCTAATAGAAACAACATAAAGGAGAGTAGAGGCTTTTGAAAGTGCTGAAAATTCCTTGGACAAATCATACTACCAACATCAAGGCACTAAGCCGTATACAGAAACAAACAGACCTAATAAATACTGTCAAACAAATAAAAACAAGTTACTTTGAACACGTACAGAGAAACTAAAAATACAGAACGGTATAATTTATAATTAAGGAAAAAATAGACGGAAAAGGGTACTATGCGAATGAAGGAATTCGGCATAGTAATCGTGTTGATAAAGTGAGATGGTCTTATGTGATTGCCAAGGTCTTGAGAGGATAAGGCATACCGAGAAAGAATACAAGGAACTATCTGTAGCATATCGTCAAAGGCGTCTAACGATAAGAAAAAGATGTAGAAAATGCAAAGGAAAGTCTGAAAGTATCCAACTATCTACAACCAGGTCACTGTAAGGATTCGTCAGGAAATATGTTCCAAAAAAAACTCTTCACTAAGCAACTAAAAGTCCCTACTACAAGTGCGTCTTCAAGCCAATCATTGACACTAACTAATACGGATTCTAATATAATGCGTTATCGCACTTTCACTTCAAAGTTTAATAATACATTATGAAAGTCTTTGTCAATAAAGACAAATATACTCTAAATAATAATCATTCAAAAACGCGTGAAAAAGAACCAGATATTTCTATTATGACAATAATATCCTTAATTGTAAATATTTCTTTATACTATATTTAGCGGTAAATCAATACCAATATTTACATCAACCTAATCTAACAACATTTGTACACCTGTTCGCCCTCGCAATATCATTTATATCAGTAATACATAAATTTCCCATAAAAACGTCATAAATTATTAGACTAAACCCTCCATGAAAATTAAAAAAATTCCAATAGTAATTTTTGGCCTGGTCACGAACAAAGGCTGCACCACAGGTTATCGTATAGGAAGAACTTGATTTATTGCTAGAGAAGTAAAAGAATAGCCGACATTTATGACCGTCGGCACTGGCTTCACTCTTCTTTACCTTATTCTTTCAGTTCTTCTTTCAGCCGAGAAAAAACGATTATACTTTAGGGTAAAATAATCCCATCGGATCGGATGGTGACTGAGAAACGAGGTTCTTTTGGTGTTTCAGTTTAGGTATTACGTTGCCGGTGTACAGTTTAATAAAACTCGCTTGTGCTTTTAGGTATTCTTTCAGTTTGTGGTTTAACGACTCTTTATATTCGATCAAAATGGATCCTTTAAGGTATGTTTAAGAAATATGTATATGTATAGTATAAGTTGATATTTTATTAATGATATCCTTGACATACAAGTCGAAATGCAACAAGTTTACTTGTTGCAGTTCTGACATAACCTGAAGATTTTATTTGGTATATAGACCGTTGAAATATAAATTATATTGAAAAATTTGTGAAGTGTTTAATTATTCATATTTGTTATATCAATCATGTAATATACTAATAAAAGTATATAATTCTTTCTAACTACATTCATGTCTTGAATATGGACATTATATTTTTATAAAAAATTCAAGAATGGCTTATGTAAAAGTGGTTCGAAGTATGTCAAGGTATACCTAAAAAACAAGATTTATATGAAAGAAAATTTCATTAAAAACCTAAAATGCAAACAAAAAATCTCTTGGAATTTTAATTTTAAATTAAAAAAAATATCGAATTAATGGAAAGATAATAAAATAAAATAATCTCATTGTAGTATTAGAATTAAATGATCAAGAAGAAATGATTTTTTTTGTATTTCGGTTTGAGTATTAATGGTATCCTTGACATATAAGTCAAGATAAATTAACTTATTGCACGTCTGACATAACCTTTATAATATAAGAATTATGCATGTAGCTCTAATAAAGTATTATAAAGAACTTTCTTCACTTAAGCATATTCATATGTGAATTTAAATTCGAAAAAAATATTGAAATTATTCTATAACATAAGAGAAAATTTAATAATAAACCTCTGATGCAAATATCTTGAAATTATTATGCTTTTTTTTATTTAATTAATTTTTGTAATCCAGTTTTATTTAAAAAAAAATAATAAAATTAATTGGTATTTATTTACTTTTAGAAGATTTCATTTTTTTAGATTATAAATTACAAAATTTAAAAATTAGTATAACTACGATAGAATATTAAAATAATTAACGTTTTTATAGCTGAGATTTAGTTAGATACTAGAATAAAAATAAAACACACTTTTAAATACTTTAAGTTGAAATAAAAAAATTATAACGCAAGAAAAGACTAAACAAACAAAATTAAAATTGCTGGTCATTCTCCAAAAATTAAAAACCAACACAAGATTATTTAGATTTATTATAACTTTTACATCCAGTTCAAAAAACTGAGAAGCAAATTTATATAAAATATATAGAATTTCATTTAATTTGGGATGGTTATGTATGTTAGTGTAGACAAATGTAATTAAAACATTTTTTTAGAGTTTATATATTCTACCCTAAATATTTTAATTATATTGTAACGTAATTCAGGATGATACTCCTTGCCTAATAGTTCTGTTATAAAAAGGAATTTTAGTGCATACCTACTTGTCTAAATTGTTTTTGATAAAGCTTTAAGATTATTTTGTTTTTGTCATAAAACTTAAGACACGTGCCTAACAGTTTTATTAGTCTACACATTCATGATAAATTTTTGTTTGTTTTGTTTCCATTGATTTTGAAATAATGAATTTAAATAATTTTAGGAATATTTATGCATAACATAAATGGCTTTGATTCCAGTTTCAGTATTTTATTCCTCTTGGAGTTACACACTAAACTTTCCTTGTAATTGACACAGAAGTCTATTCATTTTTGGGGTAGTAGTTGATCTGCATTTGTTAGGAAACCCGACAAACAATTATTGATGCAACAGTTTATAACTTTATATTTTTATTAAAGAAGAGTTCCCGGTTTTGATAAGTAACAAGTAGTTATTTTAGAATAATAAAATATACGTGTAATAAATAGTTTTCTCCTTTTTAAAGGATTTTGGCAGTAGAATCATTTGCCCATTCATGCTCAAAATAATAACAATGTCACAAAATCACTTAAACATTACAAAAAGAAACACAACCTTAAGAAACTCTTTCTCACAGTGTAAACTCACAACAACAAGATCTTCTCGAAGTTGTGAATCTCGTTCCTCTTGTTCTTCTGTGTTTTTCTTATCACGTCCTTCTTGCTCCTTTTTAAGATCCACTTTCAAGTTTGGCAAGTCTACTTTAATGCCCTTTATTTTCCACCTTGCTATTCATTTTCCTATTTACGTTTCCCATAGTTTGATCAGGTCTTGACAATTCTGCACTCGTTCATCCTGTTTTTTTTCTTGGCTGCTTCAAAAGCAGCCTCATCAATTTCTCAGCGTTCATCTTGGCATTCATTAAATTGGACTTCCTGATATTCTATTTCTGACACCAATTGTAACGTATTTCAGGAACACACTCCTTTTGGAACACATTAGTCCAGGAATACTCTTTTATGTTAGAAACACACTCTTTTTATTGACAACTTGCATTGATTGTCGTTTAATGTTTGCTTCCAAGCTAAACAACAAAACGTCACCAAACGCCGTCTCTTTTAAAGACTCTTAGAAAATGCTTCAAATTTTCTACATTATTTTTGCCGATGAGGACCAAAAATTTTAAGAGAATTCAGTCAAAGCAGGCGAGTAAACAAATTCCAAAAAATCTAAACTACCAGGATTTACAATAACCTTAATTGAGGCTCTAATGAAGTACTCCAACAAGATGGACTACTAAGAATAAGACACTATGTAACAATAATAAACTAAACATGCAAAATAAGAGCAAAACAGTACAACAAATTTAAGAAAAATGAACTTATTTATATCTTCACAACAATGTAACGGGAAATAGAAAACATCACCCAAGACTTATAGCAAAATAGATATTCAAGTAAACTAATAAAGACAACTACTAGGAAAACAGCAGAGAAAACAGAAAAAACGAGAGCAACTGGCGGATCAAGGATGCCAATAGCTGCGTATACCAAATCCCCTATAAATGGGAAGAGCCATGCATAAGAGTGACAAAGCGTTTGCTAGAAATCAGGACAAAATAACATCGAAAGTGGAACCAAATAAAGGGGAGATTTTCAGACCAGGAACACGCTTAGTCAATGGCCACAATATATATTGGACTATTGGAGAATATTTTGCTTAAGAAGCAACATTGGAAGAACAGAACGGAAGGGTAAGTTTCGGGAGTAAGGTTAGGTTCCTAGTTATACTTATTGTGTTGTTCTTGCAAATATTCCATTTCTTTGCAACGTTCCTTCAGCCACTTATTGCTCTTCTTATAGTATTTTGCACCATTATATATATGGCTCATGTGCGTTGGTTCTTGGATTTTCTTCTTTCTTTAAAAATTATTAAAATTTCGTCTGTCATCTATTTTTTCTTTTTTACATTTTCTTTATATTCTATCTCCATTTTTGCTGTATATATTTTCCTCCATGCCATCGCATGCGTTAACAAGATTCTTGTTCTCATGGTTAACATCTTTATTTAATTTTTTACTTATCTTTGATGCTTTCGTTCTTAAGCCTATCATAATCTATCCTTGGTTCTTATTTTGGTTTTTTCTCATTGGTAATCTTTATTTTTATTCCTGTTATGAGAAGGATATGATCTGATCGGACGTTAGATCCAGGGTAGAAACATGTTCTTGTTACTGATATTCCAAAACGTTTGTTAATCAATATGTAGTATGGACATTCTGCTCGGGCTTTCCACGTGTAGAGACGCCTTCGTGTCCATTTTCATGTGTTTCTCTTGACATAACTTGTATAACTAGCTACCCAGCTCATTCAATTAAAACCAGGAAATCTTCAGCCATCCCGGTGTTAATATTATCAATATCTGGAGACCCTACTATCGGTTGTCACACACCTGTATATAAGCCTGTAAAATTATTGTTGTTGTTCACTTACATTTGATAACTATTAAAGATACTTTTCAACCGAACTTGCTGAATTTAAAAAAATAATGAAAGTTAGTAATTAAAAATTAGGCTTTACTACATGGTCTTCTATTCTATTAACAAGGTAGAGTTTGTTACGAATAATATTGGATTTTTTGTAATAAACATGCGTTGATAAATCAAGTCATTAAACAATGTTTAATGAAAATATTAGATTTCAATCTGATGCGATGCAAAGAATTCTCTTCCTTTGCATAAATACACATTAACTACTATTAAAAAGTCAATAGACAGGGGTGTCAATACAAACTAAACGTTAATTAACTATAGAAGGAACAAAATATTGAAAGTGAGATGAAGTGAGTCATTTATGTTATGCATAAATATTGTCTTTTAGAAGCGAATTATGTTCTAAAACAACTTAAAACCGTGATTTAAAATTCAAGGGGAACAAAATTTATAAATGCTATTATGAATGTGTAGGTTAATAGAACTTTTACGCATGTCTCATAAGATTTATAGGCAAACTTATTTTTAATAAAATACTCTTTAAAAAAAATAGTTTTATCTAAAATAATGTAGGCATATAGGTTATGCACCAATGCACCATGCGCAAAGTTCTTTTTTATGAGAAAACTTGGGCAAGTGTCTTAAGTTTCTTGGGCAATTTAAATTTAAATGGATTGCTAAATAATATGGTTAAAAAGAACGATTTATTTTGTCTGACTTTTTTTATAAGCAATGTATTACGTATAGACGTATGTCTGATACGTGATAAAGTAGATATACGCGCGTTCATGGGCATTTGCAAAATTTAAATTCTTGGGTCAAGAATTGAAATACTCACTTATTGTAAGAATAGTTAAAACTGTATTTTAAAAAGCCATATTTATTTATAAAAGTTGCTATCCAGAGACTAAACATATTACATACATATTATTACACTTTATAAATATTATTTTTAGCATTAGTGTTAACGCCTTATGTATTCAAAAAATGTGTGTAGATATAGATAAAGCCATACCAACCAGACAATGTCAAGTATTTTTTTAAATAAAAGATTTTTTTTTTAAATGTCACTAATTGTATTTACGTTTAAGTGCAGTTCATTGTTCATCAGCACGGGAGATAAAAGCTATATAATTTATCATATTTTCATATTATTGGTATGCTTTACTTATCTACATATCAAGGTTGTTTATGATATTTTTTATTATTTTATAAATAATATTTATTTCCTTTAATCATAGAAACAAATAGCAGGTTTTTAATTTTAAAAAATCAAAAACCCATTAATTTACTTAATAGTTTGGGTCAAAATGTACAGGGTGTTTCAGAACTATGGGATCAAACTTCTGGGGGTTGTTTGTGTTCAGTGCAACAAAAGAATCCATTTGAGTATAGAAACCCATGTCCGGAAATGCGTCACTACGCTACTACGGCCCTAAGACGCGTTAAAATTTATAAAAAACATTAATTACCTATAACAGTTTTTACAAGAAGAACTAATTCCAAATCTAGCTGTTCTATTCCCTGATCCAATAGAAGGTGATATGCCGAATAGAAACATCTGGTTTGAGCAAGATGGTGCGCCTCCTCATTTTGCAAGACCTGTTCGAAACTATCTGGATACTATTTTTTCAGGCATATGGATTAGCAGGAGAGTAGGTATTTCCAAATCGTTGGATAGGTAGGGGAGGTACAGAACATTGGCCTTCTCGATCGTTAGATTTAACTAGAGGATTTAAATCTAACGATTTTTGCATTTGGGGTTTTCTTATGTCATTAGTTTATTCTACTCCCGTCGAAAATATTGGTGACCTAAAGCATCGAATTATAGCCGGGTGTGAGATAATAAGAAATACATTAAGAATATTTATGCGAATACGAGAATCAATGAGGCGAAGAGTTGAATCTTGTGTAACGTCTGAGGGAGGTCATTTTGAACACTTGTTGTAGCTTGCGCCTATGTAAAATTTTAGTATTGCTATTTTCTATTATTGTTCTGGTTTAATATTGTATTAGATAGTTCTTGATAATACAGGATGTTTCAGAACTATGGGATCAAACTTCTGGGGGTTGTTCAGTGCAACAGAAGAATCCATTTGTGTATAGGAACCCATATCCGGAAATGCGTCACTACGCTACTACGGCCCTAAGACGCGTTAAAATTTATAAAAAACATTAATTACCTAAATAGGATTAGCTGCATTTATTTTTACCTTTTGTACATGATACATGTCAATTGTGTGTCAATGTGTCAATGTCAATTCTCAATGTCATGTTTAAAAATTGTATAGCTTACAATTTTTAAACATTTATTGCTAATGGAAAACTTTACCAATCAAGAATTGGCGGATATGCATTTGGCATACGGAGCAACAAACTGCAATGCACGAGCAGCATTGCGGTTGTATCATGAACCTTATCCCGAACGACAGCATCCTGGATACAAAAAGTTTATTGCGGTTCATCGGTGGCTCGCTGAGACAGGCATGTAGAAGACATAAACAGAGAAGAGGTAGGAGATAGAGAAGAGGTAGACAAGATGCATGATACTGGTGTTGCTCGAACCGTAAGAACGGTCGAATTTGAAGAAGAGGTGCTTTAGCGAGTTGCCGATGAACCATCAAATAGCACACGTGACGTCGCTAAGAATATGAATACGAGTAACGCTTCTGTCTGGCGGGTAGTACACGAGCAACAACTCCATCCTTACCACTTCCAGAAAGTTCAAGGTATGACTGCAGCCGATTATCATCCTAGAGTTCAATTTTGTCAATGGCTTCTGGATCACATCATTGCACAACCAAATTTTTTACGATATGTTTTGTGGACTGATAAAGCCTCTTTCACAAGAGACGGTATTTTTAATAGTAGAAATAGTTGGCATGTTTGGGACGAAGAAAATCCTTATGCAATTTTTCCAAGAAAACATCAGAATCGTTGGTCTGTCAACGTATGGGCAGGCATTCTTGATGATTATTTAATTGGGCCATACCTTCTACAGGAACAATTAACAGGACCTATGTATCTGCGTTTCTTGGAGGAAGTTCTCCCAGAACTCCTTGAAAATGTTCCACTAAACGTTAGACAGCAAATGTGGTTTCAGCATAATGGAGCGCCGGCTCACTTTGCTGAACAAGTACGCGAATATTTGGCTCAGCGGTTTGGGCACCGTTGGATTGCCAGAGATGGAGCAGTTTCTTGGCCTCCTAGGTCACCCAATGTAACGTCGCTCGATTTTTTTTTGTGGGGACATGTAAAGTCTTTAGTCTACGAAACTCCAGTAGAATCAGAGCTAGACTTAATTAGACGAATAACAGCAGCATTTGAAATCATTCAAAATAAGGATCAAATTTTTAGTGTAGTCCGCCGAAATCATGTGAGCGTTTAAATCGGTGTATTGAGGTTGGAGGAAGACATTTTGAACAATTGTTGTGATGGTATCATAAATAATAGGTAAAAATAAATGCATCAGATCCTATTTAGGTAATTAATATTTTTTCTAAATTTAAACGCGTCTTAGGGCCGTAGTGGCGTAGTGACACATTTTCGGACATGGGTTCCTATACTCCAATGGATTCTACTGTTGCGCTGAACAATCCCTAGAAGTTTGATCCCATAGTTCTGAAACGCCCTGTATAGTAAAGTGTATTCATTTAATGTCCGCTTCATTAGCGTAGTCTATATTCAAATAAACAGCAAGTATAATCAAATTAAAATAGGAAAAGGACGAATTAAGCATTTATTATTATTATAAATATTATTTTGGGGGTCAGTAGTATATAAGCGGAAGATTCGATAAAACCTCTTTTTAAGAGGTTTTATTAAAGTCTATAGAAAATAAAAAAATAGTATCTCTGAAGTAATAAAAGATAAATCAAACGAGGTCAGTTGTTGCTAAAAATTAACGATCCTCATTTTTTTGACTTTTGGAACTTTTAACTCTCAACATTAAAATAATTACAAAATTGTAGTGAAGTGCTTTTATATAAAATCAATATTTTTCAACTAACTAAATATCCTTGATCGATTAAATAAAATTAAATACTAATTAAATTGTTAATTATTTTAAGCAATAGGAATTATCGAGATAATAATATTTTCATATTAATATCTTTAAAATGGTTAATATAAAACAGATAGATAATTGTGGTAGAACATCATGACAATTCAGTCAAATTTTGCACAAAATATTCCAGAAGTAATGACATTGTTAATGTAAATCATTCCCTAATATTCTGTGTGTGTTACAGATGTCTTATTTATAAAATATTTGATGACTAGCTCACTACTTTCTGTATAGTATTTAAAAAAAAAACTGAAATAAAGTTTTTGGGTAAATAGAATGTAACAATCAGTTTTCGGTTGATTTTGAACTAAAATAAATAGTTTTATATAACTAATTATAATAAAAAGAAAAACATAAAATATTTATTACATAGGTACATACATTTTCATTTTATTAAATTTTAAGAAATCAGGATAAAGTGATAAACGCAATAAAAAAAATAGGGACAAAGGTCCAGGACTATAGTGGTTTATAAATTTTTACATTTTTTTACCAAAAAATTTTATTTAATTTTACTTAGTATTCAAAAGAATAACTGTTGTTATATTCGAAAATTTTGTTCCCTTGTACCGGTTTTTCAGTTAATTTAGAATTGAGAAATTCAGAAAAATATCGATGTTGATTAGTGAGGTTAGTAAAGCCAAATTTAATATTTTAATTCTTCATATCTTCATACAAATGGAAAAATGTATACATCTATAGAACAATGTATACATCATTCAAGTACATAGTACAGACACATTAAATATTTATTGGTTGAATCTCTCATTTTAGCTCAGCTTGACTACTGTAATTTGTGTATACGACAATTACTTGGTACCAAAAAGTACCCTACATAATAATAACTTTAAGGCCCTAAATTTGAAGGCTGTTTCTCATATAGAGCATTTGTTTTTCTAAATACCAATTATTTATTGATTATTGAACATAATCGGTTACAGTTTAAAAAACCTTTACTCAGGGATCCTACAACAAATAATGCTGAATAATAAAATGACATTATTACTATTATATAAAAATCAAATAAGTGTTACAAATAAGAACAACCAAGTAATTACTAGTTAGGTTGGTTTGTTTGCTTCGAAGTTTTACTTAGTTGTGTGCCTAAACGTTGGGTTTCTAGCTATTACGACTCAAATAAATTGTCCAAAAATTTCGTAATTAATTCGTAATTCTTAAGTTAATTAAATCTTAAGATATCAAAAAATCACCTCCGATTAAAAAAAAAATCTTTCCAGAACTCATTTGCTTATAATAAGATTAAAATATGCGTCATGTTTCCTTATGAAAAAGTACCCTTAATTAAATAAGCCATTAATCAAAATATCAATAACATACCAATACAACCAGCGTCACTAAAAAAAAACAGATTCCCAGCGCACATTACACTAGTCACATATCACAAATTAATTCACAATTATTAATGCGTAATCGGTATTTAATTTGTTACATTTTAGCTTTATTCCGAAAATCTATAGGGGGAACTTTTGAAATTCACCCATAAACCTAAACCAACTAAGTAAAACCGATTGAGAACTACTGTGACAGATGCTGCTTAAGCACATGTGGTTAATTAGCGCGTACGCAAACCATATAAAATATTATATCAGTCATCATTAGGGTTTAGTAGTGGCTCTCAACAGTTTCGAATCAGATCAAAAGTTTTAAATTGAAGGGTGAAGTAGTTTGAAAATTTTAAGGGTAAGTTTGTGATATCAAAATGTGCCTGATTTTATATATTAATTAATTGTGGTTACGCAGGCTTGAAATTATTAAAAAATTTAATTTTCGTGATATTTGTTAACTTTTTGTGTGCCACTGATGAGCTAAAACGGTTCAAATAAAACGGGCAGATTAAGCAGGTTTTAAGTAAAATTTGAAAATGCAGAGCGGTTTTTTATGAGTTGGGTATAGTAAGCGTAATGTTTTTGGAATGGGATTTACAAATTGGCAATAAACTAACAGCAAAAATATAAGTAAACAGAAGGGAATCCTGATTTTACAATTAATTAAATCTTTAGTTTTTATTTGAGAATAAATTGTGCTTACAGGAATAATTTTAATTATTTTTTGTTATTACTTCACCCTTTTACCTGCCATTAATTACCACTAATGAGTTAAACTAGGTCTTATTAATTAAATTATAAATTAAATTATTAAATTAAAATTTGGAAAAATAAAGCTTGATTTTTGAAAATTAAAAATTTCAAAATATTTTGTTTGGGTTAGAGATATATGCAATATTTTAAGACGCTAATATTCACAAAACAAACTAAAAATGTATATCTAGTAGGTAGCTTATTTAATTTAAATAAAAACATTCTTTTTTCGGCTTTTCAAGATCTAAACAACCTTCATTTTCTCATCCCTCTAACAGGCATAACTTAATTGGATATGATTGTTGTTTCCTTAAAATCCAATAAAATTGATTTTATTCCTTATTATAGTAGTGTCGCCCTACCAAAATACGATAAGACGTTCAACTTTAAGGTATTAATCTCAAGTCAAACATATTATTCAAAATAGAACTAGAAACAACATTATATCAGTCTTTTGTCATTTTTTAACTTCCACCATCTAAATATAGAACGTCAAATGGGGTACTGAAACATACTATCAACTTCAGGTGCACAGGAGCAACAGGAGTTTATTCAAACGTATATGGAGTGTAATGCATATAACTTTTTGTTAATTGATCTGTTATTACTGCCTTTAATTAAGTTGATTATTCTTTATTAATCAGTTAGTTAGAACAATATGGGTCCAGGATAAACCATTACAAATACCTATATCATACCTCCAAGATCATTATCTTGCATTTACATGTATTGAGCAAACAATTTCACCTTTGCCATTAAAACATATAGGAAGTTCCTATTTTTAGAAGTGCCTCCAAGAAAATGCTAAACAAACAACCCACGGTGTGGTCACTCTAGTACTTCAACTATAAATGAACATTGAAGCAGCAAAGAAAATTAGACTAAGGATATTGGCACATTAATTAGTCAGTTCATGCCATAAAACTTTATCGGAGGTTTTGCTGGATGAGGTGCATATCAGCAAAGTTTCTTCAGAAATTGTTTATTTTTGACCTGGAGAATCATCGCACGAGTATCACGCAGGAGCTGTTGTGCGAATTATCGGTAAATGGTTATGACATTGACCCGAAAGCCCAATAGTCCTAATAGAAGAGCCCACGAGAGCAAATAAAGCACGCTAAGTGCGATCCAATATGAAGATTTTGCTCACTGTTTCGACTTATAGTGGCAGCATCAGTATTTCTTGGCTCGAAGCTCGTATGATCAATAAGAAGAGATACCTTAAAGTTATGTCTGCGAGAAGCAATGCGAAGAACATATGCGGAATTTAGAAAAAAGGTTGGATTTTGCATTCGGTCTCACTTAACACAATTATACCTCAGTCACTATATTTACCACATTTGGACTGAAATTGTAAACGCATAAATAAAATAATACAATAACACGTCCAAAACCGTACAAAGGCAAACCATACATTAGAAAGAGGGTTCGGCAGAGATATGTGGTATCTTCACTCCTATTTTATTTATATTTAGAAGCAAAATTTAAAAAAGCATTAGAAAAGGGATAGTGAAGAAGTGGAGAGAGGCATAAAGGTTAATGAAGTATGGACTAACAACATCCGTTATGCTGATGATGTGGTCTTGATTGCCGACAATATGCACGATCTACAACTGGTTAATGTGGTAGAATAACAGAGTAAATGAATGAGTCCAAATATGGGACAAAGTTTGTGAAAAATCTCCAGTAATCTGACTGCATTTAAGAACTCTAGCATAACTTTTAAATCAATGCTTATAGAAAGAGTGGAGACATTTAAGTATCTCAGCACTTGGTTATTCGAAGACTGGACATCGGATATCGGATAAGTCTAATGTCGCATTGAGCAAGCATTACTAAACTTTGGCAAAGTGCTTGTCTGCTCCGAATTTGATCTTGACTTGCGGCTAAGATTTGTAAGTGTTATCAAAGTCGATATATTTTAATGTATTTATTAAAATAAATTTTATTAGGTTTTGACGTTTGATTATTTATTTCCTTTAAAGGTGGCTGTGCACTCAAAAATACGTCTGACTTTTGGATCAGTCAAAAACAAACTAAATATGCCGTGAAACTGTGAAGATGTCGGAATAAGTATATCAACACAAGAAAATAAAAGAAATATAAATATAAAATGTTTTTGACAGCTATTGAGATTATATTTTGTATGGCAGATGTTTCCATAACATTTTCTCCATATAGGGTAAGAATAAAAAATAAAATTAAAAAAATAATCTGCATTTTCCTGTAGATAGTTAGATTACTCTAACTATCCTGAAATACACCACGTTTGAATGGCAAAGCTAAAATCGTTTTGTCCGATATAATATGCATATGCAAGATAATGATACTGTAAAGTATGCCAATTCATTGGGTCAGCAGTGTTACAATATCAGTATAATCAATATCAGCTAAAGGCTCAATAATATAAGATCAACAATATTCTATTACAAATGCAGTGATCAATATATAGTACTCTTTTTAACAATTTTTTTCGAATGATACCGAATCTTGCAGTTGATGATTAAGGGAAGAAATTCAATCTAACCAGCAAAGGATTATTATATCTTAATTATATTGCAGTTGAAATAAAAAATAGTGATTATAACAATAAGAGAAGTATTAAAACATATATAAGTATTAAAATTCTAAATCGTGATTATTAAAATGTCTGATCATATTTAGAATAAAAAATTTGACTTGAGAATATTACCTTAAAGTTGAGCGTCTTATCGTCTTTTGATAGGGCGACACGGCTAATATAGAATAAAATTATTTTTATTACTTTTTAAGGAAACGAGAATCGTATCTGTTTAAGTTATGCAGGTTAGTGGGATAAGAAAACGAAGATTGTTGAGATCTTATTGCGTTTTGCCCGAGATAACAACATCCGAAAAAAAATATATTTTTATTTAAATTATGTACTTTATATTAATTTAAAATAAGTAAAGTTTGGCAAAGTACTTGTCTGTTTTGAATTAGATCTTGACTTAGCGGCTAAGATTCGTAAGTGTTATAAAACTCTATATATTTCAATAAAAATATATAGACTTTGGTGTTATGTTTGGTCGGTGCTTCCCTATAGTATGGAACATTAAATATCAGTGCAATTAGGAAACTGGAGGCCTTTAGGATGTGGATGTGCCGCAGAATCCTTAAGATCCTTTAAAATAATATAATATCTAATATACATAGATTTCATATAATTTTAATAAGCCGATATAATTAACTCTGAATACTTAGCAGGAAATGAGGTTTTCACATCTATTTACGAAAAGCTTTATCAAAATCAATTATAAAACGCAATCCGATGAATCAACCATTATAAAACCAACAAAAATACCCACATGGTATTTTTCCTGATAAGGCATGAATTAATGTCAACGTCTGCAAAACACAAGCACATACCAATAACTAACAACACCTTTTCTTATTTGAAATTCGCATAGAACGGTGCATAAGTAGTGTTATTAAAATGGCTTTTTTGTGGTTAGTCACATTATAATTTTTTTTTAAGTAATAATTTAATTTTTTTACATCGTTTCAGTTTTAAAAATGGCGGATCCGCTAACCAATGTTACTAACCTGAACAAGGTTACCAGTTATGACTTAAATGGTTATAAACCAAAACAAGAATCGCTTATACATTGTTTGAACGGAATTGACAATATGGGATTAGGTAAGTTAATGTTTTTTTTTTTTATTAACAAATTATTAAATATGGTTAATATTAAAGAATATACTTTACTTACCACACTTATCTTCAAGAAAATATAACCTAACGATTCAAAGGAGTAGTAATTTATTTATAGCAAATATTTGTAAGTGTTATTTTATATAGTCATTGCGTTTTTCCAACATATTTTAGTTAAAAATGAGATATTTTAAGAAAAGTTGTCTATCAAAAGATTGGATGTTATTCTCCAGTGAGAGTTTCCATAAGTTTAACCTTTAAATTATTTATTTCTGTATTTTTTTTATTATTTTTAAGCCTTACTTTTGATACTTTTTTTAATTGAATTTTGGATATAATAACCTATATTATATATTAAAATTATTCCTTGTAACTATGCGGCATCACACAAGGTTAGTATACGTTATATATAGGATTGTTTTCAAAACTAGGTTTAATAGTTTTTTTTAATTTTATTAACGCTGGGCTAAAATTATTTTTTTATTACTTTTTGTTTGAATAAAGTTACTCACTAAGCACATTAATCTTAACGTTCCATTATAATCAGAAATTGTTTTTTATGCAAATTCATTAGCATTCAATAACGTTATTCTAGAAATTTTAAATATTAAAAAAAATGCATTTCAAGTGATTGCCTACTTAGTAATTTTTAACTCACTAATATATACAGGGTGTCCGGAAAGTCAACGTTAATACTGAAGAGGCTGATAGAACAACTCATAAGCACCCAGGAAAACATAAAATGACCTTAGTAGAGAATCGATGGTTTTCGAGATATTGGCACTTTAGTGGAAGTCACAAAAATCCTACTCTTGTATCAGATTTTCGATTGTCACGCGTTAAAAATAGATATTTTTTAAAATCTCTTTTTAGTTATGCAACACTGAATAGCCATTTTACTGATCAAAGACAAACGTTAAACTAAACGGCCAAAAAATTTAATAAGAAATCTATTCTAAAATAAAGTATTACTTATTTTTATTTTTTAAACTTTGAATTTGACCGCTCATACTGGACCGAAAAATTGTACGGCAACCCGGCTAATACCTAATATTAACTCCTAACTCTGAAATATCCTGTATATTGAGTATACTAATTTTTTAGGTAAATATTTAATTAGTTCTCAAAGCTGTAAATAAAAAAAGACAGTATCGTTAGTTATGCTCCTAAAGTTAATTACATAAAAGGTGACGTGTTTGTTTAATTTAAAAATGAAATCATCAATTATCCAATTACTGATTTAAAAAATATATGTCACAATCGTTTTTACTGTCCTGAAAATAGTTTTTATTTTATCAAGCAATTCAGTAGCAATAAAACCTAATTTCTCCTTAGTCAAAGTAACAAAATATATTGCTCTAGCACAAAAAAATTTTTATTTCATACTTGAAATGACTTGTTACGAAAAAAATATTATAATAAATTCACTTAACTTTTATCGTACACTTAAAATATATAAAACTATATGCTCTCCTTGCGATATTTCTACTTGACATCCAAAAAAGTTTGCTTCATTTCCTCAAATTTTTCGGCAAATTCTTTATAGAAACAAACGTGTTCTTGAAGTATTCTATCACACAGATCCTCACTTAAGATAAGCTCCAAAAGGTCTTCATATGTATTAGTCAAAACCTCCATCTGTTCATCGAGAATTTTAAATTTGTATCGTAACTCCACTGTAACTATTTTTTCGCTACTAGTACTTAACAACGTAATAGCCTCATCAAGATTTTTTTGATATGCCGTTCCTTGGGCATTTCGGGCTTCAATAAGATTCGACCAGTATAAAGCCATAAACTTACTTTGTTCGCTAATAGTTGGGTCTTTAAACGCAAATTATTGCAAACTATTAACTGTCGTGCATTTATAATAAAATACTCGAGTTGCATAAACTTTATACTATGATAAAAATTCCTAAAATTATTTAATCTGATAACAGAAATCATCACATCTGTTTCTATAGAATTTGCTTTTCAAGTGCTTTTTAAAGTTGCATTATATTATTTTTATCTGATTGAACTAAATATTTTTAATTGCGCAAACAGGTTTTGCTTCCTAACAATTAATCATTGATGATTTAAACAGGATTTCGCTGTATTACTTTAGTATTTTAGTAGAGACGTAATAAAATTAAGAAGAAACAAGATAAGATTATCTAAGAAATTGCATGAGCAATTAATTCTCTTCCTAGCACTGGCAGTTAAAATGTGCAATAATGCATATATTTCTTTTCAAGAAACTCTATAAAATCAGCATTAAGAACACTGATTCCAACAACATGGAGTATACTCCAATACCCTAGAGTGTGTATCTTAACATGTAGCATAATAATGGCATTTCGTATAAGCAAGTTAAGTAGGTGACACATTTTTGGCTGATTACATCATTAGTTTACATAATGTCAATTATTTCTAAAGAATTATTTCTTGTATCTAATCTGTTTATCTTTGGTTCTTTATCAGTAAATATTAATTCACGTTAAGTAATATTTTACAATTAACTCATAGTAGAATAATAATTGCTTTAAGAAGTTTGCTTGATTTCCTATGTTTTCTTGATCAATGGGAGGAGAACAGGACGCTGATGTAGTTATAAATGGAAGAAAAAATTGGTTCATGACCAATTCAAAAATCCAAAGGCTTTTTCTTAGTTTCGTCCTTCTAAAGCAAAAGATATTATTCACAATATCGTAGCTCTTTTATACATAAAAAACTAGCATTTTTGGAGGCCAATTTTGGGCTAAAAAAATGTCCAAAATTGCATTTTTGACATTGTCCACACCTCCCTAAAAATCAGCGAAGAAGATGCCTGTTCTATTTTATTGTTTCTTAATTAAAAACCATAAACTATTACAGAGATTCAAGATTCCTTGTTATATTTTTTACAATAGTCCTTCTTACTTACTACTTAAATGTTGACACATACATGCTTTAATTGATGCATTTATATTATCCATACAATATTTACAGCCTAATTATTGCGATCATTGTCAATGACTTTTTCTGCTCAAAATTTTATCTTTTGTATATCTCTTATATTGATCTTTCTGTCGTCTTGTGTTAGTTGTCCATAGTTGTCTATTCATGTCTGTCTAGTTTGTCTTTGTATTTCCTTTTGAAATTTATACATTATATTGTTCGCTGCTTTCTATGGAGACTAGGGAGACTATGCAAAAACCCTCTATCTCCTCTTTTAGTTTAAATCTAGCCAAGTCTCCATTAAAATTTACATGCCCGGTAATCGTTTGGGTGGCTTTGCTTAACAGGATAATTTGCATTTATGTTGTTCTTCCTTTGTCACAGGTATTCATGAAAGTTAGCTAGAAATTCAGTTATCGTATTTTCTTAACACGGATTATAACCATATAATAAGAATAATTTAGGTTACGTAAATTTAACTAAATACTAAATTTAAATTAATTTCGAATAATAGGTAACAGTAATAGAGTTGGATACTAAATTCGAACAATTATTCGAGTATCTTTGGAAATTCGCCGGTCTTTTCTCGTTTTGTAACTGTATTGTTCATGAAAATCATTTCTAGTGTTCATTGTCGCATATCGTCTCGCTAAGTTGTTAGCTTCTGATATTTTTTAATTTGTCCTTCGTATCCATTTAAGTTATGCATGTATGCCATTTTTTCTTAGCTTCAGTATTTGCCTAGTTAAGTGTGTAATAAGTTTCTCTCGTGATTTAATATAAGTTTAGTTCTTGTATAGTTTTGCAATCTCTGTTAATAATTTTATTACGTTGCCAAGTTTAACCAGTAGCTATTATTTTTATCATTATGGTAGATTACCAGTTCCAGATCGATGTTTGTCTCCCTGTTATAAACGTCTATCGAAGGCTGAATTAATAATGTCTTTTTTCTAGTATTTGTGAGTGTAGCCCTGTCACACCCCATCGAAACCCTATAAAATCAGCTTTACCTGATTCCAACAGCATGCAAGTATTTTCAGATGATAGAGTATACTCCAATGCCCTAGAGTGGGTATCTTAACACGTAGCATAATAATGGCATTTCGTATAAGCAAGTTAAATAGATGACACGTTTTTGGCTGGTTACATTATTAGTTTACATAATGTCGATTATTTCTTGTATCTAATCTGTTTATTTGTGGTTCTTTATCAGTAAATATTAATTCACGTTAAGTAACATTTTAAAATTAACTCATAGTAGAATATTAATGGCTTTAAAAAGTTTGCTTGATTTCCTATGTTTTCTTGGTCAATGGAAGGAGAACAGGGCGCTGATGTAGTTAATTATAAATGGAAAAAAAAAATATTGGTTTTTGGACCATACAAAGAATGAAAAATTTCAAACATTAACGGCCGATTTCTCGGCACCTATAAATGCTAGCTTCAAAAATCCAATGGATTTTTCTTAGTTTCGTCCTTCTAAAGCAAAAGATACTATCCGCAATATCGTAGCTCTTTTATACATAAAAAACTAGCATTTTTGGAGGCCAATTTTGGGCTAAAAAAAAATGTTCAAAATTGCATTTTTGACATTGTCTACACCTCCGTAAAAATCAGCGAAGAAGAAGCCTGTTCAATTTCATTGTTTCTTAATTAAAAACCATAAACTATAACAGAGATTCAAGATTCCTTGTTATATTTTTTATAATGGTCCTTCTAAGTTACTACTTAAATGGTTACACATACATGCTTTAATTGATGCATTTATATTACCCATGCAATATTTACAGTCTAATTGTTGGGATCATTGTCAATGACCTTTTCTGCTCAAAATTATATCTTTTGTATATCTCCTATATTGATCTTTCTGTCGTCTTGTTTTAGTTATCCATAGTCATGTCTGTCTAGTTTGTCTTTGTATTTCTTTTTAAGAATTATACATTATAATGTTTGCTATTTTCTATGGAGGCTCTGTCACAATGGCAAAAAGCCTCTATCTCTTTTAGTTTGAATCTAGCCAAGTATCCATTAAAATTTGCATGCTCGGTAATCATTTGGGTGGCTTTCCTAGATAAGATAGTTTACATTGACGCGGTTCTTCCTTTGTCACAGATATTCATGAAACTTAGTTAGAAATTTAGTTATCGTATTTTCTTAACACGGATTATGTTTAAAACATAAAAAAGAATCATTTAGCTTACATAAGTTTTACTAAATACTAAATTTAAATTACACTCGACTAATAGATAATAGTAATAGAGTTAGATTGTATTTTTTTTTAACACAAAACGTCAATAAATTTTAAAAATTATTTAGGTTATCTCAAATAAACTGTAAAAATTAAATTGAACTTAAATTCGAACAATTATTCGAGTATCTTTGGAAATTCGCCGGTCTTTTCTCGTTTTGTAACTGTATTGTTCATGAAAATCATTTCTAGTGTCCATTGTCGCGTAGTGTTTTTCGCTAGTTAAATGTAGTCAACACGAAAATAACTTTTTTTGAAAATTATTTATTCAAGAGCGGAAATTACAAGTTAAAATCTAGCTTAACTTGAACAGTAACTTAATAGTAATGTAATTATGTTCTTAATGACAAGGCAATACATATATTTGTAGATTGGTTTGCTTAGTAATCAAATAAGTAAATCAATAGGTAATTGGTTAGCTGAATAGGCAGATTGGTAGCGTGTAACTCGCTGATTACATTATTAGTTTACATAATGTCGATTATTTCTAAATAACTATTTCTTGCATCTAATCGGTTTATCTTTGTTTCCTTATCAGTAAATAATTATTAACGTTAAGTAACACTTTATAATTTTATAATTAACTCATAGTAGAATAATAATTGCTTCAAGAAGTTTGCTTGATCTCCTCATAACCTTGTGTTTTCTTGATTAATGGGAGGAGAACAGGACGCTGATGTAGTTAGTTATAAATGGAACGAAAAAAGTTGATGGTTTCTGGATCATACAAAGAATGAAGCATTTCAATTTTTGACGGCCGATTTCTCGGCACCTATGGACACTAGCTTTAAAAATCCAATGGCTTTTTCTTAGTTTTTTCCTTCTAAGGCAAAAGATACTATTCGCAGAATCGTGGCTCTCTTAACTTATAGGCATCTCTTATACTCAAAAAAAACGTTAAAAATTGCATTTTTAATATTGTCTACAACTCCCTAAAAATCAGCGAAGAAAAAGCCTGTTTTATTTTATTGTTTCTTAATTAAAAAACATAAACTATTACAGGGTATACCATATATTGGTATATATAGTCCTTCTTACTACTTATACGGTTAGAAATACATGCTTTACTTGATGTATTTATATTATCCATACAATATTTACAGCCTAATTATTGGGATCATTGTCAATTACTTTTTTTGCTCAAAATTCTAACTTCTGTATATATCTTATATTGATCTTTCTGTCGTCTTGTTTTAGTTGTCTATTCATGTCTATCTAGTTTGTTTTTGTATTTCCCTTGGAAAATTATACATTATATTGTTCGCTGTTTTCTATGGAGACTAGGGAGACTATGCAAAAACCCAATTTAATTATTCGAGTATCTTTGGAAATTTGCCGGTTGGAAATTTTCTCGTTTTGTAACTGTATTGTTCATGAAAATCATTTCTAGTGTCCATTGTCGCGTATCGTCTCGCTAAGTTGTTGCTTCTTTTATTTGTTAATTTGTCCTTCGTATCCATTTAAGTTATGCATGTATGCCATCTTTTCTTAGCTTCAGTATTTACCTAGTTTAGTGTGTAATAAGTTTCTCTCATGGTTTAATATTGAAGTTTAGTTCTTGTATATTACTGTGTTGATGATATTACGTCGCCCTTTGCCACTTTCAAGTTTCACCAGTACCTATTTTTTTTTATGGTAGATCACCAGTCCTAGATCAATGTTTGTCTCCCCGTTATAAGCGTCTACCGAAGCCTAAAATTGATCATGTCTATTGATGAGTATTTGTGAGTGTAGCCCTGTTACACCCTATTGTTCTAATTTGAGTATTTTGTGTAGCTTCTTTAAACTATAAGAGCCATGTCTCTCTTTTGCTTCGATCAAAGTCGGAGGGATCCCCGTTATAGTCGTTGGCTTTATGGCCCCAGATTTCGGATCCATACAACCAATCTATATTCTAATCTCTTCTGTAAGTCTCATGCTATTTATAAAAATTTAGTTTTCTACTAATTATAAGTCCCAAGTACTTTATTGTCTCTTCATCTTCGAGTATAATGGCTTGTCTTCTGTAGGTGCTGTGGGTTATCTTATGTTTTTTCCCAGGAGATAAATATCGTTTCTGTCTTTTATTCACAACAGGTCAAGTTTACATATATTTTTTGCATCGCATTTGCTTTACAATAAATAATTTTATACGCTTATATTTTTAGTATATAATTACATACGCTTGCTACATATGCTAGTGTGTCTGTATATGTTTCGTGTATGTTTCTGTTCTTAGTTTGTTCGTTCTGTATTTGTTTTCCGGTTAGTCTAGCTCCCTGAACCAACTCTGCATGACTAGATACCACATCGTTGGCCCAAGGCTTAAACCTTGCGAGCACCCTTTACTTTAGATCTTCACTTTATCATAAAATCATAATTCAGCCGTTCAGCGGAAAAGTGGTCTAACTCCCTTAAAGTGGAAATTTAGAAAATTGATATTTTGCATCTGGATGAATTAAAAAATCACAGTAACATATTCTTTACTTTTTTGTACATATTTATAATAACCCTGGACTAAAATTTCATATGGTAAACATTTTTACTGATTGCGCCCATTAATTACATTTTTGCCGCCCAATGTCATTCTTCCAGTAAGTTTTTTTCAAAAATATAGCGGAAAAGTGGTATAACTTGGAGAGTTATATCACTTTTCCTCGTAAAAGTTAAACAAATTTCACAAAACTGATGAACCAAAGAAAAATAATAGCTGTAGTATGTTTATTATGATATCTATTACTAATAAAAGTGTTCAAAAAATATAGAGCTTGAAGAGCAAAACATTACTACTACTTATCTTACACTAAGGAGAGAAAGAACAAGTTATTAAACAAATTAGTCTTCATCAGAATCAGATAATGAACCACTGTCAACAGCAGCTTCTTTTGACAGTAAGTCCAGGAAGAACTGATGCTGAATCGGAGGAATCCACTGAAGAAGTTCTATCATATCTTTTTTCTTAGCTACAGTAACTGATCTACACACTACGTACCATAACACTAAAAAAACCTGACTAAACAAGAAAAAGCGAGTTTAATAGGACCTGGCGCGACATCGGAACAGCGTGGTACCTTGACTTATACCACTATTCCAGCGAACGAATCCATTATGTTGAGAGGAATAACGTTAGGAAGCTCTTATCTTAGCTAAGTTAAAATTTTGACTTATACCAGTTTTCGACTGAATATATTAGATCAGTAGAAACATAATGAATGGTATAATTCAAAAATTAAAAAATACTGACATATACCACTTTTCCTCTGAGCGGCTCAATTGTCTGTTGGTTAGTGTGCTGTTATATTCTAGGTGTCCTTGCAGTCTCTTGGTAATTACTTAATTGGCTTTCGTCTATCTATTGATTTCTTATGTGGTGTTCCCCCCATGTGTTCTTCATAAAGCTGATCGCAATTGTCTTAGGTTCGCTCTTTATTTCCTAAGTTGGTCTGTCCACCATGTCTATTGTTTTTGTCTGTTTTACTTTGTATTGGGTCGTACTTGACTGACTATAATATTAATTTAGCAGCAATCAATATTTTTAAAAAATCTTGGGTAAAAAATGTTATACAAGACAGAATAAAATTGTATACTTGGGTAAAATCAGCGATCTGACCTAAACATTAACTTTGGTCCATTAATTCATCCAATATTTTAGTCTTTGATTTTAAAAAGTCTCATAGAACCTGAGATATTTATAGAGATATAAAGTGTTTGAGGACCATTTTGAGTCTTATCCAGATGGCAGTTTCTCGATACGTTAAATTGAAATTTTGAATATTTTTTATTTCCTCGGCTTTTTTAAGTAGAGTTAAGATATATCCTCTAATCTCCAGCTGCCTCGATTTTTAAGGTCATTTCGAGTTTTTCCTAAGCGATTGCTTTCTTTGACCCTAACTACTTGATATTCCACAACAACAGATAACAATATGAGATTTGATCACAATATGAGTTTTGTTGTGGAATTTCGGTAATTATGTATAGTTGTCCTTTTTTCATTTTTCCTATTTTATCCAACCTCTAATTACTCAACCTTCTCCCATTTACCTCCTTTATACGATTCATTTCTGCCATCCTATTTTTCATGTGGTTTCTTCATTCGTCAGAGTTACCTAACTGAGATACACCAATAATTTCATATAGATGGAAATACCGATTTTAGTTAGCTTCTTTAAAGGAAAGTATTCTGAAAGACGGTTTTTTAGTATTACTTTGTTTTCTTTGATCCATGTTACTAGTTTGATTTATGATTTTAATGATACCATTTAAGAGTTCATTAGTTATTAAATTCCTTTCTACTCTTTATTTACCCTATAATTTTGGCTACTTTGGGACATCTTACGATAACAATAAATGCACATATGTATGAACAACTCCAACCCCTTTTAGCACTTGTTCGTTTTCAAATCAAATTCAATTTTCATTTTTGGCTTCCAAGTGCTATAACACTTTAATATGTAACAAATTTGAAAATCTCAGTTCATCGGGTTTTAAAACTCGACTAAAGGGCTTCTTGCTGGGTAAATATAAATAAGAATAAAACTTCTAAACTGTTTAAGAAGCATTATTATTTTTCTCGCGTATAAGTAGTAGGTATCTTTATAAGTATTTTTTCACCTGTTTTTCCCTTAAAATTAATATTGTAACATAGTAGTTTTTAATTAATGCTGAATTATACATTTGACTGTTATTATTTAGAATTTAATGTATTTAGTTAGATGTTTGCCGATATTTTATGCAATATTGTAATTATGTAATATTTGATTTTTGTATGCTCGGTTAAGCAAACAGCCATGGCTGCCCTTCGCCGAGCCTAATAAAAAGACGTTTATTATTATTATTATTATTATTAATTAAACATGCCTTATGGAAATTTAGAATTAAAAGGATTTCGAAGCCTCTGGATCATCATTGTATTAGAGAGTAAAATATCTGAGCACTGTTTAACTATTTTTCAAAAACTAGCTTATATAGTTTAATTTTAATTTTTTTTTTTAATTCTAACCCTCTTCAGATTTACCTCAAGGGATCAGTGTGCGACCACTGCTATTTAGTATTTTTATTAATTACTTTGTGCAGATGATTTGAGGGCCAAAAGACAAATATGTCCTTCATTTGATCGCGTTGGGTTAATTCTGCTATTTGCTAAACTGTTATTTTAGTAACTAGGGCTTTACAAATCTTAAGTACTTACCTCTGAAATTTCACCACCTTTCAGAGTTGAAGCTGCTGAAGCGCTCAGGGCTTAAACTGGTCCAGAAAATCATCATCTTTTATATGATAATCTGATTCTGATGATATAAAAGGAGACATCGATACAGGATGTGTCAGTTGCTAAAATTGAAGGTTTTAAGTATCTCCCAGAATAAAAACAGAGAAAATGTGTGGACAACTTAGATTTAGTGGCCTTACTTTCATATAATATAAAGTTAAACAAATCTCATTGTTAATTTTTATCTGTTCAATCTGATGAAATCCAAGGCGCATTAAATGTACAAATAAAAACATTTTGTTTATTCTAAAATTTTGTAATCAATTTAAAAGCACATGCCTTATCGATTATTAATAATATGTACTCTCCTTTTAACACTTAAAGTATTGTTCACATGTTAATTGTCACAACTCGCGCTCCGGTTGCTCATTGATTATTGATTCAAATTAGTTCCTCGTAATGGATTTTAATTTTATTTTTCGAGGGGTAGACCAATGGAAAAGTTTTTTAAAACACAATTTTATTTTCTGATATCACATGGTGATAATAATTATCGATATTAAGCGTAATAGGAAGTTGTACGCATTAGGCAATTACGCATAGTAATTTTTTGGCATAAAACAAAACATGGATGTAGAGGTATTAAAATGGTTGCTTCTGCTCTTTCTTAAGAAGTTTTTTTTTCAGTATTTTCATTGGTTATGACACACATTGGTATTTTTTTTATAAATTCTCTACACGAAACAATTGGGGCTCTTAAATTTAGTTCATTATGTTGATAATTATTCCTATTATTGGGTATTATTTACTTTATTTATTTAATTTTTTTTAGAACCAGAAATTGATTCAAAGAGCAAAGCCAATGTTAACAGGCTCACAAGAAGTCTGTCCCAGATATCTAATACTTCACGAAAATCCAAAACGAGATTTTCTGACAACGGAGATGACAATCCTAGGTAAGAAATACGTTTAATTTTTTTATTACTATTATTTTTAATTTAAAAAAGTTCAATTAATTTAATTTAATAGAAATAGAAAAAAATTATCCAAGTATAATTTTAAAGACAAATTAGGAAGAAAGTTGAATTGCCTAGTAAAGTCACTTAAAGCCCTTTAAAGTGAATAAATTTGTAAAGATTATATAGTCGGATTACCGAACAGATGGAATAAATGATGTGCGCGAAATATAGGCCCGCCCATCGATGCAACCTTGGCAGATTTAGACGAGGAGAATTATGCCTACTTATTTTAAATTATTTTATGCAAAGTTATGTTAATATATTGGGGTTTACCGAAAAGGGATAGGTAATACTTTTAAGTAATCGTGCCAGGTCAAACATTTAGGGTGTAATTGGCCAGGTTCATCAGAATCGAGCGCTACCTGAGCGCTGGAAGTTTTGCGTATAATAGTGAGCAAGTCATACCTGAGCAACAATCGAGCGCTCAGGGAGCGCTTTTTTCTGATGAACCCGACCATTATAAAATATAATTTTATGATCATAATCTGGTTTTGAGAATTACTTAAGTAGCTTTTATCTTTTTTTAAATATGTGTTTTAAAATGAAAGAAGGAATAACAAGTTAGGGGCTGCGCTGGTAGGCCTATGAGATTTAAATTTATAGATTGAATATAAGTATATATTTGTTCCTTATTTAAAAAAGGAACAAATACTACAAATACTGCTGTAAACTGGACTTTTTGCACTTTGTTGTATGCTGGATGCTCGTTATCACATGTTTTATATATGTTCATAATCACTTCCTTTTCAGCAATGGTCAAATGTTTTCGTACTCTTTTCTTGGGGGTTGACAATGGGGGTGTACGTGGCGCGTCAGCCATTATTTGTTAACAAAAAAATTAACACAATCTCAACTTTTCAATATTGCGAAGATTCAAATATTTGAATAGCAGAAAATTCAACCAAAACGATCTAAAGCCGCTCGACTAATAAAATTAAATAAAACCCCAAGTCATGAACCCTATCGAGGCTCTAGGTCACACCTCCGGCGCAGAACGATCACGTGACCTCTCCATCTGTTCAGTAACCCAAGTATAGTTAGAATGAATAAAATTGTTATGGATTCTCTTTATCCTACTATATTTAAAATACTGTCTATCCTAATATATTTAAAATACTGCGCGCTGTATTTTAACTTCAAACAACACAAGTAAACAATAAATGCATCTAATGAGCATGGTATACAAAATTTGAAGAAAAATTGGATCCTGAAATGACTTCTCACGATAAAATCCTGAAGCGAGTCTAAATACTATTGACCCAACATGTAGGTCAAATAATAGGTGAATGAAAAAAATGATTACTCTAAGATCCTTATATTCAACGCTTTTAATACTATACGTTACTGAAGTTGTGTTGTTAATGCTAGTTTCGACACACTGTGAATAGTTAAAGTTCCCAAATGTTATAATGCCATTATTTTATTGTACCTATATTATTATGATCTTGCATACATATACCGGCGTTTTTCAAATAGCAATATTTCTATTTTTTGAGACATTGCTGCATGTGATCCTTTTACTAAGCTGACCAGTTTCTGCATCTTTTTCTTTTTCTTGTGCTTATCTGCTCTGAAAATTTAAAATTCTGTATCTGTAGTTATATCTGATTGGATCCTGTTAATTTTTCAATTTGTTGGCCTTGATTGATAAATCGGTAATGCAACTTTTTCGATGTGCTTTCGTTGATTAGACATTTCAGACTCTCTAGAGTTCACTATTTGGTTAACTGCAATTGCCACGCCATCATTTTTCAATTATTCACATACGTGAATGCTGTGCAATTGACATACAAGGTATTTTATTTTTTTTGTTCTTATATTTCTTCCTACACCCACACCCAAACTCAATTTTATTGTTGAACTGTAGTTTGTTCCACCACTTTCAATGGCCAACGTTTGTTAGACAGATCTGTCGCCACTGTCCTTTTGACAGTAAGGTTTGACGCTGATTCTGAAGTGAAGTTGACAGTAGGATGACTCTAACTTATTTTAACGTTTGTGTTGTTAATGATATGTGTTTCTCGCTTTTTAACACAATTTAAATATAAACATGAAAGGGTACTAAGGTCTCCCCCGTTTAGTGATAACGTGAAACAATTAAAAACTGCCTCCATGACGTAAACCTCGATTCCTTTTGACAGAAGTCTAATAAGAATCTGTGTAAAGCTAGTAATACTAAGCAACCAAAAAAAAGAGAACCCAGCCTATGACGGTTGCGAAATTAAAATTTTAACTTCTAAAACTCTCAAGGGATCTTAATAAAAATTTGTGCGGGAGTCTAAAATGAATATATGAATGCAAACATATAAAATATGTTTAAAACACGTGCATTCAATTCATCATGAAGCGCTATACAATCTCACATTCGTATTCTTAAGCACTGAGTCAATGAATGCAACTATTCGAAATCTATAATAAAATTTTTAGAAATCCGATTTAAATATCGCGTCAATATTCCTAACTTCACTGCACTGAACTGTCAACTCGACTTCTAGCGGCGACACGGCTCCTTATATACTCGGCTGACCATGATTCCGAAAAATTCGCTGATCTTCCACGCGTCTCCAGAGATGGCGTGCGGTATGTCACTTGTGCCATAGGTTATTTACCTTTGCAAATCTGGATACCATAATTTATGTTTTTAAATTTGACTGGTATACTCAGATGCTGATAAAAAAAACGCAACAGAGAAAATTATCTTCAAATTTAAAGCATTTTTTTTTCTATTTTTAGCCCTAATTTAATGTTCTTTTTAGCAGACTGTATATATTTATCTGAGTTTTAATTGGTATACCCACTTTTCTAAAAAATTTGGTTATATTTGACTTAATATATGGGGTTATTCAGAGGGTGATTTCTTTCCCCTAACTTTGAAACAGCCTGTGGAATAACTTCGTTAGCGAGTTTTCATCAAACCTGGTTTTTCGGTTATAACTATATCTCCTGAGCATTTTATTTTTTGGTTCTTTTTAAGAGCGAAATGAATTTTCTACCCAGAATTCACTACTTTTTAAAGTATCATAATTTTTTTTCTATTATTTTGTAATACGACGAGGTGACCGTTTTCATAATCTAATATTGACACTCTTTTTTAACTTACGATTGGTCATGGTTCTTAGTGTCGAAGGTTGTGCGAAAGTCGTTGCTCTTGGTAAAGATGGGCAAAATCGCTCTACGATCAAAAGAATAGTGAGACTTTTTATAGACAAACTAGTAGAAATAGGCGTAAGGTGGCAAGAGACCGCTTTAGACGATCGATATATCAGAGTCAACGCTTTGCAGGATAGTCATTTAACAGCGTTGCAAACAAGAAGTTGCTTCAAGAGGTTCCATGCAACAATGTAAGTGTATTAAGAGTCCATCAAAGATTACATGAGTTTGGTTTGCAAAGTTGCAGACCAGTCACTGGGACCGAATTCCTACTACGTCACAGAATGGCTAGACTGCTATTTTCCAGATATCATTTACATTGGAATGTGGTACAATTAAGAATGAATTGGTGTTGTTTAATTACGGTTCGTTGGCTGCGCATCTCTATATTGAGGAGATATTAGCAAATAATATAGTACCCCTTTCTCAATACATATATTATATATCGGCAATGAATTAACACTAATGCAAGATAATGCGCGGCCACATTCTGCAATAGGTTATTGCGTTACAAATAACCTAAAAGAAGTTGGAATCAAACAAAATGAACTGGCCAGCTTGATCACCAGATTTTTACCATATAAAATATGTTTGGGACATGCCAGAGGATTGGAGGTCAAGTCGCACCAACTTCAATAAATGAATTGCGCTTGTTTTTCTAATTTTTATACTTAGGTTAAGTTTCAGCTATGATGTTTTTTGATGAAATATCATTTTTTGTGTTTTTGTTATCATTGTTTATTAAAACCAGTAACAGATCGTTGCCTTTTAACGTTTTTTTAATTCCAAATACCGTGCTACTGAAGCGTTGCTATAACATTACGATAACATTATTGTTATCGCACGAAATCACTTCGTCGTATTACAAAATAACACCAAAAGATAATGATAATTGAAAAAGTAGTGAATTGTGGGTGGAAAATTTATTTTGCTCTTAAAAATGAACCCAGGCATATTTAACATCAACCAAAAAACATGGTTGTAACAGATAAGCAAGGTTTTATGAAAATTCGCTAACGAAACTATTCCACAAGGTGTTTCAAAGTTATGGTGAAGAAATCACCCTTTGATTAACCCCGTATAATAAGTCAAATACTAAATTTTAATAAAAAACTGAGTGACCAATTCAAACGTATATAATTTTATACAAAATCTGCTAAGAAAGTCATCACAATAGGGCAAAAAAGAAACAAAAATATATAATACTTTAAAACTAACAAAAATTTTCTGCGTTGCGTTGTTTTTTGCATCTGAGTGTGAATGGCGCAATCGTAAAAACTGGACACTGAATAGTTTACTTTTTACATTTAGTGACCTTACTCAATACATGCTTTAAAACCTGTCCTTTAGATGGCGATACAAGTAATAATTTCCACACAAGGGTGAGAATGGCTATTATTGAACTGATTACGGAATGAAACTAGTCTTTTACCCTAAACTTTATATTTTCTAAATGAAACATTTGTAGCAATGTAACACGATTTCAGTTTGACGTATTTTTGCATATTTTCGTATAGAGTGGTAAATTTTTAAATTGACACTGGAACTGGTTTTAAATGCATGATATTGATAATAGATGACTTTCAAATTAAAAATATGTTTTTTAGATCGTGGTGGTATGCATTTTGCCTAAAATGTCGCTCAAAAGAGTCAACACCGGCTTCATGGGAGCCGCAGTATTGGTCTTACCTCTGCCCACACCCATTTTGTCCAGATTATCGATCGATGGCCCGACTATTCGCCCTGATTATTATCGGGGTGGTTTCATGGTGTATTTTTTACACCATTGTAGGTAATTAAGATTTTTTTTTTATTTATATTTTCTTATTGAAACTTAATAATATGTTATCTACCAATTATTGTGATGTTAAGTGATTTTTTAATTTACGTAATATCTATATATAGTTTAGTGGTCAGTGGTTATTGAAAGCGGGTTTAGGGTAATCAAAGATTCCTCATTCTCGTCTACTTATAATAACTGATTCCCCAGTGGATTCATGCAGTTTGTGGAAATTTCCATTTACTATCTGGAGATTTGCACTTACTATCTGGTTATTTCCAGACTGCCAAAATATTATTAATTAATATATATAATATCTATTAATTAGTTTAGAGAGACTTGACAAAAACGGTTAATTTTTTACTAAGATGTCTTTTATGTTTTCATGGTTTTTTCCTACTGGTGTTGGTACTATACAGTCTTTCCATAATATGCGTGCAGCAATTTTAAAATTAGCTAGAGATTCAGCTATAAAATAAAAATTGTTCGACTGTGACAAGTGAATTATTTCTTTGTAAGCCCTAAGAATTTGATTTGAAATTAAAAAAAAAATAAAAAATAAAATAAAATTCTATTTGACGATGATAGAGAGCAAGAAATAAAGGAAGAGTACACAAAAAGAGAGTAACAATAACAAAAGAAGAGGTAAAAATTGCAAAATCTATCAAATCTCCAAGACCCGACAAAATTCCAGCAGAAATGATTAAACTAATTCCAGAAGATCAAATAGGCATATCATCGAACTATTTAACACATCATCATGCAAAAGAATGCAACAACTATTAAACTATTAGTCTA
Source organism: Anthonomus grandis grandis (assembly GCF_022605725.1). Lineage (NCBI taxonomy): Eukaryota > Metazoa > Arthropoda > Insecta > Coleoptera > Curculionidae > Anthonomus > Anthonomus grandis. Next base: position 14,257,239 of record NC_065561.1, on the reverse strand, counting down.
AGGAAGAATCACTTTCAAAATATTCTTAAAGAGAATACACCAGAGAAATGTTTAGGAAATTAGAACAAGATATTAGCGAATCCCAATTTGGCTTCAGAAATTCAGTGGGAACAAAAAGCCTTGTTTGGTTTTTATGTGTGAACTTAAAGATGCATGGGCACAAATCAACCGATGTATTTTGATGATGTATGAGATGTGAAAGATATAAAAATAATAAATAATTTAAAATACAATCAGACAGCCAAAATCAAAATGGATAATGAATTCTCAGTAGTACATGGTGTAAAACAAGGATGGGTACTATCGTCGCTATCATTTAATCTCTATTCAGATAAAATCATTCAGAGAGCACTGGAGAAAACAACAAGGGAGTAAATTAATAGTATCCGGTATGCAGATGACACCATTCTTATTTCCACAATAATAGAAGATTTACAGAACTTGATTGATCAAGTAGTGACTAGCAGCAAGAAGAGCGAACTTACCTTAAATATCAAAAAGACTTAATTTATGACCATTATAAAATTAGTTCAGCAACAGGCAAAGCTATGGATCCACAGAGAACTAGTAAAGAAAATCTGTAAACACAAATACTTATTAACAACGGTCAACGAAAGTAATGAGTACATTGAGGAAATTAAATCAACAATTGGATAAGCCAGAACTATATTTAACAGATGCATGTGTTATGCAGTAGAAAACTTACAACTTCAAGTCAGAATACTGGATAGAATCCTGGACGTTAAAGAAGAATATAAGTGATGAACTGAAAGATTTGAGATGTAATCGTATAGAACCTTAAGAATAAGTTGCGCTGGACATGCTGGAACTAATAATGAGGTACTGCAAAGAATGGGAATTGGAAAGAAAATAATGAACACAGTTAGGATAAGGAAGCTATAATATCCAGGCCACGTAATGAGGGGAGAGAAATATGTATTGTTGCAGAATATTATGCAAGAAAAGATACTGAGAAAACTGTAGTTCCGTTGAGTTGTTTACAACTGTAGTATCAAAAGTGAGGATAACTATGATGCTTACCTTCTAAGAGAAGATGGTACTTGAAGAAGAAGAAGACTTGTTATAAAGTATTTACAAATATGTTAAGTATTCTGATAATCCCCAAACCCCAAAAGTGCGTTTTCTTAAACGTTAGCTGGCGTTGTTTTTTTTTTTTAACTTTCAACCTCTCTTAGTTTTGAAGAAGAGTATTCTGTATTACAATATAACTATTTATAAGCTCTTTGTAATCATTGAGCTTATGAGGTTTGAATAATGACCTAGGTTAACATACGAGTTTATCCATGTTAATTAATTAGCAAGTCAGCAAAATTTGATCTAAATTTATTGTGTTCGTTTTTTTTCTTGATACTTGACCAAGATACATTCTACTTATTGAATAAAATTTGATCATTAGTTCCGCAACACCTGGAAACTCGCCACCATTCTTTTATATAATAATACGTAGTATATATTCTATGTGGCTGCAAAAATAAACTGTTGAACTAATTTTTTTTAAAATCTACTAGGTGAGATAGCAGCCCCTCCAAGTGGAATATTGTTCCAACTCCTAATTTTGATTCTAATATCGAAATTTGGCGGATGGCTGGTCAGTCTCACCTCTCTACCAGGGCTTATCGGAATGCTCTTCACTGGTCTCATTCTACAAAATCTAAACGTTGTGGACATAGATGAGACTTTCTCTCCAATCACTAAGCATTTAAGGTATAACTCTATGTTGCTTAGTTTGTAATTAATAAAGTTTAACGTCCCTAGTGTGAAATGGAAAGAAAGTGTCGCAGGTTTAGGACTTCAACTAATTTTATGCCTTTATTTAGACACTATAAAAGAAGCAAACATTATGAAGTATTACCTGTACATCTACGTTATAAAAAAAAATTATAACGTAGATGTACTGCGCAAAAATGTCCTGCAAAAAACGCCAAATAAAGTTTGCTTATTTTATCACATACAAAAAATACATATTCGGGATTAATTAAAAATATATATGCTTTCTCCTTTTTTTTGTTGTAAACTATAATCTTTAAAATTTGATGTAAATATAAGAAAATAAGACTGCTTGTTTTATAGTGTTTTTTATTTAATGTTTTAATTTATTTATTTATTTAATTGTAAAGTGTAACGTGTCATTTCCAACCCTGAAGATAGTCTAAATAAACGCCGCAACTCTTCTAAAATGAAATCAGTTTTACTTGAAGTCCTAAACTTGTGACACTTTCCTTCCATTTTATTTTATAATATTATAACATTTTGATTTTAGACGAATGGCCTTAGTGCTAATATTAATAAGGGCAGGATTAGACCTGGACCCGGTGGCCTTTAAGCGTGTTAAATGGTCGGTAATAAAGTTGGGTCTGGGTCCATGGTTCATTGAAGCTGCCATCGTATGCGTAATGGGTTATTATTTGCTCAACCTTCCATGGCTCTACAGTTTCGCTTTGGGCTCTGTTATAGCAGCTGTCTCACCAGCTGTTACTGTAGTATGTATACTAAGGTGAGAATTTTAATATGTCAAATCGGAATGATTAATGTAGGATATATTTTTTAGACTCAGAACTAAAGGATATGGTATCGGTAAAGGCATACCAACGCTGATTATTGCCATAGCGGGGATAGACGATGCTGTATCTGTAGCTATATTTGGAATAATCGAGAGTACCATGAATTCTCAGGCATCACTTACTTCAATAATTATACAAGCGCCCGTTTCGATTATTGGGGGGATCGCTTTTGGCATATTTTGGGGAATGATTTGTCATTACGCCCCAGAGAGAAAAGATCCCTATGTGGTTAGTTTTATAATATAAATTAACAAATATAACCATTTTACTATAGTTTTACCTTTTAGTCAATATTGCGTGTATCCCTTTTGCTAGTTGGCTGCACTGTAGCAGTATTTGGCAGCGAATATATAGGATACGGAGGAGCTGGACCTCTCGCTTGTGTAGCTGGTGCGTTTACTGCCCTGGTTGTGTGGACAAAACAAGGATGGGACGTGGAGGAGAATCCAGCGTCAGAAAGTTTCGAAATTCTATGGATGTTCTTTGAACCGATTTTATTTTCAATAACTGGCGCTCAAATACGGTTAAATGAGCTCGATGGGAATGTGGTGCTTCTTGGTAAGATATAACCGATTAGAGTTATTTTTAAATGAACTATTAATTTGAAACATATTTTAGGCTTGGGTATTTTAGTGGCTTCTTCAGTCATTCGCATTGTGGGTACTGTAGTTCTCGGTATTGGATGTAGCTTAAATTTGAAAGAAAAAGTTTTTTGTGCTGTATCACTTATGGCTAAGGCAACAGTACAGGTATGTATTTAATAATTTGAATATTTTTTCAGTTGGATGGTTTGGAATTAAATAAGAATTTATCTGTCTGTCCTATCAATTTTTTAGGTACACTATCTAGTTTGTTTAATACCACAGGTATGACAAATCACCCTGTCCGATAGCAATTCTTCTACTGCAATATTTGTATTTTTCCTGATATATTGTTTAACTGAGTATCTAAGTATTGATCTTACTAATATTTTAATAATTAATTTCCTTGCTTATCAAAAACCAAATCTTCTTGAAGGCTTATTTTTTTATTAAATATTTGGCTAGATAAAGCTGGCTCAATAGCTGACATCAAGTATTCTCTTGGCCCAGTGTGGACTTCTGCTTAAATATTATATTTAGAGTTCCCAATTTTCTCTCAAAATTTAATACAAAGAAAATAAAGAGTGGACCAATCTCCAGAAAAAACTCTCCTCATATCTTTCCACTCTAAGATTTTCACAATTATTCCCTAGAATTTTCACGGTCTCTTTATCCATCATTAAAAAATATGTGTAACCATCCCTCTCACACCATCTTAGTTTAATTCTCAGTAGGCAGTCAATATTTAGGTAATCTAAAGCCTTTGTCGTATCTGTCAGGACTGCTGAACACAGCTTACCTTCATCAAAAGAAAGAGATATCATTATCAAGGCAGCAATGTATATTTGAGTCAAAGTTAAATGTTTGAAACTTACCGACGTTGATTTACGTTGTAACAGTAGAATCAACGAATTGACGAGACAGCACAATATTATAATTGAGTCAACGTTAGTCCTGTTTATTGTTCATCATCATTCCGTTCTTTGTCAAATTGAAACAAGTAATTAAGTTACTTCACTCCAGTTAAACCATTCTTATTTATATGGTGACTATATGAATTATGTTTTTAAAATATCATTCGCTACCTGAAGATAAATTAATTCTTCTGTCAAAAATTCAAGTCTGCATGCAACAGTTCATTTTGATAAGCACAAAATAATACTAATGGGCCTCTTTATTAAAATATAAAGCATTTTCTTTAATAGAAGAAGTCAATATTCAAAGTGAAATGGATGCAGATTACGTAGATTTGAGAAAAAGGCAACAACATCGCAACGCCGCGCGATAGCATTATGGATTCCATCGACACAAGAAATCTTTACCAGTGACGTCGTCAAAAATATTTATACATGATAAATATTTATTAAAAATCGATTATGCTTTAAATTTAAAAACAATATTACCGTTTGTGAACTTTTTATGCATTTTTTTACCGTACTTCATTAGAGTAAAGATACCTACCATATAATAAAAAATATTTTTATTTAAATTAAGTTATTATTGATTTCTTAATTAGTTTTTATTAATCTACGTTTATAATGACGGTTCTCCCTCGATATGGTGGTATCGATATTTACTTGTGAAAAAATCGCCTTGAATCGCTCTTATTTCATGGTGCAGCACAAACTGTACAAGTTTTTACTGTCATAACACTTGACAAAAACACTCAACTTTATTATTTAATCAAAAAATACTCTTTTATTGGTGCTGACAGCAGTTTTTTGGCTTATTCGTTCTTTGGTTGACTGCCTTGTTAACGTGCTTGTTCCACGTGTACTTGCTGTCAAAATAGATCCCAAGTACTTGACCTCTTGCTTTAGTTGCTGGTACATCATTTTACACCCTTTGCAACCTTCTTTTTGAAAAGTATAAGCTCCGTTTTATCAAGATTGACAGCTCTTGCTGTGTGCACGCAGCACCCTTTAATGATTCTGAACGCGATTACATGAATACTACCCCGATGATTTTCTGCTTAAAATTACTTTTGTTAAAGTCCATCATCTAAATTTTTGTTAAATATTATATCACCAACTTCTGTTTCAGGCTGCTTTAGGTCCAGTTCTCCTAGGCCTAGTATCCGATAATTCCTCAGACGATAAAATATACTCAGAAAAGGTCCTTATGGTATGTGTCCTGTCCATAATGCTAACTGCCCCTACTGCAGCTGCCTTCATGACCATCGCCGGACCAAGATTGCTTACCAGAACTACGGAACCATTTAGTTCGGAAAAATTGAGAAAATCGTTAAGGCTGTCGGTGAGGAGTTTGAGGAATTTAACCGTGGATATTGACAGGGAACTGGCCGACGACGAGGAAAAGAAATGTCTAGAGTTACCTAAGGATCTTATACAGGGTGACCATAACAAAATGTGATATTAAGATTATAATATACTTATGTGATTACTTTATTAGTTTAGAGTTCTATTTTATAGTATTTTTGTATTGCTTTATTTTATATTAAAATTTATTTAGGCAGTTTTCATCTAATTTTTTAGTTGTATTGCTATATACTTTAATGGTATTACCGAGTATTTTTTATTATCTATTCTTGTATGTATCCTTTTTTTGCATAATATTGTTAGTATTTTAGATTATTATGGTATTTTCAGTAAGATTTATTTTGATAATCTACTTTTTTATAATGTTAATAAAGCATGCTCTTTGATATAAATAAATTAGATGATATTTTTTTTTGTTACAAGTTTACATCCTATTTTAGTAAATTTGCTAAATTATATTAAAAGACTGCGGTAGGAAAGTTAATTTTTAATTAAGGAATTAAAGACTTCATTAAAAAAAGTCATCATAATTCGAGCAACAACTTCTGAAATATACTGATACTCTGCATATTCGTTTTTGTTTGAAAATGTACACAACTTTACTCTTTGTCTTAATGGATTGGAACCTTTGGATAAAAATAGATTTGACACTTTTTTAACGTTAAAAAGGTTTTATTTAGATCTCCGCAGGTGTTTTGCTAACCATATTAGCATCAGACAAGGTTCATTGGGATACTCTGCAAGATAAAAAGCAGTAGAAGTAGAGGTGGTGGTACTTACCGACACGTGTTTCTGTTTTTTTACTTCTTTGGTTTTTTCAGTCGGCCTTCGCTGAAAAGCAAAAACAACAAACACGTATCAGCAGGGACCATTTTTACTTCTGCTTTCCGTATTGCGGATTCCAGATAAAATTTATGTTTTTCCTATTGCACTCTTTATTCTCTGAAACCATATTAGTATCTGCAGGAGAAGGTTAGGACAAAACTATAACACTAACAACATTCTTTAGAATATATGTAATGAAGTCTAGAAAATACAATTAAGTGTTCAAAGACCAGTTCGTAGAGTCTTAAATACTAACTATGTGGAACAATACTGTATTAGTTGATCTCCTGGTTGGATTTATATTTTTTCTTGATATGATCACTACAATTTTAGTTCTCTCTTTATCTTTATTTTGCATCCTCGTTTGTTTCCACACAGGCTTTTTATCACGTCACATTAAATTACAGTTTATCGATTTGATCATCTACCACGCTCATAAAAATGTCCCACTCGAAGTTTTTGATTGAAGTTTTGCGATAATTACCTTTTTTAATCGCATGAATCTACTCAACCAAATTTAATTTTTGCATTTGGATGGTATTTGCTGGAAGGGGTTGGATATTTGGATATGGTATTTTGAAAATGTTGCTCGTGACAGACTGTTCTAAAGTAAATTAAGTATTTCTATAAGTTGGGGTGATACATTCTGCTTCAAAATGTAAGCTATTTATTGCACTTGTATAAAAAGATCCTAGAGTTATTCTGAGTGCTGCATTCCCGACATAGATCGAAGTAATTGAATATAACTTTGTGAGGCAAATAAATAGGCAATAGATCCCTAGTTTATTTTAGATTCTATTGAAGTTTTGTAGATGATGAAAAGTGAAGATGGTTCAGCTCCCCACTTTATGCGCATAACTTGCAAGTCTTTCTTGTTTTGTGTATGTGATAAGATATTAAAAATTCAGTATTGAGTCAAAATAAACGCCAAAAATGTTTGGTAAGATTTAATGGTTATTGGTCGATTACTTATATGAAGATCAATCAGTTTGCTGTAATTCCTTTTCGAAATGTATTCCTTCTGATTTATTCGACGAGAAATGTAGGTTGTTGCCTGAGGCCCATTCTACTGAATTATTTTAGTTGTTTTGCAAAATAGTACGGCTTATGCTCGGATTGTTAGATGAGTGGTACATTGCTATATCATCTGCAAAGATTCTAATTTTGACACTAAGGTAATCTTCTAACGTAATTTAAAATTCTATTACAAATAAACTGGGGCTAAGAACCGCACCTTAAGAGTTCATGTGTCTTGTGCGTGGTAGTTTAAATATGTGTTTTCCAATCTTACTTGGAATGTTCAATCAGTAAGAAAATTACTTATAGATGACATCATATGTCCATTTATTTTATATTCTTCTAGAGTATTAATTATGTTTTGCCTATGTTATCCCTAGAGTCGAGGGCTTCATTAAGGTCTAGGAAGATTGCTGTTATGTGTTTTCCTAATCTAATTTAAGAGCCTTAAATGTCTATTTCTAGTCCTACGATGTGGTCTATAGTAGAGCGAGAGATTGTTTAACTTCAAGTGGTTTACGGTGTGGGTACCTAAAGCCGCCAGATTTCAAATTTTACGAATGATACATGATGACATAGGGCATTTCGGCATAGATAAAACATTCGAGTTAGTTTCTGCAAAATATTGGTTTCCGCGCATGCGTCGTTTTATTATTAAATACGTTCGAAATTGTTTAAATTGTTTATATTTTAAATCTAGCTCAGGTAAAACACCCGGTTTCTTACATCCAATTTCAAAAATTCCTAGACCCTTTCATACAGTTCACGTCGATCACTTAGGCCCCTTTATTAAAACAAATAAACACAACACTCACATATTGGTAATAATTGACGCGTTCACAAAATTTATTTTATTATATGCGGTTAAAGATACAGGTATTACACATGTAATAAAAGCATTTAAAGACATGTTTAAAATTTTTGGAGTACCAAATCGAATTATTAGCGATCGCGGTAAAGCTTTTACTTCAAAAGGGTTTTCGCGTTTTGTTGAACAATACGGTTCTCAAAATCATTTAAATGCCGTCGCTTTACCTAGGGGAAACGGCCAAGTTGAACGGTACAGCCGTGTAATAACCGATTCTTTAGCGTCAATGGGGGGTAATAAAAATAATAACGACTGGGATGACAACATTACCGATTTACAGCTGGGTTTAAATAGCACCCTTAATAAAGCAATTGGCGTATCACCGAGCGAGGCTCTAATGGGTTTTTGAGTTTCAGGTACCAAGATTTTATCAGTTGAAGAGGAACCGCTGGATGTAACAGCTATCCGAGCGGAAATGTCAGCCGAGAATCATCAGGCTGAGCAAAAACGCCGATTTGACTCCAAGAGGATTCCTGGACATCAGTATGTGGAGGGTGATTTAGTGCTGTTGCGACTTACAGCGTCTCCAAATACTGGGACCAGCAGGAAACTCTTGCCCAAGTGGCGAGGACCTTACAGGATCAGCAAAGTCCTGGAGCATGATCGGTATGAAGTGATCGACATACCTGGAGCTGTACAATCACGCATTCCGTATAAGGGCGTGGCAGGGTTGGAAAATATGAAACCCTGGATAAGATTCGGTATTGAATCTTAGAGTAGGTATTGGCGCGGTTGCAGGGCTCTGTGGGGGGGCCATTTTCAGGTGTAATTCCTGGTACTTTTGGCTCCCCGGTTTAGGTGGGCCAAAGGCAGGTGGTTAAAATTCCTGATACCTGATTACTTTTGGTCTTCCCTGGTGCGCCTTTAACACACTAGCGCTAGTATTCTTTTATTATTAGATTTAAGTACCTAACGTTTTAATATTTGGTATTGGCCTTGTTTTACCCTATTTATTTTTTTTTAAATACTTAACCCTGTGTATGCATACACCATGTTACCCATATTTAATGTTTTCTTAGGTATTAGGTTTCACGGAATGTTCGACTCCATCACTGCTAAGCTGTTGATTTCTCAGTTTGTTTTTTTATAAAATTTTGTTTTCTTTAATGCCTGTTTTATTTTAATGCTTATACGTACTTCTTTTCCTTAGCAAAGGCGACTTGGATCGAAATGAATTTTAGGCGTGAGGACACGCCATAGTCAGGAAAGACCGTGTAAGAAATATGCCGAATAAGGATCACGTCTCGAATCACGTGCATATAGCCTGGCTTGGTACCGTCGCCATCGTGGTCCAGGTCAACGGTATATTATGAAAGGAAATATCGATCTCATCATAATTTGGGAAAAGGAAATACACGCGGGCATTGAAGGAAAAGACAGATTGACTTTGACTATTGAAAGTTTAAGTCGATTCCGGTGACTCTTATATTTTGTTTGCTTTTGTTCATTTTATTTTTAAATTTTAAATTGTAATTAAAATAGTTATTTTTTTTTAAAAGTTGGGTTTTATTTTTCTATATTTCTGACAGAGTTTTGTTTAATATTTTTTATATTAATTAATTTTATGGGAATAAGTGTGCTCAGGTTACTTTTATTATTTCAGGATTACACATCACCATCTCTACTTTGGAGTCGCCCAAGCGCTCAGTTGTTTTACAAGGTGTTTATTCTTTTTTTTATGCTTTATTTTGGACTATTTTCAATTTAATTGACGTACTAAAAATTATAAAATTATTTACTGATGCTTACAGCTTTTATTTGTTATATTTTGTTGATATGTTTGTCTAACCTATGACCAAATTTCTTACATTTAAAGCACTCTAAAGGACTTCGGATAAATAGTCTAACTTTAATATTTAGATATCCTACTTTTACTCTTTCAGAAAGTTTTAAATGTTAGAAGTAGGATGGCAGATGCACCAATTTTTCCATTTACTTTAGTGTTAAAGCGTTTCACTAATGTAACTCCTTGTAATTAAAAGTTTTTCTAATATTTCTTCAGTTTGCAGTTAAGTAAATCATTGCAAGATTACTAACACTTGCTAGAGTGCTATGACAATTCATTTTAGACCTGCGACTGTGTAAGACAAGATTATTATATTTTATCTGGTTTTTGTCGATCATCAAAAATTAATAAAAAGGGCAACGATAACCGATGGGAATGTTAAGGGCTGACACGTAAAAATAAGGACGATCTGTAAGAATCTTTAAATTTTATGATTTTAAGAGGTTTTTCGGAGTTAACAAAATAAACAGAAATAGCACTTACCAGTTTTATGCGGGTAAAAAGGTCACTTTGGAGAAAATTATAATGTGTGGGAATGTTGGTATTTACAAGTTCTCAAAAACATTGGCGATGACAGATTTACCAAAATTTTAATCAAAAACAGTCGCGCAGCAGTACCCACTTGTTCTCCCGTAACTTGTCTCTAGTGTTGTGGTTAGTGCCTTTATTGAACTATCAAACCTATCAAATTACAAAGGTGAGAGTTTTCACTGAGCATTGTTTTACCTTATGTTTTTCCCATTATTTAAATCATTATCAGTACAAAGAAAGTAATATTTAAATGCGCATCCTTCCGTGCTAGGTGCAGTGACCTGATACCTTGGTACGTAAAACAACGCTAGCTAGTGTAAGTAGGTGTGTGGCACTAGTGCAACCCAGAGTGTTGTGGCACCTGGGATTATTTTATAGACTGTGTAATTGGCCATTACATCAGTGTGTTGTTTTGTAGAGTGCTTGCTAGCACTAGCCCATCAACTCGATACCTAACGCTGGACATCAGGTTTTGTTCTGCCTGGATTGGAGAACAACTCTTTAACAAGGTCTGCTGATGTCTATAATTTGAAGGATGTTAGTCTTATTGATAGTTTTATGGTATTGTGTACAGGTGCTATAAACCTGAAATGGCCTTGTGTAAACGTATTTTACTTTTATTTAACAATCACAATAAGTAGGGTAAAATATTTGCTCACAGGTACCTTTTACTTTTTAGATATGTAGTATAATATCATCTCATATCAATGATCTCGAATCCTGACGTGAGCAATACACAAGTTGCTGTAAGTATATTTATCGTTTTGCTACTGTTTAAAGGTTTACTGTTTACAAGTTTATTGTTGTGATACATTCTGAAAAGATGCTGTACATATATTAAAATCAAATAAAAATAACTTGAAGTATCATAATACGACCTCTCAAGAATTTAGGCCCTGACAACTGTGATTGTCACGGAATTTTTATTCTTTGTCACATGTTTTATAAGTGTTTGTTTAATTTTTTTCTTTTTTTCATATATATGATCATATTTTGAATACTACCAGTTAAGAGTGGTGTAAAGCCTTGTTTATGTTGAATAATAAAGCATTTTTGACTTTGACTTTAAGTAACTGATCTTTAGCTCTACAGCCTTTTTCATATCATTCAGTTTAGTTCAGTTTAATTTAGAGAACGTTGGGCAAAACATCGAGAGTACCATACGGTATACTATATACTAATACCCTGCAGCCTAGACTTCTACTATTCGCACAAATATCAGATATTAATTTGACACTAATTACCAAAGTAACATATGCAACAACACAACAACAGGTTCTTTGGTTCATTTCCAACAGTCGATACTTTTTTCCTCATTGCTTTAACGCTCTGTATACTGTATACTAACGAATGAATATTAACATTACGACCGCTTAACGATATAACAACAATCAGTTTAAACGACACTTAAATTATGCTAAACTTGCAGTTTAAATCGCATGGTTTCTTTAAATAAACTAAACAAACTCAATAAAATTCATGAGTGTTGCAAAAACTACAAATGTTATTTTAAAACGCATATATAAGCAAAAAATCGATTTTCGAGCGCATGTCTGTCATGTAAACGTGATAAATCCTGGAGCGGCATCGGGATATCGGGAGAGCCCATATCAGCACTTGCTTACAAGGACAATTATTGCTCTGATAAGCTTATTTGATAGTTTTTTTTATTAAATCGTGTGGGTATTTGCGGTTGTGTGTGTATTAAGATTTTATTAGTGTTAAATAAGTTAAAAAACTACAGCCTTAAAAAAAAATGGGAAAACATCTGCAGACCGTCGCAGCTATGGCTTGCATGAAGAGTTTCCTTATGGTGTTTAATGTTATATTTTGGGTAAGTCATTGACTTGAAATTCTAAAAGTATCTTAGTACTTTCATTAATTAATTAAGAAAAAAAATATTTTTTAATAGTATCTACTTCAAGGTCACTTTCCTGAACCTAAACACCTGTTTCAATTTCCTCGAACTATTTTTATAAACGCACAGACTTCTATTGATTTTCTATTTTCGACTATCTTAATATTAAGATCCTCAGTAAATAACCTTTCTTACATCAAACCATATGGTGCAATTGCGTCGTTTTCTTTTATGTTTTTTTTTTCTTATACATTTCGCAGGTTTCTGGAGTTGCTATTTTATCTATTGGAATATGGATGGAAGTTGAACTGCATAAATATATGGAAATGAGTACCGAGTTCAGTGGTACTGCTCCATACGTCCTAATAGGTACTGGTACGCTGATAATATTAATTGGTACTCTCGCGTGCTGCTGTACTGTTAAGGGGCAACCTGTGTTACTATACGTGGTAAGTTATATTTTTACGATTAATTATTATTTATTTAGGCTAAAAAAGATTAAAATGACAAACTTATTAACAAATATTTAAGGTAACATTTATATTTTTACATTTTCTTTACTTAAAAAAAATATATATTTTAATCATTTTATGTATCTTTGAATTTATTGGAATATATTATGTGTAATACTGGGAACTTTACCTAATAAGTTAAATATAGCAAACAGCTTGAGAAGAGTAAAACATAGATTTTCTTAAAACAATTTTCAAGGCATACTCTTGAGTGAAAATCAAAGATAGAGTTTTATTAATTTATAGTTTCTAAACTGTCTTAGCTGGTATATATACGTGCTATAGTATTTTATGAATACGTTTTCTAATTTTGGTTATTACATATTATATGTGTGAGTTTAAATTAAAATTTGATTCAATTGTAACTCCAAGATATCTGATTTAATTTATTTTTGTTATTTTTAACTTGCATTTACAATAAGCATGGTCCAACCATAGATCTTCATGTACAGTCAGGTTGAAAACTAGATTTGCGCCTTATGACCGGAAAGCAGACAAAGTTGGATTTATTGTCAAATAATTAAAATCAAATAAGTTCTTAATAATTCTTATGGCAATTTCTACGTTGTGTTTTCAAGACTCCCTCAATGTATTATTAAGTTTTAGTCTTCGAGTTGTGCTGCTTAGATAGGAATCAAACAGCCTATTGCCAATGCGTCGATTCCTATTTTGTACAGTTTGTCAAGCAAAATGTGTTACGGTGTCAAATGATTTACTTAAAGCAAGAAATATGCAACTGTAATTATCTTTAAATCTATATACTTGCTTTGAGATTATGTTGTTCTTCTAAAGAAACTCATTTTAATCTAGTTTGTATACACTTCCCAATTAATTTAGAAAGATCGCTGGCTAGTTATATTGGCCGATAATTACTGGAAAGTTTTTGTCTTCAAATTTATAAATAAGAGATATTTTGTAAGCAAAATGGAAATTTCTTCGTTTTAAAAATAAGATTTATTAACTACTTTAAAGGCTTTAGCAGATACAAATCATTGTATTTTAATGCAAGAACAGTAATTTCGTCGGTACCATGGGCAGATTGAAAGAAGTCGTCCATATTCTCAAAGAGACCCTGATATAAATAAATCAAAGGGGAACAACACAAAGTTTCAAAAAATTCTTTAATTTGTTAGAGTGGTGACACGTTTTTTGCTCCTAAGAGCATCATCAGACCTAAAAAATAATGTAAACAAACCAAATAAAATTACAAAAAGACCTTAAAGTAAAACAAAAAAGTATACCTCAAGAAGGTTAAAAACACGACCGACTGGGTCAAATATACACACACACTGAACGGTAAAATATAAGTTTAAAAATCTGACGTCACAAATATATAAAAAACAATAACATAGAACTTGAATACAAGAAAATAATAAAAAAAGTAAAGAGGAACTATCGAGATTTGAACCTACAACCTTGCAGCAAGACTGTTACCGTTTGCTGCGTTGACCGCTAGCTATCGTTCATGCGATAGCTTGAAAAGAAAAGAAGGGACTACAAGATGTTATTAAAAATGAATCCCAGCTCAAAATTAAACACGTTGTTAACGCAAGTTAAAACTGGACTCTTCTTCACTCTTGTAATCTCTAGCTTCTCTAGAAGATCCAGCTTTTTGCCCTTCTGGCAGTCATGAACCACTGCCACATTATTGGGGTAGGAAAAATTATGACCTGTTGACAATAAATGATTGGCAAACGCTGACTTGGTCTCGACAATATCGATGGCTTTAAACTTGTTCAGCAGACCTAGATGTTCTTGTACCCTTGTTAAAATTTTTCTGCCGGACTATCCCACATAAATCGTAGGGCAATCGGCACAAGGCAAACTATAAACTCCCGATTTCGAAAGCGGATCTGGCTTATCCAATGGTTTAACCAGATTTCGCTTTACGGAATTAGAAGTCTTCAAAACGATTGAGATGTTAAAAGGTTTAAAGAATTTCGCCACCCCCTGGGAAATATCTCCAAAGTAAGTTAAACATCTAAAATTTGTATTATTACATCCCTTTCCTTCTGATGTACAATGTGGTACGAAAGTTTGTACTTATTAAAAAACTTAAAATATCGTTTTTTGAAACTTGATAGAGGGAAGTTATTGTTGATTGCAATAGATGTTTTATATTGTACTCTTTTTTTAAAAAAATTTTTGGAGAGAGGTAAACTAAATAATCTATAGAAGAATGAGTTAAGAGCAGCAAACTTGTGTTGGCCAGGAGGAAGGTAATTAAATTGGATAATATTATCCGTAAAGGATGGTTTTTTGTACACTTCAAAAGTTATTTCATTGTTGTACCTAGTCAGAAGTAAATTCAAAAATGGTAAAGTCTTATTAACTTCTTTTTCCAAAGTAAAAATTATGTTACTATGAAGAGAATTTACGAAATTCAAAAATCCCGCGAAATCATCGTCGTTTCCTCTCCAGACTAGAAAAATGTCATCGACGTACCTTTTGTATGTAATTATAAATTTAAAAAACTTACTAACCATAATTTGATTTCTTAATGGCTCATAAATACTTCTTTAATGTAGTTAACTCTAAGCTGAAATACCTATATTTTACTTTGACTCTCAGGTTATCCTTTATAGAGTTTTCTTCTTTTGATTACAAGTGTAGAGATAACATAGAAATATTTGGTAGAAATACTTATAATAGACTAAGTAGGAAACTGAAAATGTTGGTAACATCAAAAAATCTTAGATCAACGGTAAACTTGGAAGAACAGGAGGGGCCGGGTAAGAACTGCTTTCTTTTCATAAACGCTTTCTTAACCTCACTAATGTATCTTTCACCAAAGAGGAAGAAAATATCCTTAACCTTAACTTAAAATTTAATTTTACCCAAAATATAAATAAAAATGTTAAAGAAATCCTAGCAGTGGAGGCTGAGAATATACTTCAATCTAACAATATACCTAATAAAAACATAGAGCCAGAATTATAAATTTTCTTAATTCAGAAGGGATAAATAGAACACCGCATAACTTTAACAAAAGACATTTAAATTCCCTTAAAAATAAAATTCAAACACACAATCTCTTAATAGACTAAGGCAGACAAAGGCACTTATCTGGTAGTCATGAATAAGGCTGATTATGTGGATAAAGTTTCGGAATTTCTATCTGGCGATGATTTTGTTTCGATAAATAAAGATCCCACTCCTAGCTTTTTTAACAAATTTAAGAACTGTCTAGACCGTTGCCTCATAACTTTAGAGTATTTCGAGTCCAATAAAGCCAGCCTATACCCTATGAACCCTAGAACCCCCTCACTGTACGGCTTACCAAAAATACATAAAGAAGGTATTCCTATGAGACCAGTAGTTTCTTGAATGAATTTTCGATCAAAAATTCAATAGAATTTGCCAATTTTGTAAAAAATATAAATATACCCGATAATGCTATTTTGATTTCCCTGGACGTAAATAATCTCTTTCCCAGCATACCCGCCTCAGAATGTTTAACGTTAGTTGAAGAATTGCTTAACTCCACCAACCTCCCTAAGTTAGTTATAGACAACCTCGTATGTCTCTTATCGCTGGTTTTGGAACAAAACTTTTTTAAATTTTTAAGCAATCAGCAGGACTCGCTATAAGCTCATGCCTTTCACCTTTCTTAAGGAAAGTATTTATGAGCCATTTAAAAAATCAAATCATGGTTAGTAAGTTTTTTAAATTTATAATTACATACAAAAGGTATATCGATGACATTTTTCTAGTCTGGAGAGGAAACGACGATGATTTGGCGGGATTTTTGAATTTCGTAAATTCTCTTCATAGTAACACAATTTTTACTTTAGAAAAAGAAGTTAATAAGACTTTACCATTTTTGGATTTACTTCTGAGTAGGTACAACAATGGAATAACTTTTGAAGTGAACAGAAAACCATCCACTACGGATAATATTATCCAATTTATCCAATATCCAAATTATCCAAAGTACAAACTTTCGTACCACATTGTACATCAGGAGGAAAGGGAACGTAATAATAAAAATTTTAGATGTGGCGAAATTCTTTAAACCTTTTAACATCTCAATCGCTTTTAGGACTTCTATAATTCCGTGAAGCGAAATCTGGTTAAACCATTGGATAAGCCAGATCCGCTTTCGAAATCGGGAGTTTATAGTTTGCATTGTGCCGATTGCCCTACGATTTATGTGGGACAGTCCGGGAGGAAAATTTCAACAAGGGTACAAGAACATCTAGGTCTGGTGAACAAGTTTAAAGCCACCGATATTGTCAAGACCGAGTCAGCATTTGCCAATCATTTATTGTCAACAGGTCATAATTTTTCCTGACCCAATAATGTGGCAGTGGTTTATGACTGCCAGAAGGGCAAAAAGCTGGATCTTCTAGAGAAGCTAGAGATTACAAGAGTGAAGAAGAGTCCAGTTTTAACTTGCGTTAACGACGTGTTCAATTTTGAGCTAGGACTCATTTTTAATAACATTCCCTCCTTTCTTTTCAAGCTATGGCATGAACGGTGTGACCTAGCGGTCAACGCAGCAAACGGTAACAGTCTTGCTGCAAGGTTGTAGGTTCAAATCTCGATAGTTCCTTTTTACTTTTTTTATTATATTTTTGTATTCCAGTTCTATGTTATTGTTTTTTATATATTTGTGACGTCAGTTTTTTAAACTTATATTTTACCGTTCAGTGTGTGTGTATATTTGACCCAGTCGGGCGTGTTTTTAACCTTCTTGAGGTATACATTTTTGTTTTACTTGAAGGTCTTTTTGTAATTTTATCTGGTTTGTTTACAATATTTTTTTAGGTCTGATGATGCTCCTAGATCGACACTTTTTGTTGTTCTTCTTTGATTTACCATGAGCAGAGTTATTTTTGCGATTTTTTATTTGTTCTATTATTTCATTTTCAGTTGTCGGTCTAAATAACATAGAAATTAAAACTCATTTACCATTTCTTTTACGTATTCGTTTTACGTTACGTTTTTATTATGTATTTATGTTATATATTTATGTTTATATCATTTCTATTGCGTATCTTGCGTTATTTATGGTTTTATTTTACCTAGCTTACTCTTATTTGTTTTGTGTCCGTAACATAACCAACATGTTTTTTAATGATGTTGACAAACAGCATAAATATTATTTAATATGTTGTAATTGACGTTTTTCGGTTAGATGAATATTTACTACTTTAGGATAGTGGTCTGATATAGCATCTACTTCTGATAAATTATTAAATTCCTCGTCGATCTTCAATCACCCTTGTAGGATTATTGATTTGATTATTTGGACCATGCGTTTGTAAAATATTTGAATATTCAACAACTTCTTTATACAAAAATATTTCCATCACTCGCATGTAATTGACAGGTATTAGAAAATGATATTCATTGAAAATTAAATAAGAAATATAAATATTCAGGATTAGGTGACAGATAGTTATCTAACAAGTTGTTTTGATTAGGGATTTTAATTTTTTAATTAAATTTTAAATTTTTGGAAATTTTATTCCAACAATTCAGTCAGATATGCTTCTGAATTAATTAAAATGGCTAGGTGGCAACCTTAAACTCGAAAAATTCATCCATTATCCCAAAGATGCTGGTCATACAATTTTATAAAAGGTAAAAGCACAAAATCTACAGCATCACAAAAACATTTAATAAAATGAAAAAGGTTACATGTTTGTAATGATAAAGGTTACATGATGCTCTAGTCGATCGAAACATGTAACCTTTGTCATTTTATTAAATGTTTTTGTGTTGCTGTAGATTTTGTGTTTTTACCTTTTATAAAATTATGCCACCTTTTTCTTTGTGCCTAATATTTAATCACTTTTGTACCATAGATATTTAAAACCTTTATTTCTCGGTCAGAGGATATACACCTTTAATGAGCTTGAGTTAAATTAACTTTAGATGCAAGGAAAGTGCATTTCTAAAAAACTTAAAAAGATGAAAACAATGTGGCACCTTCCAAGATGTTTAGTTATTAGAATGAAACTGTTCAGGATAATATATAGGTGTGTATCGATGAAGAAACAGTATATGTTTATAATATTCTATGTTTGTCGCTTCATTTAAAAAATGTTAAGTTATGATTCTTCTAATTTATTCCTAGTCAATCATTTCTTATCAATTTAAGAATCACTACATACTGCTGATCTTTATATTTTTTTATAGTAAATCTGCTGTTAATTTTGCATCTTTAATTGCCAAAAGCTTAATAAAATGCAACAAAAATTGACCGACATAATAATTTCCCAAGCATAATAAATCAGTTTTCTAGATCTAAAATCACCATAAACAATCTAAATGGTGACTGTTTAGCATTTTAATACATCGTGAAATGGCAGCGTTCCATGCGATTCCTTTTCGCATGGACGACTCTTTATAATGACGAACGGTAGCCTCATCTTTTTCTTAATTATCGTTCTGCTCTCACCTGAACTGAAGGCTGATGGGAGAGTTCATTGTTCTTTTACACTATAGTATTGTTATTTTTTTTTAAATATTAATAACTGGTTTTTAATTTATTTCAGTATGGCGCCTTTCTGGCCATAGTTTTCGTACTAGAATTGGGAGCCGGAGTATCAATCTTCGCTTACCGTGCTAAACTTACCGATGGTTTTGACAAAGGGCTCACTAGGGCTATGATGAACTATCATAATGATAGTAACAGTCAAGTGTCTTCCGATTTGGATTTGATACAAAAAACCGTAAGTGATAAGTTAGCTTTATTATATAAGTTATTAATGACAATATTGTTTCTTTTTATAATAGTTGCATTGTTGCGGTAACCATAGAGCACGTGACTGGTTAGATCTCCCACACGCCCTACCAATTCCACCCTCGTGTTGCATTAAGGACGGATGCAATACAGAATTGGAAAAGGATGAAATTTATACTCAGGTTAGTATTTTTCCAATTAAAGTCAAGCAAATCACTCACATCACACATAAAATATAATCTACAAGAGAATCTCTGTTGATTGATCTAACCCTTAGATTAAAAGACTAGAATCTATTACCTCGTTGCATAAATCGGGAGATAAAACAATTATTAGTAATTATAGACTCACCCATAGCTTTAACCAGTAATCTTAAGTACATGAAACTTAGACTTAACGAGTTTAAAAAACAAATTATTTTTTGTCAAAATTTCAATTTGGATTTAAACAAAGTAAAAGTACAGGAGATGCGGTCAATTGTATTACAGAACAGATAGGAAAGTGTCTCGACTGTGACGTGCGGTGCATGGCAATATTTCTGGACCTCAGCAAAGCGTTCGACACTGTGACACATGATATTCTGCTAGAAAAACTGGAACATATTGGGATTTGAGGGATCCCTTACAACCTGTTTAAAAGTAACAATAACCAAAGAACACAAAGCACCAAAATAAATGGATGTGTCAGTTTGCCTAGGTTGGTAGAATATGGTGTGCCTCAGAGAACTGTCCTTGGACCGGTATTGTGACCTAATGTCGGCATGGTGTGTTTTTCGGATGATACCGCAATAATGATTAAGGAAAAGGCTTGGAAGGATGTAAAGACTGTTGCGGAGTCTTCCATGAAAAAAATCAAAACTTGGCTTGGTTTAAATTATTTAACACTAAACTCAGAAAAGTCAAGCTTTTTATGCTTTTCTATTGATTCAAGAACATCTAGCACATTAAAAGAGATCACATTACATAAAAATGACTGTGGCATAACTGAATTTTCTTGCACCCATCAAGTAAAAAGGCAGACCAGAGTTAAATATTTAGGTATTATTTTGGATGAAAATCTAAAGTGGCACCACCATGTTGAGTATATTTTCACTCGAGTTCGGAAACTTATTTATAAATTTCGTCAATTAAGATAATTTATGCAAAAAAAAAATCCTTACGACCATTTATCAAGCTCTGGTTGAATCAATTATAAACTATTGCATAACAGCATGGGGCGGAACAAGTAAGACCATCCTGAAACCTCTTATGATTACCCAAAAATATGTTCTGAAGGTAATGTTTAACAAACCAACATTGTATTCCTCGAATATTTTATTTAGAGAAGCTAGACATTTTCAAAAACATGTTGTGGGATATCATGGCCGCTGTGGATGATGCGTTGACGAAGTTCATCCAAACTTTCAGGTTGGGGAGTAAACACAATAGATTTCAAATGACCCCATAGAAAAAAGTCTAACGGCGTTATATCTGGAGATCTAGCAGGCCATTCTATAGGCCTCCTTCGCTCTATCCATTTATCTGGAAACTCGTTGTCTAGCCATTGCCGAATGGGAAGAACATAGTGAGGAGAAGCACCGTCTTGCTGGAAATATATTTCAGATTGATGTAATTGCTCTTTTGGTGCCAGGGTGTTGCTTGATATGCTTGACTCATTCAGACTATCTATTGCAATTCATTTGCGATTCCTAGTAAGCATATTCTCTTAAGTCTTCCGAGGATTGACCTGCATTGGCTCATATATGTCATTAACTAGTTAAGATAGTTAAGTGAGTCTCCTTGAAGCTGATATTGTAATGGATGTATCATCGGCAAATTCGAATATCTAATTATCATCTTCTTTATGGGGGGGTGAGACATCAAGAGTGAAACATGAATCTTATGGCATTTCTGCTAGGATTTGGAAGAGTATGGATAAGTATTTACTAGTGGAAATGCAGAAACTTCTGTTCTGCAAGACGGAGTCGACCAGTCTTATCAGGTACCTGGAAGTTGCGTATTAGTCAAGAATAGCACGTGGATACTTTGGACATTTGGAAAAATATCTGCTAGATATAAGTGCAACAAAGACAATTATAAGGCTCGACACGTAAAACATGTAGCTAAGGTTCTATAATCAAAATGGCGTTTACGAACAGCCAGCAGATATCCATGGTAAAACAGACGTCACGTTAAGCATATAAAAAGCCACATTTGAACATCCTGTTATACACTAAGGGCTTAGAGTTGAGCTTGAAGTAGTGGTAATGAGTTATAAGTTATATGCTGTGTTTCATTAATAAATAAAATACACTACTTGTATTCAGCGTAGAATAAATGTCTTATTTAAGTAGTGAGTCCGGAAGAGAGAGATGAGGAAGTTATTTCCTCTTACTTATTGCAAGAGGGAAGGAGGGATGGTTTGCCTCCCTTAATATGTGATAAATGTAATATATTAAAGCAGGTCGCAACTGAACACCTTAAATCAGAGATCAATTTAAAGAAGTAAGGCAGGACCAGAAAAATTCTGGAGCCAATAACTAAGCGACGAATACGCAAAAACAGAAACCCAATGGAATATAGATGCATCCATAAAATGATTTAGCGAAAAATCAGAAATGCGAAAGAGGACTTACTGAGGGGAATGGTGTGAGGAACTGGAAGACTTGCAAGCAAAAACATGTAGTTTCAACCTGTACAAAAAAATAAAGGAAATATCTCGGGCAAATAAGCAACAAGCATCATATAGACTGTAATACTAAGTGGTTATAATAAGTACCAAGAAGCACCAAGGAAATAGTCATATGGGAAAATTACATTTCAGACTTTTGTGCCTACTGAGAAATGCCATCTACTAGCAGAAATAACGACGGTCCTACCACAATTAAATGTGAACTTGAATATACTGTTAATTAACTGAAGAACAATAACTATATAACTTTGGTAACATTCCAACAAAATAGCTAGAGTCTACATTCATTCCCAAGAAGCAGAATCCTCGTCAATGCAATAACTTTAGGTTGAATAGTTTAATGAGCAATGCCCTAAAGATCATTTTCAGAATTGTCCACAATCGAATCTAGAAGAGATACAAACGTGTAATCTCGAAAGAATAGTTTGGATTTAGGAGAGTCATGAGCAATTTCTGGCTCAGAAATCCAAGGACCAGCAAAAGAGTCTATACATATACTTTGTTGACTTTAACATGGCATTTGACAGAGTTGTACATGCGGGCCTCCTAAGCTCCCTTGTCAACGTGGGCATTTATAGAAAGGAGATCCAGTTAATAAGGAACTGTATTGGTATCAAATAGCAAAAATAAGAACAAATAATACTACATCTGCAGAAATAGAGATTTGTAAATGTCATGGATGCATGTTGTCACCGGTCCTTCTTAATGTTTTTTTGAAGGAGTTGTTCAATTCCGCACTAGAGAATATTTAAGATGGAATTAAAGTAAATAGGGAAACCGAAAACAGCATAAGATGCTGATGATAAAGTAATAATGGCAGACACAGACGTTTGGCTTCAGAATATTATTGATAGCGTTCAAAGAGTATGCTGACACCATGGAATAAAAATCAACATTAAGAAAACAAAGACAATGTTATATCCCGATTCCATTGTAAACCGAGTCCTAGAAATGGTAAATCATTTTCAATATTTGGGTTTCTGGATTGAAAGACACAAACTCAGATAATTAAATAAGGATGATAATAGAATTGAGCATGCGTGCCAAGGATTTATGCGATACAAGTGACTCCTCTCTGATTCATACTTTGACCTGAGACTGGTGAGGTGTTACGTCTAGTGAATCCTGTTATACGACCTTAAGTCATAGAAGTTAAAAGCGGGCATGATGAATAGATTAGAGGCGTCTGAAATCTGGTGCTACAAACGAATGCTGAGGATTCCTTGGATGGAGAGAGTTACGAAAGATGAATTTCAAGCAAGTCCTTAGAACGGCACAAGATAGACATGACTTTTCCAATATGATTGGCAACCTTCATTAAATACGGCATTGAAGAAGATGTGATAGTAAAGTCTGGTGATCTGATGCACTATGGAGTATTTCTTTCATAATCCACACTTTCTGGGAGTCTTTCAGTGGTGTCTTCTAGGTCTCTTAGGATTAGTGTTTCTACGACTTTTCTCATAGTTGACTGATTGACCCTGACGGTTTAAGCTTAGGACTTCCATTGGGATAGGAAGTGAGTGTATAGAAACACTGCGTTAAAAATTCCAGTAAGTTCATCTCGCTATCAGGCAGATGTTTAAGCGCCAAGTTGTGAGTGTCTTATCTTATTTACAAGGTCATGCCTGATGTGCGGTCTTGGTTGTAATTGTTGCTTGAAGCTTGTAGCACCTTTTAGGAATAACTTAGTGGCTAATCAGCTATAGATAAACGTGGCAAGCAGCATCGGTAGACAGATTCAGACAGTGGTAATAATTAGATCTGTCTGACTGTTATTTTAATATGTCAAGTGACATAGTCAGCCGTGATGTGTGGTTTTGGCTGTATGTATCGCTTAAGGTTTCTAGCACCTTTTAGAAAGAACTAATTGCTCAGCTATATTAAACGTCGCGAGCATAATCGATAATTGGATTCAAGCAGAGCTTACAACTAAGACTATTGACCATGATCTGAGGACCTCATTGTGAACGAAGGTATTATTCATTATATATTAAAAAGGTCATAGTGGTGGAGAAAGAAGTGTTAGTATTTCCAGGCATGTAAATCGGACCATACTACTGTACAGTAGCTTAGCGGCGGTTGCAGCATAGAATGCTGATTAAAAAAATATTTAATAAAGTACTAGCCATATTTGTGGTTTGGCAAAATGATAACTAAGTATTCATTATTGGATCAAGTCATAGTATCTTTTCCAGTTTCTCTTATATAGTTCAATATACAATGTCTGTGATAAATGTAATAGGTTAAACTCGAGGAATTTCTTGGGCATGAGGACATGTGGTATTGCATTACGTCATTAATTTGTATGAATCTGACTGTCCTAGGTTAAATCATGCTTTCTATAAAAAATCTTATCTGAATCCGGGTACTATTTATTACCTAATGTCTATTTATTACCTATGTAAGAGAAGCATTAGAGAAGAATTAGATAGAGCTGTGGTAAGAGCTTATATCTGTTAGTTTTTACGAAACTTATTATATATATCATCTACGTTCTTTGTCCTTCCAATGTACGTTGTAAATAAGCTTTGTACGATTGGATTTATAAATACAATAATATTTAGAAGTGTTTACTCAAATTTTCTCTTTTTTTCTAGGGATGCTATGAAAAGGTAATTGACTTTCTCGATGCCAACATTGGAATAGTAGCTGGCGCAGCGGTAGGAATCGCTTTCTTTCCACTACTTGGAGTCGCCCTCTCTTGCTGCTTGGCAAGCATCATTAATAAAGCTAAATATGAACCGATGGCTTGAAAGAAAACCCGAAGTATCCTAAATTTATTAGAAAGGGATCTTTAAATTTACACATTCTTTCACTAAACTAAGAATGTTTTTCCACTTTCTATCCCTTTCCTTCTTACTTAGCTATATTGTTCTAACTTGTTCAATTAATTATATATTCCGAATCAATTACCTTATATATCAACGAAAACTATTACTCCAACCTACATATTATATATATTAATTATAAGAGTTTATCATTATATATTATCTTACACCTTTTGTAAGGAAAAATGAAGCTCATTTAACAGCAGACTAAAAAAACTGATTTTTGAACTATTTTTATCCAAAAGTAGACACCATAAAATAATGGAAATATTTTTTAATTGTTTATGTATGTATATATGACATTAGATTTTTTTAGAACGCTCTAAGAACGTGAGTGATATTAATGTTATCGAGAACTGAATTATTAAGAGCAGTAGAAGTATAATTACAGGAAAGTTGCACAAGTTATATTTAATATGCGCACTCTATTGACTGTTACGCAAATATATAAACGGTAATCAAGTTTAATGTAAGCATGTTTAATCAACATTTTAATATTTTAACAAAAATATATAATAAAAATATTTAACATATAAAATATATGTGTTTTTTTTAAATTCACGTCATGCCTAATTAATTAAACAATTATAGAGCAGTAAACCAGTTCGGTCTGATACCTACTCGAAATCGAGTTGTTAAAAAGTGTTTTAATCAGGCCGTGGTGCCACATCTTACTGTAGAAATGCCAAGAGATACTAAGAATGAACCTATAAAGAAATGGCACACTTGGCATATTACCATATCTTGTACCTGCCTAGTTATTCTGTCGGTTCTGAGATCGTTATTAGTGACTTTGGATTGTTAGAAAAATGTACTGAAGCACGTTGACATCTGCCTTATAATCTCTTAAGTTTGGAAAGTTTTTGAGTGCAGAGTGGATCTTGTAACAAATGTAGTTAAAGTTTTAAAAAAATTAAAGGAGACGGGGAGTCGTTTAACTCATTCGAGAAAAACATCTGGTCTACTTTAATGTAGTTACTTGGCTATTGATGCCGTAGCTAACAACCATCTTTAGATGCGCAATGCGCCTGCCTAGTTTCACTTCTTTTACGTTAGAGCTCTACGAGTACGTGATACGTAGGCATACTGCTCCTTATGTATGATTCTAACGTTAATCGACACTTAGCTACGATTACTTGCGAACAGCAGCGATTAAAACCGAGCAAGCTGCGTTTTTGAATCAGCTGTCTAATTGCCAAATCGAAATATAGATTTTCCTTCAGTATTTGTAATTTGATCTAGGCTTAATTGCCCTTACAAGTAACATCTATTTCCAAAATGTTCGTTCTGAGATAAATCTCAAAGGAGAACATCTTTTACATCATCGTTGCTAAAATCTGAATCTCCAATAGCGGCTGCATTGAGAATGTTTACGTATCGTATTTACCTCATGTATCAGCAAACAGCAACATCAAAACACTAATCAAATAACGAATGTTCTGAGTTTTATTTATTTACATTTCATAACATAGAAATAAACCTCTTGCATAGAATCGATAGCAAGTTAACGTTAACGTCAACAAAATTACTTTAAGCCTGTTTAAAAACTCGACGTAAAGATCAAATTTACAAGCCATACGTCGTACGTCTAATTTTACGTGCTGACTTTATTTTATCTGCCTATTATAATGATTACGTTCTGCATTTTACACGTATTGACTCGTAAATGTTTGTTTATTGTATATTTATTATTCAAGTGCTTGTATACTAGGGTGGAGCGAAAACTGAACCAAAATAACTAATTTTCGAAAACGAATATGCCTGGGTGCGCAAAAGATGCCTTTCGGGGTTCTTATTTACCCAAAAAAATCCGAATGACTTATGATGATTCCATCGGCTGCCGAAATGACCTTAAAAATTTTAAAATTAAAAAAATCTTTAAAACTGCAAAAAAAGCCAAACATGCGGCTCTCAGCTAGTTTTTCATGAAAAACTACCCAGAACTCACCACGTGGATGAATGGTGCAACGTAGAGGTGGCTGCATCTCAAGTTCCACCCTACCCTCCCACCCTTAGAATAATTTTCTTTTATTTTTCCTATTCTAGAACTGCTAAGAATTTTTTTTTTAGTATCTAATTGCGGCAATATTTGTCTTGATTCAATACGAGCTCTAATAAATCCGTCTCGTGCTTCAGGGCCATAAACCGCCATAGAGGCTTCAGTAACTAACTTAACTGCTCGTTCAACTGCCTGTAAATGACAAGGGAATTTTAATAACCCTATTTCATCAGGAACCAAAGAAGTCATGTTAGTTAGTTCTTCGTTCGAAATTTCCATTATTAATGGGGGCTCGCTTATAATAACATTTTGCCAGTCAATTAAGTCGACATAATCTTGACAATCAAAATTCAATTTATTCACGCGAAATATTCTAACATCCTCGGTTTTTGCGGTTGATCTGCATTTTAAAATCCTTCTTAAAGCTAATTCTCGAATATGTTTTCTATCATCTCCTAACATGGCTAATAAAATATTTTCTGGGTGTGCAAAAAATCCATTTCTCTCAATTACGGGATCAATACCTTTTTTTATTTCTTCAGGGAGGTAACGAGATTTATTTATAATGCTAAACAAGTGCCTAGCACCATCCTTACAAGACCAATGGCATTTAATTTGAAACCAGCATACGGCATACACTTTTACTATAAACTCTGTTAACATTTTAAGGTTTTGAGAGGGCTCATTGGTAGCAACGTATAACCTTAGGACTCTATTGGCTGTGGTAAGCCATCTAGAGTGTGACATTTTCCCTGGCGCTTTTAGAGCCCAATCGTCTTTTAAAACTCCAGTAGAGATTCTTTGACACATCTCATATATAAATACTTTGCATCGATATTTACGGTTTCTAGATCAACTAATGGTAAAATTGTTTCAATTTTCTCAAACTGTACGACTGATAAATTTTCACACGATTACACGATAAGGGTCTTACCAATGGCTCCCTCTGATAAATAAAGATAGATGGGATTCTATCTTTAATTATCGAAATTTTGAGGAGGTTTCGGCAGCCGAAGATATTGTTTTTGGACGTTTAGTTTTTTTTGGCTCACTTCAGAGTACAATAGGCATCTTTTAAACATACAGGGTGGTTAAATTTTAAGAAATAAAAAATTCGCTAAATTAATAAAAAACATAATAATTTCCGAAATTTTAAGGCACTTTCGGCAGCCGAAGAAGTTGTTTTCTGACGTTAAGTTTTTTTTTGGCTTACTAACGACTACAATAGGCACTTATTAAGCATACAGGGTGATTAAAATTCCAGAAACCGAAAATTCGCTCCACCCTATTGTATACTCCTAGTATACTTCCTTACGGACGAATATAGTTGGTGCAGTGGGTAGGATAGAAGCAGCTCAAAGACCTTGAACCAATGGAGTATCAACATTAGTGGACATCCCACAGTTATTGGTTTAATCGACTCTTGGATAGCCAGACCACGGAAAGAGAAAATTGTCTATAATTTTGTCGATAAAAGCAACAGGATAGGAAAGTTTACGTTAAAAACGTAGTATAATATTTTCTTGTACAGGGTGGGTCATTTAAGATTTTGAATTTAAATCGGTTGTGGAAAAAAACTAGTGAAGATTTAGTAGACTATGTAGATTTAATTGGAAACTATGAGCTTTTTATGTAAGGATCAAAAATGATATCGTTCATGTGACTGCCACGACTGTCCTCAGCTCATTCAGTAAACCCAATTTTTCAATCCTTTTTCTATTGTTTCACTAGCAATTTCAATTTCGACTTTCAAGTCTTCAATTGTCTCTGGATGGTTGCCGTAACATTTGTTCTTAGTGGCTCTTCACAAAAAAATAGTCCAACGGGCTCAAATCGCAACTCCGAGATGGCCAAATTACTCCGGAATTGCGGCTGATTATTCGATTTTCAAAGACAAATCCGAAAAGTTTAACAAGTTGTGCCATCCTGTCCAAATATCGTCCATGCCATCCTCTTCAATTGTTGGACAGAAAAATTTGTTAATATGCCCCGATAACGCTTGCCATTGATGGTAATGACGGTGTTCCTTAGGCATTTTCGAAGAAAAATGGGCCGATAATTCCACCAGACCAAAAATCACACCAAACAGTGACTCAGGATACATTTGCTTTTCACTGGTCAGGCGTGGATTTTTTCAGCCTGCTTGTTGATACATCCTTTGAGGTGAAAATGAGCTTGACAAGTTGAGGTAGGTGGACATTCACGCACATTTTGAGCAACAGCCTGAACTTTTTCGGCTATGCACACCGGACGAGAGCGAATCGCGTTATTTTATTCACTAGTTAGCCAGTTTCATGAACTTGTTTCACAAATTAATCAAAGAACTGCCTTGGAAATCAATCACGTCTGTCGAATTGTCGAACCAGCGGTATTTAAGCAAAAGTGATGGTAAAAAAAACCCATCTTGCCATCTGAAATGAAAAGCTATCAAATGAAGTCTTAGATGCTTCACCCAAGCAGCATTTCTAGATATAGTTTTTTACCGAATGCTTACCCGCGAACGACAATTCAAGGTTCAAGCTGGTAAAGTCAAATACTAGTTCTCTCTTCTATTCTCTTCTCCACCCCAACATTCCAGAAGGATCAGAAAGATCTGGATCTACCACATATTTATAGGCCTAGACTGTCACTTAGGCAGATTTTTCTTCTCACTAGATCCAGAAACTCCAACCGGTGGAAAGCAGAGCTTTCCAAATCATCTTAGTTGCACCATGCACCATCTTTAGATATCTCTCAACTATATCATAAAAAGCCCAAAGCAAAAAAATAGATGAAAGGACACACAGAAATAACTGCTCCTACGGATGAAAAAAGGACATATAACAGATATTATAATATCAGAAAATATCTAATTGAGTTATCTATATCTATGTAAAAGCAGAATAGCAAAATATTTTCTAGGAGTTTGCAGAGGAAAAGCATTAAATTTTTCAAGTAAATCTATACGTAGAAAGCGCTAAGGTGGGTAGACTCAATCATTCTTATACCACAAATATTTAAAAAATCTCCTCTGAACCCCCTCTAAATTATGAACGTGATCATCATATAATCAAACCTCTATGATGAAACCGCCAAAGCATACTTAATACTTAGAAATCTTGAGTACACATTTAACAAGTACAATGCTTTCACAGCTTCTACATTCTTAAAATATCTAGTGTTTCTTAGAATAAAATAATAGTATCTACATGTAGAGTAAAGGACAGTCTTGTATCGAAACAATCTCCTAGAGCCCTAAAAGAACTCGGTCACATCGTATTAAAGGTTTTTGATTTACATTGTAAGTCAAGGTTATCAGCTTTAACTTACTTAACTAAGTGTGTATAATTTTATATCATCTGCGTGAATCAAAAAATCACAGTCGAAAAGCTACAAGTTTGGTCAAACTCTCGAACTTATATTACGATTAATGATTCAGTTCAAAATCAAAAAAAAAAATTTAAAATGTGTAATTTTATTACAAAGTAGAATTTTTATAAACTTCAATCACAATTAAAAAGCCAAAATTGCCAACACAAAACCCATCTCAAAATAAAAACTATCCTACTGACGGCGCCCGTCGGGTACTTGATAACGCATAGACTTCGTCGGTGCGCAATTTAATTCTTAACTAAAGTGAAATTTTAAGTTAAAAGTTAAATACGTAATCACCTAATTATCTCTATTTTTATTATATTTTAATTAAAACCATGTCGATGAGAAGACTGGAATATACTATAAATAAACATAAAAAATGTGTCACATTTTCACAATATTCTGCAACGCATTGTTCCTCAGAGACCTTGCGCATTTCACTGATTTTGCACGGGTCAAACAGATCCGATAAAAATCAAATCGTTTTCAAAAATAATAGAATTAATAATAGGCTTGTTGGTTGTTGCCCAACAAACAATTGAGGCTCAACATGCGTGATTCCGTTAAAACGACGCAAAAAAGTCGGATGTACCATGTGCACTATACCGTAGTGCAGTTTGGTTACAAACGTTTATGGGTACCGTAGATGTATATTAAAAATTTACCTTATTTTTGAAAACGAAGAAAAAAGTATGTGCGTGCATTTTAATGGGGTTTTACTATCGTAACTACAAATCTCATATTTTTGGGTTTATTTATGAAACCATTAGGAGTCAACGGAAGTCCAAACTACCTGTGAAACTTAAGTGACTAAAAATGATTAAGGAGTCACGCTTTATGACTTCGGTAAGTTTATTCTTATCAACAATAAAAATTAGGAAGAGTTTGAATTACGGATGGTACCTAGATGTTAAACAGGCTTACGGTTTTTATTAATAATAAAATTTATTATACATTTTCTGGCAATTATTTAACTACTTCTTTAATTTGGAAAACATTTAGATAATTTAAAAACTATTAATTCATTAAAAAGCTACTTAATTAAAAGTAAAGATAAACTACCTCAGAGTACCCTGCAGAGTACAGTTTACATCGGCCAGTCTGGCAGGGGACTTGTACTAGGATTAGAACTAGGAGAAGGCCCAATATATAATATATAACAAATTTAAAAATACCGATATTACAGTGACCAGGTCGGCTTTTGCTAATCACCTATTTGACTCCAAGCATAATTTTCCAGACAACTAAAATATCAAAGTACTATAAATATCAATGCAATAAATGTAAAAAACTAGACTTGCTGGAGAAAATGAAAATTAGTAAATCTTTTACAAACCCAGATCTCTACTGCATTAATGAAAGGTTCGAGTTTAAAGGCCACCCAGTTTTTAACACCCTAAAATAATTTTAGACACTCAAATGACTGTTAGATTTCTGGAATGTATTAAATAATTTGATTGCCACTTTATTGTAAGCTTTGTTTATTTATATATTAGGTGTTTTGTGAATGTTATGGTGAGTTTTTTGTTACTTATTTTATGAGGTATTACGTCACTTATAGCAAAAATGAATTTAGAAATTACTATCTCACACGCTTAAAAAATTGAAAAGAAGAAGAAAATAATTTACAACAATTAATTATCTAATAATTTACAACATCAAAACTTACCAATAGATCATGAGGGTTAAAAGAAATTGTAGAAAGTTTTTCTAAAAAGTGTTGAGAATTTTTAATGTAAGAATCAGAATTATTAGTCTATGGAGTTAAGATATTTAAAAGATATTTTGCAAGAGGGTGAGTAGGTGAATTTATGCTACTAACTATAGGTCTTAAAGGAACATTTATTTTATGTATTTTTGGTAAACCATAAAAATATGGTGTTTTACTATTATGTGGAGTTAATTTAAATCTATCAATATTAGAAAATTGGTTTTTATGCTTTTTAAGTAAATTATAAATTTGTCTTTCAATTTTTTCTGTAGGATCTTTAGATAATTTAGAATAATTACCATCATTAAATTTTTTGAGCGTGAGATAGTAATTTGTAAATTGATTTTTGCTAAAAAGGACGTAATACCCAATAAAATAAGTAACTCATTATGAATTCGTCACAACAATACAGATTTTACTTAAGTTTTTTGTTGAAAATTCATTTTTGTAGTGTTACATTATCGTAATTATGGTAGGTCTGATGATGCCCTAGTCGGGCGAAACATGTAATCTTCCCTTATTATTAAATGTTTTACGTGATGCTGTAGATTTTGTGTTTGGTGTTGTTGCTTTCATAAAACGTCTGACCAGCATCTTCGTGATAATGGTTGAATGTTTCGATCTCTCTTGTGTAATTTTTAATTTATAACCTTTATAAGATTTTTTAGGAAAAAATTAAATTTTTCAAAATAATTTTTTTTTTTGCTTGTTTTTTTTTAACGCTAAAACAGGGATCCAACCAAATTAACTGAAGAATCTGTGTACCAATTTTCCAATATCTGTCTAATTTGGTTTTAAAATTAACAGCTTTGTTTAGCATATGAGTTTAATCATTTAGTCCCAGTCGTACTTATTGTGTATCTTATTTTGTTTCTTCTCTTTTTCTTCTTCTTTTTTTTATTAAAGACGTCAAAGTTCAGCCAAATGTTTGTTCTTTGGGACTGCCTTAAACATGTTTTTTTTAGAGATATTAAGAGGTTAAAAAAATTTGCAAACAGATACCCCAGGTTGGTGTGGGGGCGTTAAGGCTTTTTTCAGCCTCACCCACAAAAAACCATTCCTCTAAGTCAAAAATTCAGGGTACAAGCAGAACACTGATTACGTCAATATTTTTCAGAAAAGCACACTGGTTACATGCTTGGTCAATATTTTGGGTATCTAGGCACATTGATTACATATCGTCGGCTCAATGCCAAAATCATGAATGTGAAAAATCGTGATTTGAAGATATTTGGGTTTGAAGGTTTTCATACTCTGTCAAATTCAGATTTTTGTCGGAATAATTTCATTTGTTGGGAGACATAGGATCTACTTTGACAGTTTATGACTTGCTTATTATTTTTTCTGTTTATTAGCCCCCACCTTCCAAAACGTCACATTCGTGGATTTGGCATTGCAAAATTTTCTTTCAAATCACTCACATTACAATAAAAAAACCTAAAGACACAATGATTTTCAATATTTTTATTGATTTGAAATATCAATAAACATGTGTATTTTCATTGGGAAACTAGGATAAACTCGGGATCTATAAATCTAAGAAAACAAAACTACTTAAACTTCTAAATTCATTGGCAAAATAAACTATAAAAACAAAAAAGGTTTTCTCAAAAAATACTGAAATTACAAAAGGAACTAAATTCATATGCTTAAATGAGCATGAGTATAAAGTGAAATGGTTTAATTTTCATCTGAGTTAGTATTTTTACTGTCATCTGGTTCTGGTAATCTATCCCTAATATTATTATTAATTTTTAGCGACTTGAAAAAAGTGTGATGAAGTTTTGGGATTGTTAAATCAGAACACATTTTTTGTAAATCCTGATATTTTGGCTTCGCAATGGGTAACTCACATTCATATGATTTTTTTAACTCCGCTGTTTTTGGTCGACCTCAAATTTTTTCATGCAGTTTATGTCATGAAATTCTTGTTCAAAATCCTTTTTGTAAAACACCTTCGTCATGTCCGATTTAAGATAACGAATCCAGCAAACCTTACGCCATGCGCCATGGTATTTTGTTCATCTCAAATTTTTGCGCTGCAAATTCTTTAAAATCATAAACATCTTCAAAGCTTCTGCTCCTCACTTCAAATGGGCGTGGTTTCAAACGAGCATCTCGTATTACTTGCGCCCAACCTTCAGGAATGTATACAGGAACATGCTTAGCTTTCTGCTCAATTTTGGAATGTATGGAATCGCATTCCATTTCAGTGTGTCCGCTTTCGAAAAATTTATGATCTATGATTTTCAAGCTAGGATGAACAGAAATGAGATGCATACACATAGCAGCAAAATTTGAATTCTTTTGCTGGCCACCACAGCCATCTGATATCATTCTAACTTCTGTTACTTCTGGATTAGATAATACGTATTCATAGATACAAGAAGCGATTTCATTTGAACCCCTTTTACCCTGGGTTTCATCCCATAGATAGTAAATGCCATCTTGATTTCCAATATTATAAACTGTCAAGTTATAAACAGCTAACTTGCGCAAGTAAAATATCTGTCCTGCAGATCCTTTTGGAGTTGTGAGTAGGTCAAAGGTCAAAATTGAAAGCTAATATAGTAGAATTGTTTATTGCTTCCAGTTTATCAGCACTGCGAGCCTTGCGTGCCAATTCCTTTCTTCTCAAGTGTTGCTGGAACGTTTGTTCTTGCGCTTCTTTTTCTTCTCCAGTCATATTTTTCTGTGCCAAACATATCTTGCACTGGTCCTTCTTTGGCTTGAAAAAACCCACGTTATACCTTAGTTCCATTTTGGTCCATACATTGCTTATCTCTTTCATGTTTAGACCTAACACTATCCATTATTTTTTGTGTTCTAGATATCACGTTTTTCATTTTATAATTGATTTTTTGCTACTCAAAATCTATACACGAATGTTACAAAGTATACCATACAATTGCAATGTCAAAACAACCAATGTACCACATTCACTGACTTGAAACTTTTAATGCAAGGCCAAAACCACGAAAGTGTCACATTCACGATACGCGCGTTGCGACAGTCGAATACAAACTAAGATACGTCAAAGGCAGTACAGCTACCCCCAGCAAAACCATGATGCTTGCAGATTCGTTGATTTGGCATTGTCAAGAACTGGTTTAGAGGTGCTTGAAAATGTAGATAGGTAAAAATTGCCAATTTTGCACATTCATGGTTTTGCCTTGGGACCGGCGATATTAAGTCAATTTTTTCAGGATAAAAGTACATGGATTACATGCTTGGTCAATATTTTTCACGGAATCCCACTGATTACATGTTAAGTCAATTTTTCCAGAAAAAAAGCACACTAGTTACATGCTTCCTCAATATTTTGGAGGTTTAGGCACACTGATTACATATTAAGTCAATTTTTTTAGGCTAAAAGCACACTGGTTACGTGCTTGGTCAATATTTTTCAGGGAAGCCCACTGATTACATGTTAAGTCAATTTTTCCAGGAAAAAAGCACACTAGTTACATGCTTGGTCAATATTTTGGGGGTTTAGGCACACTGATTACATATTAAGTCAATTTTTTCAGGCTAAAAGCACACTGATAACATGCTTTGTCAATATTTTTTAGGGAAGAACACTGATTACATGCTAAGTCAATTTTTTCATGGTAAAAGCATACTGGTTACATACTTAGTCAATATTTTGGGGGCTAAGGCACATAAATTAAAACTTTTAGATAGTTGAGCCCATTACCAGTAATTACTGCAACTACCTTGAATCTGAAAAAAATTCCGGGAATTGGAGACAATTGAGACAGAGATACTGGAGTCTCTGGATCTCCACTGCCAAGAATTACAACTAAATTTAATTGATGGTTCAAGAATTCCAGGCCGTTGACCCCAAGGACCGGAATTACTTTAATTACCTCAAGTTTCGAAAAAATCCTCGAATTACACATACACAGATACAGTTGCGGACATGGCCGGACTAGCTTCAAAGATAACGAATGCTTGGGATGCCCAAAAACTCCAACCACTGAAAACATTGACAAGTTTATCAATTGGTGGTAAACAAGCATTGAGTTAAAGTTGTAGAGATAGCAGTGGCCTTGAATATATCCAAAGAACGTGTTTTTTTTACGTATAAAACTAAGATTTAGGCATAAGGAAGCTATCTGTGCGTTAAGTGTCGCATTGGCTTAGACGACAAAAAAATTTGATTAATTAGCGTAAATAAAAAAATGGCATACGTCTTCATACGCTTAAACAGTAGACTCCGAAAGCTGGAGAAGTGATGACATTTTTTTGGACAGGTATAGATAATATTAATCGATGATCTTCTAACAGGATAAGGTTATACTACGCATCACTACATTATTATCACTATTTTAAATAATATATGTTTTTTTTGGAGTATTAGGGATGACTTAGTACTAAATGGAAACGCCGACATCTGACTCTTTAGTCCTTTAACATGTCATAAAAATTTGCCCATTGCATATAGCATTCTTTGAAGCACCTAATTTTTAAGCCTCATAATGTGTATTAAAATAGTGAATATCTCTATAATGTGTTCTGCTAAAACCAATCGGTGTCTAGTGTCACTAGAAATAAATACACGGCCCTGTATATTGAATTTATTAAACCGCAAAATTGAATGGAAACAGTAAACCGCGATGTACACCATAGTGGGGAACGCATATCTATGGTAGGTTTACCGCTTTCTTTGATGCCATAAACACGAAGAACCATTTTTAGTCGTAATACTCTTGGTTCTCCTTTGCTCTTTTCGTTCGTGTTTTGTCAAATTGAGTTCTTCCGGC
Source organism: Anthonomus grandis grandis (assembly GCF_022605725.1). Lineage (NCBI taxonomy): Eukaryota > Metazoa > Arthropoda > Insecta > Coleoptera > Curculionidae > Anthonomus > Anthonomus grandis. The sequence continues at coordinate 14,220,375 of NC_065561.1, read as the reverse complement.
ATCGTAGTGCTGGATCACGATATATAATAATTTCGTTAAAAAGGTTTAAAACAAAAAAGGTTTCGTTTATTCTTGCGATGTTGTTGTAGTGATCTTGTGGGTTTAATTAAGTTTTTTTAAGTTGGGACCTTGGTGCCAGGATGCAAGTTTTTGAGTTGGCCAATGAATATGTAAATATAATAAGAATTATATATTATTTTATAGTGATGATTGTAGGCATTGATTTTGTAGTATGTAATGATATAATTTGCCGTATGTAATGATATAATACGGCATAATGTAACTATTTTAAAATTAATTTTAAATTACCTGGTGCATCTAATGGTCATATATTATAGTCAGTAGTTTGGGTATTTTGGATAGAAAAGGTAATTTGACTAAACATAGACTATTGACTGGTATCAGCTAAATTCTGTGTATAATTGAAGCTATTAATGCAAGAAGGTGTTAACTAACAAATTACACATTTTGAGATAATTAGAGTCAAAGTTTATTGAATGGAACTTTTTTGCTATTAATTTAATTTTCATTTAACAAAAACAAGTGTTAAGTAAATAAGGCCAACATTTTTTTATAGCACACAAACTTCTATTATTCAAGAAAATCAGAGGATAGTCATAAAAATTAGGAGAAAAATGTAAGTTAACACCTTTTTGCACAAACATATATTTACATTTAAAAATCAAATAAAAACAAAAAATATTTATTTTTCAAAAAAAAGCTACAAAAGTGTAATTTAAAGTAAATAAGGAAAATAGTTAATCTTCGTCTTCTTTTCTGAGGCCAAGGTAAAAAGTCCGGAAATTCTCAGGAATGTATGGCATTTGCTGTTGGATATTTTCGTATTTTTTAGATGCTATCGGCCTACTTTTATTAACGGGCGATAATAGCTCACATGTAGTTGAAGTTGACTGGCGAGTTGTAGTACCTTTGCCTTTTAGAATGGAAACTTCTTTCCAACTTTCTTCTTCACTTAGGGAATATCTATACTTTCTTTTACCAAATTCTGAAATTTTTATCCACTCTACATCCTTAAACAATAATTTTTCACCATTCTGAGTTTTTTTTTTATTTACTAATTTTAATTTATTAGCCAATTGTTTAATATCCACAAACTTATCCTCCATTCTAATGATTTGAAATGGAGTTTTTTGTCTGCACTCTACCATGGTGTTTACATACTGATCAACTGTGTAAATATTCTGATGTTTTCTTACTTCTTTTTCAACAGCTGCCAAATCTCGATCAGAATCCATAAATGTGTAGCCCACTTCAGGAAACTTATGTTCTATTGTTTCAAAAACTCCTTGTTGTATAAGTAGCTTTACAGCAAGTATGTGGGATCCCACCACAAAGCCCTGATCCAGCTCTGTTATTCATTCCGGAGCCATCTGTGTACCAGATGGTCCCCCTATTTAGCAATGCAGGTCTGTTGGAATGCTGCCACTCCTCTCTGCCTGCAATGTGCGTCACGAATCCCTCGCAGTCCACAGTCACTGGAGCCATGCAGTCACTGCCCATCAGAAGGAGAGGACATTCCTGTATGGCCCGTGACCAAATTTTTGCGTGACCGGTCTCGCCAGTTCGCCGAGGACGTATAGCCTGTACGCAGTCCTCATTCCCTCGAATTGCACAACGAGGTCCAGAGGCGGAAGGCTCAGCAGAGTCTCAAGCGCTCTAGTTGGCGCTGTCCGCATGGAACCCGTTATGCTGAGACATACAAGACGTTGGACTCTGTCCAGTTGAGCACGAATTTTCGCTTTCTCCGTACATGGCCACCAAACAATAGCCCCGTATGTGAGAAGAGGTCTCACAATGCGCGAGTAGATCCAGTGGAGGATCTTAGGAGACAGACCCCAGGTATTGCCGAAAGGCCTAGCCCCTTTGAATTGGCCTTCTTCATTCTGGTGTCTGCATGATCGTGCCAGGAGAGTTTGGGATCTAACTTGATTCCCGGAAATCGAACTGTCCTGGAGTAATGCAGCTGCACGCCACCTAGAGATATAACAGGAGGCGTGCCAAAGTTACGTCTCCTTGTGAATAGTAGGAGCTCTGCTTTTTTGGGGTTAATCCTAAGACCCCCCGAGAGGCATCATATGTCCACCATACGCAGGGCTCTCATCATAGGGCCCCGCATTGAGACGGCGTCTTTCCCTGGACAAAGAATTACCAGTTCATCAATCCGCGGATCTTCTTTTTTTGAAAACCGAACTTCTTGGGTGAAAGAATATTAATTTTTCTGTGTGACTTGTAATTCTGTATTTTATGCAGGTTTTTAGTAATTAAGCTATGTTGTTAATAAATGACAAAGGATGATCATTTCCAGCCAAAGTCCCGGAGCTAAATTATATTTTAAAAAATAAATTTTGTAATGTAAGGTTAATTAGTTCATCAAAATTTGTAACTGTTTTATTATTAAAATTTTAAATTTGTGGCCTTTTCCTAAGGTCAATCTAAAAATATTTAATTAGGTTGAGGTCAGGCCTAGAAGATGGCTGGGGAATTAATAGCAAGCAACTACCATTTGTTCCACAGATTTTTGCACAAAATATCAAAAGCAAGTAGTAACATATGATGTTTTTGGTTCTATGTATTTTTCGTTAAAATACTAGTTATTATGGGACTAGCTCCACCATGATTTATCTTTGTGTCGTTAAAACTTAACACGTTCATTCAATTACTTCTTGCTTTACGATTCTTTTTATTTGAGCACGTTTTCTTGCAGTATAAGCTGTTTCTTCTAAATCCAAACATTTCATTTTGAGCTAATACGCCATTCCCCAGTATCTTCACATCAAATAAATATTCATAATTTTTATAATATTAATATTTCCGCATATTTAACTGCCTTACTATTTATTTATGCTAATTTGTACTTTTAATATAACCACTGAACCGATTTTAATATTATAATTAAATAAAACCTAACGTCCACTAAAAGCCCACTAAATAGCCTAATTCGCGTCCATATTAACTCGGTTAAATCGCCTGTTAAATGTAATTTACCAATTAAAACATCGGTTCATATATGTTTAAGGCTTTTCTTCATTAAAATGTAATGCCAAGTGAATAAGCGGGTTAATTTTATTATTACCAGAAAAAGGTATGGAAAAACTTCTTTTCACAGCAACCATCAAAGAACTGTTAATACTTAAGATCCAATAGTACCGCAGAGATATATTGCAAAGGACTTAAAGATAATACATGTACATCAATTAACAAATGTTAAACAAAGAGTCGTAAAAGGTACTTGTGACCTTAAGCTGAACAAATAATGTCAAACATAAAGCGCTCGTAAAACCTGAAAAATTCACTCTCCCATAGGTTTTACTGCTGTCTTCTCACTTATTATAAGAAGCGACAATACGTCCACCTTGTGTGACTCACATCCTCTTGAAAAAACTCATTGTTTTTGGTTGAATCTAGTTTCGTGTCTAATGCGCTTTGTTTTTAAGGGTCATCAAACTCTGATGTATAAGAAATTTTTGTATAAATTTTAACCTAAAGACTCATGGTGGTATTTACTAGAAAAAGAGGTTTATCATGAAATGTCAAATACTTTGGAAAAATTGCAGAATAGCAAGAAGTATTATCATATGGTCTAAGATGATTAATTAATTGGAGAGCGTTAAGCATAGTTTAAAATCTTGGTATTACATTATTTATTATCATTTTCATTCATAAATATTATTTTTTAATCATTTCATTTTGATTTAAATCATCCTCTGTATCTTAATACAATTTTAGCTTAGAACATTAAAATGCTAGAAGTAGCATGCATTGCAACTAGTTTTTTTGCTTGCAACATCTCTAATGCAATGATGCTAAATGCTTATGTAAAAATTGCAAAAAAAACCCTTTATAATATGGGAAAAATTTGTCACTTAATCTGACAGGCACAACACAATACTACTGTTCCTCCTTAGTAAAATATCAAATTTTTTTTAAAATAAACTTTGATAAGATAATCTTTAATAAAGTTGATGTTTAACGTTAAATCAATGTAGATAATGTATTTTAAAGAAAAATGTATTGACTTGGCGACGTCGCACATAGGAGTATTTCATCAATCTGGGCGGCCAAAATTATTTTTGGTTTGTAATCATGTTTCTAACATGATAACAATTAATACAGTCAATACTACCTACAGTATATACTGCAAAATAATACTACAGTCAATACTAATTAACTACAGTCGACTGTAGCAATAATATGGTGTCTTTTGAGAAAAGTTTCGACAACTACAACAATAATAATTAATACCAACTACAGTAAATACTAATTAAATACAGTCGACTGTAGCATTGATATGGTGTTTTTTCAGAAAGGTTCCGACAACTTTCTTCTTCTCGGTCTCATTCCCGTCATTACAGGATCCGAGTTTCGAAGAAGTCTGTAAAAAAAGACGGTACATAACAGTTATTATTAGTACTAAATAATGATAATTCACCTGTTTAATACGTCCGCGTTACATTCTTGTCGAGAAAATTTTTCTTGCGAAGTTTTGGCGATAGAGGCGTATGTATTTGTTCCTGGCTTCAGCAGCCTCCTCAGACAGTTGTCCGATTGGCAGCAAAGCATGTCTTATCACTTGAGGCTCATGGATAAGTATTTTGTGGAGCGTGGGGGTCATCGGATGCCAAGGATACAGCTGGATATAAAGTTCTGCCGTTTCTGTAGCGAAAACCGAAAATTTTTTCGTATTCACCTCATGCTCACTCGACAAAACTTCCAGAATAATTTTCAGGCGATAGATAAATGTCGCGTCTATACCAGTAATTTCTGCAGACAGTTCGTGGTTTGCAAAAAATCGTCTACTGGCATTGCCGTCATTCGTGTTGCCGACATCTACAATGAGACCCATTTTTTACTTAAATTCGCTTTGGATTGCGAGTTTCCTGAGTTTGACTTTTTCTTTTTCTTCATCGCTTCTGAACTGCCACTTTTGTACTGGTAGTTTATAGGCCAAATGTAAAACAGCTTCAAAAAATCGTATTCGGGCATGAAGAATAGATAAACCAAACTCAAAAGTTTCCACATTAACTATCCCCTTTTTTTGGATACAGTTAAAATCCTTTGAAGTTAAGCCACATATGTAGCACCTCATTGTAGATGATGTGCTTGTCACAGAGTTGCACACCTGAAATGTATTTTTTTTAATTATTAGATAGGACTACAACAATAAAACCTAATAATCATGTTTCGGGTTCGATTTTTTAAAATAGTAATAAAAATAGTAAAAAATTAAAATAGTAATAAATATTTCAATTTTTGTTTTTTTACTCACCTTTCCATCAACCATGGTCAACATCATTGTATGCGATACCTCGCAAGCAATATTTTCTTTAATTTGGACTTTCGTTTTGTTCAAATTTTTTGAAGCATCTTTGATATATGATATTTCTTCTCTTGTCACATCTGCGGTTTCTTTTATAAATCTCAGCCTGATTGGGCGGCAATAACGAGGAGATGAAGGAGTGGGGTTCTGCCATAGTATTTTTCCATTTAAGGAACAAATAAGCCGTAAAGGGATAAGTGAGCTTTGGAACAAGTTAGCGTCTGTGTCGGAGTCACATACAAATTTTTGTTTGAATTGCGCTTGTTGCGCTCCATCGCATCCCCATTTACATATGAGTTCCAAGGCATTTCTTTCTTCTTCGTCAAGCGTTTTAACTACTTCGTAAAGATCTGTCAGTAATCTGGATACAGTGTGATCCATCAAATTCTGAAGCTTAATATATGCTAAAGTTTCGGTGACAGTAATAGATTCTTTGTCGGGGTAACACTCTTTTTTGACTTCGTGGATCTTACTGTAGCATGGATATATAGATGGATTATAACTTCTTATGATTTCGTACTGCCTCTTTGATAAGTCTGCTTCCATGAACATTGATAACGCTTGTTGCGGTGTTAGTTGTACCTTTTCTTTGGATTTACTTGCACTGAACGCTTTTTTATAGGCAGTGGCTCGTTTGGGTGTAGAAGTGATTTCTTTCAGCACGAGAGAAACATCACGTTTCCCTTCATTAGCCAGAACAGAAAAGCAACAAAACGGTCAATATTTGAGTTTAAAAACCTATGTATCTATCATCCACTTACAGCAAATTTGTGTTATTAAATCAAGTATTCTGCGATATTGACAAATATGTCAAAAACAAAGTTAGTTGTCATATACCCGTGATTATAAATATTTCAATTTGAAAATGGCTGCAAATGATAATAGCCGATACGTTATATCTGAAAGGAGCAGCACCGAACAGCACATGGTAAATATATTTGATAGACATTTAAGACCCGTTTTGAGGGAAATAAGTCGCGATACTTTAATTGCATTTATTTACGGAGTGCAGGATCAGGAGGTGCCAATGCTAGAGTGGGACCAAAGTAGGTTGCAGCAGGAAATGTTAAGTGTCCTACAAAGAAAAACCTGGTCTGCATATATTGGGTTACCGAACAACACCCAACAGCAGATGATGATAACATTTGACAGGTATTTCAGACCCGCTTTGAGGAAAATGAGTCGCGGTTCATTAATGACGTTTATTTAGGGCATGCAGGATCAGGAGGTGCCAATGCCAGAGCTGGACCAAAGCAGGTTGCGACAGGAGATTTTAAGTTTCCTTCAAAGAATAACTAGGTCTGCAGACGATACGCTAAATTAAACTTTTATAAATTAAGAATAGGAACCTAATTCCTTTTTTATTTTAATACTATAAAATTATGATAAATAGATATGTGTGTATTTTTTTAAATCTGAACGGTACTTTTTTTAAGTTGGTTATTATTATGATCTTTATATTTTTTAGATGATAAATTTGCTGCCATTTCCGGCCTTTAGCATTGAATCGTCTAAAAGTAATTTATTTTGTTTACTCACTTACCTAATTTTAGTTGAGTTGCAAAAGTAAGTTCTTCCAGGTCATTGTCTCTTCTCAAAGTTTTCGTTTTTCTTCTCTTGGTTCTTTCACTCGAATCATTCATTCACAATTTTCTTTTTGGACGGCCAACTCTTTGAGAGGACGAGCTCAGAGGTTTAGGAAGTGAAATGATTCCATTCAGCCATCCTTTGTTATTCTTTTCGAATTTATTCCATATAGCATGTGACTTTTTCCATTTTGATACAATTTCACTTACACTTACATACAGACTTCAACCGACGAATTTCTCGTTTTACTTTTATTTCATCCTCATCAGAAAATGGTCCAAAGTTAAGGATGTATCCTTCCAGATTTTTGTTTTTTTCTGTTATATTAACATCTTCTGACTCCCTGACAAATGTAAATAGCATCCTACGTGTCATATTTCGAAAACCAGATGCAGCTAAAACATGAAAAAATCACGAAATGTCACATTTCAAATTTTAGATATTTTGAGATGTCCTCCTCCCTCCTTTAAGGCGTTAGTTCAAAAAGTTAAAAGAAGTGGACATTTATTTTTTGTACTATAGAAGACAAATATGTAGGCTATTCAAAAATATTAATATCAATGCCCGGCAAATCCCGGCACTTTGACTTAATCATTTTTGATATATATTTTTTTTAAACGTTTATTACTAAAAGGTTATCATCTTAAAAATGGAATACCAAAGAAAGTATACAATAAATGTAAAAAAATAAAAATGCAGTTTGTAAGTACTTACCTGTTGTATTAGACTCCATAACTTTTCTTTTCTTAAAATAATCTAGGTACGACACAATTCAAATTAAAAATTATTCCATTCTATACACTTTAATATAGACCTCACAAACTATTAACCTTAAAGTGACAATTAAGAGCGTTGATAAGGCATAAACAATAAATAACAGTTGGGATACCTAAAAACATGTAGAAAATAGTATTCTATCAAATCTTTTCCGGCCCGATTTCGGAAAACGAACTTTTGGCCGCCCAGATTGATGAAATACTCCTATGTGCGTCGCTCAATCCCATTGTCGATGCCACTTACAGAAGGAATTACCACCAGTGAAGTCGTTAAAAAATATTTACGCATAAATATTTATTAATAATAGAGTATATTTTGACAACAGTTTTTTTTTCGTAATGTATTTTATGAATGTCCTATAAAAATGTGGCACTTTTATAATTTTGACATTTTATAAATTTTGACACTGCTACAAGACGTATCGGATAATCAGATTTAAGTTTCTTTTAATTTTTTTACGAAATGGGCTATTTATGTGAAAAGCACAAGATTAGAATCTTAATGATGATTGGGTACGGAGATAGAACAAGAACCCAAAATGAAGTTTTGCATTTATTCAGGCATAACTATCCTGATTTACTAGCCATATCTCAAAGTACTATAAGCAAGATTGAAAAACAGTTTCGGGAAAATGGTCACGTAAGAACAATAACTAGTTCTCGTCGATCTGCGCTTAATGAAGTGTTATTAGCCATTGAAGAAAATCTTAATATTCCCACTAGACAGGTAGCTCGCGAATTGGAAGTGAGTCAGTCTTAAGGGTAGTAAGGGTTATTGAAGCAAAAAAATTTCATCTCTATAAACTAACAATTTTCCAGGAATTCAATGAGAAGGATGCAGATCGAAGAATTGAATTTTGTGAACCATTTATGGAATTAATGCAGAATAATAATCTTATTACAGAAAACATTCTTTTTTCCGACGAGTCAACGTTTATGCTAAACGGAGAAGTAAATCGTCAAAATTACCGTTATTGGTCAGAAGAAAATCCATGTTGGATGAGGCAAGGCCACACTTAACACCCAGAAAAAGTAAATGTTTAAGCGGGAATTCTAGGTCAGCAATTTTTTCGAAGAAAATTGTTATAGGCCCAATTTTCTTCGAAAAAAAACTACATAAAGCAAGGTACTTATATACGAAACTATCTGGAAACTATTTTTCCAGGCAAATGAATTGGCAAAAATTGGTGGGAAATCTTAGACCATGAAGGCAATCGTGAACAATAAAATAGAGGCCTTCGAGATACGGACTTACAGAGGTCTACTAAGAGTACCTACTTCGACTGACAGGGAAATAAATAACGTAATATTAAGAAGAGTTGTTAAGAACAGAGAATTAGACTGGAAAAATAGCTTACTTTGGTCACATCTTGAGACATGACAGATAGCAGTTGATACAACTGATTCTGGAAGAAAAGATAAAAGGAGAATAGAGAGAAAATAGCTGTCAGATTAAGAAGAGATTAGAAGGCCTGTAAGTCATGTGTAAAAAAAAACAATTTTAAAGTTCGTCAGGTTAGCATAAGAATACGCCCATCATAATTTTATTTACGTGGGTAAAATAATCAATTGAAATACTAAATAAAAAAGATTTATAGAATTATCAACCAAACTACTATTTTTATAAATTAAAACATATTTTTGTTATTTCAGGATGAAACGATGTCCAATGGTTCCCAAACAGGGATCATCGATGTGGCATTCAAAAAAATTAATAAGAATCATGCAGATTTTCTGATATGGCGGGTAGAGGTAAGTTTGATCTTACAATTTACTTATTTTCATTATTGTGCCAAATTAGGTTTGAAAAAAGTTGTTGCATTAGTTTTATTAGTTTTGAGATCCAAGGATCAAATGTGTTGAAACCATAATTACTTCAATGGAAGGCAGCGCTGAATATTTGGTCGCTTCGAGTATGTAGGTTGGAACATCAATCTGCCCAAAGAAACATAAACAGTAATCACATACTAATTGCTAAAAAATAGTTTATAAAAGATATGCTGTATTTTTTTGGAAAAGTGAGAAATTTAAAATGAACATGGTGCAGAAACTTCTTCCAAACGCTCTCAATTCTTTGCACGTGGTTGGCCTTCCAATACTGCAGTTAAGGTATAAACAATCAGTAAAGTGATCTGAAACGGTTGAGTGTCGCTGTTTGATAAAACCCAGCAATATTCCACGCTAAATTTTTATTAGTTTAGAGACTAGTATTACGAGTATTAGAAGTGAATTCGGTAGATAATAGTTTATTGTCACGAACAAGGTAATCATAGTAACTTTTTGTTGTAAATCGATTCCATTATCATGTTACCAACAAGCTATTAAAGTCATGCTGAATAATTGTAGAACAAATTTAAATAAAGAGATATAACTTTAATAAAGCCATTGGAGAAGAAAAGATATATATGATCACTATCGAAATTCCGATGATACAGGAACCACACTTATTTAAACTGGCATGTATTTACAGGGCTTTAGAATATACATTCTCGTATCCCTATCAGCTGTCAGGGATAATTAACCCTGTCAAAAGCTGCGGGACTTTTCTGTCCTCTTCAAGCGATCTGGCAGAGATGTAACTGAAAATCTTTAAGAATGGTGGTTTACGCACGTACTATAGCGCTCCTGAGATGATTTGAAGAGATTCGAAGAGATTCCACTGTTTGTACTTCGTGCACCTGATGAGGAAAACTGTCTGTCGAAGAAAGGGTGGCCTAACTAATAATAGGACAAATATACTCGATCAACTAATCAATTTTTTCTTATAGATACTAGCTTAAATTAAATAGTAAGAACTTCTCAGAGAAGAACTGCAAGTGACAGGTCTCAAGTATAAAAACATCTAATTAGCTACGATTTAAGGACGAGTGAAGGTCTGGTAGATCCATTTTAAATGATATTAAAATAGCAAGCCTTTGGCCATGTCAGTAAAATAGAATGTCTTATTGGAAATTGATATAACCTTATCATTATTTATTATGATATCATATATAATGATAAACCTTTAAACTCCTGATCTAATCTGCCAGCATATACATGAAATTTTTACTCACCAAAGACTTTCAAGAAGGCTTTGTCTGCCTAAAACCTGAAAAGAATTATAATCTAGTAATGGGCAAATCAGTTTCTTGCAATCTCTCCTTGTTGCATTCATCGACGAGATTTTAAATGATCCCATAGAAAAAAGTCTAACGGCGTTATATCAGGAGATCTAGCAGGCCATTCTATAAGCCCCCTTCGCCCTATCCATTTATCTGGAAGCTCGTCGTCTAGCCATTGCCGAATGGGAAGAATATAGTGAGGAGGAGCGCCGTCTTACTGGAAATATATCTCAGCCTCATCAAGTATAGGGTTTCCATCATCATCGATTTGGTTTTCAATGGATTCAGTGATAAGCGGATTCATGGTATTTTCCAACATATCCAAATAAATGTCTCCATTTAAATTTCCGTTAATAAATAATGGCCCAATCCGTGGTGGGAAGTTTTCAAATGAACACCCTGTATGTATCTAATCTGAAACTCTTAAGACTTTTGGAATGATTTCAGAAGACCAGCTCAGTAGATCCAATAAATACAGATTTCTCCAAAGCCTTTGATAGAGGTGATTACCCGACTCGGTTATATTATTTACCTTTAATTTATCAAATAGATCGGGGTCAGAATATACCAATAACTTTCACATGTATATCATCAATGCAAGCTCCGAGGTCCTTGAAAATGCTTACACATCCCCTGTTCAATTCAATCTATTTATTAATGGCATTACAGCTACATTTTGTCTACTAATTTTTATTTTTAATCCGCAGATGATTTAAAGATCTTAAAATTTATGAACTGTTTAAAAGACTAGATTCCTTAGATCGTCTCTATATTTGGTGTATTCCAGATACAATAAATATGGATTTCTCCAAAGCCTTTGATTGAGTTGATGACTGTTCATCCTTCGTTTTCACAGTTTAACAAATGGATCGGAGTCAGAATACAAATCTTTCACATAAATATTATGAATGCAAGCTCAGAAGTCTTGCAAGGCGGCCATACATCACCTTTTCATGTTGCCTAGTAATTTTTACTTTAATTCGTAGATGATTTAAAGATCGTAAAAGTCGTGGAGTGTTTCGAAGATCAAATGTTTATACAAGCTGCTTTAGATCGTCTCTATTTGGTGCATTCCTAATAAACTTATTGAGAAATTAAAATAACAAAAAATAAAATTTTTTGAAGTATACATTTCTGATTTCCACAACTCCTAACTTCTAAAAAATCTGCTTAATAAGAATTATCTTTCAACTTGCGTCAATATTTAAAAGTGATCAGAATGATATTAAGACAATAAGTACGTATGATACATTTGAGTACTTTTGATACATTTTTTGCCTCTATCTTGCCTTTGTCAGAGAATGATTTCAGAAAACCAGCATAGTCTGACTTCTGTCCGATCTTCTGATCCTTAGGGCAGATCCTGAACAGCTAGATGCAATAAATGCGGATTTCTCTAAAGCCTTTGATAGAGTTGACTATCCGATTCTGTTATATTCATCCTTCGTTTTAAACTTCGTTTTTGTTTTAAACTTTAACTTCGAGAATTACTTCTGTAAGTAATTCTCGTATAAATTTAAAAAAAAAAAATATATATATATATTTTTTTTAGCTTTTTACTAAGGGGGTCGTTCTGAAATAAATGCCAAATGAGATCTTATTTTATCTGGAAGGAATGGGAAATGCCTCCGACTACTTATACTAAATATAAATCGTACTTTAACTGGCTGAAAAGAATTATAAATTACTTCAATTGCTTGTAAGAAATAGGAATTATGGTTCCAATAGCCGAAAAGAGATAAACTGCAACGTAAAAATTAAGAAACGTAAAATAATAAGAAATAGTTCTAATTAGTTGCAACTAATAGAGATATAAGTTACTCATATATTGCAAATCAGTTCAACTGGCAGGAAAAGATAGCAAATGACTTAAATTACTAAAACCGCCTGTAAAAATAGGAAGATAAGATTATACTCCCTGAACGAAATCGCAAATTACTTCAACTACCTGGAATAAAAGAAATTTCACTTTGTAATATTTAACTGCTTATAAAGAGTAAAAATATAACTTCAGTTTGTCTAAGAGAAATGTCTCTGTCAATCTTATCTGTCTGTCTGTTATACTTCTGGATTCTCCTTAATTTGATTTAAATTATGTGCATCATTCTCATTAAGCGCTCTTTTAAGGTGGCCATGCATCACCTGTTCTATTAAATCTATTTGTTATTTGTATTTTAGCTGCATTTTGTCAAGTTATTTTTTATATTTAATTCGCAGATGATTTAAAGACGTGGAACGTCCTGGAGTATTTAGAAGATCATGAATGGTTGCAGGCTTGACTTAATCATAGAAAAAGTTTCACTCAAAAGGTGGTTCGAAAAGAATCTGCTTATTCTATAAATAATTAGGCACTACATTGTGTTATAGATTTGATTGTGATTTGATTGTGATCTTTGATGTAAAGCGTTTTTTTCTAAATTATTTATTTCCAAATAACTTTTTGGAGAATTCGTTTAAAAGAAACTTTTTTTTAGATTTGTTACCATTGTAGGTACTTTCATAGTGCTATGATAAAATCATTAAGTTATTGCCAATAAAAATTTAATGAAACAAGATTTGAAAGCACCAGGAAAGAATAAACATACTACAAACGACAAACCGGCGAGACTTCTCGCTATGTCGCGTCGATTATCAGAGCACGAAATTGGTATTTCTTTAAAAACCGTAAATGCGGTAAACTGATGCACGTTATCCGGTAGTGAGCAAAAAAAATGCATGTAACGTGAAAACTGCGGTTACTATTAGCGGTCAAAGAAAATATAATATAATTGCGATTTTTTTGTAGATTTTCTATTAATCTTACTGTATCTGCTGTTTTTTTTAATAAGCTAATTAATTTTTGTCCAATTTTAGAATATGAGCGTGATCGCTCTTACCAAAGATCAATACGGGACATTTTACGATACTGAATCTTATATTGTTTATGCCGCTTCTCAATATGGGCAGCCTTCTGGGGTTGATTCAGTGGTAAGTTCTAGAAACATATATTTTTTATAATTAGTCATAAAAATTACTGCAATCCATATAATTCCTCAGTAAATCGGTTAAAATTGCGGTACTTCAGCCATATTTAACGACCGTATAATTCTGTTACGAATCCATATTTACAGTTTTGTAATCAGTTTGCATAATGTATGTATTAGATATAATTTAATATTGCCGAAGCTCTTGATTGTGGATTAAATGCAATATGGTATAGTACAGCTATAGCTATAAAATGCACAGTTAAGAGTTCCGTTTAATTTATGTAATATACGATGGTACATTGAAATTTCTTAAATACATTATTTCTTTAGGCTAGAGATCTTAAAGGGAAAGATATAGAATACCACATTCACTTTTGGCTAGGAAGCAATACAACACCAGAGAAGTCTAGTGTGGCTGCATACAAAACCGTGGAACTTGATGGAATACTTAATTTCTGCTCGACCCAACATAGAGAGACTCAAGAAAATGAAAGCAACAGATTCTTAAGCTACTTCAAAAATGGGTTACGGTAAGTTAACCAAAAGTTATAAATTCTTGAAGAGTAGAAAAATGGTTTCTATTTTAAAAAATGGTGACCCATCCGAAATAACGAATTATAGTCAAACAATTTTAAAAACGTGGCAAAGCAAAAAAATACCTTGCGATCTACGTGAACCTTATTAAGGCCTCCGACACAGTTTCATATTAATTGCTCCCAGGGATGTTAGACAGTGTCCAGGTAAAAGTTATAAGCTCTAAAACTTCTGAAACTCTATCTAGGAAATCATAGATATAATACAATGATACATTAAGTGATACAAATATACATAAATATATATAACAACAATCTTTGCTATCATAATTGCTTATAGATTTGTCTTAAGACTGCCAACTCTTCAGACAATTACAGGTTACCCTCCAAGATCTATAAGTGAGCTATATATGTTTTGGTTTAGTTTGGTTTAGTTGTCAGAAGAATCACTTTCTGAATGTTTTTAAAATGAAACATTATAAAACAGTTTTCTCCTTACTGACCTTCATAGAAGCTATAACACATATGTTTCCTGCTATGATTTTATCAAAGATATTTACTGCGTCTCTCATTCAATATTAATTGAAATACTAAAACACTACCTGTATTTTTAATACAAGTATAATTTTAATAAATTCCTATCTTTCAGTACTCAATTTATTTACTTCAACAATAATAAATCACAGAAAAAATTACTAAACATGGATTATCCATCCATTTCTGATATTCTGGAAGTGACTCAGCGAATCTATTAAATTGGTTTGTATCCAATGAACTTAATTTCAATAGGTCTAAAACCCAAAATTCCTATTGTCAAAGTATTCCTATTCTGCCCTATGATGACCATCTTAAGTATCTAAACTAAATAATGATTAAAAATATTGGCACTTCTTTGTACATTAGTCAAGTATACAACAAGTAAACATTCTTAAATGCCCGGACTATGGCGCTTAAATTAAAGAAAATAAATTATCGCTAACCGCAACTATACAGGGGGGTCGCAAAGTGCACCTCCAAAATTCAGGATCTCATTCTTCATATGAAAATATGTTATTTTCTTCCCATATGTCCTATATGCAATATTGAATTAAGAACATAGTCCTAATGCTAAAAAGATTTTTTGGATTGCAGTGAAGGTGTGTGATTATTTGGCAGGATTGGGTTACCATGGGTGTTGTTAGCAATATTTTGTAACGTTTAAACTTCTTACTCTCTTCTTAATTACATCATGGGGAAAGTCTTCGGAGAATTGCCAGAAAATTCAACATTAAGACTGTCTTCACTTCGAAGACAACCATACGAGGTTTAGTATCGAAAACTAAGCCAGAATACCTATTAGACACTAAGAACTGTGTATTCCAAATCCCCTGTAAAGGAGACTCATATATACAGGCGAGACAAAGTGACCACTAGAAGTGAAGACAAAAGAATATCGAAAGTAGACTTGAAGAGGAGAGGTTTCTGGATAAGGAATAGCAGAACACGCTTGGTCCAATGGCTTCAACATACAGAAGCAAAGATTTTGTGCAAGGACCATTATTGGAAGAAAAGAGTCCTAGAAGCAAATGACATCATGCAAAGCCATCTTTAGCTAGCCCAGTGTTAAAATTCCCAACATCTGTTGACTAACTAATCAAGATACACGTCACACACTTCTAGTATATTAGCCTGTATCTTTTATTATGAAATGAACGTATTATTTTTGATTTCTGTTTCTCAATTTAAGTATTTTGAAGCTAGTCAATTGGTACTCTCCAGTGGCATTAAAATAAACACAAACACACATAGTTCGAGTATTTGTTACTAAAAAAATGAAGAAAACCTATTATTCGAAACACTTTTTTAACAAAGAAACATATTATTTATTTAAACTTTGCGGGCTTAACATATAGATAGAATCAAATCAAACTTTTTTTTTCAGTATAATGAAACCAGCCCTGATAGAAAATGGCAGCAAAAATCTACCAAAGTTGTACAGAGTAAAAGGTAAAAGTATACCTGTTTTAATAGAAATGGGAAATCTTTCATGGGAGCATTTTACCAGTACCGACATTTTTATTATTAAAACAACACAAACCATTTTTGTTTGGGTCGGGAGAGCCGCTGGGGTGGAAGAAAGACGACATGCAGCAACTGTAAGTAAAACTACTATATCTACAGATATATCAATTGAAATTTAACCCCTGTTACAGGTTTCTCAGAACATGAAAACCCAACACAAGATACCCAATATAGTGTTCGTGGATGATGGTTATGAGAAGACCATTGATTCGGAAACTCAAAAGCAGTTCAGCCAATATTTGCCACTCGAAAAGAGGGTTGTTTTACCAGAGAATTATTCCAATGAAAATGAAGTTAATGGTCAAAATAAAACTCACCTAAGACTCTACAAATGCTCAGAAAATAATGGGAAATATAGAGTGGCGGAGGTCAAGAGTGGAGCACTTAGTATTAGCGACCTAAGCTCAGATGTAAGTATCATGTCTCCAACGATCACCAAACCTAAATATTGATATTTTAGGATGTTTTTATAGTTGACCAGGAATTAAACGGTATATGGGTATGGGTGGGCAAGAAAGTGAGCGAAAAGGAAAAGAACGAATCTCTAAGGAACGCAAGAGGTTTCGTAAAAAAGAAAAAATACCCTAGCAACACAAAAGTGACCAGGGTTGTCGAAGGATTAGAACCAGCTGAGTTCAAGGCTCTATTTAAGTTATGGAAAACCGAGCTCCCTAAAGGCAAAGGTTATTACGTAAAAAAATCGCTAAAACCATAGTTTACCCGTAAATTTTCAGTGGCCAAAATGCCAATGTTAATAACCAAATTTGACCCAATAACAATGGAAGATCGGCCAAGTTTGGCTGCTGAAACTCAACTAATTGACGACGGTACAGGAGGAATGACTCTTTGGCGAATAAAAAATACCAAAATCGTTGAAATACCAAAGGAGAGGCACGGTTGTTTCTTTTCTGGAGATTGCTACATTACCTTATATAGCTATCATACTGCACGTGAGGAGAAACATCTTTTATATTGTTGGATTGTAAGTATTGTAGCATCGTTCGTTAGAGGTGAATTAATTACTCGATTGCGCAAAAAAGTCAACAGATTTATTTACACTAAAAAACAGGACTACTAGAAATATGTATTTTTATTGTATTTATTTATGCCTGATTTAAATCTCGCGCCAATGTTCGAAACTTTACTGCACTGAACTGACAACTGACCCCCAGCGCTGGCGCGGCTCCTCATATACTCGGCTGACGATAATTCCGGAAGATTTCGCTGACCTTCGAGACGTCGTGCGGTGTGCCACTTGTGTCATTTCAGAATGACAGAGAATCAGCTGGTTTTTCGGCGTTTCCAATATCGTTACAGTATATAGATAGAGAAAGTAAAATAAGAAAGACAGCCTTCTCTCGAACACCTTCTTTTGACACTTAACAGCTAGTAGTTCCAATGGCTAGAAAAAGTGACAGTTATACCTGTCAATGGCGTCACTCTTTTGCTCGTTTCTCAGAAGTATTTATCGATGCATAAGTTTTCTAATTTTTTAAAGAACCCGTCGACAGTCACGAGACTGGTATGAGGATTTTATTAAGATAAAAAATTACAAGAATTTAGTAGAAAATGTTAAAAATTCTAGCAATTCAAAATTTTCTTTATGACAGAACACTCATTGCAAAAAAAAAATATGCAGAGTATGGCTCATTCCTCAGAAATTTTGCAGCTACCACAAGTCTAGGAACCAGATCCTCTCTTCTGGTGGGCAAAGAGTTGTTCCATGGCACTCCAGACAAAAAGTCTAGAGGTGTCAAATCAGGTGATCCTGCTGGCCACCTCTATTAATCCATGGGATCATCTACTAATCCACTCCACTAATCCATGGGACTGGACCACCTCTATTAATTCATCTGTTGTAGTAGGTCTGGTCTAGGAAAGCTCTTATAGCGCGAGCAAAATACACTAAAAGCGTTTTTTTAAATAGCGGAAAACGTGAAAAGCTCTCTAATCTCGCACTGATAAAGTGGATTCTTTCTTTTTTTTTATTTTTTGACGCAACAGTTACGTAATTGTAAAAAAAGAGTGCAAGTTTGGTGCTACGAATTATTTGATTAGCACTTTGGGATCTTAAATAACATTTTAAGAATAGTTCATCTATCATTAAATCTGGTTGATTTTATTAACGTAGTATCACTAAAGTTGTCCAAAAAAATCAATTTAAATTACAGTTTTTTAATCGTCATAAAAGTACTCCAACCAAAATGGCTCTTACTACCACACTTAAATCGTTTTTTTACTCTCTAATTTATCCTCAGAGATCTCACTATTTTTCGTGAAAAAAATATGAAAATATTTCCAGTGGTTGCCAAGTTATGACCAAAGATGTCCGTTAAAAAATAAGAATCATCAATATGAATAGCAAATTCGTTTTAAAATTTTCAAATTTGACGGCTTTTGTACCTTGAATTACAAAATCGCCTTTAACTGAAAAAGTTTCTGAGGTACAAAACATTTTTATGCATGAAATTGTTCGAAAATAATTGGACTTTTATTTGATTTATTTTGTTTATAATATTCCAATGATTTCAAAGAAATGTTTTCAATAAAATTGAGAAATTGGTAAAAAAATGAGCAAAAAAGTGGTTCAACTAAAAGTGCTCTTTCTATTCAAATCTTGAAGTCAGAGTGACGTTTTTACACTCACATTCGTTCTCAGGAATTACAATATTTTGTAGTGAAACAATTATGAAAGTATTTGTAGTGGTTCTCAAGTTATGAGCAAAAATGTCCATTAAAAACTAAAAATCATAAAATAGCAATTTGGTTTTAAAATCTTCAAATTTGGTGGCTTTTGCACCTTGGATGACAAAATCGCCTTTAACTGAAAAAGGTTCTGTGGTATAAAAAATGTTTGTATATGAAATTAGTTGAAAATTGACCGAAAAGGACCGTTAAAAAAAATTCCAAAAGTCAAAAACGGTTTAATTCAGAGTGATGTTTCTACCCTTAAACTTATCCTCAGGAATCCTTCTATTTTTTCGTGAGAAAGTGACGAAAAGGTTTCCAGTGGTTCTTAAGTTATGACCAAAAATGTCAATCAAGAAATAAAATTCATAAAATTATAATTTGATTTTAAAATCTTCATATTTAGTGATTTTTGGTCCGTGAATGACAAAATCGCTTTTGAGACACAAAAAACGTTTATATAAAAAATTGCTCAAAAATAATTGGACTAGTCGAAGCACAAAAATTCAAGGGCCCTTTTTTGTTAAAAATTAATAGAATATTTCTAAAAAAAAAATTCAAATAAACAGTGGCGTAGTCTTTTCCGTGTGTTTCAAGTCCGTCCCTGGAGAAGTCAAATCACCTGCAATTCCTCAAAAAGTGACCTCACAACCTATCATTTAAACCCTAAAATTTTATTAAAATCCCTAAAAGTGCCTTTAATACAGAGGGAATAATTGTATATTTAAAAAAAAAATTATGTTAAAAAAACGACGCACTTCCGACCATCGGTGTCCTATGTCAAACTACAAGGTGTTCAAAAAGGGTATCAGCAATGTGATGTTTGCATAAACCAAATACACCATATTTCTATGATCATTTATTTATGGCAAATTAATGTACAGTCAATGAAAATTGATGAACCAAAAACAATGTTGTCTAAATGGTGTCCGTTGCGCTGTATGCACTCTTCAAATCGAGAACGAAGATTACTCGGGTTATTAGTAATCTTCGTTCTCGGGTTATTAGTAATCCCTTGATATTAATCTTATTTGCTCCTGGATATTTTGCTTTCATTGATTTGTATCAGCTGGATTATTCTCGTAGACCTTACTTTTGAGGTAATCCCATAAGAAATAATCAAGTGGCGATAGGTCCGGGCTCCTAGAAGGCCAGTTAATATTGCCTCTTCTTGAAATGACTTTATTGGGGAATAATTGTTGGAGAACAGCTTCAATTGGCCGATTTGACGTATGGCATGTCGCACCATCCTGCTGAAACCAGGTTTCTAAGTTAAAACCTTGAAACTGTCGGAGAGATAGTGCAAGAAAATTTTGTAACATTGCACATAATACCGCTCGGTATTAACGGTAAGTGCCCGTCCATTTTGATGTTCAAAAAAATACGGCCCAATTATGCCATCAGCAGACATAGCAGCCCATACGACCACTTTGGGGCTATGCAGTGGGCGTTGGTGTTTTCTGCGAGGATTAACGTCAGGCCAGTACCTGCAATTTTGCTTATTTGCGTGGCCATTTACCTGAAAATTAGCCTCATCACTGACTAAAATGTTATTGAAATCGACGAATCGTTCCATCATTTTATTGACAAATTCTAACGGTGTATTGTAATCCCTCGGTTTTAATTCCTGCACTAACTGTATCTTATATGCATGCAGATGCAAGTCTTTGGTCAAAATGTTATGTAAAGATGATCTTTTGAGAGTGGTCGTCTGACTTCGCTTCCGTACAGATAAGGTTGGATTCTCTCTGACTGATTGACGTACTCGTTCGATATTTTCTGCACTTCTTACGATTTGTGGGCAGCCGGGATTATGAATTTTCACTGTGGATCCAGTAGCTTCAAACGTTCTGATCCATTTTCTAATAACATCAGGGCTAGGTGACAATTGAATATTATGTAATTGGTAATGAGCGTGATATAGACGGCGTGCTGTCACGATTGAATTATTGTTTTGGTAAAATGCACGTACCCAAAAAGCGCGTTGCTCTCCGGTAAACGGCTAAATGCACAAATAAAGCGCTGATACCCTATTTGGACACCTTGTACGGTTCCTGTATATACTCTAGCATTCTTGACCAATTGAACGGGGACACCCTGTATGGCATTGAACGAATTTCGGAACGGTTTGCACGCAAATCGGATACCATAACCACTGTACCAAGAATGCTGGTAAGCGAATTCCATAGACTTAGCAAATGGACTCAATCTCTTATGCTTTAGTACAGCAGCACGTTCATACACTGACTATAGGTACCTTGAATTATTTGCAATTGAACTACTTGCTACAGCCAAAGAAATTATAGCAAATTTGAATTTCTCCAAACCTTGTAGACAAGTCACTTCCAGTAGAAATGGGAATGAATGAATTTGAATGAATGAGTTACTTTTACTAAATGTCAGTCCTCGAATGAACGAGGAAAATTGAATAAGAAGCGGCAAAACCAAAGGAACTTGCTGAGCAGGTTTTTTCTTTATTGACTTGGTTCTTTAATGACTACCTCAAAGTGCTCTAAGCAAACTTCTTTCTGACCTAATATTTCTGATCTAAAACTTTTAAGCTTACTACCTTCTTAAACCAAAGGAATATTTTTAAGGGTACAAATGCCACCCAAGAAGAAATCAATATAACAACAGCCAAACTAACGGAAATTGATGAAGAACTTGGTCAGCTGGGTTTCCAAGCTAGAATCATCCAAGGAAGAGAAACTGCACATTTCTTGCAACTCTTTAAGGGACGGTTAACGGTTTTCAAAGGGCGAGGAATTGATTTTGATGGTAAAACTTAATAAAAACTGTATACCTATATAATGTTAATCATTACATATTTAGATTCCGGTAAAAACTTGAAAAATCCTAACCAATATCTGTTAAGAATTTATGGATCTACTAGCTACAGTTCAAAAGCAGAGCAAGTGGACTGCAAGGCGTCATCCCTTGATTCGAACTCTTGTTTCGTCTTAAGGAGAGGTAAAAAGTCGTTTGTCTGGTGCGGAAACTACTCTACAGGAGACCAAAGAGAGATGGCCAAAGGGTTTGCTGGAAAGGATTTTGAGCTACTGTTGGAAGGTATTTAAATATATCTCTAGAGGCATTCTAGTATTAATAGTTAATTTTTTAGGAAAAGAAAAAGAGGAGTTCTTTACTTACTTAGGAGGCCCCGGTAATTATCCTACTCAAATGGTACGAAATGAGTATGATCCCAAGCCACCCAGACTGTTTTATTGCAATTCGTGTAGGAAACTTGAAGGTATATACTCAGAACAAGCTTATTTTTTTATATATAAGACTAATTTCATATAGGCTTAATAACATAATGTTATTTTAGTTCAGGAAATCCTTTTCTTCCAACAAAAAGATTTATTGCCGGAAAACGTAATGATTTTGGACACCAATACAGCCCTCTACATTTGGATAGGTAAACTGAGCCCTAGAGAGGAGCAGAGATTAAGTATCCAGACCGCTTTGCATTATTTACAAACTGACCCGTCTAATAGAGATATGAATATGACAGTGATCCAAATAAAGCAAGGAAAGGAACCGCCTACTTTTACTGGATTTTTCCCTAGTTGGGATAAGAAAATGTGGAAGGTGAATAATGAATTGGATAAGACAACAGCATATTAAACTATGGTTTTTAGTACTACAAGACGTTTGCTAAGATGCGTCTGGAAATCGAGATGACAAACACCGACGTTAAAGTTCAAAATGGAAACCTGACTCACAATAACTCGGACAACGGAGATTTTGACCATTACGAAAAGTATCCAATAAATATCCTAAAGGAGGCGAATGACCGATTACCTTCAAGAGTTGACTCACTCAATAAAGAGGTGTTATTTTAATATTAATATTTATTTTCGCTTACTAAATCATTTTTGATTATTTTAGTTACATCTTACCCACGACGATTTTGTGTACCTATTCAAAATGTCGTACAAGGAGTTTGAAAGAATGCCAAAGTGGAAGCAACAAGAGATGAAAAAGCGAGTTGGGTTGTTTTAAGGAGCTTATTAAACCTTATATATTTTTGTGTTAAGTATAATTGGTTTGACATCAATATTTAATATTAGTTTATATTTGTCATTTAAAATTATTGTTTTATAAATAAATTATTATTAGCATATTGTGGAGTTTTTACAACTTGTTTAGATGTGAATTTAGATACTGAATATTTCACATTTATAGCTATATTTATTCACACTGGGCTCTATTTATTTTAGTTTAAAAGTCGCGCCAATAATCGCGTCAATATTATACTTTAATTGGCCTTCTAGCGGCGAGTGCTTTATATAGATTGACCATGTTCCGAAAGACTCACTAACCTTCCACGTGTCTCTAGAGATGTCGCGCGGTTAAAATGATTCCCGAATGATGGAGAACAGGATATACGGAGCGGTTAAGATCGTTACAATATATTTAATTTTAAGTCTCTTTGAATATTCAAATTTGTACGCGATATAACGGAAAGTTTACATTGAACCACTGCTTTACAAGTTTAATCCTCGTACAGGCATTTCTTTCGAAAATCAGCGCAACTGTAAAAGTGGAATCTCCTTTGTACATATTTCTGGCACTTACTTCATATTAATATCAAAATAATTACATTATTTAATAAGAATTCTTAGTTGCCATATTTAAAGGAATATTTTGTTCCTGCTTTGGGAGTCAACCATTTGCCAATTAATACAGCTAATTTTACATATAAAGAATTGAAATAAATATACAAACATCAAAATGGTTTAGGGAACAAAGATATTAAAAGACAATTAAACGAAAATTTGGATAATAATATAACTAAACTAATCTAAATTCATTTTGCAAGCACTGCTGAACTATAACGCGTTGAGTATCAAAGATAGCATTAACAACACAACTGACTGAAGATTTTGCAGGCCTGGAGGGTGCGCGCGCTTCGCGAAATCCAGATCCTTCAATAGCCTATAACGTTTAAACGTTATAGTTACAGTATTTTTGTACTGAATGTTTCCTGTTCCTTACTCCTTCTTTAAGGTTTTTCATTGACCAAAAAATATCTGTTTTATTATGTTATAATTACAAATGAATAATTACTAATAAATAAGTAAAAACGTTTTTTCTTAATATTCAAGTCCTAAAATGTAAATATGTAAATATTTGACGTCTTCCAGAAGCCTTTTTCAACTCCGTTTAAGACGTCTTTTAGCCTTTATTTTGGATGTTACATTTGTACGTGATTTTAAGGTAGTAAGGATGTCAAAATGACTCATTATATAGACCAGAAAGTACGAAAAACGCCGTATTCCAGCGTCATTTTATTACCTAAGAAATTATGCATATATGGTATATCCGGAACATATTTCATGGATATAGGTACCTATATACCTTAGGAATATTTATTATATATACTGGAATCTTAAAAATGTATTTGTATATTTTATAAAGATACATGTAACAGATACATAGAATGTAATAGATGTTTATGAGACATCCCTAGAATATAACTCTTGGATATAGTTTAAATATCTAGTATATTCAGGATATACACTATACATACTAATAGTATATTCCATGTATTGTATTACCTAGTGTGTGACAAATGTATATTTATTTCATCTCTATAAAATAAACAGAGCATTAAAAAGAGACAGTATACGTATATACCTCAGGATATTCTGAATATATACTTATAGCATTTACGTATAATATATGTTTTGGGTATGAATGATTTGCCAGCACAACCAAATATGCAAGGTGGAAGGGCGGCTAATGATATTAGAAATGTCCTAAGTGTCTATTTTCGTGCCATGGCAAGTGTCAAAAATTTAGATGACTTGTTTTATCATAAATACTATTTTCCAACCTTAGCGTAATTTTTTTTCTTTCTCCGTCACTTAAATTTTTAAAATTTTCTTTCAACTGGGAGCAAATACTTCTCAATGCCTCAGTTTTTTTATTGCGATTTTTGTAATCCTCAGCAGCTTTGTCCCAAATTTCTGGTTTATTCTGAACTAAACTAATCAGGATTTCAGAATCTATTTCTTCTACTCCTTTCGACATGATTAAATACGCGTAGCTACAATACAAAGTAAACACACAGTTTTCACAACAGCCTACACGGTACTGAAAATTGAAAGTCTTGGTAAACTTCATCTACTGGGTTTAAGTTAATTGACAAGATCTTTTAATAGGTAGACCTCGCTAAAGTCTATAGTACTCATGTTGATTCTTGGAAATTCTGGGAGGATCAATGTTTTTCCTTGTTTTATTCTCGTATCGTTGACAAATTTTCTTGATCCAATAAAGACTTCACATACATGTGGAATTGATATAATCTGCAATGTTGTACTTCGAAATTTATTAATATACGCTGGTGTATTAATTTTGAATTTAAAAGGATCATCACGTTTTCTATTTCTTTATTTTCTCGTATTTTCTTTGATTTTTTGAATTGATTCTCGATTGATTGATGATTTTGTATATAATCCGAAATAATGACATGATCATTAATATCAAAAGGATTAGTATAAATGTCATTAAATTATTTCAAATGAAGTAAATTTTGTGTCGTAATGATTGGAATTGTTGTATCCTAATAAAACTAGTTTTATTAATTGTTCTGGATTAAATCTATTTGTGTCTTTAAGATAACCATAATGCTCTTGAATGTGTTGAATAAAAACGGCACCACAGGAGAATTTGAGTTAGCTTTGCTGTAGTATAATGAAGTTAACAAAAATCTTCAGGGTCTTTATTTTTTAATTCAGTGTTTAGTAATATTCTTAAAATCGTACCCATCAAAGTTTCTGAAATATAGTTTGGGATTTCGGTGCTATAAATATAACAAAATCAATATAGATCCAGGAA
This sequence comes from Anthonomus grandis grandis, assembly GCF_022605725.1. Taxonomy (NCBI): domain Eukaryota; kingdom Metazoa; phylum Arthropoda; class Insecta; order Coleoptera; family Curculionidae; genus Anthonomus; species Anthonomus grandis. Next base: position 14,194,479 of record NC_065561.1, on the reverse strand, counting down.
TGCTTCCTTAGAAAGTTCCGTGACTCTAGGCCCCTTGGATATTTAGTGTTGAAATTAATATAATAAAAATCTTTGAATTTCATTATCGACATAAAGTTCTATGTTATAAAGTGAACAAGAATCTTCAGGTTCTCTATTTTTAAATTCAGTGCCTCTATCATAAGTTGTTTTTGAGAGTATTCCATGATGTGAAACAAAATTTAATAGGTTTCCAATTATTGCTGTTCCTGTAGTAATAGTTAAAGGATATTCTTGGGCATATCGAGAAAAGGCATTAATTATCGTAAGAAACCTGTGTGTTGAAATCAAGTTGAATTTTATTTCAGGATTTTGATCGTATTTATTTTTTTGACAGATTCCACTCATATTAACATATCTCTCTATATCAGATAACTTATTAGGCTAAAAGAGTCTATGTTATAAAGTTACAGTAGTGGCAGAAAGTAGAGCAACTTCTTTATTTTAAACACATCTATTTTATTTAGTAAGAAAATACAATCATATTGGAAATGTAATACCAATAAGATCTAAGCATTATAAATCTATCAACAACTTAACTTAATATTCTTTGTTTATATTTTTTATGTACAAAAATTAATTCTGGGGCGGAAAAAAGTAGGGCAACTTTTTAAGAATTGATGTTTTTCTTTTAGTAAAAACTGAAATACAATTACAATTTTAGTATTTTGTAAAATATCCATCATTTTTGATAACTTCCTCACAACGGTGGCGCATAGATTGCAGTAACCTAGAAATTATTACTGGGTCCATATTAATCCAAGCTTCGTGTAATGCATTGAACAATTCGTCCTTATTTTTGTAAGTTTTCCCCCTTATTTTCCTATCCAAAATTTCCCATAGGTTCTCGATGGGGTTTAAATCTGGTGATTGACTTGGCCAGTCCATTACTTGAATATATTGCTGTCTAAACCAAGCCTTTACATATTTAGAAGAATGCTTTGGATCATTATCCTGCTGAAAAATGTGCCTAGGGGGCATTTTCTCGTCTGCATATGGAACCATTTCATTTTCCAGAATATATTTGTACATAAATCTACCCATTATCCCATCAATTTTATGAAGTGGCCCCATTCCAAAACCGGAAAAGCAGCCCCACACCATAACTGATCCACCACCATGTTTTACTGTTGGACAAGTGTATCTGGGATTTAACCTTTGGTTTGCAGGACGTCGAACATATGCTATTCCATCACTTTGAAACAAATTAAACTTTGATTCGTCGCTGAATATTATCTTTTTCCAGTCATTAATTGTCCAGTGCAAATGAGATCGAGCAAAAAGAAGACGGGATCGTCTGTTTTTTGCAGATAATAATGGCTTTTTTGCTGGACGTCTTGCAAATAATTTGGCCTCGCATAATCTACTTCTTATTGTCCTTGAAGATACCTGAACGCCTAATTCTTCTGATAAACGCTGCTTTATTTTACTTGAACCCAAAAATGGATCACTCTGAGATATTTTCAAAATTTGTTTATCTTGATATTTATCGGTTTTTCTTGGTGTTCCTGTTTTTTTTCTAGGTAAAACATGTACATGCTTCACATAACGTGAAATTATTCGCGATACTATAGATTTATCTAACTAAACCTTCTTGCAATATTGATTCGTTTTTCACCATTTTTGTGACAGTCTATAATTCGTGTTTTTAAATCAACGGATAAAGGCAACCGTCCTCTAGGCATTGTAAACTAACTTTGCTTTTAATGCAACCGGTAAACAGCTGGAATTAAACTAATATTATTCGATTTGTAAGTTCTAAGAAAAATGTTGCTCTACTTTTTGCCAGGTACACAAATTCTTATCAGTTTAAAAATAAACAGAAATATTTAGAAGGTCAATTCTTATCTGATTTAAGACTACCTACTTGACCAAAAGTATTGTGGATAAATATCATTGTTATTCCTTTGTTAGTTGTCAAGAAATTTTATTTTTTTAAAAGTTGCTCTACTTTCTGCCACTACTGTAGTTATCTGTCTATGACAAGTTTTAGAAGTATATATAATGCGAGTTTCATTATCATTTAAAGGATAACTATTGTAAACGCAATCACATGAGGAAATAAATTTGTTTAGGGTACTAACATCACCATCATATGGTTTAATGTTAACTACTTTTGATTCAAATAAATGCCGGTTTACTTTGGGTTTATCTAAGACTACTTGGATTATCATATTGCAATTTTTTTAACAAATTGACTAAATCTTTTTATTTCTATATCTGAATCAGCATCTGACGTAAATGAATTCTAATAATGTTTTTAAAATTAGTTGTATTCAATTCACTTAATTTTACTTAAAATTGATGCAACCCATTCGCAGCAGAATAGGTATTTATGCTATATAAATTGTATTATTTAATTACATTTAATATGTCCTTGACTTAACAAAATATCCTTATTAAAACCTTAACTGGAGGGTGAAATACGAGCAGAAAAGAAGTAGCACTTACCTTTACTGATTCTCTTATTACTGTGTCACTCTCTTACACCACATTGAAGGGTTTCTTATTCAAATGGACACAATCCTACCGACTGCGCCCATTATATATTTTGTGGTGAAATACTCATTATTAAAAAAATATATTTACTTTAAAATTCAAAGTCTTATGTCAAATCCCGCACTACCGAATTACCTACAAAAAAGCTACAATTTGAATTCTTTTGAAAGGAATATAAACAGCCATAATACGTTGAGAAAAAAAATATAACTCTTTAAATTCAACAGTGCAGTATGCAGTCAATCCAATGATGCGGCCATATTTACCGTATCATTGTTGACCTTTAATAATGTTGGCTATGTAAGTATTTTTTTTTCTCGATATTTACATAAACTAATGAATGTGGGTAAAAAAAAGCCTCTGATTTACAATAAATAAGAACAGTTTTTATTTAAAAATGACCCATTTTGGCTTAATTTGTATACAATAACTAATGTAAGTAATTTACAAACTAACGAAAAAAATAATGTCACTTTGATAAATCGTTTTTGTAATGAGCTACAAAAAATAAGGCACAATGTACATTTTATTGGTAAAAACCTTCAATCTTATTCGACGTAAATGATATAATATGATACAGCGCGATAAATAACCATTCATTAACTTTGTACAATAACAAATAATATATTCAACAAATTATAAAAATTTTATGTTACGGCTGGGTTTGTACCAAGCAACAAGCCAACTTAGGCAAAAAGTGCTTCAAACAAAGCATTAACACGCTCGGGGAAACCCAGTTTAATACCAGCGATAAAAAGGAATGTGGGTTTACAAAAAAAATGATACTATACACATACATTAGGCACAGGATTTAGCACTGTCTAAAAAAAAGCTGCCCTACAAACCGAATTAAGTACGCCTAATAATATTAAAAAATACCTTACTATCAACAAGTTGCTGAAAAGCGAATTCAATATAATGAAGTCAACTATTTCCTAAGTAAAATTTTAGATTGCGTTGTAAAGTAATATCACATACTGTATATAAAAACGTATAAGTCGGTCAGACCCAACAAGATCATTAATAAGCATTGAATTCATGAAAACTTTTAAGAATTTTGTATCTATTTACAAAAATATTTCTATTCTAATTATTTGTTGAGCTTAGAAAGTAATTTTGATTTAAATTTTAAATGGTAAGACAGTTTAGGCACTTGAGTATTCTAGTAGTAAACTGTGCAATTAACACGATTTTATAATACTAGAGTTTGAAAAATCATTGTTACCACCTTAAATTAGTTGTGAGCAACCAAAGTCGTAGTTCCCAAAACCTCTTTTTTTCAATGTCATTTGTCGCGCTTTTTTACATCTCAGGACCAGCTCTATAAGTAAATTCTCATAATTAAATTCCATGTCGAATCTGACTTACTGCTGATCGTAATCGATTTCGTAACGACCCACAGGTCTGTAAAGTTACATGTACCCAGATCGGGTCTGAAAGGTGGCAATAAGTTAAAAAGGCTTATGGAAATATCTGGAAGCCATCGAGCAGGAAGACTTAACCTTAGCGTGGGTCGTTTCTTGTCATTTCCCGCTCATGGAGGAGTTTGCTGGTAGGGTCGCTGACCTTTGCGGGATGTTTAGGTAAGGTTTTAGGGCGGACCGTGTCGATTCCCTAAAAAAATATCTTATTAGGTTTTTGACCTTAAAGGTAACTGTTAAAATCAAATATACAAATGTTAATGTTACAAGTCACTAGCAATTGTTTAGTAATATTCTTAAAATCGTACCTCAATAAATTTTTTAAAATATAGTTTGGGGCTTGGGTGTTTAAAAGATCGATGCAAACTCTTAGAGAGTATAAAATTATAACAAAATCAACATAGATTCAAAAATGTTTACTTGGAAAGACCCTTGACTCTAGGCCCCTTGAATATTTGATGTTGAATTTGGTATAATAAAAAGCTTTGAATTTCATTATCAACATCATATTAAACAATATTGAATCACATTCTTCCATCCACGAAAGTGCCCTAAATACTATACAAAACTGGGGCGAAACTGAAGGATTATCTTTAAATCCTAGAAAAACAATTTTAGTGCCGTTTACCAGAAGAAGGAAGCTAGAACTCAGAGCACCTATATTAAACGGAACTCAGCTAACATTTTCTAACGAGGTGAAATACCTGGGGGTTACCTTGGACCACAAACTAACTTGGAACAATCATCTAGACAAGACCATTTCCAAAGCCATAGTGGCAATCTGGACATGCCGCAAACTCGTTGGCAAGACATGGGGGCTAAAACCGAAAATGGTATACTGGATCTACCAAACAGTCATTAAGCCCATCATTACATACGCTTCGCTGGTATGGTGGCCGAAGACCAAACAAACAACCGCACAGACCAAATTAAACAAAGTCCAAAGGCTGATATGTCTAGGAATAACCGGGGCAATGTCTACTTGTCCTACCACAGCCTTAGAGACACTGCTAAACATGCCTCCACTTCACATAAGCGTGAAAAAAGAGGCAATTAACAGTGCTCACAGGCTTTTCCACACCGGCAAATTCAAGCCTGGGGATTTAAGTGGTCACCTGCGCATCCTCGAAGAAATTAAACTGGAAAATGCCAGCAAACCACGTGACCACATAACGGCCATGCTGGATCTAGAAATTCCATTCAAAGTGATCATAGATGATCGCCAATCATGGGAGAAAAAAGAAGTACCAAAATGAATTACCATTTTTATGAATTGGTGTTAAAAAGCTTACCTTCCAGTAATCAGGAAATTTGCCTGATGTCAAGCAAAGATTGAAAAGGTGATGCAGAGGCTTACTCAGAGTGCACACACAGTTTTTAAGAAAAACAGATGGGATACAGTGCCAAAAGAATGTTTAGTCGAAATGCGTAAGATTTCATCAAATATGTCCAATAAAGAAAAAGAGATGCGATTTAAATCCAGACTGTAATCAAGTTTATAGTCAGGAGCCTTGCGGACAGGTTGCCTGTATGTAGTTTCAAAATACCTAGCAAATAAGTTTACAATATCTTGACCATTACCAGTAATCTCAGCTTCAATATGCAGGTTATTGGGGTATGAATCAGACCATGGTAATCTATTGATGTGTTTCCAAAATTAAGAAGGATCATGAGAAATTTCAGTATTTAATCTTTCAATATATCACCTAAAACATTCATCACGAAGAGTTTTACATTTATTCCTCCAATTTGAAAAATTAACATAATCTAATAATAATATTTTTGAATTTTGTGTGAGCAATCTTTTTTTGAATAACAAGATTCTGTAATTTTCTACTAAACCAAGTGGGAAAATTAGATGATTTAAAATGTTTTATGTTTTTAATGAACAAACATCTCAATAGCAAAATAGAGAGCATTGTAAAAAATATCATATTTATTAATATCCTTCTGATTAAAAGCAGTATCCCAACTCATGCAAGCAAGGTAATAATTAATGGCAACAAAATCACAGTTTACAAAATCATACTTAAGACTAAAATCAAAATTAATAGGAATACTTATTTCATAAGCAGGATGGTGGTTTGATGCCGGTGATAAATTTTCAGTGGCATATATGACTTCAACATTTGACAAACTTGAGAAAAACAGATCAAGAAATGTACCAAACAAATTTGGCAAGCCATTAACCTGCTTAAGATTAAAATAGTTACAACAACTACATAGCACATTTGCAGAGGTTATAGACTCAGCCGTCTCAACATGCAGTCCATTCACAGAGTTCCTCCATACCGCATGTGGCAGATTAAAATCACCACACAATAGAATATCACAACTAGTATGAACACTAATTTTAAAACATATTTACGATTTAATTGACTATTAGGATATCTTTCGTTAAACAATGCTGCCGTTCTTCTTGCACATTTTTGACTTTCCCCGTAAATAATAATTTCCGTTCTTTGCTCAAGATTAAACACTATTTTTAAAAAAATACTTAAGAGCGCACAACGCTTGATATTTTTTAGTTTTTTTGACTAACTTGTCAATCGGTACTAAAGTGATTACCACGCTAGTACTAATTGAGGAAATCTATCATGTTTGCTTCATATTCCGCAAACTTCTCAATCAAAAGGTCGATTATGTGGTATTTTTGAAAAGAGAATTAAAAGACCTATATTAAAATGACGTATCATCTTCATAATGAATTTATGTTCATATGTCTGGTAACGCAGATTGGTTAATTTATAAATATAAAAATCTGGTGGCGAAACGAACGTGTTAAGTAAGATTTTGGCTTTTTTTCTAAATAAAACTTTTTTCAGGTCATTAGTTTTTTTTTTTTATTGAAGTATTTTAACTGGAAATATCCATAAGTCGAAATAAATTAGCAGTTCCTTGAAATTCGAACAAAATTTACAGCACAATCACATGCACATTCATGCGCTAAAATAAAATAAATTGTATAATAATAATACTTACTGGTAGTTTATTTTAAGGCAAATCCACACTTCTACATCACTCCAATTCTTCAGAAAATAAAAATAAGCAATCCCAAGCGTGCAAGAGATACTTGTGCATAAAAAGTGAAAATTATCTCCCAGGTTAAAAAAAGCAAACTTAACTTTTCAGCCCTTTTATTATACTTACGAATATAAAATAAATATATAGAAGCTTTAATAACTGTATCTGCTAAAATATATAAAAGGATACATTTAACTGCCAAAACTAAAGTAAAAAATAAAGTCCCTATGGGTAATTCTTGGAACCCACACAGTTACCGATTGTACGGCTTTTAAAAACTGATTACCCACCTCTATTATATAAAATCACAGTCTACTTATAATAAAACTATCATACAACTTAAATTAAGTACAGATTATAAATAACTATAAGCCAAATAATAAAATGCAATTTTATGAGTGGAATGCTTTTTAACCTGAGTAATCCACAATAGAGTACAATGCCAAAAAAAAATATATAAAAATACAAAATCTATTTGTATACTTCTACATATTGTACAAAAAATGCAGCTGCAATTTATACGTGCCAGTGTATTACTTTAAGAAGAAAGCATAAGTTAGAAATATCCAAACTAATCTAAAAAGCTTATTTTAAATAATATTTTGAAGCCTATAAACTGAATTACCAAAACCAAAGGTCAAACTCTCTTAAAATCGTGCTCAAATTAACCGACTCACCGGGGTGATATTTTCGAGGTGTCGGAATTCGAATTGTTGGCCTTGTACCCGTGCATTTTTATCTTCTTACTGAGTCTGTTTACCCACAGTCGCTGGTCCTCCACCGAGGTAGCGAGCAACAGGAGTTCTTTGGCTGAAGAGGGATCATAGTGTAGTTTACAGGGAGGAACGGTGTCCTCCTTACGGTCCAGATGGTCCTTATGGATTTTCACCCTACATCCTGCATAGAAACAAAAATTAGACTTATAATTTTCATAGTTTTATGATGAATTACATTTAAAACAATTGTTTAGTACGCAAAGAAATGTCGTGATGGACGTATTCTGCCGTGCTTAGTAGAAACGGTGTATGTACAAAAAGTTAGTTTTTAACATATTGTTGCTTCAATTAGTTCTTCTTGTATATAAAACTTGGAAAAAATGCTGTTTGAAACATAATAGCCATAAAATAACATTTACTTCCATACTTAGTAAAACCGCCGGATCCTAACACAGCATAAACGGAACATTTAGCAATCAGATACTGCGCTGTTGCTAAGTCCATGTAAATTAAAAGTACGCGTCCTGTCTTGTCTGTTAAAACGTGCTCAGTTGTTTGTTTTGGTTTGTGCAGATTTAGAAATGCGATATTAGTATGAAAAGCATGTATGGTATAGCTGTTTTATTCTCACTTGAATAAAAAATAATAAAAACGATGAAAGCGTGCGGACGAAAAGACCGATAGACCGTGGTCAGTTTTAAACCTACTTTCTTTCCCAGGATTATCTTCAGATCGCGGTACACCGGCAGCATACTATGCCGTGGCAGATTTGCAAAGAGAAACCGCCCGATATGGGTGTACATCGGCATCGGTCCTCAATAGCAGATGCCCATCAGCCGCAAAAAAATTTCCTCTATTATTTTAATATTTAGATTACTTTAAAACAGTGACGTAGTACTAAGTTATATCGTGACCTAAATAGACATATAATACAAACTGTTCCACAGGAGTTAAGGGTATCAGTGTTTTTTTTTGAACAAATATATAGAAATCCTGTTTTTTTTCCATTTCTAAAAAAGAAAATAACTATTTTTCATGTAAACTTATTTTCGTATAAAAAACAAATAATTAAAAATAAAAAAATACCTTTTAACCAGAAAGTTTTATTTTTTTTTAATATTGCTTTAATATATATAGTAGAGACTTTGTTTTGTTCTCTTTTGATTTATAGTAAAGCCTCCGTGTGCATCAACAATGGCAACGTCTCTGCATGCTGTTAATGAAATTATTAAGCATTTCTGGAAGAATTTTATTCCAAAGTTGTAATAAAAGGGTCCTAGGCTCAGCCATTGTTTTGACAGCGGGTCTGTCTTCATCTAGCATTCGCTACAACATGTCCCAAGCGTGTTCGATGCAATTAACGTCTGGAGATAATGGAGGGAGTAAAAGAACGGAATTCTATTCATTTCTAACGCATCAATAATTGCTTTCGATCGGGTGTGGCATGGCGGATTGATACACAAAATGATAAAATTCGGTATGTCCGCCGGTATGGTGAAACTAATTCAAATTTTTTTAAGAGGAAGAGCTTTTGTATTTTATATTGTTTAATTTTACAACTAAAATTGGAAATAAAACTCTACCATATAAGGAGTGAGAGCGGGAGTGCCCCAGGGCTCCCCGCTCTCTCCAACACTCTTCAACATTTACCAGGCGGATATACCGAAAAATGAACATTACTCACAATTGGCATTATTCGCCGATGACTCCTGCGTTTCCGCCAGCTGCAAATACTTGGACCAGTTAAATACTTACATACAAAGCCATATAGATAAACTCTGCCTATGGGCAAAAAAATGGAAGATAAAGATCAATGAAGACAAGACGGAAGCAATACTAATCACAAAAAAACAAGATCGCGACATTCCAAATTTGGTGGTATTGGGCACAGAGGTTCCCTGGAAGAGCGAGATTCGCTACCTAGGGGTTTTCTTTGATGATAAAAATAATTTTAGCTTTCACATAAAAAGGCAGCTTAATCAATACAATGGCCTGGTACAGAAACTTTACTCCTTTCTGGGTCGAAAGAGCAAGACGTCGATTGAAAATAAACTTCTTGTGTACAAGCAAATCATCAGACCTAAACTCCTCTATGGCTCATGCGTACTAACAAATATCACAAAAACAAACCTCATCAAATTAGAACGTTTTCAAAATAAGACCTTAAGAATAATCACAAATTCACCTTTATACACAAGAAATATTGACATAAGAGAGGACTGCCGCATCGAGACCATAGAGGAGTTTATAAAAATGAAACACACAAAATTTAAAGAACGCGTAAGGTCCCTTGAGAACGAAGAGTTAAAAAAATTCTTACTTAAATGGCGAGAAAACCGACCATGGACAGGCGTTTTCTCTTAAACATGACCCAAAATAATAGCCAAACAAAGCGACTTCTTTCCGACTCCGCACAATCGACCTCATTCAAAATGCCATTTGACGGTCAAAACGCAAGTGACACCGGTTAAAATACTATGTTTTCTCCGCTGCTAATCGCAAGGTACCCGATCACCAGCTTTCACGTCCCGACAGTCGATTCCCATGCTCCGAGCCTTATAAACCAAAGCACTCTGATGCGACCGCATAAACAAAAAATAGGCGCCTAAATCTCGGAAAATAAATAAATCAGAAGACCGGCAGGAGCCATGCAGCTAGTCCGGAAAATACTAGTGCCAAGATGATGATGATAATTGCTTTAGCCCTGTGAGATCTGACACGTTGAACAGGTCGTCGATTTCTATGTGTTCTAAGTAGGACCCATACTTATCGACTATCCGAAAGTCCGGAATATCTGGATTTCTCTGTGAAAAGCACAGATCTCCATTAATTGACCCAATTTACGTGATCTCTTGCCCACTGTAACCTTTGCCCCATGTATTCATGGGTTAGTGGAACCTGCCTTAATAGACGTCATTTACACCATTTAATCGCCGTCTTATTGTTTCAATTGAAATACTTGTACTAATACCTGTACTATTAAAAAGGCGCCTCCAAAGTTGTCTATAGGTGGATAATAGCTCTCTCCGCACACTTAGTATAAGAAATCTGTCTTGTGAGACTGTGGTTTTTCCTGGGGCCACTAATCCTTGGCCTTTCTAACAGAACCAGTTTAATTAAATCGATTATTTAATCTACTTATGACACTTTGCGATACATTAAACAAAATTATATTATTGGATCATTATATTGAAGAGATATGCACACTATAATATGAACAAAGGCATAATAAATCATACATTTTTCAGCTTGTTTCATTTTATTAAAATAGCAAAAATGTAAATAATCAAAAAATGCACAAAAAACAATTGTTTACCAGAACACCAACGTAAGTAAATGTATGGATCTATTTTTCGTTAAACTGGTCACCAAAAATTTATTTTATTGGAATTTATTTACAAATTTCAGCAATATCCTTAACTCTTGTGGAGCAGTTTATTTAGAAAAACATGGTTTGATACGCATGACGTAGATAAATAGGCTTGGGTTTATAATTTCACGAATTGTGTTTTGAATGTGCCATGCTCAAGAGGCAAACAAATCATTATACTTGATGCTAGAAGAAGGATGTTAAAAATGCGTTAGTTTTGTCTGCTAAAAATATTTCTCAATCTTCGCCTGATTACCATTAATATATGACGACATTATTAAAATTAAATTACAGTATTACAGTAACATGTTATGGGTAATGCACCTTGCCTCTCAAACATTTTAAATAAAATAAAAACAAGATCTCATAACTTTTATGAAAATTAAGAAAATTCCTGTTCCCGACAAAATCCCATTAAAAAGGAGTTGTTAAATAAAATTAAAGATTATAACTTAAAAAATGAGTATCTTATTGACAATAGCGCCAAAAGTAATGCTCCATATTATTGTGTCTTTAATCTGATGGAATTAGTTTGTGGTAAATTGAAAAAACAGCTTCGAAAGTGCAACACTTCAGCAACATTGAGTGTGGTAGCTATTGACAACATATGCCAAACTGTTGTAGAATTCGAGAGTGATTGAAAAATTGGGTAGAACACTTAATTAAAACAGAAAATAAATATACGGTTTTACCATCCACACCCCAAAACAATAATTTTGCCTGACGATAACCAGTCTAGTTCTGAAGAGAGTTTTAGAATATTTATTATTGATAAATATATACAGTTATGGTCATATAAATAGCACACTTTTCTAAATTGCGATAAAAAATATTAAATACCATTTTCTATTTTTTTTATAATATATATAGCTTAGATGTTCTACAAAGAGTTGTATTTAATTAAAATTAAAATTAGTATTTTAAATATATAAGAAACATAACAAAAAAACTAAAGAAATGCTGGCCATTTAAATAGCACACTTAAAAAATATTTACTTTCACCAAAACCAATTTAATATTTTGTTGGGTATCCTTTATTTTTTATAACTTCACTTAATCGCTTGGGTATTGACTCCACCAATTTTGCACACACGCTTGCCGGAATACTGTTCCAAGCCTCTTGGAAGTTTTGCCATAGTTCATCCAGATTTGAGGGATTTAATACCTTAATTTTGGTTTTAACGTGATCCCACAAATTTTCCAGAGGGTTCAGGTCTGGGCTTTGTGGCGGCCATTCCAAAACATCTACCACATTTTTAGTAAACCATCGTTTTATTGATTTTGCAGAATGTTTTGGATCTTTATCGTGCATGAACTTACATGTAATTGGCATAAAATGCTCCATGTATGGTTCCATAACATTCTGCAAAATCTCCCTATACTTGTATTGGTCCATTATTCCCTCTATACGATGAATAGGTCCAACACCATGCCATGACATTGCTCCCCATATCATAATTGATCCTCCTCCATGCTTAACAGTTTTAATTGTGTACCTAGGGTTTAAGGCACGATTGGGAGGACGTCTAACATAGCATTTTCCATCATTTCCAAATCTATTAATCTTGGTTTCATCGCTCCATAATATGGTTTTCCAAAAATTAATGTCCTTATATGTTGTTTAGCAAATGCCAATCTTTTTTTAATATTTCTTTTTGAAACAAGTGGTTTTTTCCTAGCTACACAACCTTTGAGATCTTTTTCACATAATCTTCTTCTTATTGTTCTTGCAGAAATATTGACGCCATATTGGTCTGCTATTTCACGTTTTATTTGGGCGGAACTTAAAAATGGATTACCCTTGCTTATTCTAATAATAATTTTATTATCCATGTTATACGTGGTTTTTCGAGGCCTTGTTAATCTTTTCTTGTTCATTGTGCTTTGAGTGGTCTCATAGAGAGCCAGAGCATTATAAACCATTTTCCTAGAGCAATTTAAATCTTTTGCTATAGCAGAAATAGAAAAGCCTTGATTTTTCTTTTCTATAATAAGAGCTCTCCTCTCTGGTCCACAATGTTTCTTTCTACCCACTAAAAACAAAACTACTCTTGACAATATTCAAAAATTTAAAAGTTAAAATAATACTTACTAATTAACACTCGATATATTTAATAAGAATGAAAGGTGTGCTATTTATGTGTCCAGCCTTAAAACGTTAATATTGGAATGAAATTCTGTATGTGCATATATTTTTAAAATAAACATAAAGTCTTGCATATTAGGAGGAGATTAACTGCTTAAATATTTTCTTATCAGTCAGGAATTTGTTTTTTGTAAGTAATATATGAAAAGGCTAAGTGTGCTATTTATGTGACCACAACTGTATGTAAGTGTTTTATAGTAATAAAATATAATATATTTTAAATTATCCTTAATATCTGGAAAATGATCTCTATCTTAAAAATACCTGATTGTTTGGATTCCTAACCTAAAATATTGTATAACGTCAAAACCATAAGCCATGTAAGCTTTAAAACAATACATTTTTATAGTATCAATTATAAAACTGTTAAACCAAAAACAGATCTAGAACTGATAAAAATTTCAGATCAAAGCATTCAAAGTTAAGTTTGTTAGTAAAACTATTATACAAAAAAAAGTGAATTGAAAATATTCAGGTTTTTTTTTATTATCTTATTCAGACCCTTTATAACAACGGCACGGCACGGCTCTGACGGCGGCAGAGTTCAATATATTTTTTTGCGGCCGCTTAATATTCGGCTCCTTCAAGTAAGAATAAAAGAACTGTACTTTTACAGTGTTATAGGGATTAGTCTTAATATTCTCCCGAAGATGCTAGTGACCGACATCGTTTGCAAAGCACGTAACGACGATAAAATAAAGAGTTTTTGTTAGTGGTAAAAGTGTTTTGTGACTTGAGTGTCACACCAAAGGTTATCACCATAAGCAACCACATTTTTTGAGTGTCACAGTTTTTATTATGAAAATATAAAATACGATTTGTATAATATATAAAGTTTAAGGACATTTTCCAGGGTTTCAGGAAATTAAACATTTCTCCTTTTTTATAAAAAAAAAATGACAGTTACACCAGTTGTCATCAGTGTTAATTAAAAAATTATGACTAATTTAAGCAGATTACCGTTTTTATAAGGGCTTATCCTTATCAACAAATAATATTTCTTTCAGAAACAATAAAAGGTTTTACTCACTTCGACACTCGAGCGCAGGGGGCGGCCTAAACATGTGCCACAACTGTTTGGGACACACCTCGCACGACGTAGGTATATGATAGGATATCACCAGGAACTCGTGGTTTTTGTGCGTTACAATGCCGGGCGGTTTCTCGTCGAAACTCCTCACCGACGAGGTGTCGAGCATATTGTTCGGCTCCTCTGACGGTTTACGCGCCTCACCCTCGCCGAGGTAGAGCAACTGGAAAATGCGCGGGATGTCCCGCGAGTCCGCCCGAATTACGTCTCCTTGAGTAACGGATCGGACGTGGAAGACTTTGCTAAAAGAAGGAATTTTTTACAATTTTATAAATAATTAGTTATTATACAATTTCTTATCTTTATAGGGATAAAATTGTAATTAGAAGACCAATAATTCTCATACATTAAAAATATACTTCCTGAAAGCAATCCCTAAAATCTGAAATCGGTAGATTGATATCACGTTTTAAAAGTTGCGTCCTTTTAATCTTTAAAAAGTAGGATATTATATATTAATGAATTTTTTCTTGTTCTTAAATTTGGTCAAATATATTCATTAGTTTTCATATCAATCCTCGTAGTTCAAATATTTCTTAAGAGCCAATATTCATAATTCTTTGGGGAAATAAATCAAGCCTAGTATTTCGTAACTTATTTAAAATTTTCGAATGGTAAGATGTATTTGGTATTCAAATCGCCAGTCAAGTCTTCACAGTAATCAGTTCAATATTGAGAGACATTTTGAGAAGACTAAAGTTACGCATTTTAAATCAATCTTTTTGAACTATCGACAAAAGGTACAATTTCTTCTTGAGCATGTCGAATTTAAGAGACAATCCGCCGAATTATAAAATGTATTAAGTTTTTCGTGTAAATCCAAACTCTCTTAAAATATACCGGAGTCTTCGTCACACTTATAGTCATAATACGGTACTTTACCAGTTTGTCTTTTATTATTTCCAATCCGTGCAACAAGTTAGCATTATAAAAGTCATATACAGGTTCCAAAAACTCCCGATTCCCCATTTTTATGTCAATATCTCAAAAATAACTTGAGGTATAAAAAAAAAGATTCAAAGATTAAGTTTTAACATCCAGTATATTATATGTATATGAGAGACATTTCACTAATGCATATTTGGCTCAACATCGACATTTTCAGAAGTTTAACCTAGAATTGTTTTTTGGCGCATTCATTACCGACCACCCTGTATAAACAAAAACTTGTTTTGACGACAAAAATATTTTCTCCACTACTTTTTCTGACATACCTCAAAAATAGATTACCCAGGTGTGACAATATTATTAAATTATGATTTAAATTCCATGAGAACAAAAAATGCTTACCACAAGTCCAGCACAATCACAGGATCCGTATTCTGCCTATCGTTCTCCGAGTTGTAAAATATAATTTTCCTACTTGACACCACCACATATTGCTTTTTCCACCCGTGTTTTTTAATATTTTGCTTAGACGGTATCGACAGCCAACCCTCGAATACGTAGTCGGAATTCATATCTTCCCCTTAAAGAAAAAACAACATAACTTTAAGAACCAAAATAAATAGATTATAGGCACCTTCAGCATCAGCTGAACTAATCGACGCAGTTTCACTACTTAAAACTGCCAATTTCGACTGTAACTTGTCGTTTTCAGCATCTTTGCTGTCCAGTTCCATCTGGAGCCGGTTTTTGTTGTTCACTTCTTCAGTCAGTTGCAACTAAAAATTTTGGTTTTAGTTTTTTAGTTTAACGCACAGGGTGAGTCAACGAACGCGTGGCGTAGTTTATTATGCTGACGATAATTTTTGTGCATAACGTGCTCTCAAAGACTATTATATAATTGGATAATAAACATTTTATTATATAATTGCAATTTTACAAAAACGGAATTTCGCGAAGAAACTCCTGTAACGTTCGAGGTTTAAGTCAGTTAAATGTTGCACCAAGAATTAATTCCTCTCATTTAGAATTAGAAGTTTGAGAAGACCAGTTTAACACTAGATAAACCAAAATGCGGCGACTAAGGTTATCGAAGAGAAGGAAGAACGGATTAATCAGTCTATTTGTGATAATCCTGACCTTTCTATTAGAAATAGATACTCCATGGCATTTTTGCACAAAGAACTAAAGCTGCACCCCTATAAAATACAATTGCTACAAGAATTAAAACGGCAGGATGCCATTCAAAGGCTAGAATTCGTAATTGAGCGCTTACAAATGTTTATCAATATCTTATTCTCGGATGAAGCTCGTTTCCATCTTAATGGGAAAGTAAACAAGCAGAAGTGCCGCTATAAGAGTGCAACGAATCCCAAATGTAAGCATTACAAGCCCTTTCATTCGCCAAAAGTGACTGACTGGGCTGCGACGTTATCGCAAGGAATTATCGGTGAATATTTTTTTTGAAAATGAAAGGGGACGTGTGCTCTTACAGTGAATTCAGAACATTATGCGAGGATGATTTTTTCTTGCGTAAATTGCAGATAATTGCAGACAAATAATTAAAGAGCATGGTTCCAGCAGGATGGAGCAACGTCACACACATCCGACGCGTCTCTGTCACGTATTCGCGAAATTTTTCCAGGCAAATTATTCTCGAGAAAAGGTCACATAATTTGGCCTTGCCGCAATCCTGATTTGAATCCTATAGATTTTTTCCTGTGGGAGTTTGTTAGTACCCCTCCTACGAGTACTACCTCTAGGACGGTCTTAAATCGATGAAATAAAGTAGGTTATCACTTCGATAGAGTTAACGTTTGCTTTGGTGTATAACGAAAGAGAGCCAACCGGAGTGATGAGTGGCGGACTGTGACGTTCAGCGATGAAAACCTTTTCGTCTTTGTCCTGACAGACGTACAGTTTGGTCTGGAGACCAAGAAATTCAAGTTAATGACCATCTGTTTAAGAAAACAATCCAATTGTAGGTGGAGGTGTGTAATGATCTGGGGTGGACTTTTCTACGAAGGTTTGTGAAGATACAATAAGAGGTAGAAGTTATGCACATGACCCCACTGATAACCTCACTTGCACCAACTCAACCCAACACAATATCAGATTTCTGGATAAAGCCAAGGTTCAAGATCGGCCAATATTTAATAAAATCATTTGCCATAACTGCAAATAATAAAAGATTGAGGTTTTTAAATAGAGATTGTATTGAAGATGTTTGGGACATACTTGACAGGGCACTACTTAGCTCCTGTTCAGGATGTAAAGTCCCTCTGGCTAGTTTTGCCACATTTATGAGATGTGCCTTCGACCAAAAAGGACTTGGATCATTTAATTTTTAGTATGAAGCCGTTAATGGCCTAATAGATGAGGAATTACTCGCTATTAATATTTATTTTTGATAATTATAAAGAAAAGTGAATTTTAATAAAACTTTTTTATTTATTAAAACAAACGCAAGAAGATGAGCGAATAAAACAATTGTGCGGAAGCTACGGCTTTGGCAAGAGAAATGATTCCGGGTAAAAGTTATTATATAGAATGATATGTATAGAAAATAACTTAGCCATCACAAATAGCCTATTCCCTGACCATCCAAGACGCCGGTCCACGACATCTCCAGAAGGACAAAAATCATCATTAGCTTCTTCTCATAACGGCTATATGGAAATCAAGCGTCAATAACAAGAAAAATCTCACTAGAAAAAATGTGGAAGTGACCACAAAATCCTGCTAGCTAAAGTCAGAATTCATATAAAAACTTGAAAATAGACGGCAACTGAACTCCCTCCTTAAAACTTGGAAACAATTCAAACAAAAATTAGTGCAAAATCTAATAACAGATTGGGATACCTCAAGAAAATCAAATGCACAAGAAATGTGGCTAAGCTTAAGAAATAACTCTACGAACCACCAAAGAACAAGTGATACAACAAGACAAAAGGAAAGTAAAGAACAAAAAATGGATGACCGACCAAACTTTAAGTTTGTATGTATGTATGTAACAGAAGAAAGAAGTCTATTATACAAGCAGACATAAGTATACAAGAGTGAAGAAGAACCGAATATAGGAGACTATCTAGAAGATACAACGGCTATGTAGACGGGATAAAAATCACCCGAAGACCCGAGAGCAAAAGTAGAGCAAGCCTCTACTTCCGCTTTTATTTTGTACAGTTCTTAAAAAACAATAAGCGTACGGGTGTCGATTATGCGAGTGCAGAAATGCTAAAACAGCTTCCTCCAATGTGTTATATATATTTGAAACTTCCCAGCAATTCCATGGAAAAAATTGAAGCATTCACTGCCTAAATGTGCCAAAAAATTACTTTAAAATTGCCTCAAAGGCCTTGAAAACAAATTGGAACTGCGACTATTCCAGGCAGCAGAAGCTTCTTCCAAGCAATTCCCTGGAAGAAATTTTGACCTCCATCATTGCATTTAAAAGGATACATTGATGCATGAGGGAAATCAAGCGTAGGGATGGCAACATCAATTAAAAAAACCGATACATCGAAATATCGATACATCGGTTTTATAAATATCGATGTCTCGATATATTGAGTGGCTAAAATCGATATTCCAAAACATCGATGTTACAAACATCGAAAATGTTTAAATGAAACTAAAATAAGGAGAAAAAAGGCATTGTTAGCCAAAAAGTATATTATACATATTGTATGATGTACAAAAAAACTAAAAAAAAATAATATTATCTAAGATATTTATATTTATATATATGTTTTGGAAAAGATAAACAAAAAACCGAGTAAAAAACTTTATAACAAATACAATACACAACGAACGTGAAAAATAATTTTAAAAACTTAATGGTTACCAGTACTCATCTGGTAGAGTATTCAAAAAAAGTAATTTTGACAAAAGTTTTCCAGAAAGTCGGTTTCTGTCTTGGTAAACTGTATCCCCAGCTAAAGAAAATAACCGTTCAGAGGGTACAGAAGTACATACAACTCCTAGATATTTTCTAGCTACTTTATATAAGTTTGGATATGCTGCAAGTGGTGCAGAAATATATAAACGAACTTCTGGACTTAAATCTGAACTACTGATGCTACCACCCTTTACGTCTCTTATCCTATTAACTTGTTCTTTTTGCGTAAGTCTTATGAAAACTCCAAATATCAACTGTATTACACTCCTTTGAGTTTTCAAAGGTGGATGTTATTTGGATTTCATTATTTGCAGCCATTGATGCAGTCTGATTTTCGAACTCGTGAACCATTTTACTTACTTTTTGTATTGGTTATTAAAATGGACGTTTTTAAACCTTGGAACTAAAAATGCTCCAAGGGCTAGTAAATTTGAGTATTCTCGATTCCCAAAACGCTTCTCGATTTCTTTTTCTAATTCCCCTTTAACGAAATGGTTAAAAGAAGAGTTAAATTCATAGACGATAGGTTTTTTATAGTGCAGTTAATTAAAGGAATAACCATGCTTACTGTTGTATATTTCTCCCCTGAAGCTTCTACTGTCAACCTTTCCATTATCTGAAGAAGTTGAACTGCTTCTTTTAGGAGTTCTACCTCATTTGCTGACAACATAGGTGGAGAATTGGGTCTTTCCAATAAAATATTACAAAGGAGTGGTAATAGCTGTAGAAATCTTTCACACATGTAAAATTTAGAGTTCCATCTGGTCGAAACATCTAAAAGAACTTTTCTAATCTTGCCTTCTACAACATCTTGTCTTTACTGCTCTTTTCTAAGGCTATCCGATGCGTTTATACTTGCTTTAACAAATTTTACAATATTTCGCCCCTTTAATAATAAACCATCAAGTCCCGAGCGTTGCAATGCATTTTCTACAGTCAAATTCAATGTGTGAGTAAAACAACTTAAGTGCCTGTTCATGCCAAAAATTTCCAATTGCCTTCAACATTTTGGCATCATTGTCAGTGACTATAGCTGTGATCGAGTAATTTTTTATATTCCAGTCTTGTAAAACCTTATTTAATATGTCACTAATATAATCAACGGTATGGGATTCCGATAGCTCAATGACATCCAATGAACTAGACGTCATATTTATGCCTTTCAAAAAATGAACAGTTATGCCCAGAAAACTTTTCATCTGCATCGTCTTGGTCCAAATATCCGTAGTTAAAACTAAATTATCAATTTTCGCCAAGTTTTCCTTATAAACAGTAGAAATTGCCTCATACTTTTTGATTATCCTTGATTTTATTGTATTTCTGCAAGGCGTTTTATATAAGGGAGCTAATTCTTTAATAAATTTTTTAAAACCTGCATATATTTGATTTGTATCGATATATTTGAACGATATATCGATACATCGTCGGCTCTAAATATCGATGCAAACATCGATGTATTTTCTCTCGACGTATCGATGTTTTCAAAGCATCGATCCATCGTTGCCATCCCTAATCAACCGTCAGTAAAGAAAAAACTGTCCCTAAAAAAAAGTGCTTAAGTGATCACAAACTCCCGCTAGCTAAATCATAATTCGTTTAAAAACAAAGAAAATCGAAAAAACTACCTCCTTTAAACAAGTAAAAAAATGCAACAATTAATTAACCACCAAAGAACTAAGTAATACAATAAAACAAAAGGAAACTAAAGAACAAAAAATGGATGACCTTCGAAACTTGGAATGTAATAGAAGAAAAGAAGTGTGTTACTCCTGAGGATCCCTTGGACGGCACATAAAACCAATGTTTACACACTGGAAGAATTGGGAATTCCGGAAAGGTTGCCAAGTGTATTAAAGCGGCGAATTCTAAAATACTTTGGACACGTTACTAGGAGGAGGGGCGACAATCTGTAAAAACAGGTTATGCAAGACGATGCATCGATCAAACTAAGGAATTTACTGGAGCTCCGTTTCAAGAAAATGTAGCACAGGCCTCATCAGGAATCATCAGGGTCCTTCCTATGGTCACCTTTACAAATACATCCAAAATTAATTGTGCTCTGTGGATAAAGTTATAATTTACTGATAAATATTGGAGTAAATGAGCCAAGATTTGGACAGGATAATATCAAGAACTGTAATGTAATGTATGTAAATGTACTATAATTCATAGCAATATTTTTCATTAAATAAGAAGAATGATTTCATTAAATAAGTGAGGTGTGGCGCCGAATACATAAGTATTTGGAGCCAAAACCACTACCGAATAAACATAAACAATAATATTAACAGCTACGTTCTTAACAGCCGTTTTTTATTTTTTATTTTCTCAATGCAAATTCTTCATTCGATCCATATTCCCATTTAAAAAAAATTACATGGGGGCTCTAGGGAGTAAGGGGATGACGTCAATGAAAAGCAATTTCTGTCAATAAATGTCCCCCTCAATGTTAAATTTGACGTGTTCGGCCGTTTTTGGCTAAACAATTCATTTTTCAAGATTTTCAGGGTGGTCTGTTTTCTCTAGGACACCCTGTATATCCATTTTAACGTGATTTTTATGTACTTTTTAATTATGATTTTATTTTATTCGATAGATTGTGTGTTTTACTAATTATGTTATGGTTCTGTATTAGATTTATCATTTATAATAAGTTATAAATGAATGATGTATATAATGTGAAACTGAATAATAGCATTAGTCAAATTAAAAGTTTTAGTCAGTAAGTAGTATTTAAGTCAGACATAGAATACTAAAATAGACACGGATTCCTTATGCGTCAAGTTATGCTTTGGTTAAGTCCGTGCCTATTATATGTGTATGCCTACTATATACCGTGCTATTTACTCCCTCATTCTATAATATGCTTGCCCAAAATTATGTTAAAATTAATTACCTTAGCTTCTGCCTTATACATAGATTAATTTGAAGTATTTTTTTTGTTTATAGGTATGTTGAAGAAACGCTTATTGAGAAAATAATGGAAGTAAATTTGTAAATTTGTACAGGAGCACAATATTATCTTCAACGGAATAAGCTACACCGCGCATTAGTACAATCTTTTGCATACTTACCGATAAATCTTGGATATTCTTTTGCAAATTATTTATCCACTGATTATAGTGCTCCTTCTGCAGTGACAATTCCTGCTGTAGCTTCTTGAAATCTTTCTCCTTCCTCCTCAGATCCGTGCTGGAAATCTTATTTTTACCAGGTTTCTCTTTCAGGTCCTTCCTGTTCATAATTTCGTGCAATTTATTAATAGCCGTCTGTTTAAGTAAGTTTTCAGTCTTTAGTTTCTGGCGCAGTTTCTCGATTTCTTCATTATTACTAGTCGTCCTATTAAACTCCTCTTGTAGCTGCTTCAGCTGCCTGCTTAACTCCTCCTTCTCTTTTTGTAACTGTTCGTTCTGCCGCTTAAGCTCGGCCTCTCGCTCTTTTAACGTGTTCATCGCTACTTCTTTGGCATTAATATCGTTTCTATGATTCCCCATTAGCTCCTTCAGCTCAAGCTCTTTTAGGGTCTTTTCTTTTTCTAAATCGGCCACAGTCTCTTCGGCTATGGATCTGGCTAAAGCTTCCGAATCAGCCCTGGCTAAAGCCACTTGGCACTGGTGCTTGAGTGACGCTCGTTCCTCCTCGTATTCTCTATTTTGACGGGTTTTGTCCTCTTGCTCCTCTCTCAGCTCTTCTTTGAGCTCCTCGGTTTGGGTTTTGTAGAGGGTCGCGAAGTAATGCTCGGTTTCCAAGGAGTCTTGTAGCTCTTTCATTTGTAGCTGATCCATTTGCCAGTTGCGTTTTATGCGCATCAGTTCTTCTTCTATAATTTGTTTTGAACGCTAACAAACAGACATTTCATTAAAAGTCATTATAAAAAGAATTAAAACCTAAAAAAAAAACATGACTGAGAAGCGACAGTATCGTATATGCTTATCTTGTATTACCGCAACAAAAAACATTCATTAAGAGCCACGGAATCTATTGAAAAACTTCCTCACCTTTAATGGACGTTCTATAAAGTAATCTATCGCTTCTCCGTGATTTATTATTACTGTTTAAAACCATACCTGAACTTGAGCCAAATCATTTGCCAATTGTGACTCTTTCGCCTTAAGTTTTGCAACTTCGTTGGTATGCTGCACAAGCTCCGATTGCAGCACAGTCTTCTTCTGTTGTTCCTGCTCGACTTGGGCATGGAGGGCTTTTCCTTTCTCCATTTCTTGTCGATATTCGCCCTCTAGTTTTTGTAACCTCTGTTGGATCTGTCGGTAATCCACCGACAACATGGATATTTGCCTTTCCTTCTCTTGGAAGTTGAGATCCGCTTTTTGCCTCGCGTTACGCTCTTCATTAAGTTTTGTTTGTAAAGCTATAGAAATAAATAAGACAAAGATATTTTAATCAAAACTGAATCGAACAAAATTGCATACATATATTTATACCCGAGAGACAAATTCAAGTTATGTATTAAAAAAAATATGAAAAAAATTTATTCATTATTACATTTTTTATTCTATTGGGTTTTATGTCAACAATGTATAAAATTATTAAGGAATACAAGTAACATATATTGCTTTTGAGTTAGATCCTTTTTTTGTTCATTATTAACCAATTTGTTGTGAACTAAAAGAAGTTTTATAACTGAAAATTAAATCTTAAATAAGATAGTCTAATCTTATGATAAATTAGAAATAACAAACAAAACAAATTAATTATTTTTTTATCACCTTGAAATATTTATTATTAATTTCTTTTTATAACAACATAACAGTTACTTTCTTCCAATAAAATTTAAAAAAAAACAACCCGAAATCTGGGGATTCTTCTGATGATTCAATTGCTCTCCTACTATGGTTTGAGCATAATTCATAAAGATTATTTTACGAATAGTAAACAATTATTATACAATTACTATTTATACACCTATTGCAATAAATTTTAAATATTTAAATTTTAAAAATATAAAAAATACACCAAAAAAAAATACATAGACAAATATAAACCCTTAATGGGGCCACCAGCTTAAATAGGGAGGCAGCGCTGATGCAGGAAAACGAGAAGGTGAACCACAGGAATACGCAGAGAAATACAGATAAACGTGCGAAATTAGAAGATAAAAATTTCTTGCAAATACATATAAAACAAACAAAAAATCAAAGTATTTTTAGCTTGACTTGCTTAAAAAAAAACTTTGCAGAGGTAATGCTTTAGTTCTTGGGAGAGATTGTTTTATATCTGAACAGCAATACATTTAAAAGAACGCCTAAAAGCTGGTAACGACAAACTCGTTATGTCGAGTTACATGAGAATGCTCAAATTGTTGAAGCTGGCGTCCTAAATATGCCGGTTGTCATGTTTATGATTTGTAGTGCAGTGGGAGCCGTGCAGCCGTCTTCTATTATTCATATTAAGACTTTGATTAGCGTTGAGATATAGTGTTGTGTGATGTCTATATGGGATGTTTTATAATGCCAAACTCATGCAGGAATTTTAAACTCCGCAAGGAATCTCCGTAAACTAATCATCATAATTGAAACGCCGTTGAAATAATTAAAATCGATCACGGATAATTGCCCAATTTAAGTCTCTAAATCACAATGACCAAAACTGTGATTGCATCGGAGACATCGGTTTTTATAAATCAAAAATTTTCAGCAAAAGTTTCAGAAGAATGGTATAATGAAATAAGATCATGCAGAATAGAACCAGAGCCCTTTATTCTTGTTAAGATTAAAAACCACCTTTTCAGCATTGGACGGGGATCCTGGACTCAATTTATATGGTTAATCGAACAAAGTCAAAAGCAGACTTTCGCCAAGTAAGTATTTTTGTTTTGCGATTAGAAATGTTTTTATTTTAAAAAGTTCCCTTAATTTGAGATATACGGCTTTAATTTTGCTTTTTATTTTTTAATTTTTGATTGGTCATAAAGTATACCCAAGTTTTTTGCTTATACTATTGGAATTGGTACAATATTTAGTTGAATAGAATTAATATTTTTTATACTTTCCCTTAAAGTAAGTGGCATTCAACTTAAGGTTATGATTTTCGGCCCAAGCATTTAAATTTTAATTAGCAATTAAAGTATTTAAATTTTAGCAGGTCACAGGTATGTATATTAAGGAGTCATCAGCATATTGTTGTAATCTGCAGTATTTAATTGTTGCCTGCACGCCTACCACATATAATGAAAAAAGCAGGGGCGAGAGTATCGACTCCTAAGGTACTCCTCGATTACGTGGCATAAATGTAGAGACTTTGTCTTCAGAAATCTGATTAGCGATCACGGCTCTGTCGATTAGCTAGATAATCCTTTAAAAAATTGATACCCTCATATGACACACCAAAAAATTGTAATTTTGCTGAATATTAATTCGTCATTAAGGCTTTACTGAAAGTAATGCCATACAAGTAGGACGATTCTCTTCCTTATTGACTCTTATGTCGTTCAATATAATAACCAAAGCCGTCGAAGTGTTAAAATTTTTCCTAAATCTAGATTGCCAAACGGGAATTATTTTTTAAAATTCGGGAATTTCCACGATTTTAATAATATTGATGGCAGTTAAAAAAATATTGGTCTTGGTATTTTGGAAAATTGGATGTCAATATCAATAATAGATCGCAGAACCCTGTAATGTTACATTTGACTTTTTAAAAGGCTAATTACGGTTTCTTTTCTCCAATCACCAGAACGATGAAAATATTTAATGAACTTAACTCTGGTAAGTTATTTAAATTAAAACTTAAGAAAGGGACGACTGAAATTATAAGGTTTCGTCTTATGTTATTTGCCGTTTTTTTTTTGTTTTTGCTATAGTTTGGTCTTTTCCATTTTATTGATTATTTATTATATTCTTTATAGTAGCCACTTATTATTATATACAGGGTGTCTACTATAAAAACCGCCAAACTTTAAGAGGTGATTATACAAGTCATTTGCAACAAAAAAGTCATATAACATTTTTTCGAAAAGTTGTTAGTTCTTCTGGCATTTAACATTTTTTGATTTTATCAAATTTCTTTGTTTTTTTTCATATAAACAAGAATATCTCCGTTATTCTTACCACCACATCAAATTTAGATATACCATCTGAAAGAGAATTAAATTTGTTATAAGATGGGTATGTTTCAGTTTTTGAGTAATTTTTATACCGGGTGTTATCAGAAGCTAAATGTAATATTTGGGAAATGTGCAAAATTAATGGTATCTTCTTCATTGTCGTTTTTCTAAAATTTGGTAAATAGGGACATGTTTTTTTTTAGCAAAAACTACTGCGTTTATTATGCTTTCCAATGATATACTTAATTTTGTGTTAGCTATTTGTTTTCACAGCGATATCATGGGCAAAAGAAAGAAAACCACAAAAATTTTCTTAAACATAAAACAAATAACAAATTTCCAGCACAAGTTATAGAAGAATGGTATAATGAGGAATAAAACCAAAGCCCTTTATTGATGTTAAGATTGAAAACCACCTTTTCGGCATTGGGCGGAGATCCTAGATCCAATTTATATGGATAAACCTTTCGACAAATCACTACCTATAAAAGAATTTCTCAGGATCATCCTTCCCTGATGGATGCTTTATCACCTCAGTAATCCGTAAATCCTTGCGATTCCAGTTAGATAGTTTGTTTTGCCACCTAAACATTATTTCTTTGAGAAAATTTTGCTTAAAATTATTTAAGTATCGAAATCCATTGGATTTGAAGAAGTTGTGCACCACTGAACAGGAGAAAACCTCGCACTTTACCAAAAGTTACCTTACACAATTAAAAGAAAAATGTCCCACCAAAGAAGAAACAGAATGCAATCAAACAAAAAAAATAAAATTATATAATTTGCGATATTTTTGCACCTTGGTTATATCAATTTTTTAAGTTTTTCAACCAAGTATTATTACCAAGTACAGTAGAGTCTCGATAACGTGAACGTCCCATAACGTGAACATCCCTAAAGGTGAACAGCCTAATTGGTATTCAGTCTATTCTAAAACGTGAACGCCAAAAATATCTCGCCTCTACAATGTGAAAAAAAAATATTTATATCGTTTTACCGTTTTACCCGTAGGCATTAAGCGGCATTTCCTATGTTCACTTTGTCGGCAACTTAGTGCTTTTGCATATCGCCGCCAAATTGTATATCTTGTTTGTACATGTTTGGAAGAGATACGAAATTTGCGTCTTATAGTGTTTGTTCGCCGATCAATACGAAACAAGCACGATGTCTACTAAGAAAGTAAATTATTTAACTCTGGAAAAAAAAGCCCAACTCTTGTCCGATGTCAGTAGAGGTTGCGGAGTTATCTTTTTAGCAAAAAAGTATGGAATAGCCAAATCCACGGTGTGTGCAATTAAGAAGAAAAAAAACCAAATTACTTCAACAGTTGCCTTGACTTTTTCTGGACCAGGTAAACGAAAATCTCTTAGACCTTCTGAATATCCATTATTGGAAAAAGCTTTGTATAAGTGGTTTTTGCGACAACGAGAGAGGAATGCACCAATAAGTGGTTTAAAAAAGAAAGCCAAATATTTTCACGAAAAACTGTACGACAAAAATTCCACTTTTTTTGCGAGCTTGGGGTGGTTGCAAAAGTTTAAGAAAAGATTTGGTATACGCTTCCTAACAATAACTGGTGTAAAACTATCTTCTCAGCCCGAGCTGGTTTCACCATTCTTACGTAAACTTGAAGAAAAAATCAAGGACCTAAACTTAAACTATAACCATGTGTACAACGCCGATGAAACCGGCTTGTACTGGAAGCTTTTACCCGGAAAGACTTACGTATCCAGTGAAGAAAAAACTGCCCCTGGAAGAAAAACAGCCAAAGAAAGAATAACGTTTCTAGCATGTACAAATGCGACTGGACTACATAAATTGACTCCTTTGGTAATAGGGAAAGCTAAAAAACCACGAAGTTTTAAGAACTCTTACATTCCTGTACACTATAAAAACTCACAATCTGCATGGATGACAGCCGGAATTTTTAAGGAATGATTCAAAGAAATGTTTGTTCCTGAGCTAAATTTCCTGCTATAGCTATACATTTCAAAATTAAAAGTTTGTTTTAATTTTAGGTGAGAAAGTTTCTTAAGAAACAAGGTCTTCCAGAGAAAGCACTTCTTTTATTGGATAATGCCCCCAGTCATCCCGCAGTAGAGGAACTTTTATCTGATGATGGACTAGTTCAAGTTATGTATATGCCTCCGAATGTCACACCCTTAATTCAACCTATGGACCAAAACGTTATTAGGTTGACTAAACTGCATTATCGCTCCATGTTTTTGGCAATGGTTGTAGCTAATAAATCTAAGGACATGAATGTCATTATCAAACAATACAACGTCAGGGATGATATTTTAAACTTATCACGAGCATGGAATAAATTAGAACCAGCAACCATTAAAAAGTGTTGGAAAAATATTTTCGAAAGCCAAAGCAATGATGATCGTGAAGACACAATATCCTTGGCAACTCTTCGTCAAGAGTTACTAAGCCTGAATAGCATTGTAGAGACTAACCTCAATTTATTAGAAGAAATTGATCCAGGGCAAGACTTCGAACGTGGAGATATCGAAGAATGATGAGAATTGTACTGCAGTGTCTAATGATTCAGAAACCGAACAGGATCAAGATCCAGAGGTTTCTCAGGCTATGGAAGTCACTCACATTGAGGCAGTTCGTATATTTAACAGAGGTCTAGAATGGGCGGAGCAAAACAATGCCGACTTCGAGGATATTCAGTGTTTACACAAATTACGTGAATGTGCACTATTCTTTCAAACAAACAACGTATCCGCCAAACAAAGTTAGTTAACTTTTTTCTAAAAACAACGGATTAAATATAAATAATGTACATTGTACTTACATACATATACTTACCTATACAATAATAATTTTTTTCTTTATACCATGTATAAACATCTACATATACATTTTCGACTATGTATTACTAACTGTATAACATGTTTTTGTTTGATTTTCCAATAAAATATATATTCAAAGTACATATACGTGTTAGTTTATCATGCGATTAACTTTATCCAGTAACATGAACTCCTCGAAAACATGAACACAGTCATCCCTAATTAGTTCACGTTATCGAGACTCTACTGTAGTTGCGTAAACCGTTTTAATTATCAGTTCATTAAATATTATGTTATTGAGTATTGCAGAATTTGATTTCAAATTTTAAAATCCAATTTTCTTGAAAATATGAAAATGTGACTTTCTTCCCTGTACACTTTATTAAGATAGATATTTTTGCAGCAGGTAGTTTATTTTTTTGTATAAGGTTAGTTTCTAATATTTCCTCAATAATTTTAAACATTTTAATGAACAAAAATTAGTTGAATGAGTTGTAGGCATTCTTTCTTCTTATACAGTATTGTGCATAAATATAGCAACAAGCGATGTTTTCAAAAATATTATTTGCTCCTTTATTTATTCCATATTATTTCTTTACTTTTAAGTACACGCCTCTGTATTATTTATAAATATACCGAGATATCATAAGAATGCCAATGCAGAGTAAGGAACTTCATGTTTGTTGATTTAGATAATGTGCATAAATATAGCAACATTCTTGTTTCGCATTTATTTTATCAGTTAAATATCGATTTACCTGCTGTAAAGTTGTTATTTTTGAATCTCAGAATTAACTTAAAATGGGTCGCTCAAAAACCGTCTCTGGTGATGTAAGAAAAATTATTGTGGAGCATTACGAAAATGGTGTTAGGCAGAGTGACATTGCAAGAAGCGTACGGCTTTACAGGTCAATCGTATCCAGAGTTTGCAAAAAAATTCGCTTTACTGGAACAGCTGCACCGGCGCCCATTCCTGGTAGACCCAGAAAAACAAATTTGAGGATGGATAGGCAACTGCTACGAATTACCAAAGAAAATCCTTTTTTGTCTTCTTCCCAAATTTTGGCAAAATTAAAAGAGGGTGGAGCAGTAAACCTCAGTTCCAGTACCGTAAGGAGAAGATTACTTGATGCCAACTTACCTGCTCGTCGCCCCGCCAAAAACCCGTTACTCTCAAAGAAGAACGTCAAGGCTCGTTTTCACTTTGCCCAATCTTATGTCCACTGGTTTGTAGCTGATTGGAAGAAAGTCGTATTTAGTGAAGAATCTAAATATAATTTATTCAGGACTGATGGAGTGATGTACGTCAGACGCCCCAGTGAACAAAGATTAAACAAAAAGTACATTTGCCCCACAGTTAAACATGGAGGGGGAAATATTCTTGTATGGGGATGTTTCTCGGCTCGTGACATGGGACCCATAGTAAGAATAGTGGGCAAAATGGATCGTTTCATGTACAAAGACATTCTCCAAACACATTTAGTGCCATAGATGGATAAAGTCATGCCAGTAACAGCCATATTTCAGCATGACAACGATCCAAAACATACTTCTCAATTTGCTAAGAGGTCGACTATCCCATGAAAAAATAAATGTAATGGTCTGGCCATCTCAATCGCCAGACTAAACCCTATAGAAAATTTATGGCACCTTTTTTACATTGACACTAATAATATTTTGGTGGCATTACATTGACACCAAAATCAGGCACCTAACATGCTCTAATACAAATATTCTCTTTGAAATAGTGGAAAAGGCTTGGAAAGAAGTGAACAATGACTATATTATGAAATTAACTGAGTCCATGCCAAGACGATGTGCAGATGTTATAAAGGAGAAGGGGTACTACATGAAATATTGAATTGATTTTAATTTAGTTGGGTTATATTTTTTTTAGAATCAAAACTATTTTTTGTTGCTATATTTTTGAATAATAAATTTGCATAAAACAATTTGGTGTTTTATTTATTATGATACAAAAAATATGATAATATGAAAATATAAACAGACTCTAACTATTCTTGTAAATAATATATAAACCTTACTTATAAAATAGATACTAAAAGATATATAACAGGAAAGTTCAATGTTGCTGTCTTTTTGCACAATACTGTATATGCTGTGTTTTATAAGACTACAAGTAATCAGGGACGAACATATTTGAAGTATAAGTAAAAAAAAACTATAATAGGTCAAGAATTATGCTTTAAATATAGCTTTATTACCTCTTTATTTACGATGTGCTCTGTTGTAGTTTTAATACAACATTTTTATTGTAATAACTGTTAATATAATAGTCTAATGAAATGCAAAGTCACGACTGATAAATTATTGAAATATAATTGCAATAACTACTAAACATTTAAAGAAAATCTACCAGGTGCCAAATGTGCAATCGAGAAAAAGAAAGAAAAAATGCCTAAATGCCTAGCATTTACATGCACTTAATGTAATATTAACAGTACCAAATTAAATATTTCTCATGCATATGCACATACACAGTGATCCTTCGAAAAAACTACCAGAGTGCTGTTTAATTACCAGTTATAATTCTTTCCACAAGTTCTGCATAAAAAAATAAGTCGTGAGTAAAAAAAAATTGTATAACAAAAGACCTGATATTTAGAGTGTGGCTCAAGGGTGTAAATTGAAACGTAATAGATACATTAGGCAGCCATACACAGAAATACTTAAGGGCGCAAGGTAGTATGAAAAAAATTAGAAAAACAGTACTGGAGTAAAAAATTATTAACTCGATTTATTGAGGTATTTAGAAAACAAAGAATCAAGGATTACTCAAATGAAACTCTTTAACCTTCATTGTAGAGAGCACGGAAAGAAGAAGAGTCATTTTATTTATTACCGAATTCGGTTATGTTTTAATGACAACTGCGTCCACCTTATTAAGTATATTAATTTAATTCGATTTGCCATATTCTCTTCAATTCTAATAGTCCACCCCCGTATAATCTTCGAGTGGCAATTATAGTCCGGTAGTTTTAATTATTATAAATCTAGTTCAATAATGACAGGAGGATTTGTTAAAGCCTTGATTAATCTCAAGCACAAGTATCTTCGATGGTTAAAATAAAGAAAACTCCAAGTCACTTGGAGTTTTGAAACAAATATCTTCGATCACAACCAGAATTGTTAAATTTTCAGATTATTTTCTTAAACACCTTCCAATTACGCAACGTTAAAGCACATCAAGTAAGCAGACTTACCCTTAACAACTTCCAAATTCGCCTCCTCCTTATTCATCATTCTGCTCTTCTCAGTCTCTTCGTGCGCCTTGACCTCTTGCTGATACCTCGTCTGAGCGGTATTTAGCTCAGCCGCTAACCCAGCGTTTTCTTTCTCCAAATAAGACACTCTTTCATTTAGCTGCTGATTATCCGCGGATGTTTTTCCCTCTTTCTGCTTGACCATTTCCAGTTCTTTATTCAAAGAAGACACTTTGGACTCCAACAACAGCTGATTGTCAAAAGCTTGAGCGAGCGAGTTTCGTTCTTGGCTAAGTTGCTCGTGCAAACTGGACACTTCCGTTTGTAAAACGTCCTTTTGCGCTTGTAAACTTTGCAGAGACGTTTGAAACTCCGCCACCTTCATTTCCGAACTCGATTTGGCCATGGTGAGTTCCGTAGTTTGTTTGCGCAACCTCTGACAGCTTTCGGTTTCAATTTTCAGTTTCTCTTGCATCTCCCCGATTTGCTTTTCTAGCAAATGTATTTTGTCATTGTGCTGCTGATTGTTGTTCATTTCTTTAGTTCTCTTGTTCTGCTCCTCTTCGAATTTTTGCTTTAAATCGCTTAACAATTTCTCGGTGTTTTTTCTCATGTCTCCTTCGGTTTCTGCTTTCCTTTGCATCTCTTTGCAACTATGCCTCAGTAACGTCAACTCTTTTTCGTACTTTGAAATTTCGTCTCGCAATAAAGTTTCTTTGCTTGCCAAAATATCTAGCTGCTCTATGAGTATTTTTTGTTTAGCTCTAAGACTTTCTGAGCTACTTTTTTCCTGCTCTAATTGCTGTTCTAGTTTGCTAACTTGAGCGTTTACGTTTTGATCTTGATAAATATGGTTGCTGTTTTTGCTATCTATGTCGTCCTCTGCGGTGAGCAAGTAGGAATCAGAATTATAAGTAAAACCTATAAAAGGAAGGTGGTTGCCGACGAAAGTGTTTGGAGTAGGAAAAATCTGAAAAATTTAAACGTAAATAACGAAATTAAGGATTTTTTTTCAAGTATACCTCTTCAGGTGACTCGTCTCTCTCGTAATCCCGTTCATAGTCGAAATTTCTAGTATCGTCGTCGCTAACCAGTTCAGGAACTACAGGTGGTACAGAATCTCTTAAGTTATTAAAGGTCCATCCTTCAGTGTTTTCAAAAAACGGGTGATTCTTTATTTCGTCTACACTATTCCTACCTAAGCGTTTAAGTCTATCACACAAGAGACCCTATAAGACAAAATGAATGTTAGAATTCCGGGATCAACTCCATTACAAAAATATATAAATATTTCTAATAAAGAAATAAAAGCAAAACTACCTAACCACTAATTAATAATAATTATAAGATTATATCGTTTGGATTATTGTTGGGTTTAGGGATAAAAAAAAAATAAAAGTCCAATCCTATTTAAATTTGCTGACGTTTATTAATTTAAAGGCAGTGGATCGGGGCACGGCAGCCGGTTACGCTCGAACAAAATTAAAGTTCCCGGCAGCCGTGATTTTGCGGTTTTCAATATTAGGTCCCGGCAGTCGGTACCTATGTATCAGTCAAAATAACTTTTTTTGTTCTCGGTAGTCGGTATAGGTATCAGCAATATGTTATAGTAAGTTATACCGTCAGCCGTGATTATATTTCTGATAAATGAATGAAGGAAAAAGTTGTTTTAGTGCCTGTAATATGCATTAACGTGTGCAATAAATGTTGATTAGTTGGGTTAGTTAGTTTTTTGCACTAATTATTTTGACTATATTTATGTACGCATTTGTGTTAAGACATCAACGTCTATTGATGCCCCGCTTATTGATGTTGTAAAATTTTTTAAAAAAGATTAAAGCCCTTAAATAATTCAGAAAAATGTTTTGAGGCATTGCGTTATGCAAAATTCACTAAGACAGGGTGCGTACAAACATAATGTATTTATTGATAAACATTTATTTGAGGAATTAAATTTACAACCACAACTTGCCTAAAACTACATGCTAGTTACATAGGTACTAAGTTTATTAGCAGAATTTACATACATAAAATTTTCGTTTTGGGACTTTTTTAATTGAAACACATTTTAAATGATATCGGTTCACACAAACATCACATCTTACACTTATTTCAAAAATATCTTGAAGACATGCAGAACATATCCAGTTATTCTGTTCTTTCTTCGTTGTAACAATGTCTTACAACTTATTCCATGCTTCAACTGTAAGATATTTTCGAATATAAAACAAATTTACAACAGTTTCTTCAATTATTTTTCGGTTAATTAAATCAATGTGTTTAATATCATTGTCGTACACTATGAAATCAGGTGATGATATATTAGCAATTTTCGTGTTATCTTTCAAAATCCATGATAGTAGTATTTTTTCTTTTTCTCGGTAATTAAGCTTTTTAAATATTATTTTACCCATAATCTTTATTTTTTTAGGTAAACCGATAACCGTGTTTTCTAAGCCTTTTGGCCTTCCGCGTTTTTTAATTGGGAGAGGCATCTTCATTTCTGATAATTTGACCACTTCTTTTGGTAGTGCGGCCAAATCACTTAATTCTTTTGTTCCAACCTGGCCCACCGTAGAAATTTGTGATTCATCTTCGTCCAAAGGTCCAGTTTCTAATGAATTTAACGGTGGATTGTTGTCAAACATGTCATAAGTTAGTTTTATTTCTTGCTTTAAAACATTTTAATCGAAAGTCTCCAAAGATTGGGAATTTTCGGCAATTTCACTTATACCTGTAATAGCTGTTGTATCAGAAGAATCATTATTTAGTAGAATCTCATTATTATTTTCACTAAATGTTATTTCTTCGTTATTTTCATTTAATAGAATGATATCGGGAATTTCGTCTTGTATCTCGAGTATTTCTTCTGAACTATCAGTAAATAAATCCCTTTGTTGTTTTGTTGCACTTGAATCTTTTTTCCAGTTGTATCGTTGCACTAGTTTCTTCATTGCAGTCAGAGATAATTTTCACAAAAATTTCTTTATTACTTTTCCAAGAATCCAATATTTCTTTTAGTTGTCTATAGCGAAATTCAAAGACTTCTTGATTTTGTTCGGCACAAACACCAGAAATTTCTTTAGCAACTGTCAAAGTTTTGCGAAATTTCTCCTGCGCAGACATTACTCTTTTATCTACTAAAACCTCAATATTTGTAAACTCGGGACTATTAATAACATCAGAATCGTTGAATAACCTATGGACTGACATGTAGTATTTTCTATGCCACCTCTCTAGACACAAAGATTCGACATATAAAAATTCACCTGCAATAATTCGGGTAGCAAACATATGCTGGCAAGGCAAATGCATTGAGCTTCTAAATAAACATTCACAGCCATTAATACTGCAGCGAATTACTCCTTCAGAACTTCGGTAGAGGCAGTTATCAAAAGATATAAACTCAATTTTTGTGCACACAGTTTCCGATTTTTCCAACTGACTTTCTAAAATTCCATATGCAAAGTGGGTTAATAATTTTGCATATTGTAAATAAGCCTCATTTTTGGGATTGTATATTACTGGAATTTTGTGCAATAATTTGGCTGCTTTATGGTCTCGCTCGTTTCTTTGAATAGTTAGTTCTATGAATATATTGGTAATAAATTCTTTCAACGTAGAATATTTTTTATAAAGGTTTTAATTTTATTATTTAAGGATTCCACTCTATTGTTTGTAGAATTCAAAAAATTACCACTCTGATAAGTAAATCCTATTGCCCACTGGTCTTTAATAGGGTGCCAGTTACTATCATAATAATCCATTACAGAAACAGGTAAGTCAGTTTTCATCTGTTCATAAACGGAATTATAGTTCTCAATGCTTTTAGAATAACTGATTTTTTGTATTAATTCTCTTGCTAATACTTCTTCGGATGGAGTAATTCCTAATTTTTTGGAAGTAATCTGTCTTTTAAATGTTTGAGCATAGAAGCAACCTGGATAATGGAAAATGTTTTTTAATAACTTCCCTTTCATTTTCATCTTTATCAGTCATAACAATTCTTGTTTTGTCGGAGGCAGGATTCCGTTCCTTAAAAGTCTTTACCAGCCAATCAACAGACTCTCTATCTTCGGAAGTTATTATACCTACTCCAACTATTTCAGTACTACCACAAGAATCCTCTACTGCAAATATGTTAATGTAAACTAAATCGTGCTGCTCTTTTTTTACTTTGTCATATCAATTAGATTATTAGATGAACAACAAACATTCATCTATCACGTTGTCACTGGCGAAACATTACAGATTTTCTTCAGAAATAATTTTTGATAGTAAACGAATGAATGTTTTTACCTGCTGGTCGCCATGCAGAACAGCAGAACTACTCGTTGAAATAACTATACATACTATACAGATTTTTCCCAAACAAACAAAAAACAACAACGAGAAGGGCTATCTAAATAGAATCGTTAAAACAAAGTGTCCATATCATCTATCACATTTACTCACTCTGTGTTCAGGGGATCATCGATTAGACTCTTTACTTCTAATGATTGTCCATCGTCAGTTAATTTTAAATATATTTGTGCTTTACAATTTTGTCTAAAAGAGCTAAAACACAAGAAAATACGCGTCGTATTTAGGAGTCCCTCAAAAATTATTGTATATTTTTACCTCGTCTTTCTACTACTTTTTTTTCCTTAGTTCTTAAATATTGTCCTCCATGAATAAAACAATATTTGTTAAATACCTTAGGGTAGGATTGGCTTTGTTTGTTAGATGCGGGAATCTTTTCTTGGCAGAAGAAAAAGACTTATTATCTCTTATCCAGTATTCTGTAAATGTCTCGGTCTTGTATTTTTCCAACTGCACTTTGAATTCCTCAAAAGATTTAAATTTGTCTCCAACTTTCATTTTAAACTCAATTGAAAATCACGGTAGGTACTTTGAGCAAATATTAAAAACAGAATTAAACACCGGTAACTTACTGAGCACATACCTATTTACAAACTTAAAAAAGTCATACATAAACTTGTTGAATTCGAACTGCCGATGCCGATAACGACTTGCTGATGCTACGAGTGCCGGGTATGGCATTTTCAAACCTAATATTCCCGGCAGCCGTGATGTATGAATATAAAAATAAAAATCACGGCAGCCGGGAACTTAAATTTTGTTAGAGCGTTACCGACTGCCGTGAACAGATAAAGTAAATCGAAAAAGCACGGCTGCCGGGATCCTTACATTTGGTTCGAATGTTCCCGGCTGCCGTGACCCGATCCACTGCCTAATTTAAATAGGCTTGGACTTTTATTTTATTGATCCCTAAACCCAACAATAATCCAAACGATATAATCTTATTTGGATCATTAAATTATAAAAAAATAATTATAAGACTTAATTTCAATAATTTCTAACATGAATAATTAAACTGTTTTACAAGTAGCAATAATAACCTCTCAAATTATCTCCATTGGCATTGCAAAATTAGCTTAAAGAAAAAACAAGATAATATCAATGATAATGATTAAATGCACTTCAAATTACCAAGTATGGAACAAAATAATTTTAAAAGACAAAATTCTACAAATTCCTAATAAGCATAATTTAAAATGCAGTGAGGAAATTCCCAAAATGTCAATTCCATTAGAGTCTACTAGCCTCTAGGTTCTTTCGACAGGCGAGTGCATATCATAATTGGTACGGTGATGAGGCAAAGAAAACAATTGATTCACCCTTAGATTACAGTGTGGAATATTAAATGAAATTTTATTAAGTAGTTCGGGACAAATCACAAGGCCATTCCAAAGTTTATAGATAAACATTAAAGCATTATTGGCGCGTCATTTAGGTTAACTTGGCGTATTCAGCAAGTCCATTACTTCATCATAACAATGGTCATTAGGAACTGGAATGTGTGAAGTTTGGAAAGGCAGAATCGTAAAAATTTAGCTTGAACTCTTTCCAGTGCAATACAATTATTCATGTAAAAAGGAGAACTTGTTAATTTCGAAGACATTTATAAGATACAGGGTGTTTTTTACGGAAACCTCTAAATACCCTCCCACCACTTTATTTTCAGATATACAGCAAAAACTGTCCAAGAAAAAAAAGTTTCAGATTGTCCTCTACTTTAAAGATCAAGTATTTTTTTGTTAGGTAAATATATCAAAATTCACAAAAACTTTAATTAAACGTGTATTAAAATTCAAATGTTCATCAAAAAAGGTACCAAGGTCCATTACTACTTCAGTATACCTAAGATTAACAGTATCAATAGTATAGGAGAAAATTATCTGTTTGTTTCTTTTGTAGAAACTAATGTAACTACATTTACCAACATTCAAAGCCAAACCATTACCAACACACCATTCACACAATATATTCAGATCATCTTGCAAGAGAACCAAGTCTTGTTCTGAGCTGATTACCCCATAAAACTTTAAATCCTCAGTAAACAACAAAAAATTACTATTCTCAAAGCAAACCAAAATATCATTAGACGAGAACAATGACCACCCTGTGGAACACCAGAGACCTAACACCATAGATAAGGTGTGACCTAGTGTCACCGATTTGTACCTGCTGAAATCTGTCAGAAAGAAAACGTGCAAACCAAGCCACCAAACAATCTGAAAAGCCAATTTTTCCAGTAAAAAGCTACGGCTGCCATTGTCAAATGCCTTGGAAAAGTCGATATATAGTACATTCACTTGTTTAACCTTCTCCAAAGTATACAACAGAGAACCCTGATACAACAAGACTGTCTAGAAGTTTTGGAATGACAAACTCTACGCACACACTCCTGTAATTGATCATTACATTAGCAGCACTACATTTAAACTAAATTTCTGGTAACAAGATTTCATATTTCTTTTGCTGGACCAAATACTTTAACTCCCCTGAAAACCAACAAACAAAAACCAAAGATGAGGTTTTAAATTTCTTAAGAAGCACAAACAAAGCTATAGCCATATTCAATATATGATAGACCCCTGAAAGCGCTTCATCAATATTATTTACATTCAAAACAAGGTCCCAGTTAACTCCGCCTAATTAGCTGATTAATACCCAAATAATCTGCATTTAAATCAAAAGCCATAAAAAAATTGTACAAAAATGAAAGCTTTTTCTTAACTATTAATGAAAGTTAATTCAAGAAGATATCCCTTGCCATAGACAGATTTATCAAAAACACAGCCAACAGCTTCACTCGTTCTCCCAAAGAACTCGCTAAGAAAGAACCTAGTAAAGACGTTGGATAAAAGTGACCCTCTATCCAAATCGGGTGTATATTGTCTTAATTGTAGGGATTGCCCTGCTGTTTATGTGGGACAATCAGGAAGGAGAGTATCCACAAGAGTACAGGAAGACCTAAGCCTCGTTAATAGGCTCAGGGACACCGACACCACAGAAACTAAGTCAGCATTTGCTAACCATTTATTATCAACGGGTCATAGTTTTTCCGTCCCTGAAAATGTTTCCATTGTTCACGAGTGCCCTAAGGGTAGAAAGTTGGATCTCTTGGAGAAAATGGAAATAACCAAAGCCAAAAAGAGTCCAATTTTGACATGCGTTAATGATGTTTTCACCTTTGAGCCAGGACTTATCTTTAATAATCTTATCTAACCTCCTGTTTCTGCTCACGATACGCATATATGCCTTTGACTCTAACATTCATAAGCACGGCTGGCCGAGTGGTTAACGGTCTGGTGTTTCACCGAGATCAACTTTAGAGCGTGGGTTCAAATACTACACTAGTCACGTTTTTTTCCTTTTTATATTTTTTGTTGAATTTTTGTGGCATGTTATTGTTTTTTATTATAAAATATTTGTGGGTGTTCTCAGATTTAAATTTTATTTGTCAGTATTTAGCAAGTCATCTAGCTATAAACTAATTTTAAAATTTGATTTTGTTTTAATGTAAGGTTTTATTGTTATTACGTGTGTTTTTCTATTTATTGTAGGTCTGATGATGCTTTATTAGCAAAACATGTAACCTGATGACAAAAAGATATTTTGAGACTGAGACTTGGAGGTTTTATTTTTTCTATAGTCAAATAGCGTTAAAATTCCGTTTTTTATAAAAACATTTTTACCTACCTGTATAAGTGATCTAGCTTCACTAGATATTTCAACTTCTTCAGGGAATGCGAGGTACCTGTCATGGTACATGATCCTATTGTAAGTTCCTACCAAACTGTCGGCGTAAAATGGCGTTTCTCCCACCAACATTTCATAGACAAAAATACCCACAGACCACCAATCGCATTCGCGACCATAGATACCTAAAAAAAATATTCCAAATAATAATAGATTGCAATAAATCTGTTTAATTTTTAGTATACCTTTGCCATGGCTTTGTAACACCTCAGGTGAAATATAGTCGGGAGTGCCGACGACATTATTAGACCTAACTAACCCGTCAGAATCCATCCTCATACAAGTACCGAAATCTGCCAATTTCAAATGTCCATGTTTGTCCAATAACATGTTATCGGGTTTGACGTCCCTATGAACAAAACCCATTGAGTGGATCACATCTAGGGCCAGAACAACCTACAACAGGTCAAATGTTCCATCAAAAACAAAAGGGTCAGAAGTGTTTTATGTAATTATCCCACCTCCATAGTGTAAAACTTGGCCCACGTCTCAGGTATCTCATAGTTCAGCATTAAATTTACGATATCGCCACCCGGCATGTAATCCATCACCATATAAAGATGTTTGGCATCTTGAAACGCGTAATGTAATTGGACTATCCATTCGGATTTCGCATGTGCCATAATGTGCCGTTCTTCCCAGAAAAACGCCGAGTCCGAACGCTTTATTAAGTCTGCTTTACTGAGCCTTTTCATTGCGTATACCTGATTAGGCAATTTTCATATGTAAATCAGGTTTTAATGCTTTAAAGGATTTATTCAAATTACCTGTCTGGTGTGTTTATGTCTTACAAGTTGAACTTTTCCAAATGCTCCCCTACCGATGACTTTGATGTATTCAAAGTCATCGGTTTTCATTCGAAGATTTATTATGTCGCTCGCGACAGAGTCATCTGAAATAAAATGGTGTTACTAAAAAAATATAATAATAATAATAATAAGATTTTTATTAGTCACCAAGAAATTACAGCAATTAAGCACAAAGAATAAAACTAATAGGTAGGTTTATCAAGTTTTAGAAAATTCCACTAAATATTTCAGAGTATTTCACCATAAACAAAAAAATCAAAGAATTTGTAACTAAATAAAAAAGCTAATAATGCAAGGTGACCAACAGGCCATAATATGCACATTTACAGAGATACCCTTACACAAAAGGCTCCCTGAATTCTGTCTCCTGAAGATGAGGGAAATTATATAACGATTTATGGCAACGATCAAAGCCTTTCAGGAACAAAATCATGAACAATATTATACACAAAAACGGTAAAAAAAAATTCACTCATACATATAATTATATGTGTATGAAGTGTATAACTCATTTTATTGATTTTGCAAGGGACACTTGGCACAACGCAGTATGCTCTGTTTAAACATCTAGAAGGTATGGGTATAACTGAATTACCAAATCAACTCCAAAAAATGTCCAAATTTAAATCACTCATAGGAAATAGACAACAAGTCAATAACAGACAATATAAATTATATATTCAGTTCTGAATGTGCCGCAGGAAATACTGTGGACCACTTTTGTTTCAGTTATTCATACATGGTTTGATTTCAATTATTTCAAGAGTTTTATTTTGCATATGATACTAATCAGATACCTTCCTACTAATTAGATAACAGCTGAAATGAGGTAACAAATAAAGCTGAGTCAATTATCTCAAGAGTTAAACGATTGATTTGATTTCAGCCTGCTAAATACAGTTAAGACAAAATTTCTGTTATTTTTTTTTGCTGCCGTACGCTTAGCATGTTGGTGTTGTGTTCGTTTATTAGTATATAGTCTTTAGTAAATTGTGCCTTGGGACGTGCTTTGTTCTCTGTAAGAGTTGCTCATTAGTTATATTGTTCTATGCAGGCAGGGTTTCTCGCGTGCTTTCCTCACACATTTCATTATGTAATCTCTTGAGAAATTATTTTTAGAAATGCCTTTAGTACATGACTCATAAGACTAATAAGTCGGTGGTCTTCCCATGTTTTTGCGTTTGGTTGTTTGAGGGTACCAACAAAGGTTAAGATTAGGCAGTCGATTGGGGTCTCGCCGTTCTCATAGATGTTATTAAAAAGTCTGCATAGTTTTTAAGTGTTTAAGAATTTCAGCACTTCGCATGTATGTTGTCTGAGCCCGGTGCCTTTTTGTTTTTTAGTGCTGAGAGTGCATATGACTTCTGTTTCTAGTATAAATAGAAAATGAAGTGTCTTAAATTAAGTAAATATAAAATCCTGTATATCTAGATTGACGTGTTTGTTTTTTTAAGAAGTTATTAAGGGTGGTTCGTTTTGAAATGAAGGCACTGTATGTTTCCTACACTTTATGTTAGGATCTGGTGATTTTTAGTGATTTTTGAGGTATTTGCCTTCTTAAAAGAATTGGTTATCTCTTTTAGTATTTTATTTAAGTCGAAACTGTCATT
This sequence comes from Anthonomus grandis grandis, assembly GCF_022605725.1. Lineage (NCBI taxonomy): Eukaryota > Metazoa > Arthropoda > Insecta > Coleoptera > Curculionidae > Anthonomus > Anthonomus grandis. The sequence continues at coordinate 14,151,787 of NC_065561.1, read as the reverse complement.
TAAATTTTTCTACTTCTTCACCTTGTTTAGATAACCATGTTTTTTCATTCTTTGCCTCTCAAATTCTGCGACAAATGTTTCTGTGGATTTCATTATATTCTACTATATTTACTTTAATAGTATTTGCAGTTTTTACAGAATGATTTGCCGGACCTACTCGATGATGTTTCTTTAAATTTGCGACAAAAAATGTGGTATATGGCATAATGGAGCTCCACCGCATTATTCAGTTGCAATTAGCATTTTTTAAGATAAATGGTTGCCTCACTCATTTCCATGGCCTCCGCGTAGCCCGGATCTTAACCCTTTGGATTTTTTATTTTTGGGTTAAATTAAGCCATTAGTTTATACAGAAGAAATCCGTATACGAAACTAGCTTTATTCCAAGGAAGGCACTATTTGGTGAAAGGATTAAGAAACTGCCAAGTGAATGGTGGACATTTTGCTCATTTGTTGAAGTGAAGTTTTCCATTATATTTCCAAAATATTTAAAAGCAAATATTTCGAAAACGCTTTGATAAACCGAAATATATGTAGAACCCTTTTTTTTTTTAAAGATCATCATTCTGTTATTAACTTTAATAAAAATAAATAAAACCGTACTAGTAAGAAAGGTATGGCATGAAACAGCGTGTGAATGTGATGGAACTAGCGTCCTCTACATCCCTAAAAAATCCCTAAAAACCCTCTCAACAACTTGAGCTATAGAGAAAAAAATCAATTCGAAAATAAAATTTGAACACCCTGTACCTAAATTATGAGCAACATTTTACACTTGACTCAGCATCGACATTTTTACGAGTTTAACCTAGATTTGCTTTTTGGCGCATTGATTACCAACCATCCTGTAGATACATGTCGAACTGTTCTTAATCCTTTTATTATTACACAGAACCCATTGCTGAACCAATGTCTATTTAAAGTTAAAAAATATGCACTAATTCGCGTATTTAAGGAGGCAGGAACTTTTTTAATTCAACAGATTTATATCAATTAGGTGATAAGAATATGCAATATTAAAATTAGTAAATGTAGTCCTGTGGTACTATCAGCAATCAGATATCTATATAAGTATCGACCTCCTGTAGTTAATAAAATAATTTTTACTTTACAAAAGATTGTTAACCCCTTACCGCATAGTGGGTCATATATGGCACAATTACTGTTCCTAAGCCTTACCCTTATAAACCAAACCTCAATTCAAAGTATTTATTTATGTATGATATGTTCATATGTGGCACAAATTTCATATAACCTGCCATGTGACGCCATCTCAATACGGCAAATTGAAGTTTTATGAAATTTTGCAAATGGCCGTTGTATTGCCAGGTACTTCTAAGAATAGTGAAATTTGATCTTTAATCAAGGGAGTTTCTATTGAATATTTTCATTCAAAAAAAAATATCCACATACAGTGAGGCCTTCAAGAAAATGATCCTGTGGGTAATTTCAAGTATATCCTTATATTTTGTTTTTTTTTACTAAAAAACTGTTTGTGCCATATATGCCACAATATGCAGTTTTGTGCAAAACTGTCATGGACATATATGGCGCAAGATGCTTTCTAAACCAGGTATTATTGTATTTTTTCTGGTATTTTAGGAAAATGGATCCGAAAGACTTCTATAGCTCAAAAAAAACTTCTAGATGAAACTATGAGATGATGATATTCCTCCTATTATATAAGCCCCAGAGTCAGACTCTGAAGACGATACAATAGAAAATAATGAATCAAAAATGTTTATCCCAGAAACAGATTCAGAAAGCGTTTCAGATAGCGAAGATGATATTTCCTTGAACCAATTACGGTGTAGTCTAATAAAGAATAGAGGTAAAAATCATCCAACTTGGAAGCAAGATCATTTGATAACATCAGATAAAGATATAAAATTTCTCGGTTCTACTAACCTGCCACCTAAATTGCAGCAAGCAGATTCCCCTTATGCATTTTTCAAATGTTTTCTAACAGATGGAATCATCAATGATATAGTTTATATTCAGTAGAAAAACGACCTTATAAAACCTTTAGATCTTACTGAAAATGAGCTAGAACAGTTCATAGGCACCTGCATTTATATGTCAAAACCCTAGAAGTTATTGGAACTGCAGCCTGACTCACCAATTGATATCAGATGTTATGTCGTGTAACAGATGGAAGGAATAAAAACGTTTTTTACATTTCGCGAACAATAACGATGCTATTGCTGCCGGTAATCCTGGTCATGATGAGCTTTTCAAAATCCGACCGATTCTAAGTAAACTACGAGAGCAGCTACTCAAAGTTTCAAAAGAGGAATTTTTAGCTATAAGTAGATAAGCATATAATTCCTACAAAAGCGCGTTCGTCCATAAAATAATATAATCCGCAAAAAAACCACAAATTTTTGCTGGAAGTCAGACCAATTTTACCTGATCTGGGGGTGAGTTCAAACGTGGTTCTGCGGCTAACACAAACAGTACCCAATCATAAGATATTTTTCGATAATTGATTCAAGAGCGTTCCATTGCAAATTTATCTTATACGAAACAGGGTCTGTTACCACTAGAAACAGTTAAGAACGGCCGAGGAGCTATGGTAGAGAAAGTTGCCACAATTTATGGTACCAAAATATCTGTTGTTGCATGATATGACAACAAATTAGTCAACCTTTTATCAACAAATTCAACTCGACTGCTGGAAGTATGCCAACAGTCGAGGAGAAAAGATTTTCAAAAAAGGATAAGACACATATAATGGTTCCATGTCCAAGAGCTGTAACGATCTACAATCAGTAGTATATGGGAGGTGTCGACCTCCTGGATTCGATGCTAGGATACTATAGGATCAAACTCAGATCCAAGAAATGGTACATGCGTATATTCTTTCATATTATTGATCTGATGGCTGTCAATGCATGGATTCTTTGGAGAAGAGGTGGCAATGAACATAATTTAGCTCTGGCAGATTTCAAAATAGCAGTAGCAGAGTGTTTGTGCAAAGTTAATAAAGCTGGTTCTACTAGAAAGCAGTGGCACAATTCCAAGTGGAGCTATGGAAAATTTGCAAAACAAGAAAATAAGGGATCCAGCAACCGATTTTCCTATGCAAGATGTTAGAACAGATAGATATGAGATATGATCATCTTCCATTATGGTGTAATGAAAGGCAAATATGCAAATATTCCTGTGGCGCAAAAAGCTTCATAAAATGCGAGAAATGTAATATTTTTCTCTGTTTAAACAATGATAGGAACTGTTTTTACAAGTTTCACACTCAAAACATTTTATTATAAAATAAGAAAGGTATTTTTTACAGTTTTTAAATGTTGTTTTAATCCATAATGTGCCATATATGAACAAAAAAAAAACTTGGAAAAATAGAAAAAACTACCGAAGAAGGAATTTTTTAAATATTTTTAACGTAATCTTGAGGTCAGGTTTGTACTAGTAGATTTTTTTTATAAAAAAACAAAAAATTCATGCATTAAGGGGTTAACTTATTAATTCTTAATTATTGACCATTGCTTTTTTAAATAATTGAGGTGACTTTTATCTCTTTCTCTTATTTTCTATTACTAGCTTGTAACTATCATACTGGTTTACATGAAAGATTTTAATATCTCTGGATAAGTAGATATATTGAATAGTTATATTTTTTTTTATTCAACGCTATTAATCTGATGCAAGGACAGCAACATATTGATATTTGTTATTAAATTTTTTTGTATAAGTTTAAAGTGTACTACGCCCGTGAAGTAATAAGAAAGTTGAGCTAAAAAAACATGGTAAAATCACAGTATATAAAACAAATCTTATCAAGATTTAGCACAAGGGCTTATAAAACTATGATGAATGTTATGTATGTTATGCGGCTACTTTAAAAGACTCGAAAAATTCAACCATGTTTCCAAAGATGCTGATCATACGTTTTTATAAACGGCAAAAATTTAAAATCTATAGCATCACAGAAACAAACTTTAAAAGAGCTGTTTGCTCCTAATAATCAATCAGAACTGGAATTCTTATACCTAAAAATTGGTTGCTTGTTGAATAAACATTTCCGATACATACATATTGGGATAAGTATTGTTCATAATTATTGCATTTTATAACAAAAAATTTACTTTGAATTATTTGCACTTCATTTTAGAGGTCGCATCCATACAGAATTTTAAAAAACCATGAATAAGCCTACATTTAAATTTAATATCAGAGAACAACCAACTAAAGCTGCGTCATATAAATAATGGTAAAAAATAATTTTAAAAACATAGAATGTGTGGAACCCATCTAAATCTTAAATAAATACAGATGCATACCCTCCCAAAATAAGTATGATTTTACTTTATCCACACGCATATTTCAGGAAATTTTGGTTTTATATGAATCACAATCTTATCTGAATATAAAATATAGATATGTAATTTAAATGTAGTAAACACACAGACAATTTGGTTATTATTAGTATGTTAACATTTTACCGCACCCAATTGAATCAAAGTTATGAACAGTATAAAAAAAAATTATTTATTTATTTATTTATTTATTTATTTATTGTTTATTGTTCAACAGTACAAAACCATTTACAGAACAAAGCTAGCACACCAAGTAACAGATATAAAATATGAAAAAAAAAACTGAAAAATACAATATGTGCTTAAGCTATAAGACCTACACATCTAACTTAAATAAGAGGGGAGAAAATTTCCCTAGTGAAAATACCTACTTGTCTAAGAGAACAGTTATGTATATCGCACAAAGCAGAGATGTTGCTAAAATTTGTGGTCATAACAAAAATTGACTTCTTACCAATGTTAGTTCTCGAATGAGGACAATAAAATGTTTCGGTAAGCTGTGAGTTACATCTTGGTACTCTAAAGTTTAACACTGATAAAAGATGGGGCGAATCAATAAGATTGTGAGTAAGCTTATATACAAAGTTATTAGAAACAAGCATCCTTCTAAAATTAAGAGAATCGATATTAAACTGAGACAGTAAAAGAGCATTATCAAATCCTCTTTGAGGATAGACACCAGTTTCCTTCAAATGCAAAAATTTGAGGAATTTTCTTTGAACATTCTCTAGAGCCTTAACATGAATCTGATATATTGGATACCACACTAAGCAGCAATATTCAAGACTTGATTAAACTAGTGAGTAAAACAGTGTTTTAAGAGATGTAATATTAGTGAATTGTTTACAGTTTCTCATTATGAAACCTAAAACTCTATTTGCGGATGAAAGGACTGACTGGGTGTGGGGAATAAATGTCAGTTGGATATCAAATGTAACCCCCAAATCATGTATATTTTCAGAATGCTCTAATTCTTCAGAACTGATACTGTATACGTAATTTAATGGTTTACGTTTCCGAGTGAATGTCACTACTTTACATTTAGATATATTTACTTTAAGTTTATTCTTTATACACCAGGTGTGTAAAATATTAAGTTAATGTTGGAGAAATACACAGTCGTCAATACTATTGATTCTGCTATATATTTTCAAATCGTCGGCAAACAGTAAGTTTTCACAAGTTAAGGCGCGGGAAAGGTCATTGATGAAAAGTAAGAACAGTAAAGGCCTCAAATTCGATCCTTGAGGCACCCCAGATGAAGCCAAATACAAGTCAGACTTGAAGAAACAAATTGTTGCCTTGAAGTAAGGTATGATCTAAAAAAAGAGACAAGTGATGGACTAAATCCAAAAGAGCATAGTTTTTTAAGTACAGTAAAATGATCAATGCAGTCAAAGGCCTTTGAAAAGTCATGAGTGTGTAAACTACATCAGTCTGGCCGATGTCATCAATAGCATCACTTAAAAATTGAGTAAATTGAAGCAGATTAGACATTGTAGAACGTTGGGGCATAAATCCATGTTGCTGAGTGGCGATGAGTCTATGAACTGCTGGAAACATACGGTTGTATATGACTTTCTCAAAGACCTTTCCAAAACTACTGAGAATCGTAATTGGTCTGATCATGGCCCGAACTAGACTTACTCTTCATATTTTTCAAAGTTTGCTCAATTTCCAACTCAGAAATATCATCTATATGCACACAGAGCTTTGAAACTACATGGTTATCATTTGGATTGAATAACAGATGGTCAGTTTCATCATTGTTTGTAGAGGTATAAACACTTTGGAAATAGGACGCAAATGCATTTACTATGTGATTCGGTTCCTCATACACTCCGTTATGGTCATGATTCTACCTGGTATTCTTGAACAACCCTTCTTTGTCTGTACATATGACCAGAATAAAGCAGGATTAGTAGATATACTATTTTGAATTTCATTTATATAAGATGCATAACAAGTATTTATCTGTGATTTAACAACAGTTCTAAATCTTTTAAATTCAGTAAAGTGGTAGTTACTACCTGAATTTTTAAAAGCCTTGTGATATTTTGCTTTAAGTTTTATATTGTGTTTAAGTTCAGTAGAATACCAGGATGGAAACCGCCTCTTCTTTTTAATAATTTTAAATAAAGGAACATGCAAATCAAGCAGTTGGTAAAGCCTATCACAAAATAGTTGACAGGCCAAATTAATGTTATTTAAATTATTTAGAAACGACCAGTCTACATTATACAAAGATGTATAAAGACCTGGAAAATCAGCTCTCTTAAAGTTATATGACTTACATAAATTATTTGTTGTAAAATTGGATAGTTTAGCTACTTGCCAATCAAAAGATATTGAAAGTGCGGGATGATAATTATCCTCAACCAACAAAGGTCCAAAAAATATAATATAATCTTTTTTCTAAACATGTAGCACAAATTTAAGACGATTTTCATTGGGTCAAAGTAAGATAAAATGTCTCTATAAACATGTTCAATGTGTTTGCTTGTGTTGACAAATATTTTTTTCCTATAATATATTAGGTGCTGCCTTGACATATTAGAATTTGTCTTTAACAACTGGAATGGTTATTTCTGGAGTGATCGATTTTAATCTATGGAGACATATTAAGAATTGCAAACCATGAATAAGCTGATGGGAGTAATTCTATAAGAAATAATCCTGGTACTTTAGGAATCAAATAATTATTTAGAAGAAGGTTCAATTAAGGCATTCTGGCTGGTCAAAAATCCATGTTTTTCTGCAAACATGCAATTCTATATAATTTCTGGCCTGCCTTGAGTAGAAACTAAAATTACTACAGTTCAGTATTAGGCATGGGGTCATCAGCCTATTTGGCTAATTCTTTAACAATATCTTATATATTCAGTCCTACTAAGGTGAATAACTGCGATGATGTATTAATATGCAGATAACATTATAAAAATGATTTATCATGCATATAAAAGAAAACAAATGGTAAGATAGTTTCATTAAAAATTATTGCTAGAATGTAAAAATATTGCCATAAAAAAATCAACAAATTTTTCAAGAACTTACACATATTAATTGAAAAAACTAAATGCATAATAATTATTGTGAATAATATCAGCCATTTACCAGTTAAAACCCTTTTAAAATGTTGAAGCCAAAACAAGGCAATTAGTTTTAATTTACTGAATGAATAATTCCTAAATAATTTTAACAGATATAAACAACAATAGTACAATGCGATAGCCTTGAACTCCCACAGGTCAATATTTTTCAAAAACGCTTTAATAAATACCAAAGGATTATAGTTAATTGATTTGATTATCTAATTGTGATTTTTGTAATTATTATTATAGACGGATTATGTTAAACTTACATCTATTTAAATAAACTTCAAAGTTCTTAAGTTTTTTAATGGCAGGATGGTCACAGTCTGTGTAGAGAGCCTGTACAGTGTCCAGAAGAGAATCGATGTTTCCCTTTCCTTGTGGATCATGAATTTTGCCTTTGAGCAAATTTAGACGCCGTCTTCGGTCCTCATCGCCCGTGAGGTCCATATTGAACAGAGCTATGAGTAACTTGACTAACTTGAGTACCAACTACAACCTAAAAATAATTTGAGGTCTATAAAGGGTATAATATGAAGTATTCACGAGTATATAGTATTGTGCATAAATATAGCAACAAGCGATGTTTTCAAAAATATTATTTGCTTCTTTATTTATTCCATATTATTTCTTTACTTTTAAGTACACGCCTCTGTATTATTTATAAATATACCGAGATATCATAAGAATGCCAATGCAGAGTAAGGAACTTCATGTTTGTCTATTTAGACCATGTGCATAAATATAGCAACATTCTTGTTTCGCATTCATTTTATCAGCTAAATATCGATTTACCTGCTGTAAAGTTGTTATTTTTGAATCTCAGAATTAACTTAAAATGGGTCGCTCAAAAACCGTCTCTGGTGATGTAAGAAATTGTGGAGCATCACGAAAATGGTGTTAGGCAGAGTGACATTGCAAGAAGCTTACGGCTTCACAGGTAAGTCGTATCCAGAGTTTGCAAAAAATTTCGCCTTACTGGAACAGCTGCACCGACGCCCATTCCTGGTAGACCCAGAAAAACAAATTTGAGGATATATAGGCAGCTGCTACGAATTTCCAAAGAAAGTCGTTTTCTGTCTTCTTCCCAAATTTTGACAAAATTAAAAGAGGGTGGAGGAGTAAACCTCAGTTCCAGTACCGTAAGATTACTTAATGCCAACTTACCTGCTCGTCGCCCCGCCAAAATACCGTTACTCTCAAAGAAGAACGTCAAGGCTCGTTTTCACTTTGCCCAATCTCATGTCCACTGGTCTGTAGCTGATTGGAAGAAAGTCGTATTTAGTGGAGTGATGTACGTCAGACGTCCCAGTGAACAAAGATTAAACAAAAAGTACATTTGCCCCACAGTTAAACATGGAGGGGGAAATATTCTTGTATGGGGATGTTTCTTGGCTCGTGGCATAGGACCCATAGTAAGAATAGTGGGCAAAATGGATCGTTTCATGTACAAAGACATTCTGCAAACACATTTAGTGCCATATATGGATGAAGTCATGCCAGTAACAGCCATATTTCAGCATGACAACAATCCAAAACATGCTTCTCAATTTGTTAAGAGGTGGCTATCCGATGAAAAAATAAATGTAATGGTCTGGCCATCTCAATTGCCAGACCTAAACCCTATAGAGAATTTATGGCATTACATTGACACCAAAATCAGGCACCTAACATGCTCTAATACAAATATTCTCTTTGAAATAGTGGAAAAGGCTTGGAAAGAAGAGAACAATGACTATATTATGAAATTAATTGAGTCCATGCCAAGACGATGTGCAGATGTTATAAAGGAGGGTTATATTTCTTTTTGGAATCAAAACTATTTTTTGTTGCTATATTTTTGAATAAAAAATTTGCATAAAACAATTTGGTGTTTTATTTATTATGATACAAAAAATATGATAATATGAAAATATAAACAGGCTCTAACTATTCTTGTAAATAATATATAAACCTTACTTATAACATAGATACTAAAAGATATATAACAGGAAAGTTCAATGTTGCTATCTTTTTACACAATACTGTATATATGACAGTATTCAATGTTTTTAGTGAATATCTACATATTTACATCCTGCACAATATTTTAGATGGTATGAACATAAAATTCATACACCTAATCTCCAGTTGATTAGACCGATTCTTTGACAAGAATGATTATATATATTAACCACTAGTTCCAGTTATTAGTACCAATAGTTCTAGAGAAATTGGTTTGATAGTTTCTATATGAGCAGATTTGGATTATTATTAATAAAATTTTACTGCACAATTTTCGATAATTGATCAGTGTCATACACATTATAATGGCAATAAAACAAGGCAAACAAGTGGGAATTTCTGATAGATATTCTATGATTAGATTAGGACCTAATTGTGTTAAAAAAAGAGTAAATTAAATAAAGTGAGTTTAAAATCAATTATTGGTAGTCAGAAAATTTAATGATCAATCATTATAATAAGAAATTACACACACACTTTACTATATACTTGAAATTTTAAAATTCTGAAAGCAAGATATATGTAGTTCCAATATTAATGAAAGTCAAGCCAAATCAAATCAAAAAGTTAATTTTCCAAGATATATACAAAAAATTATTTCTCAAACTATGCAACATTCTGGAGCCTTATAGACGGTCTGTATGTGCACCTTAAATAAATGATACTGAGGGCCAAATGTAAAAAATTTAAAGAACACAGCAAAGCACTAATTAGTTAAATTCTTAAAATATCCAGATTTTGGCATAAGTTCCCAAAAGTGGTTAGGAGCCATAAATCAATCTGGTTTTTAATTTTTTTGAAACTAGTAACGATTTAGCAGCAAATTAAATACTTTAGGCATTTTGAATGAAATATTTCTCTGAGTTGCATAATATGAAATCCTAGGAATTAGAAGCATATTGTTTATATTTGCTCTTGTACCAATAGAATAGTTGCTAATAAGATTTATAAATTTTACATTTCCAAAACCAAACATCATATAATTCTTGATGTCACTCTGTTTTACATTCAATAGATTGTCCTTTTTAAGTAGTAAATCACTAGGATACATTCTATCCTTAAAAAAAAACTACTTTGACAACATATTTTTATATAACAAGTAGAGAAGATAAAACATTTTACATGCAGTACCCCAAGCTAAAATTCCATAAGTTAATATTGATTTTACCAGCTCCTGATATAACATCCTTAATAACAAACATGTAAGGCACCATTTGTCTTTATTTATAGTTAATATGATTTTGCATCATACATTGATTAAAAAATATGCCCAGATATTTAAAATTATCAATTCTAATGATTTTTTCAGTGCAGTTACAGCAAGGTTTTCTATTAAAGTGTTACCATGTGGTAGGAGTCTATTCAACATACCAAAAGCAACAAATTTAATTTTTTTAGTGTCAGAAGAGTCAGAATCAACCAAGTGTTTAACTGTCAAAATCAAAAGAGAACTTTATTATCACAACATTAAAATGTTGTTGACAAAATCAGCAAGTAGAATATAAAACAACAAATTTGGAAATAAAAACAGCCTGATCTTAAAAATCTTACATATGTATTCTATTTTGGACTAAAAGGAACATTTTTAAATTTACATAAAGTATTGGATGAAATTATAGTAACAAGAACATTTTTGATTTGTATTTTCTAGGAATATAGTATCAAAATTAACTTCCATTAAGAGTTTATTAAATATTTGTGGTAGATATTAATCATTTATCTAAATTTAATAATATTGAAAGAAAGCTTATTTTAAGAATGATTACACAGGTTTTAACGCTTTGATACAGGAACCTAAGTTTTATTATGCCTTGGCATGGTTAATTGTTTCTTGTAAAATATTTTTTTCCAGATTTTTCATAGAATGAATGAATACACTGACACTATTGTTCGGAATCTTATTTTTACCAAATACATGCTAACATATATATATAACTGTCCATAAACTTTATGCCTGTGGAATTTTACAGGACAGGTACCATCACTTAAAAAAATAATACATTTGCACAAAGAGTGAAATTTTTCTGCTGTTTAACAGTCTAAGGTACATAAATAAAAGTAATGGTACATTTACCAGTTTATAGTTAAATAAACCACTTTTGACCAACATCAAAGATATCTTGATACTAAAGAGTGATGAATTGCAAATGACTCTGAGCCATTCTGATGCATTTAAACTATTCTGCTTCTCGTCAAAATATATTTTATAGATTTACAAGTTTTACAATATGCATCTAATTTTAACTAATGATCTAATTCATATTTGGCTTACGTAAATATTTTGTATGTAATGGAGGCAGTCCATTATTTTCATGCTTGCAATAGAAGAAAAGTTAATATTATATTTGAAAAACACAAAGGTAACATAACAAACATGTCAGATTGAAACATTTTTAATATACATGAATTATTTGATGAAGTCTCTCGAGTTATCACAGTTGTTGAAAAATTAAAACCACTTTGGTTAATGTCTATTAATTAAGTCCTATGGAAAAATGGTATTTAATATTAACCTCTTCTAAGACATTTTGGTATATTTAAAACAAATATTTTAAATAAATATTTATTTCTTGAAAAAATCCATTCAAAAATTTTAATGTTTTTTATTTATGGTTTATCAGGTACATACACTCAGGTACATTCGGAAGAAAATGTATTCAAAGAATACAATTCATCAAGAATAATATTTGAGGGTCAGAGAGAGGTTGATTAGCTGTAGTATTAGTTGCTATGATTACAGTGATATTAAATGTAACAAACCATTTTTTAGAAAAAGTTTATCAATGGAAAAATATGAATGGTCAAAGTACAGAGGGCAAAAAAAGCAAGTAGGAGTACCAAATACATTAAAGTTAATTCTAGTAGATTAAAATTGTTTCTAGAAAATAGAAAACAGCAGATATAAGTAAATAATATACTCAGCTCTGGAGATGTAGAGGTAGTGGAGTATGCCACGAGGAACCACACTTGGACCTCTTTTACTTACACTGTATATTAATGGTTTGATTTTATAATGAATATCAATTGGGAAATTCCAAGAGATAGTGTAGTTTGTCTTGCACATGACACTTGCCTAATTATTAAAGATAACAGCTGGGAGGGGTTCAAAAATAAAGCTAAGTTCATTCTCAAGGGTAAATGATTGGTTTGATTTTAGTGTTCTAACTTTAAACACAGTTAGAACAAACTTTATGGGTGTTATGCATGAGTAGATCTAGCCTGCAAGATTTCACTAAAATAAGTTTACATAATTTTGATTATCTATATTATAATCACCAGCGTGTAGCACTAGGATTGATTGTATAAATAGTTTAACATATTTAGGAGTACATTTTGACAATCTACTTAAATGGGTTGCCCTTATTGATTATGTAATAAATAAGATCCATAAATTGTTGTATAAATTTTACATCTAATGACAGTCTTTGTAAAAAAAATAATCTTGTCATTGTATAAAACTTTGGTGGAATCTATACTTGAATAGAATGTATATATGGGGCATATATAATTTTTAAATAAACAGTTGTTTTATATTATTTAGATACAGTTTTGGTTTGCAATTTAGGAGTTATATTTTAGTAAATACTTAAAATTTGTATTAGTTAGAAGAGCGAAGTACCTGCTGAATTTGTATTTTTAACTAAAATTTTGGAGGGTAAGTAGAACGGGTAATCCCAAAAAGTGCCTTGTCATTAGTAAAAATCTTTTTCTTCACTACTACTATCTTTGTCTTGTTCACTTAAAAAATTAAAGCAACCCTAATTTTAACTGATCTAACTTATATTAACCGATGAAATAAATAAATTGGCTGATATATTTCTTGCTTTATTTCTGTCTAATACAAACCTCAACTTCCTATATTTTAATTTTGTATAATTATGTAAATTTTAAGGCAAATTTGTTATGTCTCTTGTACAAGATTGTAACTATTTCTTACGATTTCATTTTAACTGTCCATGTTATAGTAAGTGAGGTGTACTACACAGGTGAGTAGTAAGTGAGGGAGCCAATAATTGTTGTCAGTTTTGTTTACAACAGAAAATGTTTAAAACAATTAGGCATTTAATTTAATTTTTACATACTATTTTTTGGACATCAGATAAGGTAAATTTCACTTCAATCAATAAAAATATTGTCTTCCTTCCTCTCCCTTTACCCCATTTTTAAGTGATTTTATTTGATTGGTCACTTCTATAGCAGAAATAGGATTTAAGAAAAAACTTAACAAGTGTTTTTGTATATTCGCACAATAGTCATTATTTTGTTGAATTTTATCAGATAATTTTTTTCGAATATTAATAAAATAGTTATTAAATTCATCAGCTATTAATTTCTTATCTGTTATTTCTTCATTTTGACTATTTTTTAGGCATTTAATTTCTTGTTTATATACCTGGTCACCGGTGGCCTCCTTTATAACTTTCCACATTTTTTTGGGATCATGTGATTTATAATACATATATTTTGTATGTAGGTATAATTAGTTTGCTAAGAGTTGTTCTATATAGTTGATATTGATTTAGGAGATTCTAAAAAAAGATTTGCATTAGACATTGACATCCTCGGATCCCAAAACCACATCCCATTCTGCTACAGATAAAAGGTTACCAATGTTATTGTAGTCAATTTGCTTGTAGTAGTTTTGTTTTTTGTTCGACATTACTTGTAATATAAAACCCAGTCTTTTGAACATTTTGATTACGGTATTTTAACATTAGTTTTTAAAAATGTAATAAGTGTTACTATAATTTTGTTCAATAGTGTACTTTGCTCATATTATATTACAAGGTAGTGAAGATAAACATAAATGTGATAAAAATTACTTGTTGATATGCTAAAATGGAGGCCAACATAATATTATGAATGGAATTTAATACCAAATTTCTTAGAAACAGCGGATACTAGAAAAATGAATGTTTGTTTATGTAAATCCATTTAAGGAAACAAACACATAACTACATATTATTTAAGGAGTTGAATCTAAGTAGAAAGCAGAAACTTTTACAGAAAACTACTAGACCCTATACAGTGCCTAATAAATATTAATTTGACTTTACTTATTCACATATCACATACATTAAAATTATCGTGCCTACCGGTCCTATATACTTTAAACTGAGTGTCCAAAACCACCCAAAAGTGAATGGATATGAAAGCATGGAGAGGCATTAAATAATGTTGAATTTAAAGCCAACAGGATATAAAAATAAACGAATTAGGACAACAGCCGTATAAAAAAAGGATCCAGTTACTAAATTTAAGATGTAAAAACCCAAATTTTAAGGAAGTTACACCTTGGCCTGCGGGGTACTTGGCCAAAAGAAGCACTTCTTTGTTGTAAACAAGCATCAAGGGACCTTACCTTTTCATCACAAAATAAACTAAAACCACTTTAACATTCTATATTTCATCTAAAAGGAAAAACAATACACAATTACGGTATTTTTCGTATTCGAATTACCGACACAAACATAATTTTGTAGAAAAAATATTCTAAACGACAGCCATTTTCATTTTATTAATCATTGGAAATGTCAAATAATTTTTGTTTTGTCAGCCAACCGTCATTTTTAGCGAAGTTTTTGACAACCCTGCCAAAAACTTTCGAATACAGAAATCTGTTCCTCGGTCTCATTTCTTGTTATAAGGCACCGAATAGATGGCGCTGTAAGATGGGTAGGTCTTTTTACTAACCACATGAACTAGGATAAGGCTTTAAATATACTTTAGAAATCGAAAATTAGCTTATAATTAAATTACCGTTCTTCTTTTTCTCAGTCTTTTTACCCTCTAGAGGGTGTACTGATATTATTTTAGGTATGTGTTTGAATTTGTTGTTTCCACGTGTTTCTATCTTCTGCTAGATATATTGCCCCCTACCTTAGGTGTCCCATCATTTCTTATATTTCTTGGAGAGTCTGTACATGGGGTTGAACGCTGGGGAGAGTGCGGCGGCGGTGTTCTGTGACTTATCTAAGGCGTTTGCCTGTGTAAGTCACAGAATACTGCTGCAGAAGCTAGAAACCTATGGTTTCAGAGGAGTTGCTCTCGACTGGTTTCGTTCTTACCTATCTGGAAGAACACAAAGGGTATTCTTTGACAATGATATGTCATCCCGTCTGGATATGGACGCTGGTGTACCCCAGGGTTCTGTTCTTGGACCAATATTGTTCCTGCTATATGTCAATGATATATCTCTCAAATTCCAATTAGGGGCAAATTTACTATCTTTGCGGATGATACATTACTTTGGCATGCCACTGACACCAAAAGATTAAGAAATATCGTTGATGAAGATTTAATTCTTGTAAAGTCATGGTGTGAATTTAATAGATCAACTTTTAATATTTCTAAAACTAATATTTTAACTTTTAAATGTAACCTTGGAACTGTCACTTTGCAAAATGAAACAATAAGTCCTTCTGAAACATGCAAATTTTTGGGCCTGACGATTGATAAGCAATTAAAATTTGAAAATCATATCTCCTCTTTATTAGGGAAGTTATCATCCAACTGTTATGCTATTAGAGTAATAACACATTCTCTGAGACTTGATGTGGCCAAAATTGCCTACCATGCTCTTATTGAGTCTAATCTGAGATACGGTATTGTGTTTTGGGGTGTGTGCTCTCAGTATTTGTTCAGCTCTCTATTTATTTTGCAAAAAAGAGCCATACGCTACATGTGTGCAGCTCCCTTTCGTAGCTCCTGTAGGCCATTATTTTTGAAACACTCTGTGCTGACATTGCCATGCCTTTTTATTTTAGAGACTGTTTGTCTTATCCACAAAAAATATCGCCATCAGCTTGGCCCCCTCTCCTCGGGTTACAATCTCCGAACAACCTTCTCTTTACCTCTGCCTATCCCAAAAAGTGAGCAGATTAAGTCCTCTTTTGTGTACGGGGGCAGAAGGCTTTTTAACCACCTACCCCTTTATATAAGGCTAATAAATTGTGAAAAACGTTTTAGGAAAAACATAAAGAAACTTTTGCTTGCTAAAGCATTTTATTCTCTAGACGAGTTTTTAAATACAATTTTCTGACAGTGAAGAGTTTTGCACAGCGTAATGTGAATTCTTACTACCCTTTCTTTGGGTGTGTTCTATATTCTATGTATGTAAGAATTGTTAAAATTTGTATATTTTTGTAAAAGATTATGTTGTCAACTAAGGTTTTATATAATGCTTTGTTAACAACAGATGATGTTACGTAACAATAAAGCTATTTTTTTTTACTTTGACTTTGACTATAATATGTCGGTCCACTTCACTGGAAACCGTCCTTTTAAGTCTTTTTCCTTTTCCCTTGACGACGAAGTTTTCCACCTCACCTGTTCTTCTAGCTAAAGTAACTGAGATATGCTCTATTCATTTGGTTTAGTAGAAGCTTTTTGATTTTTAGTTCTTTAGTAAAACAGAGGCGTTTATTCTGTGCTCTACTCATCGTACTCTTAGGATTCATCTATACATCATAATGTCAGTGCTTTAATTCTTTTTCTATCTGATTCCCTTAGTGTCCGTGTTTCAGCAAAGTCAACAACAATTGAAAAGATCAACGAATTGGCCAGCATTTGTTTCACTGTTTTTTTAATGGTTTGAGCTCTTCATGTTTTTATGAGTGTAGTTGTTGCTGATCTGACCATTGCCAATCTTCTGCTTATTTCCTCTAAACAGCCTCCATCTTTCGTTATCAACGATCTCTACATATACAAACTTGTCCACCACATCATAATTCGCTACGTTTTTAATATTGGATGTGCCATGGGATCGATTGATGATCATAATAATCTATAATACCATTTTATTATTAAAATGTTCTTGGTTTACATACAACAGTAAACGAATTCTATAACTCGACAGTCTCTACCAGTTTTTTTGGTCTTGTTGCGTTAACGTAAACTCGGCTTCAGGGTGATGTGTCTAGTTCTGAACTTTTTCCTGACTCTTATTTGGCACAAAATATTAACCTACGGATATCCGTAGGTTAACATTTTGTGTTATTTGGCCTTTCGGTCGAATTCGAACTAACTATACCAGTGGATTGTTCTCATCAAGTAGATCACGAAAATACCGGGTTATAAGGGAATCCGAGCAGAACAAAATATATTTTATTTTTTCGACCTCGTTTTTGAGGCCAAAAATGGGCATCAAAAATGCCACATCTCAGCTATTAGAAGAGCTACGACCTTGCGGATAATCTCGTTGCATTCACAACGACGAAACTAAGACAAAACCGTTGGAATTTTTCCGATAGCTCCCACAGAAGCCGAGACGTTGGCCTTCAAAGTTTGGGTTTTTTCATTTTTCGGGTATACCCCCCCGTTTGGATTTTTTTCAGAATTTTTTTTTTTCGAATTCGAACTAACTATATTAGCGGATTGTTTTCATCAAGTAGATCACGAAAATACCGGGTTATAAGGGAATCCGAGCAGAACTAAAAAATCGAGTATTTTTTTGACCTCGTTTTTGAGGCCAAAAATGGGCATCAAAAATGCCATATCTCGGCTATCGTAAAAGCTACGATCTTGCGCGTAGTCTCGTTGGATTCAGAACGACGAAACTAAGACAAAACCGTTAAAATTTTTCCGATAGCTCCCATAGAAGCCGAGATATCGACCTTCAAAATTTGGAATTTTTCATTTTTCGGGTATACCCCTCCGTATCGAATTTTTTCACCAAAAATTGATTTTTTTCGAAATCAAACTAAGTATACCAGCGTCTTATTTGGGTCACCTAGATTACGAAAACACCGGGTTATAACAGGATCCGAGCAGAACTAAGGAAATGAGAGCACTTTGAAAATCCTGAAAAAGTCGTTTTCGACGTCCGTTTTTGAGGCGAAAAATGGGCATCAAAAATGCCATATCTCGGCTATAGTAAAAGCTACGACTTTGCGGATGGTCTCGTTGCATTCAGAACGACGAAACTAAGACAAAACGGTTGGAATTTTTCCGATAGCTCCCACAGAAGCCGAGACGTTGGCCTTCAAAGTTTGGGTTTTTTCATTTTTCGGGTATACCCCCCCGTTTGGATTTTTTTCAGAAAAAATTTTTTTTTTCGACTTCGAACTAACTATACTAGCGGATTGTTCTCATCAAGTAAATCACGAAAATACCGGGTTATAAGGGAATCCGAGCAGAACTAAAAAATCGAGTATTTTTTCGACCTCGTTTTTGAGGCCAAAAATGGGCATCAAAATGCCATATCTCGGCTATCGTAAAAGCTACAACCTTGCGGATAATCTCGTTGGATTAAGAACGACGAAACTAAGACAAAACCGTTGGAATCTTCCCGATAGGTCCCAGAGATGCCGAGATATCGGCTTTCAAAGTTTGGGTTTATTCATTTTTCAGGTATACCCCCCCGTTTGAATTTTTTCAGAATTTTTTTTTTAATTCGAACTAACTATACCAGCGGATTGTTTTCATCAAGTAGATCACAAAAATACCGGGTTATAAGGGAATCCGAGCAGAGCTAAGGAAATGAGAGCACTTTGAAAATCCTGAAAAAGTCGTTTTCGACGTCCGTTTTTGAGGCCAAAAATGGGCATCAAAAATGCCGTATATCGGCTATCGTAAAAGCTACAACCTTGCGGATAGTCTCGTTGGATTAAGGACGACGAAACTAAGACAAAACCGTTGGAATTTTCCCGATAGCTCCCACAGAAGCCGAGACGTTGGCCTTCAAAGTTTGGGTTTTTTCATTTTTCGGGTATACCCCCCCGTATCGAATTTTTTCACCAAAAATTGATTTTTTTCAAAATCAAACTAAGTATACCAGCGTCTTATTTGGGTCACCTAGATTACGAAAACACTGGGTTATAACAGGATCCGAGCAGAACTAAGGAAATGGGAGCACTTTGAAAATCCTGAAAAAGTCGTTTTCGAGGTCCGTTTTCGAGGCCAAAAATGGGCATCAAAAATGCCATATCTCGGCTATCGTAAAAGCTATGACCTTGCGGATAGTGTCATTGGATTCACCACGACGAAACTAAGACAAAACCGTTGGAATTTTCCCGATAGCTCCTATAGAAGCCGAGATATTGACCTTCAAAATTTGGAATTTTTCATTTTTCTGGTATACCCCCCCGTATCGAATTTTTTCACCAAATTTATTTTTTTCGAAATCAAACTAAGTATACCAGCGGCTTATTTGGGTCACCTAGATTACGAAAACACCGGGTTATAACAGGATCCGAGCAGAACTAAGGAAATGAGAGCACTTTGAAAATCCTGAAAAAGTCGTTTTCGACGTCCGTTTTTGAGGCCAAAAATGGGCATCAAAAATGCCATATATCGGCTATCGTAAAAGCTACAACCTTGCGGATAGTCTCGTTGGATTAAGAACGGCGAAACTAAGACAAAACCGTTGGAATTTACCCGATAGGTCCCAGAGATGCCGAGATATCGACCTTCAAAGTTTGGAATTTTTCATTTTTCGGGTATACCCCCCCGTATCGAACTTTTTCACCAAAAATTGATTTTTTTCGAAATCAAACTAAGTATACCAGCGTTTTATTTGGGTCACCTAGATCACGAAAACACCGGGTTATAACAGGATCCGAGCAGAACTAAGGAAATGAGAGCACTTTGAAAATCCTGAAAAAATCGTTTTCGACGTCCGTTTTTGAGGCGGAAAATGGGCATCAAAAATGCCATATCTCGGCTATAGTAAAAGCTACGACTTTGCGGATGGTCTCGTTGCATTCAGAACGACGAAACTAAGACAAAACCGTTGGAATTTTTCCGATAGCTCCCACAGAAGCCGAGACGTTGGCCTTCAAAGTTTGGGTTTTTTCATTTTTCGGGTATACCCCCCGGTTTGAATTTTTTTGAGAATTTTTTTTTTTTTAATTCGAACTAACTATACCAGCAGATTGTTCTCATCAAGTAGATCACGAAAATACCGGGTTATAAGGGAATCCGAGCAGAACTAAGAAATCGAGTATTTTTTCGACCTCGTTTTTGAGGCCAAAAATGGGCATCAAAAATGTCATATCTCGGCTATCGTAACAGCTAAGACTTTGCGGATAGTCGCGTTGGATTCAGAACGACAAAACTAAGACAAAACCGTTGGAATTTTCCCGATAGCTCCCATAGAAGCCGAGATATCGACCTTCAAAGTTTGGAATTTTTCATTTTTCGGGTACACCCCCCAGTATCGAATTTTTTCACCAAAAATTGATTTTTTTCAAAATCAAACTAAGTATACCAGCGTCTTATTTGGGTCACCTAGATTACGAAAACACCGGGTTATAACAGGATCCGAGCAGAACTAAGGAAATGAGAGCACTTTGAAAATCCTGAAAAAGTCGTTTTCGACGTCCGTTTTTGAGGCGAAAAATGGGCATCAAAAATGCCATATCTCGGCTATCGTAAAAGCTACGACCTTGTGTATGGTCTCGTTGGATTCAGAACGACAAAACTAAGACAAAACCGTTGGAATTTTCCCGATAGCTCCCATAGAAGCCGAGATATCGACCTTCAAAGTTTGGAATTTTTAATTTTTCTGGTATACCCCCCCGTATCGAATTTTTTCACCAAAAATTGATTTTTTTCGAAATCAAACTAAGTATACCAGCGTCTTATTTGGGTCACCTAGATTACGAAAACACCGGGTTATAACAGGATCCGAGCAGAACTAAGGAAATGAGAGCACTTTGAAAATCCTGAAAAAGTCGTTTTCGACGTCCGTTTTTGAGGCGGAAAATGGGCATCAAAAATGCCATATCTCGGCTATAGTAAAAGCTACGACTTTGCGGATGGTCTCGTTGCATTCAGAACGACGAAACTAAGACAAAACCGTTGGAATTTTTCCGATAGCTCCCACAGAAGCCGAGACGTTGGCCTTCAAAGTTTGGGTTTTTTCATTTTTCGGGTATACCCCCCCGTTTGAATTTTTTTGAGAATTTTTTTTTTTTTAAATTCGAACTAACTATACCAGCAGATTGTTCTCATCAAGTAGATCACGAAAATACCGGGTTATAAGGGAATCCGAGCAGAACTAAGAAATCGAGTATTTTTTCGACCTCGTTTTTGAGGCCAAAAATGGGCATCAAAAATGTCATATCTCGGCTATCGTAACAGCTAAGACTTTGCGGATAGTCGCGTTGGATTCAGAACGACAAAACTAAGACAAAACCGTTGGAATTTTCCCGATAGCTCCCATAGAAGCCGAGATATCGACCTTCAAAGTTTGGAATTTTTAATTTTTCTGGTATACCCCCCCGTATCAAATTTTTTTAACCAAAAATTGATTTTTTTCGAAATCAAACTAAGTATACCAGCGTCTTATTTGGGTCACCTAGATTACGAAAACACCGGGTTATAACAGGATCCGAGCAGAACTAAGGAAATGAGAGCACTTTGAAAATCCTGAAAAAGTCGTTTTCGACGTCCGTTTTTGAGGCGAAAAATGGGCATCAAAAATGCCATATCTTAGCTATTAGAAGAGCTACGACCTTGTGGATGGTCTCGTTGGATTCAGAACGACAAAACCAAGACAAAACCGCTGGAATTTTCCCGATAGCTCCCACAGAAGCCGAGACGTTGGCCTTCAAAGTTTGGGTTTTTTCATTTTTCGGGTATACCCCCCGTTTGAATTTTTTTGAGAATATTTTATTTTTTTAAATTCGAACTAACTATACCAGCAGATTGTTCTCATCAAGTAGATCACGAAAATACCGGGTTATAAGGGAATCCGAGCAGAACTAAGAAATCGAGTATTTCTTCGACCTCGTTTTTGAGGCCAAAAATGGGCATCAAAAATGCCATATCTCGGCTATAGTAAAAGCTACGACTTTGCGGATGGTCTCGTTGCATTCAGAACGACGAAACTAAGACAAAACCGTTGGAATTTTTCCGATAGCTCCCACAGAAGCCGAGACGTTGGCCTTCAAAGTTTGGGTTTTTTCATTTTTCGGGTATACTCCCCGGTTTGAATTTTTTTGAGAATTTTTTTTTTTTTAATTCGAACTAACTATACCAGCAGATTGTTCTCATCAAGTAGATCACGAAAATACCGGGTTATAAGGGAATCCGAGCAGAACTAAGAAATCGAGTATTTTTTCGACCTCGTTTTTGAGGCCAAAAATGGGCATCAAAAATGTCATATCTCGGCTATCGTAACAGCTAAGACTTTGCGGATAGTCGCGTTGGATTCAGAACGACAAAACTAAGACAAAACCGTTGGAATTTTCCCGATAGCTCCCATAGAAGCCGAGATATCGACCTTCAAAGTTTGGAATTTTTAATTTTTCTGGTATACCCCCCCGTATCAAATTTTTTTAACCAAAAATTGATTTTTTTCGAAATCAAACTAAGTATACCAGCGTCTTATTTGGGTCACCTAGATTACGAAAACACCGGGTTATAACAGGATCCGAGCAGAACTAAGGAAATGAGAGCACTTTGAAAATCCTGAAAAAGTCGTTTTCGACGTCCGTTTTTGAGGCGAAAAATGGGCATCAAAAATGCCATATCTCGGTTATAGTAAAAGCTACGACTTTGCGGATGGTCTCCTTGCATTCAGAACGACGAAACTAAAACAAACCCGTTGGAATTTTTCCGATAGCTCCCACAGAAGCCCAGATGTTGGCCTTCAACGTTTGGAATTTTTTATTTTTCTGGTATACCCCCCCGTATCGAATTTTTTCACCAAAAATTTATTTTTTTCGAAATCAAAGTAAGTATACCAGCGTCTTATTTGGGTCACCTAGATTACGAAAACACCGGGTTATAACAGGATCCGAGCAGAACTAAGGAAATGAGAGCACTTTGAAAATCCTGAAATAGTCGTTTTCGACGTCCGTTTTTAAGGCGAAAAATGGGCATCAAAAATGCCATATCTCGGTTATCGTAAAAGCTACGACCTTGCGGATGGTCTCGTTGCATTCAGAACGACGAAACTAAGATAAAGCCGTTGGAATTTTTCCGATAGCTCCCATAGAAGCCGAGATGTTAAAGTTCAAAGTTTGGGTTTTTTCATTTTTCGGGTATACCCCCCCGTTTGGATTTTTTTGAGAAATATACTTTTTTTTCGAATTCGAACTAACTATATCAGCGGATTGTTCTTATCAAGTAAATCACGAAAATACTGGGTTATAAGGGAATCCGAGCAGAACTAAGAAATCGAGTATTTTTTCGACCTCGTTTTTGAGGCCAAAAATGGGCATCAAAATGCCATATCTCGGCTATCGTAAAAGCTACGACCTTGCAGATGGTCTCGTTGGATTAAGAACAACGAAACTAAGACAAAACCGTTAGAATTTTCCCGATAGCGAATTCGAACTAACTATACCAGCAGATTGTTCTCATCAAGTAGATCACGAAAATATCGGGTTATAAGGGAATTTAAAAGAGTTTGTCTGCTATTCTTTACAATGTTTAATTGAAACATATCATTAAAATTAAAACAGTCTGATAAAACATTAGCTGGAGAGATATTACATGACCTACATGCTTTGAAAATTACCATTTTAGCCTTAGGAACTTGTTTTTAGTTTAAGGTGTATTTTATTTCTTACTTTAAAATAAAAGTTGCTTTAAGTTAACGTTTTAAAGATTTATACTGCTGTAGCAGTATAGTGTCCCAAAATTGTCATTAAAACATTTCTGCTTATGCAGTATAATATGTCCTTTCATAAAGTCAGAAAGTAATGTTGATGGGTCACAACTGTTATGGCTACTGTATGGCGTCCAAAGTTGTTTTTTTATCCTATTTTATATATATAGTCAAAATATGAAAAAAATCGGTTGATGGTTTTCTACAATTATCAATGTAATTTTTTTGGAACATCGACTTTTTTCGCACTATCCCTCAATGTGTTAACGAAAACACTTAAAACCCATTGTTCTTAGAAATCTGATTGATAAAATACATATCAATTATTTTATTGTGCTAGTTTTGAAGTCGCCATTGGAAATCAGTCAGGAAATCACTGGAGGCAGTGACACCTCATGTCAGAATTTATTCATAGTTTAATGGAATAATCCTTTTACTTATTTGTACAATATTTGTAATAACATTATTATTAGTTTGTTTGCAGTGAGAATTGTTAACATTTTTAAATTTAAATTGGAAGGCAGTTTATTAAAGGTAACTATATTTACAATGCTTAGTACTTATCCTGAACCTGGTATTAGAATGTTGCTAAACTAAAGTGACTGTACTTTGGACTAATTCAACGAATAATAACCAATTGTCATATATACAATAAATTGTAACAAACAAGCTAGCTAGCAATTTGCCAATTATACTCAGAAATCATTAAATCCATATTAACAATCGCTTACGTCGCTTTCGAGCATCGTAATCGCCAATTCCTCGTCTAAAAACAGCTTCACGAGTTGAGCTTGAGCCAATGACACATGTCAGCATTAAATGACAGTTTAATCCAATAATAAATCTATTTATTTATACAATAGTTATAACAATATTATTATTACTATTTTGTTTATATTGATCATTTCGAACATTTTTTTTTAAATTTTAAACTTCAAGGCAGAGATTTTTTGAAGGTAACGTTACTTCCAACCTTTAGGACTCTGGTATTTGAAGGTTGTAGAACAAAAATCCAATTTTGGACTACCTACTTCAATAAAATTCTCTTCCTTTATCTTTCTTGTCTTCTCCTCTATAATTTAATATACAATTACAACAACTACTAGTCACAAAGAACTTCCAAAGCAATAAAAGATATTCCTTATTTTCCAGATGAGTAAAACCACTCAACCGCTAATTTGCGACTGGCAAATATCAAAGCAGAATATTAAGGAAAGGGGTCAATACTTGTTAGAAACCGGTCTATGGAGTGACTGCAGGTTTATCGTTGGCACTGAACCAATTCAGCAAGTTCTGGAATGTCACAAGTTATTTCTTGCTATGGCGAGCCCAGTTTTCGAAGCAATGTTTTTTGGTGGCATGGCCGAAAAGGATCCAATAGTGATCCTGGATGTTCAGCCAGATGCATTTAGGGCTTTACTAGAGTAATATATTATAATTATACTTATTAAATGAAATATTACTAAATATTTTTATTTTAGATATATTTATACTGATAAGATAAACTTGACATCTTTTGACCAAGCATGTGAGCTGTGCTATGCTGCTAAAAAGTATATGTTTCCAATTTTAGTGGAAGAATGTATGAAGTATCTGTGGTCAGATTTGTTTCCTAAAAACGCTTGTAGAGCATATGAGTTTGCTAAGCTTTTTGAGGCACCACAGTTGATGGAAAAATGCATAAGGGTAAGTTGATAATGTCAGCTAGGCCTACAATTTTTAAATACAAATTAATCAAACCAGATGTATTCAGAGCAATTTTGTTTTAAAAGCTTAGCAGAGTGCTTTCGGCGTATAAGCCATCATCAGTGCTAATTTTTATTTTCTTTTTTTTTAATTTATTTACGGACTTGCCATTTTACAATAAATAGAACTAATTACTAAATACAGTATAGATATACATTGCTATACAAAAAAAAAATTAAAGTATATATCACAATATATCCTCTAAATCTTGCCTCTGAAGTTCCAAAAAAATCTACAGATTGTTGCATAGAGTTTGCATTATTTAACATTCTTGTAATAGGGTTATTTTTGCCATAATTTGTAGAATGGTAAGGAACATAAAAAACATTAGTATGCCGATTCCTTCTTATAGGTACATTCAGACATACTAGATTTAAAAGATCTGGACAATCAATTACACCATTAATAATCTTGTGAAGTAAATGAATTTCAAGATTTAGTCTCCTCCCTTCCAAAGTATCAATATTAAGTAGCAATCTTAATTCACTATAAGAATAATCATCTCTGATATAACCACACCTGTAACCAATATAATGAAGAAACTTATTCTGCACTCGCTCAATTGCAGTTACATGTGTTACATAACAAGGGTTCGAGATAGGTGAGCAATACTCCAGAACACTTCTAACTAGCGAGCAATATAGTTTCTTTATCGTAAAAATTGAAAAGTCCTTACTAGACCGTATGATGAAACCTAACATTCTATGAGCCTGAGAGATAATACCCGATTTATGAATATCAAATAATAATTTGCTGTCCAATACAACACCAAGATCCTTCATTTCATCGGTAACCTTTAAGTTAGTATGGTTGATGGAATAATTGTAAGAAATAGGACTTTTTACTCTTGAAAATGATATTTGATAGCATTTTTTTTACGTTAAGGTCCATATGATTTGCTTGACACCAGCCATAAAAATTATCAATGTCTTCCTGAAGAAGCTTAACATCAGTCATTGTTCTAATAGGCCGAAATATCTTTACATCATCTGCAAACATTAGTACCGAGCTATTTTTTATATTTTGAGGTAAATCTAATAGAAACAAATTGAACAGAAGGGGACCGCAGTGTGACCCTTGAGGTACCCCTGATGAAACAATTATAGGTCTAGACACCGAACTACCATATTTGACTCTCTGCATTCTATCAGTTAGAAAACTATTTAACCAATCAGCTTCCCTACCGCTAATTCCCAAGGCCCTTAACTTTGCAACCAAGAAATTATGGTCCACTCTATCAAAAGCCTTGGAAAAGTCAGTATAAACAGAGTCGACTTGACACCCTTGCTCCATATTGCTTAAAATAAAATTTATGTACATTAAAAGATTTGTATTGGTAGATCTATTTTTTATGAAACCATGCTGCTCACTATTAAGTATACCATGACAATCACTGTACAGTTTTTTAGCAACAAGGGAGTCGAACAGTTTAGGTATTTCACTCTGAATGCAGACTCTCCTATAATTATCAACAGCCGATCTATTCCCTGATTTAAATATAGGTTTTATATTGCTCACCTTCCAGAAATCTGGAAAAATTCCTGATTCCATTGATTTGTTAAAAATCATTGCTAGAGGAATAGCCAAAGTGTAAACACATTTCTTTAAAAAGTAACATGGTATTCCATCTGGCCCAATACTTAGTTTAAATGGCATTGAATTTATTCCATCTATTCATCAATTAAACTAAAATGATAATAATTTACATTTATACAATTTTGAAAAACATAATTATTGGAATGATCTTTTACCGGCATTTTATATACACTAGAAAAAAGTCAGAAAATAGATTAACAAGTTCCTGATTATTATGACTATTAATGCCATTAAATTCAACTGTTTGAGACAACATAAAATGCTTTCTTTTTTCATTAATGAATGACCAAAAAGATTGAGGATTATCATTAATATTGTGCTCTATATTATTTATAAAAGCATCATAGCAATTTTTTGTAAGTTCTTTGCACTTTCTTCTAAGTGTAACAAATGTTTCATAATCATAAATTTTACCTGACTCCATGTACAATTTATGGGTTTTCTTTTTTTCTATGACCATCCTACGTAGTTCAGCGCTAAACCACTTTGGAAAGGATGAGGTTTAAAATTTTTTAAAAGGTACAAAATGCTGAATACCCTGAAATAAAATGTCGTAAAATAATGACACACAATCATTTACATTTAAGTTTGCAAAATAAGTTTGCCAATCAATCCCTGCAAAAAAATCATTTAATGGAAAATAGTTACAATTATTATAGTCACAAAAATACTCTTCATAGTTACTGGATATATTATCACAATTAGTAGGAACTCCAAAAGTTATGGCAGTATGATGAGTACTATTTGGCAGTAATGTGTCAATAGCTTCTGACACATCTATATCTTTTATATCCGAAAAAACTAAATCTAAAAGAGTATTCCTACTGTTTACTACAAAGTTAAGTTGATACATGTTAAGAAAATTAAAACAGTTAGATATACTATTTGCTGGTGAAGTAGCATTGCACTGTACACTAATACCTGTTACTTCATTTTTCCATGAAATTTCAGGAATGTTGTAATCTCCTGTCACAACAATCCTACAATTATCAATATCAAAATATTTACTAAATAAACTATCCATAGTCGGTTAAGCTCAGTTAAATTGTCAGTTAAGCCCAGAAGTTTACCATAGTGGGAATACATTTGATATTATTAAAATTATACATAAAATATAGACACACTTAAGACTATACAGAACACTAAACAGGACAAATAGTATTTAAAAAGAGAAGAATGTTGGTCTCCTTTATGTTTTGTTTTCATTTTCGAGCAAACACAGCCACTTTCCTCTTCCCTCTTCTACAATTTTTAAGCCTTATACTCAAACTCAAAACATGCTTTATTATCAGATTATCCAATAGATCTCATTCACAAAGTTGTAATTACAATTAAGTCAATACAAAAACATTTAGAGGTTATAGCTGATAAAATACAAGTATATAATTATTACAATATAAAAACTTACTATTATCATTATTATTAACTTAAACTTTATACTAGATGTAAGTTGATCACCAAAATATTCTTGCACATTATATTATGCTTTGCTGACTAGAAGTTTCTTACATTTACATTTGAATTTCTTAAAGTCTTTCATGTTTTGCAAGTTAAGGGGTAAGTGGTTGTACATTCTCTTTGGATCATAAATAAATGATCTCTTTTATTGATTAGGTATTAGTGGGTATTGGTAGAGAATATTTTGTCACTGTTGAGTAAGATGTTCTTCCTGCACAATTAAATGGCTATACTTTCTAAAAACCAAACATACACTATCAAGAATAAAGAGTAATGTTATAATTTTATTTCTTACAAAGATAGGCTTGCATGAATCCCTTAATTGTACAACATTGTACATTAATTCAAATTGCTTTTTTTTTGTAAAATGAAAATAGTTTGAAATAGGTTACTACTGTAACTAGGCAAAAAGAAGTCCATATCTCAGGTTACTTTCAATCAGAGCAAAATATGCCAATCCAAATCCCAAGAAGTAGGCGATAAGGCAAAACAATCTGAATACATTCTTCTTGACAAGACAACACTGATTTCCAAAGTTAAATCTATTGTCCATTATAATACCTAGAAATTGTCAACTGCCTGGATTGTTTAACTTAACTTTTTTGTATCACGAACAACATCTGCAAGATTACATCTAAAAGTAAGAATGTCATTTTTTATTGTATTAAATGTGAGTAAGTTGCTATTGAACCAAATCTTTTTGCAAATCATTGATATTATTCTGCAACACAAGTCAATTGGAATGATGCCACAAAGAGAGTTAAAGGCCACTAATTTCTACTGAACAGATATCATTGACATATAAGAGGAACAGCAGGACTGACCGCTCAATTTAGTCAATAGTCATGTCGTATAAATCACCACCTGCATAGGAAAGACTGATCCAAACCAATTCAATAACACATCTCTAAAACCATAAATGTCAAGCTGCAGAAGTAGTATTTCATGACTGACAGGGTCAAAAGCTTTTGTCCAGTCACAGAATTATAACGAATGAATATATTGCTATGGGTGTAGCATCTAACAAGGTATTATCCTGTTTGTTAAACATATATTATAGCCTACTAGTCTTTAGTAGAAATACATAGCAAAAGTCTTCTTTATCAAAAAAAAGATATAAGTGCAAGTCAGTAAAAGTAATTCGTTGTTTCTCAATGCCTTCTAGGCTTAAAGAAATTCAGAACCACTGCTAAAACATGTCTTGAATGTGCTTTTTACAAGGTTGCTTACTATATTTATGACCACATTTATGTCATAGAATTCGGAATGTAGAAAAAACAAAATATCTTAAATAAATATAGTTATAATGATGTATAGGGCTTTTGTTGGAATTTTATTATAATGCCAAGTATTATTGACCTATGGCATTCTAGTATGGGGTGAAATGTACACAAGTAATCTTCAAGCTTTAATGACCATTCAAAATTATATTGTACAACCTGATCAGTTGTTCTCAAATGATATGTGCAATATTCGAGCTCTGTATATACTGACAATATGCCACTATATACATTCAAATGGGCATCTGAAGAGAGACTGTGTTTCCCAGGTATGAAAGTACAAAATTTTTTTAATATCCTCAACTTTAAAGAATGTCTAAATCAAATATTTCTCTGAGTCTCTGAAAGTCATGTAAAAAAATGGGTGACCATGCAATCTAGTTCTTCCCTAAATTTAGACCTAGATCGACTACTTAACTATATTTCTTGGATTGTTCTTTGCAGTTTTTGTTTGTATGTTTCAATTTCATGTATGTACAGTTAAACACTCAATTTATACCCAGCTCATTCATTAGACGTTAATCTTTTTACGAAAAGTATTACAAAAATCTAGTTCTTCCCTAAATTTAGACCTAGTCGATCTAGTTCTGAATTTAGGGAATTTATATGATATGCAAAATTGTAATAAAATTATAATAAATAAATAAATAAATAATATATTTATTTAGCAAGAAGCTACATTCAATAAAAACATAAATGAAAAATAAACTCACTCCGGTTTGTCCATGGATGGTCTCGGTAATCCAGAAACAGCATCCCGGTTCCAGAAATATCCTGTCAGAGGTAGACCATAAATTAAAACTAGACTTAACCTAAACATTATTTCCTTGCCCCACTTATTAAAAGCACAGTTAATTGTTGTTTGCCTTATAATAATAAAAATAATGTCGACTCAGGTTGATCGAGTCGGTTTGGTTGCAATCAGCCGATGACACACATTTGGAACTTGGTTGAGCTTACTGACTAGACACATTGGTCCCCCCGTGTAATACTTAGAAATGCTTCGGTAGTTCCAAGAAGCTGTAACCAGTATCCCGGTTGGCCCAAAAATACCCAGTCAATAGATAAACCAACAATCAAGATGATGATTGGAGTGGAAACAATGCATACTATAGTAAAACTTAATGAACTACATAATTAAAATAACATAATAAAATAACAAACACAATTTTACTTATTCATAATAAATTTTCTCAAGAGCCCTCTGAATTGATTCAAAGTAATACAATTTTTGATGTTAGCGGGCATGTTGTTAAATAGTATTAAACCTTTGCATAGAACAGAATTATGCATTTGGGTTGTGTTACATCTGTCGACTAGTATGAAGTCTATATGATTTCTCGTATTATAGTTATGTATATCTCCAAAAACTCTTAATTTGTTACAAATATAATCGGGGAGCATCTGATGTTTTAATTTAAAAATAAACAAATAAACGTTATAAAAAATTCTTTGATGTACAGACAATATATCTAGGACACCCAACATAGAGACAACAGGCGTGTAACGATAACAATTTAGAATCAGTCTCATAGCCCTATTTTGAATTCTTTCCAGTTGGTCAACTCTATACTGTGGCAAGTTGTACAGTTCTGGCAACAATAATGTTGAACAGAACTGTAAATGAGGAAGAGCAATGGCGTTGTAAAGTTTTACCACATATAAGATTGTATCGTCCGCAAACAACACCACATTACACCCCCACACTACCTCCACCATATCGTTGACATACAATAAAAATAGCAAGGGGTCCAAGACCGTTCCCTGCGGCACACCATGCTTTACATTAACACTTTAGATGAACTATTTTTGTACATGACTCGCTAAACTCTACCACTTAGATAAGATTGAAACCACTTCAATACATTATGTTTAAGGCCTAACCGTTCTAATTTCCTAATTAACATTTCTCTACTCACGGTTTCAAACGCTCTCTTAAAATCCAAAAACACAGCAAGTACTAGATTATCAGAGTCAAGGGCCCTGAGAAAATTATCAACTATATTAATAATGACAGACTCACATGAATGATTCTCACGGAACCCCGATTGGTTAGGCACAACTATTTTATTTATATTACAATGTTCGAGTAGCTGTTCCTTAACACATACTTCAAAGAAATTCATTACACAATTTAGTGTTTTGCGCTTTTGAAACAGGAACAACAGTAGAATGTTTCCAGGCTTGCGAAAAAACCCCAGTACTTAAGGATGTATTGATAATATCCAAAAGACGATCACTCACAACATAAGCAACATCGCAAAGAACCTGCTTAGAGAAAATTATCCTTTAAATAACTGTGTCTTATGCCTCGAAATATGAATAGCATTTCTTCTTAAAATTAGTTGAAAAGTCAAAATAATTTAAGTGCTGAAACTATATCTCAAATTTTCATCAAATATAACACCAATAATCTATTTGGGTTTAATTATCCTTAAACAATATGTATTAAAAATGCATTCAATTTTTTAAATTAGAAGAAATAATAGATGAACATTTAGATATATGATGTAAGTTGTTAATTGATTATAGCCATCTTTTTAAAATGCAAATATGTCGAAAACGGCGGATCTTATATTATTTCTTGATTTTCTGGCAATTTAAAATACGCTACACAACTCCTGTACTTTTAAGTTTTTTTTCCATCCCATTATTTCTCCTTGTACAAATGATTACAGCTCCATAAAAAAAATTGACATTCACTGTCCAATTGTTTCCAGATAATTAAAGAACAAACCATTCAAGTTTTAACAGAAACGAGTTTTGAAGACGTAGAGCTCAGTACCATCTTAACGGTGTTTGATCAGGAAGAGCTAAACATTAACTCTGAACTGGAGCTCTTTAATGCAGCTTACAGATATGCTACTAGGCAAAGCCAGACAGGTGTCAAAGTTCCCAGACTAGATGATGGAATAGGTAATTCGGTTTTTCCAACCCTTAAAGGGGTATTATGGTTATTCAATTCTTACTTGAAAGAACAAGGTATTGAAGGGCTTGAACAACTTACTTGACACAAAGAATTTGATTTCAAAAGTTAAGAATTTTGTTATACTAAATAACTTTTTGTAAAATCATAATATGTGTTTTCTTAGTATGTAAAGTAAGAATTGAAGGACTATTATTTGCTGTTTTAATTTAAAAAATCTTGTGAAATAATTACAGTAACTAGGTATATTTAAATGATTTTCCAGCTCATGCTTCTGTTGGAGAAAGCAGCAGTAACTCAAACCATCCAACTGTCCGTGATGCCATTAAAAAAATCCGGTTTTTAACTTTGACACCTCAGCAATTCGCCGAGGGTCCAGGGAAGTCGACCTTGTTAAGTGAGTCTGAAAAATTTGCGATTTTAATGAATATTTGCTCTCCAAAAGCGGGCACGCCTATGCCTGACGGGTTCACTAACTCGAATAAGCCCAGGAGAGTTCAGCCAACTAACCAGATACACGTATGTATAATTTGTTGCATTTGAAGTACTGGGATAAACATTTCATGTTAGGAAATTGATATGAACCTTTCCATTTTAGCAACACACTGGGGCAAAATTTATTTGGGTAAGTAACTAATTTTAACTCTCGTATAAAAATTGAACTCTATAGATAAATGTAATTGAGTGTGTATTTATTTATTTATTTTATTTATTTATTTGCGTTGTAAATTTTTCTGTAGATACTCTAATATATATATAGTTTATTGCATGTGGATAGGATCTTTTAGTTGCTAGACATTTTATGCACCTTGGTGAAGGCTAATACTAAAAAAAATATAGAGTTCAGTTTTAATTGATATATTTAATATTCTAATTGGGGGAAGATGTAGCAATATGGTCTTAGTATCATAATTTTGCAAACGCAAACAAATACCAATAACTCACTCCTTTAGGTTTATTTTCCATAAAAAGGAAATTTTTGGGTTTTAACTGAGTAACCAAGAGTAAAAACGTTGAACAATATTAGGATGTTTCAATATTTCTTTACATGTTATTGCCATGTCGTTATTAGGAGTTAGCGGTAACAATGTCATATGTTTGCATATATTGAAACTAATTGGGATTTAGCCACAATTTTTCGATTCTCCTAAATAGCTTTGTACGGGGTGACAACTGGTAATAGGCCGATTTTGAAATAAATGTTACACAAAAAAATTTGCAAGAAAATACCATTTTATTAACATCAAAATGAAGCTTATATTATGCCATTTACAACACAAAAGCTTACACAAGTCAATGAATTACATATTGGCTAAAAGCAAGGGCACCGGTACACAAGCTTAAATATAAAGTGTATAGTTTGTAACGTCAGTAAAGTTATTATTGATAAATTCATCGATACCAAAAAAACTCAAGATATTTTTTTAACACTACTTTCTATGAAATTCTGTATGAATATTAGTGTTGTTTCTAGTGAAATGTGAATGTAGATCTTCAAAAGTTTCATAGTTATTGATATTGACCCTGACATGCGATAGACAATAGTAGATATATAAACAGGGCACAGTTAAAATATTAAGTTTTAAGAAATGCATTCTACACTCCGCCCTATGGTCCAGGTTTTCGAGGATCCTAATGGCCTTTCTCTGTCTTCAAGATGGTGACCATCAAGTTGGATGCAGTTTTCGATCCTCCATAACACGCTCTAACATCGATCGATCAATAGTCAGGATTTCCTGGCAAATTACGTTCTTCAACTCGATCAGTTTACGAGGCTTGTGAGCATATGCTCTTTAAATACCCCAATAGAAAAAAATCACATATGGACAGGTCTGGAGAACTAGGAGGCCCTGGCACGTCTCCAAAACGTGAAATTTGTTTTCCTGGGCACAGGTTGCTGACAACATTCATTGAAGCGTTGGCAGTATGTGCAGCCGTGGCACCATCTTGCTGAAACCACACATTCCTTGGGTTTATCTCTTTTCTGAGTAGATCTGGTTCTTGTGAACGTAGTGATTAGAATTAACTGTGACGGTATGACCAGCTTGGATGAATAGCACACTATACAGTGATTTTTTCAGAATGTAGCGGTCGCTTATGGATATTTCGTGGATTTCAGGAGCCCAGTGGGTATCTGTAATTATGTTTACTAACTGCTCCAACTAAGTGAAAATGACGCTCATTGTAAGATACTGACCTAAGTTATCCTTCAGAATAACTTCAAGATGTTGAAAATCTCTTTCCTTCAATTGCTGGACAATCTCTAATTTGTAGGGCTGAAATTTTAGGCCTTATGAGAAATTTTTGTAACTATCTGTTGTTCTTTATCCAGCTTAAGATTGTGTTACAATATGGAAACGTTCTATGCATACCAATATTAAAGCAAGTACGAAAAAGCCCTGCGTAGTGGTTCTTTCATATCGTATGCAAATATGAGATGTTCTACTTCCACACACATAACACAAATATATAGAGAAGTGCTGGATGCATACAAACTGATGCATACAGACTGAAATTCTTCGGACAAATCTGCTAGCGTCTTCTCGCTTGACAACGGAAACTATTGTAACTAACTTGACAGCTTGATGTACCTAATTAGACCAATCAAAATGGCAGAAAGGCGTGGCCAAATTGAAGCGCGAAAATTCAAATTTTATTTAATAAGAAATCTCATATTTATTTATTTAATCGCAATATCCCAAGTTAGCATCAGATATTGGTCAGGATAAATAAAACTCTTCAGCTTTATTTTATTTATCTAAATGAGTTAATGTACTGGAATAATCAGTTAACAATAGTGTACTATATATCACTCTTTTCAAAATTGGAATGAAACAATGTTTTTCTTTAATCCATTTATTATTTAATTTTCCTGGAAAATAATTACTTAAAATTATATATATAATATACAATCATTTATTATAAAAAATATATATATAAATTAAAATTAATCTGAAAAGTATTAAAGTATAACACTGAACTACCCTAAACCATACAGATTAGGCTGTGAAGTTTTTGTGCTATTTTCTCATTCTCTAAAGACATTACCATTGTGTTAAAAATGTCCCTATTTTACTAATACACACAATGAATTATCCTCGTTTCTGTTTTCTAAAGAAAAATTATACAGATTTTAAAAATTCTATAACAGAGTATTACCTAAAGAAACAATACAAAATAATTATAGTATAACATATAGTTGTATATTTGTTGGTCTCTTATAATACTAACAACATATCTTGGAACTATAATTAAAAAAAAATTAATTAAAAGACAAATGTCTACATAAAATAGAAATAAACTCTTTAAAAAAAAACAAGTTATACCATTCATTCTCATCTATTCTGGGTGCTCAGCTCTTAGGCTCTATACCTCTGTCTCTATGTCTATAAAATTAAAAAATAGGCAGGGCAAACCTTATCAATAAATGCGCTAAATAATTCATGTGAAAAATATGAATGACAAAAAAATGTTTAAATAAATATGTCTTGTAGTGCAAAGCCAGCAGTATCAGCATTATTAAATTTTGTTGGGGTCATAATGAATTGTATAGCTATAAGTCTTAATAAAATTTATATGGCATCTCTTTCCATGGTTTTTTTAGCACTGAACAGATATAGAAAAAATCTTTTATTACTATCTTTATCAGAACCATTTAAAATATACATACTCTTTGATACATGAAGGATATTTACAGGTAAATTTTAATCTATTTCTTGATTGTATAAAAGAAAATGAGAGATCAGGCATTTTGTATTTATAACAATCAAATTAAAAATTAAACATTTAAAAAGGTGAAACTACTGAACTC
The DNA here is from genome assembly GCF_022605725.1 of Anthonomus grandis grandis. Lineage (NCBI taxonomy): Eukaryota > Metazoa > Arthropoda > Insecta > Coleoptera > Curculionidae > Anthonomus > Anthonomus grandis. The sequence continues at coordinate 14,114,980 of NC_065561.1, read as the reverse complement.
AACCGAATTTGATTTTATTAAAGACCAACAATTGAAAATACAAAAAGAAGTAGTAAAGTAGTAGTAGTAAAGATTTTCTTACGGGAAGCCTGGAATTTCTGCAAATCAATTAAAATTTACATTACTTCTTATATTGAAACAGACACAAAAAGTAATTAATTTAAAATCTTAGCCGACCCTTCCGGTTACATTCAAAAACAAGCTCAAATGATATGACAAATGATGTTCTGTCAGTCAGTGTCAATAACGTCATTTCTGTCAGGCCGACATAAGATTCCCATCTTCCCCATACAAGCTTTATACATGTGCTTCCACTGCAAGAGTACCACACCACTATAGAGGTCGCACAGTGCTGCCAACCTTAGAGTTTTGTATTACCGTACTTGTAGCCCGTAATTACCGTATTTGAAGCAGAATTACCGTACTTGAAATAAATTTTAGAATATTGGGTAATATACAGTTTTATGTGTTTTGAGTTGCACTTGGTCAATGCACAATGGTCAAAAAAAATTAAAATAATAAACAAATTTTCATTCAACACTTTAATTTATCAAAATTAAACACAAATAACATAAACATAAACTAATACCAAAACTCAAACTAATGCTAACAAGAGGTATTAAAAAAAAATAGAAATTAAACCAATATTGTAATAATAATGCAAACAAATACAAATAACAAAATATAGATATTCCTTTTTAATAATAGCCCTAAAAATATTTAATATGGCAAAAAAATATAGAAGAAATATCAAAACAAATAAAATGAAGTTAAACATGGTGCTAATATTCATTTTCTATTGAAAATTCGTCCTCGTTTTCGGCCTCATTAGACGATACTTCATCAGTCTTGGGAGGATACATATTTTTTTTGGTCATCCTAGAAATCATGTCCTTGCTCGGGGAAAAGTTTACACAGCTTCCTTCTTCATTTACACATTGGCTTGTCAGAAGACAGCCATTGACTGTTTATAATTAATGAATTTCTAGTTTTTGTTTTAACCGAATTAACTTTACTAAAAATTCTTTCGCAAGCTACGTTTGAATGGGGCAAAGATAATATGTTTAAAACAAGACGTGCCAAATTGATGAAAACTAAAATATTTGCCTCATCTTTATATGTGTAAAGTTTTCCCCAAAAAATATCAATTTCGTTATCTAAAGTTATGAATTGCGGCGGAAAATTGTAATTAGGTAGAATCCTCCATTCATCATCTATTTGTTGCGCAGTCTCGGGAGAAAAAAATCGTGGCATTTGTGTTAATATGGCTGCTAACGATGGAAATTGTTCCCGAATTTTATTGGATATGGCATTATTTAAAGAAAAGATATACATTTTTAATAGGACTGAATCATCGAAATCGTATCTTTTTTTAATTTCGGTACAAAGGACACTATAAAATTGTTGACATTGTTCGAAAAAGTGCTCGAGCAAATCAGGCCTATCTGAAATTTCCTTCTTTTTTATTTCATTTAAAACTTCTACCCCGAGGTATAATTGATTTAAAGGCATAAAATAGGTTTTGTTTGTTGGATCAATTAATGAAAGATCGGTTGTTGTGACGTAACGACGTACCATAAAACAAAGCAGGATTCTTTATAAGTGTTAGTCATAACTTCATGCTTTTTATATACCAACACTTTTTCGGACTGAAAGTATTGGTTTAAAGTATTAACTTTGGGCAAAACATGGTTTAAAAACATAAAATACAATTTTGTAAATGGATTATGCAGAGCCAGGTGTACTTGCTCGACTGCCAGTAAACGTTGATCTAATAGCTTCGATGTAAAAAACAATTTAGGAGCTGACCATTGTTCTAACATTCTTTGCACTACTGTGGCAACCGAAAGCCATCGGGTTTGTGAAGGATGTAAAATTTCATGTACATCGACTTCGGCAAAGATCTGAAATTGCCTGAATTCACACTGTCGTTTGCTGCTCGACTATAAAGAATAAATGTATAAATACAACTTGTATAAAGATTATTGTAAAAGACCTGTCCTACCTTAAAAAAAGCGTAAACGTTTCGGGCAAGATCCTCAACCGATCTTGGTAAACTTTTGCATGCTTCGCTGCTGCACAAATGCAGAGAATTGCATATACATTTGAAAACGAAAATCCCTGGACAGAGTTTTTTAAATCTTGATGCAACCCAGTGGTATTGGCCCATCTTAACATTACAACCACCTGATGCAAATCCAATAATGTTACTTGGCGGTATTTCATATTTATAAAATGTGTCCATTATTGTGCTGAATAAGTGTTCTGCATTGCCTTGAGACTGTGGTTCTGTTTTGTTATTAAATACAGAAGTTAGTTCCCATAATGATGTTATAATTTTTCTACCCTCCTCATTAAAATACCGAACTACTACACATGCCGATTTTACAGCTGCAATATCGGTTGATTCATCGGTTAAAATGCCAAATTTTACTGTTTTTAATTTATTTGATAATATACTTTTGTGGCTTGAACTAATAACATTTGTTATAATTGCCCTAGATGTAGTTTTTTGAACAGCCAAATCTTTTGCAATTTTTGAGTCCGGAACCATTTTTTTCAACAATGGACATAGATGATCCATTGTTGCAAAAGAAATATTATGCTCAGCTAAAAACTCACAAAGCTGAATTTATGCACTTTTAACATTATTTTCATGAGTTGATGATGTACTGGGTGACTGTACAAACTGGGTAAAATGTTTGCACTAGATTTATTTTTAATTAAAGTATTACTTTTAGATTTGGCAGATTTTTTATGTTTTTTAATGGGGTACAATTCACTAACGAATTGCACATTGCATAAAACACATTTACCCTTAAAAGTATTACCCTGTACAGAATGAAGCCAAGAACTAAACTCAGGCAATGCAATCCATGAGTTTTTAAATAGCTATAACAAAAAACATGACATTTTAATACTACACACTACATTAATTTTTATTTTAAAATGTGCCTGAGCACGGTGTTGAGTTTTCGGCTTTTTTGGTTGGATAGATTCACTTCCATCACTTGATTGAATCACTATCAGACATTATAAATAAAAAGAGGTAACACACAACTATGACAAACCAGACTAACTACTAAGACCTTATATGCGCCGAAAACTTAAAGGGTCAAGTTCTCTTTATTAGGTTTGGTTTTGGTATTTCCCCGAAGTCATCAACATTTTACGTGAGCGTCAGAAACAAATAAGATGTTGCCATATTAAATCGGTATTGTCATATTTATAATTTATAAGGAAAAATAATTACTCAATAATTTTTGGTTTCATGGTCTAAAAAGGTTTTTTTTGTCATTTTGATATTGTATAAAATTATAAATAAATAGTAAAAATAGAGGTAAATTTTTTATAGTGTTAAATTACCGTACAACTGCGCACGTTAAGCATGTTTGGACCGTATACCGTATTTTAGCTGAAAATACCGTACAAGTACGGGAATTACCGTAAGGTTGGCAGCACTGAGGTCGCAACTTCGCACTTACCCCACTCTAATTGCCTCAAGCTTCGTACTATGCGTTCTAAAAACATCCGGTGCCCGATTGTCACCCTGTATTTGCAACTTATAATCTGCAAATTAAAAATGTACTTTTTAATGTATTGTATTTCCTGAAGAGAGACTTAATTTAATTTTATTGGTGACACTAGGAAGTTATAAAATGAAATACAAGAAATTACTTAACTGCCTGGAAATTTGAAATTTTGTTATCTCTTCTCGGCAGTTGAAGAAAGTGTAATTATCAATTGCCTGTAACCTATAAAAAAAATGCAAGAAGCATTTTAAAGCATGCATTTGTAAAACTAGAAGTTTTCTTTCCTTAGCATCTTGGTTTTCTATTATTTTTAGCCACTTATTATAGTCCTGCTTATTATTTTAGCACGTTCATATTAGCTTTTCAGGCATTAATTTAATTAGAAAATGATATGGTTTATAGTATATTAGGCATAACATACATACTGACTATTCTTTAGAAGTAGTTTTATTAAATTATGGTGGTTGTCATTTAAATGGTTTACGGATTCTTTTAAAACCTCTTAAGTGGATTTGCATGCCAATTTCAAAATCCTGGGTTAAAAATTGCTATAAGATGCTGCTCGTATGGAACACGCCTGGGTAAATATTTTAAAAAAATCCGATTTTCCCTTAATAAACTTTGAGGGAGGTAAACTAGGACTTTTTCACATTATTTTTTCAATGTGATTGCCAATAGAAGCAAATATAAATACAAACTATTTTGTTACCAAGAATACTAATAAAGTAAATGAGTTACTCTGATTAATTAAAGTTAATTTTGATATTGTTCAGAGGCAGATATTTATTTATTGTTTCACCAAACAAATTATTAATATTTTCTTAGCTTAATATAGTATTTTCGAGTTTACTAAAAAATACTGCATAAGCCCTAACCTAAATATTGATTGCTTCATAAGTCTTGCTCTCCACTGCTTCTTTCACTATATAACCATATATACATGTACACTAATATATACTAATAGTTAAGCAAAGAGCAAATATTGTCAAAACCCGGTGGTACCTGCCTACCATACTATTTAGCAGACTTACAACCTGAAGAATAAACTAAAGAAACTTTAAAAGCAAAAAAATAGAAGACAACACCACTAAATAATTAATAAATTATTAAATGAAGCCAAATTGTAAGAGAATGATCTTTTAAAGAGCTCTTTTTGGTGTTGGGGTATTGTCAGAACATGTCTTTATCGCAGATTTAACCCTAGAGCTGCACAGTGGGGTCTAAAAAACCCAGGCGCTCAAGTTGTTCAATATAACTCGCGCAGGCGTGCCTTTTTTGACCAACGTAAATTTAGTAGAGAGCCGACCGCGTTAAGAGCCAGTCGCTACGCCGAATACGTTAATCCGTTACTTTGCAATTACGATATTAGTGGATCTGTGGGTACGTCAGACCCCAGTGTGCAGTTAACGACTGTTAAAGTTTCGAGGTGATTTTTTTGTCATCTCCTAATATGGATAGTTCTAAGAGAGAAAATCGTCTTAAGTAACGGAGTTGAAAATCTGTGGACAAATGAAGAAAAACCCGAGATCATTGAAGATATTTTTGGAGACTTATCAGATGAGGAAGAAAACGATATTCTTGAACAACAGTCTGACACCGATAATGAACAAAGTGAAGATGAAGAGGAAGAACAAGGAGGCCCTAGTACGTCACAAAGAAATGTCACCAGTATACTTGGAAAAAATGGGCGCCAGCACGCCAAGGACGTCCAAGACGAGACAACATTGTTTTACATTTGCCCGGCCCAAAGAAAGAGGCAAGAAATGTTCACAGCCCTGTCGAATCATGAAATTTACTGTTCACCGAGGAGATTTTGGACATAATTGTACTGCATACCAATCAGGAAATTCGTAGGAAATGTCAGAGCGGCTTGCCTCAGACTTACAAAAAAATAACTAATACGACAGAATTGAAGGCATTCATTGGTCTACTGTATCTTGCTGGTGCGTTACGTGTCTCAAATTGTAATTTAGATGAACTTTGGTCAATAAAGTATGGCAATGGACTATTTCGGGCAACCATGCCCCAGCAAAGATTTCAGTTTACAGCTCTTTGTCTAAGATTTGACGATAAAATGGACAGAAATGCTAGAAAACTGGTAGACAAGTTCCCTCATATTCGACAAATATGGGATATTTTTATAAATAACTGCTTGTTAAGCTTGTGAGTTTTCGAGGACAATGTCCATTCCACATATACATGGCAAGCAAGCCAGATAAATACGGAATGAAAGTGATGATGATTATCGATTCAAAAACATTTTATGTGCTCAATGCTATCCCATACGTTGGAAAAGTTAATGTTGAGAATAATGAGCCAGTACCTACATATTATGTTAGAAAACTTTCTGAACCAATACACGGTACTCACCGTAACATTACGATTGATAATTGGTTCACGTCAATACCTCTAAGTGAAAAAATGTTGGAATTGTATGAGCTAACAATCCTTGGAACTTTGCGAAAAAATAAAAGAGAAATACCTCTGAAGTTTATACAGAAAGGGATGTAGGCACATCCTTACTTGCTTTTGACAGAAATAAAACCTTAGTTTCATACACACCAAAGGAAAATAAAACGGTACTGCTTTTATCAACTTTGCACTTAGTACTGTAACTAGAAAACCAAATCTTATACATTCCTATATTAAAACCAAAGGTGGTACAGACACCTTTGATCAGATGTGTCACTCTTACACCACTTCTCGGAAAACCAGACGCTGGTCTCTTAGAATGTTTTTTTTAATATATTGGATGCTAGCGGAATAAATGCTATGGTACTATTTTCACTTGCATATCCTCAATGGAAAAAAGAAATAAAAAACAATAGAAAAACATTTCTAAAAGAACTTTCAATGGCACTAATCGAACCGCACCTAAAGGAACGCTTACAAGTTACCAATTTGCAAACCTCGCTACGTCTAAAAATAAGCGAAATATTAGGAGTAGACGAACCTCAAAGGGAACGTTTCGATGTTAATTTGCCTAAAAAGGTCAGATGCTGCTTTTGTCCACGTGGTAAAGATCGAAAAACAAATTTTGCCTGTGCAATGTGCCACAAACCATACTGTTTGGAGCATAGGGCTGAACTATGTTGTGAGTGTCAGAACTAAAATTGAAGTGCCTGGCTAAGAAAACAAAATACTTTTCTCAGTTACAAAATTTAGGTTTTCCTTTAGTTTTAAGGTTTTTTGAGAGACTAGTTACATTTTGTTGATATTTTATTTATATTTTTTTGTTATAGTTCATATTTGTAAAAAATGCAAGAGAAGGCACTTGCCTACATATATTTTTTATTTTTATTTTTGTACTTCTATGAATTTTCTTTTATTAAACATTTATTGATAATAAAACAATGTTTTTTGTTCTGTAATCCACACATAAAAAAAAACATTGAATAATAGTTATTTAAACGTAAAAAATAAGTGGGGTTTCCGAGACCTCACTGTGCAGTGTTAGTAAGATAAAATAACTGTGCTGTTCCAGGGTTAAGCTGCGAATGTTCCTTCTATAACGCAGTTTGTCTATCATAAAGATACCAAGGTATTTTATGCTTTATAATTTTAAAATCTAAACAATGCATATAGAGTTCGTGCCGACTATTTATAGATATGTAATTCTAGTTTTCCTACTCAGGTCATAAATGGTCTAAGACATGAATTTTATACCCTGTATTGTTCAAAACTATTACAAGATCTCAGTACTTTTGCGAGTACACAGCGGTAAAACGTTTTTATATCTCTAAGTAACTTTTAGATTTGACTAAGCCAAACGAAGTTTTGATGTGATTTGTTCTTTTTAATTTAAAATCCATTACTAGGCCCAAACAACTTAATACAATAAATGCAAATTTTACAGCATCTGCAAGTTGTATAATTATTCAGGGTTTTACGTCTAATAAAACCTATTTCTAAAAAACTGTAAAGCTTTGTAGAAAGAATAGTGTGGTTAAATGATCCCGAACATATAATTTGTAATGCAATGAAGAAAAGGGAATTATTTTTATACAAGAAAATATCTAGAAAGCATATTCTTACAAAATGAGTACAAAAAGTTGGACCGGCAAGTCAAAAAGTTCACAAAACGAGCAAAACACTCATATTGCGCGGAAAATACAACAGCATCGATTTATTTCCAACACTGAATTTGGAGAATATATGAATAAATTCTTTGTAATAACATTGGATCTGGACTAGTGCGAAAGCTACTACGTGACTCTCGTATTGAAAACTGCTTGGATATGACTAGTTTAAGAAGTCTGTTTTTTCTGGAGCTGGACGAACAAGAGATTGCCTCAATTATAGATAAACTTGATTCTACAAAAGCTACTGGTGGAGATGGTGTTGACGTGCGGTCAGTGAAAAACTGTCGTAATACTTTTGTTCCTGTACTTTGCAAAATAACAAGTCGTAAAAGCGGAAGTGTTTCTATGGGCGTTAAAATCGCCAAGGTGAGTCCCCTATACAGGGTGTCTCCTTTTTCATAGGGACGGTATTGCTATCTCCTATACTATAAAAGATACGAGGGCGGTGAAATTAGAAAAAAGTTGTGGCATTTTATTCTGATTAAAAAAGTGTATTTAGATTTTTTATGCGACGTTTCGTTTTTTAGATATCATCAACTTTTTTTTTTAAATACGGACCTGGATTTTTTATTTTATATTTAAAAAGAATTTTTATTTTCCTTTTCAACAATGTATAACTTAAATGTCTGTCTCGACGTTTCGGTATAAAAATAGCAGTTTTCAAGCTTTTTTCTTTAATACGGACCTGATTAGTATTTACAAAATTAAAATACCTTTTGAATGCATATTTACCTATTTATCTTCAATATCAAACATAAAATTTTAAAACTACAGTGCCCTTTTTTTTGTGGGTAAGAAAAAGAAATTCGAAAATTTGTTATGGTTCTTTTAATTTACGAGTACTTGCTTTAGATTTAGAAGGGGAACAATAAATGTGTAAATAAAATAGAATTTTACACTTTTAATAAGAAATATTTTATTTACTTTACAAACAAATGATAAACGTGTATTAACCAAAAAAATAACAAAACAATACGATTTAACTAAAGAAACAACATTCTCTTTACATACATTAGGCAAGAAAAGTTGCTGTTTTTCTTGCTTATAAAGCAGTTTTTTAGTTCTGAGAAGAAATTAAGCAGTTTTTTACAAATAACATTTACACTATTTACAAAAAAAATTCGAAGTGACCCCCATGACAGCCCACAAACCAGCTCTACGTATTTGTTGACTTAGCAAAAGCATTTAATGCGATCTGTCATAAAACCCTTATTAAAAAAATAGATGAAGTCGGCATCAAAGGCAGTGCAACTTATTTTAAAGATAGAATCCAATATATAAAAGAAACAGCGGTGTTAGGGAAGTTGACACCGTAATTTTTTATTTCAAAAAAACTTGGTCGCATGGTAAGAATATTGCAGAGGCATATCTCAATGCGATTTTTGAATGGTTTCAAAAAATTAGTTAACTTTAATCAGTCTTAAACCAATTAGGTACGTTGCTTTTGCTTCAAGTGCAAGTACTGAATTTCAATGTTTGTGAACATCTGAAAACATCATCTCAAGAACAGAAAACATTAAAAATTCAGATATAATAATGTTATCACCAAAATGAGACTTTTGATTGGACGCATTAAATTCATTATTCATTTCGTCATTTGGGTAATTTGGATGTTATTCAGAATAGATCATAAAAATAATCTACTACAAAAGTAGATTCTTTCCAACTGAATTACTGCGTAGAGGCTAAAATTTTTGATATAAGATGGTTATATGTTTTAAGGTTTTGATGTGCATTAGTAAGAACAAAATTATGCTGCAATCTATTTGACATATTCGGAATACTAGACTCGAGAGAGATTTTATGGAGGTTCCCTTATCAAAAAAACAAATAGAGCGAAAATTAATAGTTTTGGCGCCAAAGCTCTTTAATACCTTACCTCTTAACTTAAAAGTAAATTTTTTGAGAAATCATTTAAAGTTCATATTAAGTAGCATAGACATCAGACGGACAGAAAGGATATTTGAATGGCTCCGCCGAACAACGTTGCAAGTGACAAAAATTTATTTTTTTAGAAATTCAAAAAAAAACACTGATTGTTCAATGAAATTAATTTCTAATCTACAATTTCTTATTATAAACGAGGCTTTGTTATTGAGTGAAATCACCTATAAGAGAAAAGATTATTATACTATCATATCTTACTGAGATATTGACATTTTAAAAGTATTTTTTCGGGTACAACGTTGTAAGCGACGGCGCTTGCAACGTTGTTCTTTGAACAAAATGTATAATACTGAATTAAATGGGGCTGATTCAATAATGTAAATAATGGTAGTTTATGGTAGTTAATGTAATGGTAGTTTTCAAATATGATCTTTAATAATAATGAATATAAAAAACTGAAGTTTTCTTATTGTTCAACCTTAATATTTTTATAAAAAGGCACATATTCTGGCGTGATGTATTTGCACATATCCAACAAGTCCTTTTTCTTTGCCGCTTTGATCGGGAGTCTATTCTTGTATAAAGGTGGAAACCGAGAAACTTTTACTGGGGGCATACTTCTCTTCCCTGGCCACTTTACTTTTTTTGCTAATGAGTGCGAAGTCCACGTTTGAAGGACGTTGTGTGATTTCCTTCCACGCAATGTTATAGGATCATCCTTTGTAATTTGGTACCATACATGGCTAGTTACACTGAATTTATTTTTTTCTAGTGAATCTAACAAAATGTCGGTGTTTTTGAAGTCTGCTGTATCCATAACACAGACGAGTAAAACGATTGGGTGGTCCCTTGGCATTAGCTATGACATTGGTGAGGAACATACACTTTTTTACCCTTTTTTGCTCGTTCAATTAGAGCAAAGTCCCTGTCACAGGGTAGAAAACTATGACCCGTCGTCATAAACTTTTGCTCAACGGTAGTCAAATATTCATTCAAGAGCAGGTGCTGCAAAACAGCTATAATCCGCCAGTTGTTGTTCAGACCTACGCATCTGTCAGACCAAAACTTAAGAATTCTCACTTGGCCTGGCTTCAACTTTGTAAAGTTAAGCTCAACATATTTTAAAATGCATGATGCTATTTCCGCAGCACCTCGCTTGGCAGTGGTCTCGTCCCAGAAAAACATATAAGCCATGTTTCTCCCCCGGTCATGTATAGCCAAATTGTAGCACGATAGCTGCCTCTGGTAAAATACGTTACTATGCGTGAGGTTTGGGCAAAATAAAACTTGTTGTAGGTTTACACAAAGCACAACGTTTTCAGAGCTTAATATGGCACTTTCTTTATCTTCAGCAAGCGCCTTGTAAGCATAGTCAGCCCTCATATGATGAAGTTTGCTTTGATTTTCAATAATTTTTTTTCTCTCTTCAGGGGCAGCTGCAATGTGCAGCTGATCACAATAAGTACAGGTATCGGACATAGGCAGACCAAATCTTAGGTTGAACTCACTTTGAAAAACATCACGGTACATGTGAAGTTTTGCAGTACTGTCGGTGTATTTAATGCAGAAAAGCTGCCACATTTTCTTGATACTCAGGTCAGGATTCAAACATTCCTTTTTGCTCATATTTCTGGAGTAGTGGTTTTCTTGACGAGGAAAATGAAGAAATATGCTGTTTGATCTGTTCTTTTGTTTCATCAGGGATCCTAGTATGATTTACATGCGCGCCTCTGCCATCGGTCAAGGGCATGGTGAACTTTATTTTGTCAACGAGAATCTGTAGGCGTCGAGGTGTAACCTTCATTATGTGGCAAAGTGTCTTTTGGCATACGCGAAGGGTAGCATCTTTCTTTGTATTGGGACATAATAGTGAACTGAACAATGTCTAGTAGAGATGTTTTCATTTACTCGACGGCGATTTATATCCCCTACCTTGATGCAAGAAGCAAGAAACCTTGTTTGTTGATTATAGTCCATACTGTAGAAATGCCTAAATAATCTTAGCATTTCTTCATGGGCAACCAATCCATACTTGTATTGACACTTGCATATTCTACCCTAAAACAGCAAAATAACTAACCTGTAAAACTGTTTTTGAAGGTGGTAAAACTGTAAACTGTAAAACTGTAACGCACATCGAAAATGTTGTGACTTACCTCTTCAGGTGGTAATTTTCCAGACACTGGCCGCTTTCTTTTGGATATGTATGGATTTCGATAACGCTTACGACACTTATCTTTCCACTCACTAACTTTAATTTTCCTCTTTTTATCATTATTTAAGCGCTTTGGATCACCAGGCGAAAAACAACACTCTCCGCGCCGGACATTTTGTCGGTTGCAACGTTGTTCCGAGCGCATCAACCTGTTTTCGAAGTCATTTAACGTGCTGCCATCTAAACCACATTCATATAAAACTGATACCAAAAACTGCCATGCGGTAGAAAATGTCGTTTACAACGTTATTTTCTGAAAATCTCAATATCGCAATTAATGTCGCTTACAACGTTGTTCGGCGGAGCCATTCATTTATTATTCATCGCTTTTTCTAGGAATGCGATAAACTGATTTACGGGTAATTTTGTATTTTTGATAGCATTGTGTATCTTGTGTGTGATTGTCATGGTTTGTGAGACATTAAACCTGGATGGACCTATATAGCGCTAATAAGCAACAATTATTGTTTCTTCAGTAGTTATCTGTTTGTCTTATTATACACATCTAATTAACCATTTATTTTATATAGATGTATATTGATTGATAATTCTAAGCATCTGGATTTATTTTTATTTTTGGTTTTAAGATGTTTAGGTATTTCTAATTTATATTATGTTTCTACTGTAATACTAACGATTTTCATTACGTACTTATCTTTTATATTCTCTACACTCTAGTGTTTAGATAAGTTTATTGATAAGAAATGATCAAAGCATGAATCCATACAGGGTGTTTCAGAACTATGGGATAAAACTTCTAGGGGTTGTTTAGTGCAACAGTAGAATCCATTTGAGTATAGGAATCCATGTCCGGAAATGTGTCACTACGCCACTACGGCCTTAAGACGCGTTTAAATGTAGAAAAATATTAATTACCTAAATAGGATCTGATGCATTTATTTTTACCTTTTGTATATGATAGCATCACAACAATTGTTCAAAATGTCTTCCTCCACCCTCAATACACCGATTTAAACGCCGCACATGATTTCGGCGGACTACACTAAAAATTTGATCCTCGTTTTGAATGATTTCAAATGATGCTGTTATTCGTCCAATTAAGTCTAGACTTTACATGTCCCCACAAGAGAAAATCGAGCGACGTTAAATCGGGTGACCTAGGAGGCCAAGAAACTGCTCCACCTCTGGCAATCCAACGGTGCCTAAACCGCTGAGCCAAATACTCGCGTACTTATACAGCAAAGTGAGCCGGCGCTCCATCATGCTGAAACCACATTTGCTGTCTAACGTTTATTGGAACATTTTCAAGGAGTTCTGGGAGAACTTCCTCCAAGAAACGCAGATAAATAGGTCCTGTTAACCGTTCCGGTAGAAGGTATGGCCCAATTAAATAATCATCAACAATACCTGCCCATACGTTGACATACCAACGACTCTGATGTTTTCTTGGAAAAATTGCATAAGGATTTTCTTCGTCCCAAACATGGCTTAATTTTTCTTCATTTTTAATAGTAGGAATTATTAAAAATACCGTCTCTTGTTAAAGAGGCTTCATCGGTCTACAAAACATATCGTAAAAAATTTGGTTGTGCAATGATGTGATCCAGAAGCCATCGACAAAATTGAACTCTAGGATGATAATCGGCTGCAGTCATACCTTGAACTTTCTGGAAGTGGTAAGGATGGAGTTGTTGCTCGTGTAGTACCCGCCAGACAGAAGCGTTACTCGTATTCATATTCTTAGCGACGTCACGTGTGCTATTTGATGGTTCATCGGCAACTCATTGAAGCACCTCTTCTTCAAATTCGACCGTTCTTACGGTTCGAGCAACACCAGTATCATGCATCTTGTAGAGATGTGTCGACCCAGCTATTTTTTAATAGCAGTTGCTTTTGCTACTGTTACACAAAAATAGCAGTTAATTAAAGCTGCTATTTAAATAGCAGTTGCTACAGTGTTACTTTATAAGTAGCGAGTAGCGTTGAAGACAATGACAAATAACTTTATAAAGAATATTTGCTTTTTTTTTTAATTTATTAACTAAATTTTGAATTTTCATTTTGAAAATGTTTGTCATTCGGTGTTTTTTTTGTTTTAAGCAATATTTTGTTGAAACTTTTAGTGTAGGTGCTCGTTGTCTTCACTTTTTGTTTAATAAATTACAACTCAAACCTCAAACTCTCAAATGTTAATTATCGAAATAAGAAATTTCACCTCAAATAATACAACAAAATTGTTAGAACAGCATACATGGCAGGTGGTAGTGATCCCTAGAAGTCCTGGAACTCTTCAAGCGTTCAAGGAGAGGTATGAAACAAAATACTGTGATTGGTAGTAGGCGCAAACGCCTGGGATTCACAGACAGGGCTTTATTCTCGATTTGTTATTGTTTTTCTGTCTCGATTGGCCGGCGCCTGGGATTCACCGTCGGTAAACCAATGGGAATGGGGGTTATTTGCCTTTTTTGGTGGGCGATTGGCCACATCCAGTCCTATGTGTTAGGTATTGTGGAAAAAGTAGCATATATAATGTAGTATCATAGTAAGATAAAATACAATAGAAAGGTGTGAAATATTTCCAAATATTAATTCAAAGTTAGTGTGCTGTGTTTGCTTGTTCGAAGATTAGAATCTAAAAAGGTAAATTGCATTGAATATGTTTTGAAGATCTTATTTATTTGTATATTTATTTAGGTTCTTTTATTCAACTAACAACATGAATAAGAAATCAGATAATTGGAACTGCTTATTAGTATCAGATGAAGATAAAAGCAAAGCCAAGTGTAATATATGTAAGTCAGTTTTTTTATATAAGACGTCTGTAACGAACCTTAAAGCACACCGAGAGATCCTCCCCGAATCTCGAATAGAGTCCGAATCCCGAATACTCCGTTTCCCGTTTCTGTTACACTCATCGAATTGCACTTCGCGTCGCAGTCGTATCGTGCTATTGCTATTCCATTTCCCAGCTATCGTGACATTCGTGACACTCGCGTCAAAAGCCGCTCCGTATGCAATTTTAGTTGCTACAAAAATAGCAGCTATTTTTGAAGCCGTAGCAGCTAACATTATTAGAAATCAAATAGCAGTTAAAAAATAGCAGGCTGCTATTTAGCAACCCATCTCTAGCATCTTGGTCTTAAACATGCCTGTCTCAGCGAGCCGCCGATGAACCGCAATAAACTTTTTGTATCCAGGATGCTGTCGTTCCGGATAACGTTCATGATACAACCGCGATGCTGCTCGTGCATTGCAGTTTGTTGCTCCGTATGCCAAATGCATATCCGCCAATTCTTGATTGGTAAAGTTTTCCATTAGCCATAAATGTTTAAAAATTTTAAGCTATAAAATTTTTAAACATGACATTGACAATTGACATTGATAAGCGTTGATTTTAAACAATTGTTGTTATGGTATCATGTACAAAAGATAAAAATAAATGCAGCAGATCCTATTTAGGTAATTAATGTTTTTTATAAATTTTAACGCGTCTTAGGGCCGTAGTGGCGTGGTGACACATTTCCGGACATGAGTTCCTATACTCAAATAGATTCTTCTGTTGCACTGAACAAGCCCCAGAAGTTTGATCCCATAGTTCTGAAACACCCTGTATAGCTATTGTACCTCTTATGGGTTTTTATAAATAAACATGCCTTCTTTATTTCTAATTCTCACAAAAAAATCTTAATTCTAAAGGTTTGGAACCTCCATAAATCGATTTAGTAACTGGACAAAAAATTATTAAAATTCCTTGGAGATTTTAGGACATGCGGGTATTATAACGGTTAAGTAACAGCGGGCGCGGACTATAAATAAGTTGCATTTATCCGCTAGTAATTTGACAGTCCACCATGCTTTCTACATGCTTAGCCTATATCTTGAGATAAACAAAAACATAACCTTAATATCATTTAGTTTTCTAGCGTGTAAAATACGTATAAATTCTCACTAAAAATGCTGTTAAACACAAATTCATACCTGAAAAAAAGAACAGAACTAGAACCTCACAATGTGTATACAGACTTCAGTTCGACTAGTTTATTTGATGGCCCAGACAGGTCCTTTAAGATGGTTAATATTGGCTTACCATCCCCTATCACAGGGCCTCTACCAGTGTCCTCTGAAATGAAAGACCCCATTAATCAGGTTTTATTGGATAACAAAGAATATAAAAGCAGCTTAAGACAGAATCATTCAAAAAAATTGCTTAAAGAGGTGAGAAACATTCAAAGTAAACAATCCAATTACAAGTATATTCCGAAGAAGTTGCTTAAACTTTATAAACTAAAGCAGCCCAGTGAGGACTTAAACATTGATTACAATATGTTTTATACCAATGGGATATTGGATACAATTGTACTGGGGGCTGCAACCTATTTAGTCTGGAGAAATTTGGATGATTCACTTCAGTTTTGGAACACTACCAACGAGAATGATAGTTTTAACATTTCCTTATGGACTGACTCTCCAATCTATTCAGTTAAAGCATACAATATTGGCTCCAACTCTTTCGTACTACTAAGAATGAAGTTTTCTATAAATTTGATTCAGGTTTATGAGTCTACTCGGTTTTCAAAAGTATTGGAGCATACATTTGATAAAGCTATTATTGATGCTAAGATAAATTACACTTTAAAGGAACACTTTGGAGCAATACACCTGGATAATGAGTTTGTGGTGAGGAAAAGTAAATCTAAAAAGGTCATGTGTACTTACAAAAGTAAAAATAAATTACTCCAATTTGACTTTTTGAGACATTCTACAGTTCTTCTAATGGATATTTTTACAGTTACACTATTTGATTACAAGGATAATAACGTCTTAAGAACTTTTGAACCACATCTTATGGCTTGCAATCAGTTCTGTAACTTTAAAATTATTGGTGATCAACTAATACTTGCCTCTCGACATTATATTATTAAGACTGATATACCCACTTTTCAAGATTTTTCTTATTTTGGTCATACTCTGGGGCATGCACCAATTTTCTTGGATATTCTGGAGTCTGGTGATTGTAACTTTTTGTGTGCAGCAAATCATTTTGAAGATGAAAAAGTATTCTTTGCAGGGAGAGTATTATATGGTTTACCACAGAAGGTGCCTGGAGTAAAATCCACTTTAAAAGAAGCAATCACGATAAATTCCAAACTGGTTTTAAAGGAAGCTCTTAATCATAGAGTAAATTTTGCCACTGCTGGTCTAAAATTTGTTGAAAACAATGGTAAGATTTTGCTATTTTTTGTTAATTCACTTGGGGAGCTATGGAGTCAAGAAATATCTTTTGAAAATATTAAGAATGATGAGGGAATTAACAAATTTATGTCCTGGGCAGAAAAAGTAAATAACCCAGAGCCTCGTTTGACTGTCACCGATTTTGCTGAAATGGGCGACTGTTTTTTATTTCTAAACAGACCATTAGAAAAAAGCAAAGGAAAATCCCATGCAGAAAAGTCCATACAAAACATGACAAAGTTTTTGAATCAAAATAAGCCAATATACAGCAAAAAAAATATACAAAGTACTTTTGGAAAAGCATTTTGTGAAATTTGGGAAAATAGTGACTCCGAATCAGATCACAATGGTGAAGAAGTAGTAGATGAACCTGAAGTACCTTATTTCGATAAAGTTAGCAACTGGATGGATAAACATGTTGAGGATGGTGAAATTTCAAATAGCTTTGCTGAAATATTTCTTGACACTTAAGGTTATCATTAGTTTGATGTATTGGTGAGTCTCCAATGAGATTATCTTTGCAGCCCCTCTCGGTAAGTTGAGAAATACATTAAATTTTTCTTGTTGAAAATTCACAAAATTTACATATTTCTTTTATTTACATATATACCTTTTACAGAAATTATTATTGATAGATAGGGACAATATTATTGATAGATAAGCTCTGAGGGTTGTCGAGGGTCTGGGTTTCAGGGATGATGTGAGAGACTCTTTCAAAAAACTTAAAATTCTTACACTTACACACTCTAATATATACAAAAAATAATTTACATAAATATACCCAGAGATCAGAAATTCATACTCACAGCACTCGACAAGTAGATTTCCTGGAAATGCACTTTCTAAGACTCAATAAATCTTGTATCTCAACTACTTATTATACCTCAAGCTTTTTTAATAAACTTCCTAATAATATTAAAGCTCTAAATGAAAAACTTTTTGCTGCCTCAGTAAAAAAATTACTTGCTGATAGAGCCTTCTAGAGCTTTGATGAGTATCTACAAGCTCAACTGTGAAAATTGGTGAAAATGAAACAAAAATAGGTTTTGGGAAATTGAAATTGATATTGGGGTCTCCAAAATTTTAACTGTTTGTAAATTGTGATTATTTTATTTAGTATTTGTGAAATTGTATCTTGGGTGTTATTTTTTTAATATTTTAGATAAGGATTTTAATTTGCAATGTAAAACTTTAATAATTTGTAAGTGAAATAATTTTTTAATATGTATTTATCTACTTGTGACGATTGTAAGAAAATTTTTTTTTCATAAGCATGAATAAACTTTACTTTACTTTAATATTTACTATTCTTGTTAATTGATGAATGAGGTTGTAAGTCAGATGTGGTATTTTGTGTGTAAATTGCTTACATTTTAAGGAAAACTATTTATTTTTAATATGTAAATTACCGACTTGAATACCACAATCAAGCAACAACACAAAAAAGCTCGGTCTAATTCTAAAATCTTAAATCATATCTAATATCAGTTATTTACATTCATACATATATTTTTCTTATGGATTATACTGCCATCCTTAGCAAATCGATAAAGCTAAGAAAATTGAGATTTTATGAAAACTAATATCTTCCTAAGTCCTCATATTTTAAAATAATTGCCTGATTCTTTTTATATGCTTAGAAATTTGTTTTTTACATTTGTGGGTAAAGTTTAGTAACAGACTAGATTCAATATTTGGTAAAATTTTACAAAAGAAAAGTTAGGTAGGACTTTTTAACTTAGTAAAATAAATATAATAAAAAAATATATATATTTGGACTGATTTTCATTAAAGACACAGAAGTTTTACATTTCAAATTAACATTATAACTAAATTACTAACTAATAAAACATTAGAACATTAAAAACAGTATGAAAGTAAATCATGAAATCATTATGAATGGAAAACAGTTACTCAAAAAGTGCTTTACTCTTACTGGAAATCTACGTTTTCTTTATCGCAAGCCTCATTATTTTGGGAAACGACTAATTCTTCCCAGAATATCATTCGGTTCGCCCGAATAATAGGACGTAGCTTAGAAATCAAAAAAATTAGTTTTCTCTCCAATTTTACACCTCTACATTGTGTTCAGCAAGAAGGTTTTGGTAACCCATCCTTATAATATTTAGTTTTAATATTCATACAAGTTCAAGAGCTTAAATTCTTCCAAAAAGGCATTTTTGTAGTACAACACATTTTCTCCCCTTTTAAAGTGCAAATGTACCATATTCGTTAAGTAAAGTTCGGGAACAATTTTTTGAAGCTTAAACTTGGATGAACGCAATCTTTCCATTCAAAAAAGTTTTGTATGTTCATCTCGTTTACATGGACCTTAGATGAGTTTGCCTTTTCTACAGCCGATCTAAAATCACTAAAATCGAATACTTTTTCGTGCCTTTTCAATGATTGTTCTACCTGGTGATGGAACGAGTCCGCGGACATAAAAGTTAGACCAGATTGAAAGTATTTTATTTCCAAATTCTCCAGTTCAGTCCGGGTAGAGTTTACGAGGTAAACAAAAAACAAAATAAAGCCTAATTTTTGTTTTGAACTGCACAGTTGTCAAGCCAGATCGTAATATTACGCATGTCTCTGTTATTTAAAAAAAAAATCAAAAAAAGTTGAAATGAAATCTTTCTTATTTCGATCCGCAACCGCTTCGTGCTACTTAGGACATTTTAACTTAGAAAAAGATAGATAGAATATTTTAATTTGAGATTTTTCGTCTTTTCTGCACCTAGGACAATATATTTAGGTGAATTTAAGGCATAAAAAATGTAGTTAGGACTTTCTAATTTAGACAAGAAGGTAGATACCATTTGATAGGTTAATAAAATGTAATAAGCCAAAAAAAGAGAATTTTGTAGTTATAATAATTAATTTGTAAATTTACATTTTAGGTTGATGTTTATGTTTTGCTTATTGTGCTTTTTTATGATTTTAAATGAAACATATATCACTTTGTAAATTAATAAATAAATATTCTTTTTAGCCTGAACCTTCACTCGATGCTCCAGTGCTGTGTTGTATGGTGCGTGCCCAAGGATCCCATAATAGCGACCCGTCAAAAATATTAACATGCAACCGAATCCTGTTAAGAACATCAGAATGTATGAACACCAATGTGTTGGACTGTGCTGTTACCTTTGTTTGCGACAAAAATATTTGTGTCTATGGAATACAGGTAATTTAATTTTAACTTATTATTACCTGAATATTATTTACTGAAATTACAAAAAAAAAAAACATGCTTTATTGTTATTAACAAAGAAAAATTGTTCTAAACAAAGCTACCTTAAATTACTACCACTAAACTTAACCACTACACCCCATACACACTGGAGTTCCAAAACAAACATCAGAAAACAATACATAAGAACAGCAGAAAAAAAATACATAAAAAGTAAATTAAATTCCATAATTATCCCCTCAAGTATAAGACAGCAAAGAATTCAAACCATACAAACAAATCAAATAAAATTCAAATACTGTAAACTGACACTTAGGGAAAATTAAAATGTGTGGACGTAGTATTCATTCAGTGAATAGTAAAATTTTTCGGTCAAAAGTATTTTCAATTTACGTTTAAAAGTGTCAATACATATTGCCTCCCTGATTCCACCTGGTAAACGATTGAAAATTTTGATTCCCTCGTAGAAAATAGATTTTTTAGTTAATGTGGAGGAGGGAATTGGAAGATTTAGATCGTTCAATTGACGCGTTAAGTAACAAAATTTTAATATCTTAACTTCAATTAGGTTCCTGCCCAGATTCCAATGAACGATGAGAAACAACCACCGAATCTTTATTATGCAGAGCTGCTTTATGCACACCTTGTGGATGCAGAAGGCAGTAGGCTCACTTACACACATTTTACTTCAAGAGTTAACTACCATTCATTTATTGAGATTTCTTTTAATCGCCCTGTGTATATACAGAAAAATAAGGTAAGTGTTATATAAACATAATTCTTTGTAATGAATAATGTTTCTAATGAATCACTTGTAATCATCTGTACTTATGAAGCATTTAAAAGTGTATGCAAGAACATCATTTTCTTTTGATCTAATAAATTAGAGTGTAATTCGCGCTGTTTTTGCTCACATTTTTTAATAATTTTTTCTATATAAATCTATCATGCAGTAGTTGTAAAAAATGGCATCATTAAATAAATAAATATGTCTTTATTTGGGATTAAATGCACATTACATTACATTTGCCCAAAAGGCGAAGATTAGCTAAAGCTACTTTGATCTCTTAACCCTAATAATAATACTTACAAATGTTTTGACAAACAAGCAGTAATAGTAATATAAAAATTAACCAAAGAACAAATTGAGAGAAAAAAATTAATTAAATACATTTGTAAATCCGCAGAGAACAAAAAACTAATTGTGCAGTTGTTCCTCCAAGAACAAAGTTTGATAATCATTTTTAAAGCGAGATATTGAAAAATTAGGTCTAAATCGATTATAAATTGTTACGGCAATGTAAGTATAACTACGTGAGAAAAGAGCTGTGCTATGGTGTGGCAATATCGACAACACGTATTTTGTACACGTTGCAGTTTCTGCTGCGTTATTTTATCAAGACAAGGATAGTAAACAATAAAACAGTAATTTCAAATGGATAACACTAACGATACTGAGAGGTTTTTTCTTGAGACTTTCTTGAATCATTCTTTGAGACAATTTGAGCATTTGTTGTGACAAAGTAAATGTAATAAAGTTTTATTTCATTTATTTATTTTAACTGTATAATTATTAACTTAGCTAAGGGTAGCATAAAATACGCCTCTATTTGAATTCTACTTTTGAAATCACTTGCCAAACAGTGAAGTAGTTTTCTTTTCCAGGACAGTTTGTTACTGTTGGCAAATGATGGTCAAAAGACACAATTTCCAACACAAGTTGAGCAAAAATCTGATAATTTCTCAAAAATGAGAACAGTTGTGTTTGAATATAGTTTTGTAATTTATCGAAGGGTTACTCAGGGTTACATTAAAAAAAATTGTTAAGATCAACAGGGGATGTCACTTTTTTTTTTTTTTATGAATGCCTATTATTTAAAAAATACTTAAGATTTCCCGTTTTCGCATTATCGTTGATTTTTGGGACACCTTGTATAAATACATAATTATTTATAATGTTGAACCGAGCTTCACAGTTTTGCCATGTATTTTCTCTGTACCGCTTTCAACATAATGTTCCTAGTTATCTGTGTTTTCATTAGTATATTAGGTTTAAATAGGACTTGGGTTAAGTAACTAAATATAGGCTCCGCTTCGAATTTTCCTACGGCTTTAACACCCTGATTTGTTACCACTGCTATTATTAAGTGTTAACTTTTTTCCAGGAATACAAAGTGGGGGTTGTCTTGAATAAAGTGGGCTGCTACCCCAACGGAATCTACGAAAGCCAGCAAACCTGCGGCGGAGTCACCTTTACATTTTCGCAAGGCCAAGGCGGCGATCCGATTAGGGACGGATTAATTCGCTCGATTATTTTTTCGATACCTCCTGCCAGTAACAGTTTGAGCGGCAACTCTAGTATGTCCGGAGACCATAACATGCCACCAAATTTAATTTAATTGCTTTAAGTTGGCATGAAGGGCGATTTAATCTCGCATGATTAATGGTAATCTGCGGAGTAAAATGCTTTCAGTTCGATTGGTGCGGCAGGTTAATAAAGTTTAAAGCTATTTCAGTAACTGATTGAAATAGTGCAATGTTTAAAAAAAATTGAATAGTTCTAAGAAGCGATTTGCAATTTTTAAATATTCTTATTGGTTTCCTTTATGTTCCTTTGTCAGCAATCGTGTTGAAGTTATGTGCAAAGCAAAAAACTTTATAAAACTTTATAACACAAAAAAACTTTTTTGTTTGTAAATAGTTATAGGTTTAGAGATATGTCATATAATATTAGAATTTATTTATTAAATTTGAGTTAAACTTAACTAAGACTTTCTTTTAATAATATTTTCTATCACATTAGAAACATTTTGAAGGTCAAAATTAATTTATATTTAGAAATATCTGTCCTCAATATTTCTTGCATACAAAAATAAATAAATCGTTAAAAAGATATTTACAATTTATTTTGGTCAGTCCGCAAAGTATTCCATTCACACACCCTCTTGATGAAGTATGATACTCATACTTCATCATTTTACCGTATCGGCTAAAATGCCGTGAGGGGAGATGGCTAGATCTGCTTCGTTTACGTAACTACTATACAGGTTGGGGAATTCATCATTACGCATAGAGAGAAGTTTAAAGGCGAAATATAGCAACTCATGTATTTCATTTGGGAACAAATCCGGAGGTCTCGGAGGCTATTTAATATCGCCAGAGGATTTTAATGGCAGGAACAACAGAAGGATTGTGTTTCCCATGTGATGGAAATAAGATTCATTTAATTATAGACTAGTTCGTATATTTGTATTTTCTTTTGCATTTTCAAATGTAATAACCAAATAGCAGCATATATTCTATCACAGTTAAGAGATATTGGTATTAAACTTAGTTCTCCAGGGGAACACGATTTCCTGGAATAATAAGACTAGGTCTCTGGTCTTGATCCTTAAATACAGAAAAGCATCAAACAAGGACATCTCGTGTAATAAGACTAGTCACGCTCTATATTCATTTTGAAATAAAAAAAGTAAGTTTGTGACAACACGATACTCTTGATAGACAAGTTATACAGGTTGGGGAATTTAAAATTACGAATTGCACGCTGCCTATTGGGCGATTATGGGTTGCGTTGGGTTGGGTACATGGTATACATCCATCCTAGTACTTTGGAGGAACATATAGTACTTTGGTGGAGCGAATTTTCGATTTCTGGAATTTTAATTATCCTGTATGCTTAATAGGTGCCTATTGTAGCCGTTAGTAAGCCAAAAAAAACTTAACGTCAGAAAACAACTTCTTCGGCTGCCGAAAGTGCCTTAAAATTTCGGAAATTATTATGTTTTTTATTAATTTAGCGAATTTTTTATTTCTTAAAATTTAACCACCCTGTATGTTTAAAAGGTGCCTATTGTACTCTCAAGTGAGCCAAAAAAAACTAAACGTCCAAAAACAATATCTTCGGCTACCGAAACCTCCTCAAAATTTCGATAATTAAAGATAGAATCCGACCAACCTAGGAAAGATACAGCCAGATGCAAAACAGCAGAGCAAAAGATTTGCGGGAGCCATTGGTAAGACTCTTGAATCGTGTGAAATTTAACAGTCGTACAGTTTGAGAAAATTGAAACAATCTTACCATTAGTTAGATCTAGTAGTTAGATCTAGAAACCGTAAGTACCGATGCAAAGTATTTATATGAGATGTGTCAAGGAATCTCTACTGGAGTTTTAAAAGACGATTGGGCTTTAAAAGCGCCAGGGAAAATGTCACACTCTAGATGGCTTACTACAGCCAATAGAGTCCTAAGGTTATACGTTGCTACCAATGAGCCCTCTCAAAACCTTAAAATGTTAACAGAGTTTATAGTAAAAGTGTATGCCGTATGCTGGTTTCAAATTAAATGCCATTGGTCTTGTAAGGATGGTGCTAGACACTTGTTTAGCATTATAAATAAATCTCGTTACCTCCCTGAAGAAATAAAAAAAGGTATTGATCCCGTAATTGAGAGAAATGGATTTTTTTCGCACCCAGAAAATATTTTATTAGCCATGTTAGGAGATGATAATATGAAAACATATTCGAGAGTTAGCTTTAAGAAAGATTTTAAAATGCAGATCAACCGCAAAAACCGAGGATGTTAGAATAGCGCGCCCCCATTAACAATGGAAATTTCGAACGAAGAACTAACTAACATGATTTCTTTGGTTCCTGATGAAATAGGGTTATTAAAATTCCCTTGTCATTCACAGGCAGTTGAACCAGCAAGTTAGTTACTGAAGCCTCTATGGCGGTTTATGGCCCTAAAGCACGAGACGGATTTATTAGAGCTCATATTGAATCAAGACAAATATTGCCGCAATTTGATACTAAAAAACAATTCTTAGCAGTTCTAGAACAGAAAAAATAAAAAAAAATTATTCTAAAGGTGGGAGGGTAGGGTGGAACTCGAGATGCAGCCACCTCCACGTGGTGAGTTCTGGGTAGTTTTTCATGAAAAACTAGCTGAGAGCTGCATGTTTGGCTTTTTTTGCAGTTTTAAAGATTTTTTTAATTCAAGGTCATTTCGGCAGTCCATCGGCTG
The DNA here is from genome assembly GCF_022605725.1 of Anthonomus grandis grandis. Classification (NCBI taxonomy): domain Eukaryota; kingdom Metazoa; phylum Arthropoda; class Insecta; order Coleoptera; family Curculionidae; genus Anthonomus; species Anthonomus grandis. The sequence goes on along the minus strand of NC_065561.1, from coordinate 14,089,854 downwards.
CCGAAATGACCGCCGATGACGATGCCGAAATGCATCGTCATAAGTCATTCGGATTTTTTTGGGTAACTAAGAACCCCGAAGGGCATCTTTTGCACACCCAGGCATACTCGTTTTCGAAAATTAGTTATTTTGGTCCAGTTTTCGCTCCACCCTAATATCCAGTTTTTTCCCTATAAGTTTTTACAGATCAAAATGGCTTTATTTACTGTAATTTCTAGATGTTTATTCCAACTGAGTTTGCTATCAATTGTCACTCTCAGATATTTTACTTCATTCGGTGTATATATAAGTGTTCCTGGCGGGTTGCATTTTACTTTTACGAGTGAATGGTACATTGGCAGTTTTTGCTGAATTGATGCTCAATCCTACTGATGTACACTATTCTTCCGTAATGCTTAGGCTTCGTTGTATGAAGTCGCACAAAGTGTCTCCTATCTGGCTTTGACTATAATGACGATCTCATCAGCATAACCTACGCAACTCATTCCTTGGTTTGTCAATATTTGAAGTAGTTCGACTACTAGGCTTCATTACTATTATTTATATAGTGGTGAAGATGTTTCTCCTTGGGTCGTGCCATCGACTGATACTTGTTAGATAGTTCTAATACTTGTGGTCTGTTCACCGACTGGTTATTTTCTGTGTTATACATGTGGCAAGCATTTGGGAAATCCATCGAAACATTGATTAGTTGTACGTTTTTTCAAGGTGTGTAGGCATCTTATATTTTTTGTCGATGTTTTTAAACCAAGGTTGTATGAAAGGATCTTTGGGGAGTTTTTTTGTTTTACCTTTAATTTTATGAAATGGAAAACTCATTAAACATGTTTAAGACAAGATCCAATCTGGGTTATTGGCCAAATTACGGATTATTAATTATTTGATTTTTGTTGCGATGTTGGTGATACAAGAGACAAAGTTCTAATTAATTATAGACGAAATTCTCAATGCAGCTGCTATTGGAGGTTTAGATTTAAGCGACGATGATGTCGAAGATGCTCTTCTTTGGCATTTATTTCAAAATGAGGCTCTTAGAACATTGAAAGGCCTTTCAATGTTCTAAGATGAGGCTTTAGGAGGCTTTAGGAAAGAGAGCTGATTTTTATGGGCTATTTATTCTAGACCAAATTACAAATTCTGCAACGAAATCTAAATTTCGATTCATAAACGCGGCTTACTTGGATATAATCCCTGCTGGCCGCAAATACAGTGAAAGCTCTCCTTGCGGACAGCTCCTATAAGCGGACATCTCTTTCAACCGGACAAAGTTCCTGGAACCGAATTTCAGCATATCATTTTTAATGTTAAATGCATTCCGATAAGCGGACGCTCTTATAAGCGGACGCGGACACTAGATTTTTCTGTATGTGATCAAAAGATCTCCCATAAGCGGACGCGAAACTCTAATACCCGGACGATTTTTAGTTCCGCTTATTGCAATGCACATATTTCGTTGGCTAGCCAGTATGTAATCTTGTGGTTTATCTTCAGTTCAAGCAAATTCGTAGTTGATTGAGATATTTTATTATTGTAACTGTAAAATGGCACCAAAAAAAGGATGCTCTCGTTAAAGGAAAAGATGGAAGTTGTTAACGTATTAGACAGAGAAAGTGTTTCAGTTCGTCATTTGGCAAAGAGGTTTAATATTGGGAAAACGCAAGCAGCTGCCAAAAATAAGGAAGATATCAGGAGTAAATGGCAATCAGGAACTAATATAAATCAAAAGAAGGATTTTTTAAAAAAGGAAGGTTTTGCAATAGACAAAACATGTTTTGAGTGGTTTGTGAAAGCTAGAAGTCAGAATATGCCAATCTCAGGGCTGTTAGTGAAAATGAAAGCTAAAGAAATCGCCATTACTTTGGGCTATAATAATTTCAGTGCGTCCGACGGGTGGCTGCAAAAGTGGCGCAAGAGACATACTGTGAGTTTCAAATGCATATCTGGCGAAGCTGCTGCAGTAAATCAAGTTAATGTGTCACAATTTTTGGAGAAACTTCCGTCCATGTTGCTTGGCTACAAACCAGAAGACTTGTACAACGCAGATGAAAGTGGACTCTTTTTCGCGCATTCCCCGACAAAACTCTATCCCTTAAAGGAGGAACATGTGTAGGTGAAAAGTTGTCTAAAGGTAGACTAACCATTTTATTCTGTGCAAATATGGCCGGTGAAAAATGCGATTTGATTGTGATCGGGAAAGCGGCTCGTCCCCGTGCTTTAAAAAACGTTGCTATTAAGGATCTACCAGCGACTTGGAAATCCAACAAAAAGGCATGGATGACCCGAGAAATCATGTCTGAGTGGTTACTGGAATGCGACCGGAAAATGGGAATCCAAAAAAGGCAAGTTTTTTTATTTTTAGATAATGTATGCTCTCATCCTCGTGATCTGAAAATGAAAATGTGAAAATTATATTTTTACCGCCAAACACAAGTTCGGCTTGTCAGCCCTTGGATCAAGGTATTGTACAGAACTAAATTTTATTAGTTCGGCATTTGATTTTAAAACACATTTTAACAAAAATTGGCGATGTCCAAAGCTTATCTGAGCTTACAAAGTCTATTAATGTGTTAGAGGCTTTGTATTTTATAAAAGCAGCATGGGATAAAGTAAATTCTACAATTAAGAACTGTTTTGCCAAAGCTGGATTCAGAAAAAGTGGATGTAGCTCAGAATTTGCCGAGCAAAATTATTGCGATGCTGAAGACGATCTGCACTTAGCGACACTTGCTCAGTTACTGCGACATGCCAAACATTTAGGAGTAGCAGACCCCCAGAAAGTAGATGATTTCCTGGCCTTAGACAATAACATAACAACAGAAGACAATGCCATTGACAACTTTTCCAATTTGGATGTAGAAAGCCCATGCCAACTTGAATATGGTAGTCCAAACGACTCAAAAGAAGAAGTGGAACTGGTGGATTCACTAAGAGGTTCAAAAACTATAAATTCATATAGGGAAGCTCTAAATCATATTTCTATATTGGAAAAATTTGCTTAAGATGATTTCACTGCATTTCAACATTTCTCCTTCAGCAAAAGATGGTGAAATTTTTAAACGTTTTTCAAAAAGCTAAAGAATAATGTTTTTTTTTAATTCTCGTACCATGTATTGAAGCATTTATGTTTTTGTATGCGTGTACATACATATAGATATATAGCATAAATACATACTTTAAAAATGTGGCGAGTTTGTTTCATTTTCCTCATGATTATATACCCCGTTATTTATACTCTATACTCACATACTCTCTTTTAAACGCACACCTCCCATAAGCGGACAAAAGTTACGGAACCGAGAGTGTCCGCTTATGGGAGCTTTCACTGTAATTGCATATTAGGATAATCCGTGAAGAACCTATGCCTATGCATCCCGTAGAACCCTAGTGTGAATGAGGTAAACTGGCCATGCGCTGTTTCAATTTATACATTTACGTTCTCGGTATCACTATATCTCTCGGTATACTATAATACCCGATTTTACGAGTTTCCTCATCTACCTTAATATTCGGTCAAATGGGAAATGTCAAAATATCAGCTGATTTTGACAATTGACAGAAGTGTCATTCTTGACAAGTGTCTGGAATGTTAAGAAAATATATATTTTTTTAAAATTTATACGGGAATTATTTACAGACTAATTAATATTTAATAAACGTTATACCGATTATCGTCGCGAAATGCCTAAACGGGTCGTAAAACTTGCCGAAAAGCGGATTTCGAGGAAGGACATAAACTGCGTCGAAACCGAAACCGGTGAGTATTATAATAGTCTATTCAATATTTTTCTTAAATTATGCAGTAGCATGCTATATTTTGTTAGTAAACGTTTTTATAACAATATGAATTTATAAATACAGTATGTTAAGAACAGAACTTCTCAACTATTAAGCTTCAAACGTAATATCCCCCTCATACTTAAGGTTATGTAAATTCGTTTGTTTACTAATATAAAAAGTAAACAAGTACATAATGTACTGGCTGGTATGACATAGTTTTGATAAGATGTAATAATTGACTAATCAAAGCAGTTAGATTTTTTTTATTACAACTGGTTTCAGCATATTTAATGTCATATTTAATACACTAGTTTTTAATACTTAACCTAAGTTAATAAGTTTGTAGGAGGTTAATTCCTGATTATAAATTTTACATAAAGTGGTTATTCAAATTTATATTTGCCACACAAACATTTAATAATACAATAAACTACAGCTATTTATAGTATATACAGTGGTAAATAGTAGGACTGTCCTTCAATTATAAGAAAAACTTAATCTATACCAACAATATACATACCTGAGTAATCTAATCTGTACCAGTATACTGCCCAACTATGGAAAAATGCAGTATCTGCTAATCAGCAAATTTGTGGAAAAAAGGCAAAAACTTTAAGTTCATTTGCCAAGCTTTTTTTAAAGCAAACTTTAAACAAAAATGTGTTCTTATATTAAAGACAATATCAGAAATGTTTTTTCAATAAGCAAAAACGTTTTTTAGTTCTACAGTAATTAATTAAGCCAATTACTGCTTTTCTCCATTGAATTAAATATCCTTCTGAGGCAACCATAAAGCAGTAAGTGTCACATACTGCTTTTCTGCATTGATTTTTTATTATACTGCTTTTAAGTGTTGGGTAATAATGAAAAATAACACAGGTAAACTTTGAACATTTTTATTTATTGAGTCACTCTTTTTTTGTTACATTTCTTTTTAATATTTTGTGTTTTTTGTTAGGCGGTAAACACAGGTAAATTAAGCCAGAATTCTTTTCAATTTTCGGTCATTAGGCTCAACAAATTTTTTATAATAGTTGCTTTTTTTTCCTCGCTAATTCCACATGGAATAGTAAACTGAAGAGGGTCAGAAATTGTTTTTATTTTATATACATCACTCCGAAGGAAATTAAGTGTTTTAAAGTTTTCACTTTCTAGATCACATTGGACCATTAAGTCAAAAGATCCTCGTGTTGCTTTTACATGGACAATATCCGATAGCAATATCTTTTCTTTGTTAGTTGTCATGTTTCTCTTATTAACTGATGACAAGTCTTTAAACTCATAGAAATCAGTTATCATCATTTCTTTTGTTTCAATTTTTCCTCCATTTGCTTTTTGAATAGTGGTGACGAAATCATTAAAGTCACAAGTTTTTTTTTGACACTTAAGTGATAGTTCAATTTGATGGTGTAGGGAGTCGGCTGACATAAACGTATGACCAGCCTCAAAATAAAAAAAGTCAATAGTCCGAGCTGCCACTCTTTAAGAATTGACAATGTAAACAAGAAATGTCATTATTGCCCAATTTTTATTTTGGGAAGAGCAGTTATCGAGCCAAAATATAAAATTTTCAGTGTCTCTATGTCAAAATATGAACTGAAAGAAACAACTTATCAACTCCTCTTTCCCTCTTCCCCGTATGGCTTTATGCCAAGTAACTGCAAATAGTAATACTTTTCTGGCATTGGATTTTTTTGAACCAAGGGGTGCAAAAGTTTCGTTGTAAGCTACTAACCTTTGAATAAACAAAACTTTTTTAAAACTTTCCATCCATGGAAGCATGACCATTTTTTCTAAATCTGCTGAAACGAAAACTGTTTTACAATCGTAGTCAGTGTTTGCATGTGCTTTATATAGATTTCTGGCGATTTTGGCCTTATTTATGTGATTTGACCATTTCTTGCAAACTGAGCACTCTGGGTTAAAATTTTCACTTTGGTGCTCATGAAGATTCATAACTTCGCAAATTTCACATTCTTCATGGCCCAGTTTTGTAAATCTAATGTTTTCTGCAAATAATATTTTTCTACATGCTTCATATCCACATTTGTGTTCTGGGTGTTTTTCTATAAAATCTTGATGCATAGAAACAATGGTTACATCGCTGATGGGCAGGTATTTCACGTAAGGAGCATGCTCACGTCGGTAGTGGGAAATGCTTGGATGAAACGTTTCGATATGATTTAATATCAATTGCCTATCAATTTTTTTGGCTGGAGGATTATGTCCCCTGCGGTCTTTATCTGGTCATATTGATCCTGGTCCAGTTTTGTGCAAAACATTAAAAATAACTCTGTCATTTTTTGGATGATATCCCAGTGTGGTTAAATAAATAATCTTACATACATCCACTGACATTCCACTGTCTTGAGTTAATTTGTAAGAAAAAGTTAAATTTCGTTGAGAATATCCAGCAGTTATAGTTCTCTTTTTAACTGACACTCGTCTACATGAATTTAAGATAAACTTTCTTTGATCATACCATGTTAAAGACCAAAAACTGTCATGAATTGATTGTCTTTGTTCTTCTTTTATTCATTTCTTGCACTTTTTGCTGCACGAATCTTTGCAGGCTTCTCTAAGTGGATGTTTTGTTATATTTTTAAGTTTAGACCTTTCTTTCCATGATATTTTTCTTCTTTTTCATATTTCTCTTTCTCTGTATTTCTTTTAAATTGAGTAATTCAATATCTTGCTCATCTTGAAATATATCTTGTAAAGAGTCATGCGATTGAATTTCTTCTGGATTTTCCACAACTTGCAAGTCGGGTATTATGTCCGAATTCTCATTATTACCGTCACTACGTTCATAAAGTACATTTTCCAATTGAGTCAAATTATTCTGGAGAATGGGTTCCTGAATTTCTTGAAAATCATTCCCCAGTGACAAATCTGAATGATCTTCAATCGTTGCAGGTACTCTAAAAAGATTAGTTAAATAAAAAAACAGTTTGAACAGTTATTTTTACGTCGAATTTAAAAATAAAAAAAATTTACATCCATTTTTAAATATGCAACTGAACAGTGTAATTGAAAAGTGTTAATATTTCTTATACACTACTTACCAAGGTTCTCTTCAAAATTAATAACTCATATTATATTTCCCAAATTTTGTGTCCACATTTCATCTCTGTTATTATAGGATTCCCCAATTTTGTCTGCATCTAATCCTACCAGTTCTGTCTGCATAGTAGGATTTACTGAAAATTGTAAGAATACATACCCATAATTTAAACCTATTTTTTAGTGCTTTTAGCGGACATAATATACTTAATTTAAAACATTTTCACAAGATTTTTACCTATGTTAGTACTTTCATTCTGCAAAATTATAAAGCTGTGTTGAGACGCTTCTTCGATAATATTGTAGGCTCCTCATGACATATTTCTTCCCCCATATTACTGGAATTTTTATTCATCGCCATTTGTAGAATCAATTCTGTTCTAAAAATAGCATTAATTATATTAACTTATGTGCGAAATTTGGTTAAGATCGATTAAATATTTTAAAAGCTATGACAAAAAAAAACAATTATTATTTGTAACTTGACACCCTGTACCCTTGCTATAAATCATTTTTGAGCAAAATTTTATTGAAAAAAATTTTTATTTATTTTACTTCTTCAAATCCACATAAATAAATAATTATCTCTTTTACACTTACCTTTTTTTGTCCATTTTCACTGTGAATTTACAACTACTTACTAACTAAAAAAACTAATCAACGCTCGTTGTCACTGTGCAAGTATGGCTGATTGAACACGAGGTATTATTTTTGCAAGGGCCGCAGACACTAAATAGTAAGGTTACAAACTGAACAAAACCACCTGATGCATCGCAAGAAAACAGCATCTATTTGTTTACCCAAAGAAACTGCCTACTTGTGTTGTATTATACACTTACTGCTTTTTTATGTTGTCACAAAAGTCACTTAATCCAACACAAGAAAGCAGCAACTATTTTTTTACAAAAAGATACTGCCTATTTGCTTTGTATTATATATTTACTGCTTTCTTCTGTTGTAAATGCTTTACTTATTTAAAAGACAGTAAGTATTTTTATATTTTTCTTACTAAGTAAATGATTTTACTGCTTTTTTGCATTGGTTTAGGATGTAAAATTTGCATATCTTTCCAGCAAAGCAAAAAAACGATTTTTACATTTTTTGACAGTCGCTGCCTTTCTCCATAGTTGGGCAGTATAGACCTGCACTTGTACTTGTACCAAGACTTGTACATATATTTGCCTAAAACTTACAAAAAATATATTCCAAAAATTTGTTTAGTCTGTTATTGTGATATTTGCAATAAAATTAAATTTAGTGTCATTAAAAAAATCAAGTCAGATGACAGTGTAGTATACAGGTGCAACATAAGTGATGACTTATGTTACTAATCTTAAGGGTTGATTCCTTGTGATTTTTTAAGTAAAAAAATTCATATAAACATTTATCAGGAGATGCATACTTTGCGAGATACAGAAAAAATGTTGAAGTACACAGAAAACAAACACATTTCAATCAGCTAATCATTTGTGACGGCATTGCAATTATTATTAAGGCCCAAAACCATTGTGTGTACTGAAATATGACAATGAAGAACAAGATATATAAAAAAATTAAGCGATCATAAGTGGCATTTTTAGTTGGGCAAAATGTAAGAGATATAAAATTAATTGACAGACTATAAAAATTTCAACAGACTCGGTACACATGTTTTTTTAAAAATTAATAAAAGATCAAAAATCAATTTAAAAAAAGTTTAACACCCTGTATCTGGAAAATAAAGCTTCTCCGGACATACATTTTTATAAACTTTTTTACTTAAAAAATTCCCTGGAATCATGTCTTAAAATTAAAGTCATTACTTATGTTACATCCTGTATATATGAAAGAATTAGTGAATATTTTTTGGTTAACTATTTTTGGCACAGCAATGGTCAGCCATATTTTTTCTTAATAGGATTTGGAGCCCTTGGAGAGAAAGGTAGGTAAGCTATATGTAATATATGTGTGATATATTTGGATTTGGTTTGCCTATCCTATATTAAGATTAATAATAAGCCATTTTTGAAATTTACTTTCTTAATGGAACAACATGAATGGGACTGTAATACACAGAAGCAAGTAGGAGCACCTCTGTTGCATTCTCTAACTTATTAAATTCTTTCATATTTTGTTTTATTGTTATTGTTTGTTTTATTTTTATTGTTGAGTTATATTTTAGTTCATTTACATTCTTTATTGTCTATTTTTGGTATAAATTTTAGAAAAAATGAACTTACAGTTAATTTAAAAATGGAATTTTAATTTTACTAGGGAGAGAGGGAGAGCTGCTTTTTTGTCCCTTTTTTAACTCAGAATCAAATCAATGTCCATTAACATCATGACAATGTATAGGAATTTTCAATAAAATAAAACTACAATGTGAAAATAGTCTAAAATTAGAAAAAAGAAAAAATTACTTAATCTAAATAACTAAATCTAGTCATTAAAACTACAGTTAAAGAACTCTGTCAATGACTCTGAGAGGTAACTTTTGTACCTGTGACAGTCAGGTAAAAGAGATGTATAATTTATCCTCATTTCAGGTTTTATAAAAATTAAAATCTCCACTTCTCATGTGGTTGGAAGGATTTTTTTGTACTTGACATGCACGCTGCAAGATATAGATCTTAACTATAGTTAGGATTTTTTTCTTTTTTAAAAGTACCACAACAAGTTTCTCTGGAGGAAAGTAAACACAGTACATATAATGAACACTTTTGACTTATTAGCATTCTCTCAATACTGGAGTAATCACTCCAAGCTAACAAGGCATATGAGAGAATGGAATGCACTGAGGCATAATAAAAAGCTTTTAAGTGTATATGCATCCACATGTTCCAGAAGCAGTATGATGGCATAATTGCTGCCTGAAAATCTATTGCACACAGATTTCTCTCAGGATCCCATAATAGATGTCCATGAATTACAAATCCTAAGAACTTGGCAGAGTCTTGTTGGATGAGGGTGCTTGATGACCTTCTTTTGGTGGCTTTTGAGACTGGTAGTCAGTACCCGAGACAACTGCTGACGTATCATCCACAATATAGCTATCATTAACCAGAAGGAACAAGTCAGTAATAAAAAGTAAATATAAAAAGGACCCAAGAACACTTTCAACACTAAATTTCAATCACAAATTCCAAAACGGCCTGGGTTTTACCTGAAAATAGCATTCAAGTCTTTTGTGAGCTGGAGTTCTTATACTAGATAAGACCTTAATTAGTAGTAAAGCATGATTAATAGTATCAAAGCCAGTGCTGAATCCACACTGATGTTATGACAGCATACCAAAAGCATCTAAAAATGCAACAATTCTTCTTTTAAAGGAGTTTTCGAAGATCTTTGAGAATACAGGCAGGAGAGCAATAGGGCTATAGTTACTCACTTCTGCTGTCTCCCTCGTTTTATGGAGAGGTGTGTTTAGGAAAATATCACATATAACAGCTGTTTAGGAAAATATCCAAACTGAAATGATAAATTATCACAGGATAGGTAAAGGCAGAGATAATATGATCAGCACATGCTAGCAATAAGGTATCTCATCTACTTCAGATAAATTGTTTCTAGAGGCAGATTTTATCCACTGATTAGACTTGCTGTGATATGCCTTGTGTTTGGTTACATAAGGAAAGCTCATATTAAACAAACTGAAGAGTGTCAAAGAAAGTAAGAAAATTTACTTTCAAAATCCAGTGTCTCAAGGGCTGACAGCCACTGTTCTTTGTAAATTAAAACAAGCTCACATTAAACAAACTGAAGAGTGTCAAAGAAAGTAAGAAAATTTACTTTCAAAATCCAGTGTCTCAAGGGCTGACAGCCACTGTTCTTTGGACGACAAGTTGGTAAGTGTAAGTTCACTCACTATAGAAAATTTGCCTAAATCAGGGCTTAAGTTTCCCATGTGAAAACCCAGAATCTGAATACAAGTTGAAAACAGTGCAGCTTTAGTGAATGTAATTTTAATCAAGGTACAGGATGATCCCTGAGTTGTAGAAGGTTGAGAAAGAATTTATTTAACACCTAAAGCTAAATGCGTCGACAATAAATGTACTGCTTTTCTACATCTGGAAATAAAATTATATTTAAAATCATCACAAAACGAATTAAAATATTAGGTTTACATAGAGGAATGGAAAGGATAGGTGCATAATTTTTATTATTGAATATACTGCAAACTATTGAGGTCAGAATTCGAATAATTGGTATTCAGAAAAACATTTGAGAACTTGAAGCCTGAGGGACATTGATAAAGAGAGGAAAAGAATTAGTGGTTTATGCTGAGCTACGACTTTCTACATGACAACTATTTCCTATATATTCCAATCAGAGATAGAATTTATATATATAGCGCAGTTATGATTAATGAGTTGCTTGTCAGGATCCAGGGATTCCTAGTTACCATAAACTAAATTGCCCGATTAAATGGGATCGTTCATGCACGTTAGTTAATAAAATACTTGCTACTTGTACTATTCGTGTCTGAACTATGGTAAGGAAAAGGGGAATTCGAGGATAGGTGGCGCAGAAGGTGAGATGGCGCAATGGTTTTACAGCGCCGCCGCTAACGTTAAAGGGGAGCGGCTGTGCTCTGAGGTACTTCAGTTCATATCAGGCATGCCACCGCACCGTTTGTGTTCATCGGTTAAATGTCTATTTAAATATCAATTTATACGTGATCCGTATAGTGCAAAAATATTTAAATTTAACAATAATTTGATTCACAGTATCGTGTCAGGTAAGTAAAAACATTTAAGTTTTGTTATATAACCTCAAAATAGCGCATATTTCAAAACGTGTTTAGTTTTTGAGGTGCGCCATCTCTCCTCTCACAAGGAGGATAGATGGTTAACTTATTTTTGAGGTAAGATTAATATTTATTTTTCTTTTCAGTATGCCCACCAAATACAAGCATACTGAAAGTTGTTCCAGGGCTAGTTGCACCGAATAACAGTTAGCCGACGCCATTCAAGCCGTTAAGGAAAATAGAATGGGTGTTAATGAGGCTGCTCGTAATTTTGGGGTACCGGCAACCACTCAACGAAGAAGAAAATTGGCAGACAATATGAAGAAAGGTCCTATTGGACCCTCCTCCACGTTAGGCGAAGCTGCTGAAAAAAAGTTGGCCACACATATCCTAAAACTTCAAAAAAATGGATTTTCTCCTACTCGAACTGATGTGCGAAGTATGGCTTTTAGATTGGCCGAACAGCTGGGTATTAAACATAATTTTAATAAGGAATTGAGATTAGCTGGCTGCAGTTATTTCTGCAGAGAAACCCAAGGCTGTCAGTGAGAAAAGCAGAAGGGGTCTCCATCGATCCTTGGGTATGAACAAAAAAGATGTTGAGACTTACTTTCAGCTGCTAGAAAGTACTATGACCGAGAATGATCTTATGAATAAACCTGGACACATCTACAATATGGATGAGACGGGTTTACAACTTAATAATAGGCCGGGGCATGTTATTGTTAAAAAAGGATCTAAAAACATCGCAAGTATCAGCTCCGGTGAAAAGGAAGAAAACAATACGGTTATAGCCTGTTGTAATGCGGAAGGCGTTTTTCTTCCCCCAACCTGCGTCATGAAAGGAAAAAACAAAAAGCAAGAGTTCGAGGATGGGATGCCTCCGCGATCCTTGGTTTATATGTCAGAAAGATGGGCTTATGTCAACAGTGACATATTTTTTCAGTAGCTCAAAGATCAGTTCGTTCCGAGAAAGCCGACAGGGACAGTTTTGTTACTGCTTGATGGTCATGCTTCAAACTGCAATAACGTTGAGATGCTAGAATACTGTACTGAACACAACATCATACTGCTTTGCTTTCCAAGTCATACGACGCAATTTTTACAACCACTAGATAGATGTTTTTTTAGATCGTTAAAATTAAACTACTACTCAGCTTGCGGTTTATATATTAAAAATAATCCAGGACGAAAGCTCACTAGATTACAATTTGGAAAGTTACTTGCTGAAGGATGGAACAAGTCTGCAACTGTAAATAATGGAACTTCGGCATTCTGCCATTTAATTATTCTGCCATCCCAGATGACGCCTATTTGACTGAAAATAGTATCGTACTTGAGGCTCCCGATGCAGGTGAAAATAAAATTCCAGATGGTAGTTCTCAAAGTTTTACCAAAGCTTATCTGATGATAATCAACAACCTTGCTGCAGTTGGCAGACTGAAGATGATTTTGTACCAGAAAAACAAAATGAATCGGTTATAGAAACTAATGCAAATACTCCCGTCAAAAGTACCCCTGGAAAAATGCTAGATATAATCTCACCCGTTCCAGTTGTTTCCGCTAACTTTAATTCGGTTCGCAAAAAGGAGCAAGCAGCTGGCGGAAATTTTAACTAGGTACAGAGACAAGAATTGGCGAAAAAAAGAACAAAGCGTCTAAAAAAACACAGAAAGTAATAAAGACCAGTAAATTAAAACCAGTTTTGAAGAAGCCAAAAGTAACCAAAAAGAAAATTGAGAGAGCTGCCAAAAGCGACTCATCCTCAGACGAAGATCTAGAGCCACCGACATTGGATGACTCTTCAGATGATATGGACGACGATGACCAAGCTTGCACCGGTTGTGGCGAAATATATTCCCAAACCACAAAATCTGACGACTGGGTTGATTGCTTGCGTTGCTCCAAATGGTTTCACGATTCCTGCTCCCAGTTTGTGAACTTTTGCCATGACTGTGGTGTGGTTGTATCCAAAACAAAGTGACATTTTGGCCAAAACACCTTTTTTTTTTCGTTGCGCCATCTCACCTCAACATCGTGGGAGAGATGGTTTTTGTAAACTATTTTTTTTTCTGTGAATTATAAGTTTTATTTTTTAATGCATTTAATTGCCTAATACATGTTTCTAAACTCAATAAAGATTCGTTAAAAAAATGAACAGTAGTTCTAACTCAACATGTTACCATGACATTTTAAAACCTGGGCCATCTATCCTCGAATTACCCTATCTGATTAACTTTTATGCATTTTGAAGGTCGGTCGCTTCAATTGCCTAAAAACTGCGTTACATTTTATTGTAAAAATCTGTTTACTTCCTCATATAAACCCGGCCAAGCGTAAAGAAAAAAATTAAATCTCGCCGAATTAATATGCAGTTGTGTTATTTATAAGATGGATTAGAGTTAATTTACTTTTTTTCCGAAACAATAAAAGCGTATAATAATTATTTTATATGATAGTATAGCAGGGCATAATAAGTAGTTAGGTCAATCTATGTTTAATTTTCAATAAGTTTGGTTAGCAAGCATATTACGCATATTTCTAAATGCTTACTGATATTTTTGTTTTAACTTAACTAGATAGTCATCGCTCGTATATTAATGTTTCTTTTAATGATTTTTATGGTAAAACTATTGAAATTTTTATCCAAATCAACAAGTTTTTATAGCCCAATGTAAATTTAATGCCTTCCTAATTAAAAAGTTGAACTGGTCAAGTTCGGGTAAACAACAAACCGTGTTTACTATCCCCGGAACCAGTTTGAGGCAGATGTTAACCAAAAATACTGAAATGATGAATATTTTTTAGGCAGTGTATTTAAATTTTTCATTATTGTTATGCAGGATCCAGTTATATTAGACTGACCACAGTTAATAAATACATTAACAAGACACTGGTTGTTGTTTCATTATTAGTTTTTCTCCTCTTTCTTTGGTGGTTCTGTAGTCAAAAAGTTGTTCGTGCGGTAAAAATCTCTAAAGTTGTATATTCTCATTTAATTCTGACTTCTTGACTGAGCTTTTAACATAAAGGAAGGACCATCACTTCACAAGCAGTTACATACGTTATACAGGTTATAAGGGTTACTTTTTAATTAAGGTGTCATTGAAGACTTTTTAATGAAAAACCTCATTTAATATTTTAATTGCAGTAGGTACATATGACTGATTTTTTTAATTGTCCAATGAGGGATAGGTAATTGTGTATCTCCTGTTGATTAAATGCAAACGATGATTATATTATACATAAGTCATACTACTGCTGATACCAAAAAGTTCAATAGAAAGTGGTCTGCAAGGAGATGCATTTATTTATTTCCAGTTATACATAAAAATACATTAACAATTAAGTCACTAATCTTATAAGATGACTTAAAAGCTATCATAAAAAAGTGTAATAGAAAAATCAAAAGTTAAACCAAGAAAACTAAATATAAATTTTAATAATCAGTGGTGAACAAAATATGAAAATATGGTCAACTAAAGCAGTTCCTTCAGTTTACATTGAACCTTTTGAATGACAGAAAGAGATCAACCTGACTAGATATCTCATTATAACGTGTTTGCACTACAGAAATTGGATTGGCAAGTTTTTGTAATAAGAACATTTGACTGTAATGTCGTTCAAGTTTCTGCTAAGCCCTTCTCACCATTGATCAAAAGTGATCACTGAAAGATGTAAAATGACATTCAGATCACTAACTTTTTCTACCCTATTGATATTATTCCCCTATAGGCAAAATTAAGAAAATTCTTCCTACGAGTAAAAGATTAAAATGCAGTTTTCTGATTAGAATGAATTCAACAAGGGGCCACTATGGGTGCCTCGTGCGGTATCTGTGACCACAATATCAGACGATTAAGATCCACCACTTTCACACATTGCAACCTTCCAAACAAAAGGCTCTAAATCCATGCAAGGAGAGACTCTCTAATACCCATTGACTACAATTTACCCAGTAAAAGTTTGTGGTTAATCTGGTCAAAGGCCTTACTATAATCGGTATATAAATTGTCTACTTGCCCACCATCTTTCATTGAATTGAGATTTACCTACACAAAAACCACGTTGATGGTCTTTAAGAGATTTAAGACGGGTCCACAGTATATCCAACTATGTCAAAATCTTAGCTATAGTTGATTGAATACACTCCTGTAATGCTCGATGTTATCCTTTGCTCTAGACCTATGAATTGGCTAAATGTAGCTTCTTTTTCAAAAAGTTAGAAAATATGCTTTAAAAAGAGACATATTGAAAAGTTTAGTAAATAAATTTTGGATTTGTGGATGTGCTTGTCACACTGATTGGTGAGCGGCATTTTGTAATGCAAAAGGTGATTTTGGTTGAAAAAACTCACTAAATTAAGTATGATTAACTCAATATGGAGAGTGGCAGTAACTTTGACACGGCAACAAATTGAAGCCAGTTTTTTATTGAATTGATTTTCTTATATTTATCAACAGTATTCAAGTCAATCAATTCATTTCTAATAGTAATCAAGTCAAGGTATATTTATTAAACTGTAGAATATACGTATATCATATACGATTCTGTTTACAAAGGGAGAAAATTTCGGGATTTAAAAAAATTGATACGGGATTTACATATCTAGTTTCTAAACTCGATTACTATACCTCAAATATTTGATGAAATTCTTCTGAAGAATCACTGAATTTCGTCCATAATATCCAATTTAATAACGCTGTTTTTATAATAAATATTTTCATATAAAATTATATTAAATTTAAATAGAAAGTGTTAATAAATTAAATATTAAATATATATTTTGTGCAAAAACAGTGTTTTTTATTAACACAACCCTTACCCCCCCACCTACCCCAAACATTTGCCCGGTAAGAAATTCTTTTGAAAAATCACTGTTTTTCGCCCGTAATAACCAATCTAATGGCACTGTTTTTGTATGAAATATTTATTACTATACATATATATATAAATATATCAATTTTAAATAAACAAACTGTCTTGTTAGATTAAATATTAACGACGAAACCAGCTGATATTCATGCGTATTATTTTGGAAAACAATGATTTTCAAAAACAGTTTCTTACTGGTAAATTGTGTGGGGCGGGTGGGGGGGTAAGGGTAAAGTTAATGAAAAAGGTGTTTTTTTTTCAGAAAAGAATTTCCTGAGAAAAAAGTGCTTTTTCAGAAAATTATAGGTGATAAAACAATCTATAATTTTTGTATCTATACTGTTTTCACATAACCTAAGTAAATTTGCTCAAAATTTAACAAGGTTTCAAAAAATAAAATTTATTTTAGAAAAATGCATTTTTTTTTATTAAATAATATTTACGATTGGTAAAAATTAATTGTTTTTTTTGTACGTCGAAAAATGCCTCCTGATGCATAAAACACATTTGAAAATTCGAAAATTCTACATTGGTAGTAAAATTATTTAAAAAAAATCTCATTCTATTAAATGCATTATATAAACGTCTTTAAATAGTATACAATACACCATACTTTTACGTTTAACTTTTATGAAATAATAAATATGTTGTGTTGCTTGGGAAGTTTCAACTTATAATAACTGATGTTCTGCATCCGGAAATCTTTACAGTCAAGTCCTGGTCCCGACAATATCACATACAGCATGTTGCGAAATCTTCCTAATTCTGCCAAACAATTGTTAATTAAAGCCTTTAATAGTGTTATTATTGATGTAGAAAGTATTAATTCTAAGTCAGCAATAGTTTTAATTAATAAGCCGGGTAAACCTGGTGAATTCAGACCAATAACTTTGTCCTCATGTATTAATAAAACGAATTTTAAAAAGTCGTCTGGAGTGGTGCTGTGAGTCCAAATGCATCTTTCCGACCTATCAGTTCGGCTTTCGTAGGGGTAAGAGTGTTAGCGATTGCTTAGCACATCTTGTTTCAGACATACAACAAACATACTTAGAAAATAGTTATTTGGGAGCATTATTTCTTGATATTCAAGTGCTTATGAAAATGTTAATCTTTACATCCTGTTAGAAAAGCTTATTGGTTTAGGTGTTCCTGAAGGGTTTGCTCATAATCTTATTAATTTATTTACAAACAGAAATATTACCATAAAAACTAGTTATAATACAACAGATTATAGGACAACATCTGCAGGCCTACCTCAAGGTTCGGTCTTGAGCCCCTTACTTTTTAATCTTTATACAGCTGATTTTCACAAGCTGCAAATAAGATCTAAAATATTGCAATTTGCAGACGATTTTTGTATTTATTGTACAGCATACGATATGCCAGCTTGTAAAAAATCAAATAATTTTAAGTAATACTACCCTTCCATGGATAAAAGAACTAAAATACCTTGGTGTATATTTAGACCAAAAATTGACATGGAATACCCATATAAATTATATCTTACAAAAAGCTGAAAAGAGCTTGAATATTTTAAAATCAGTCACTGCCCGAAAATGGGGCTCGGATCTTAAGACATCTTTAATGTTCTATCGAGCATTTACTAGATCGTTGCTGGATGACGGCTCAATTTTTTATGGTTCTGCTACTAAAACGAGACTACTAAAGGTTGATCGTATACAATATAGAGCTTTGAGATTAGTCACAGGCGCCTTAAGATCCACGCCGATTGAAGCATTACTGGCAGAGACTAATGAGCTACCATTAGAGATAAGACGAAAAACTTTAGCAGAAAAACTTTTGATTAAAAATGTGCAATATCGGAATAACCCACTAATAGCTAAAATACACAAACTGGGTATGTCTAATTTAACTAATAAATATTGGTTGAATAAAAACAGTCCTCCATTGGCCGAAGGTTATACTGAAGTAAAATACCTCCATCAATTCATTAATGAAACAAATATACTATGGATGTACGAATTAGCTTTTGGGGTTAATTTTTTTGACCCCACAATAATATTTCCTACATTTACGAACTGTCATAAGGCCAATCAAACTATTCTTAAGGATACTTTGAGTAAATTTCAAAATTACTTAGAAATATACACAGATGGATCAAAAACTGTTGATGGTACAGGTTGTGCCTTTATTATTCCGAAAATTAATATTAAAAGAAAATACAAGTGTGAGGGTTATGCTTCTATTTTTACTGCAGAGGCATTAGCAATATTAAAGGCCCTGGAATTTATTAGTGATGCTAACATAATTTCAAACTTTTTAATACTTTTTGATTCAAAATCACTAAAAAATGGACATAATTTTAAACACCCAGTTATTTTTAAGATTCGAGAAGCTATCAGTAATCTTGATAAACATAATACTAAGGTAGCATTCATTTGGTTAAAAGGACACACAGGATTGCTAGGAAATGAATTGGCAGATAAAGAGGTCAAGGAAGCAATTAAGACAGATAGGATTCTTTCCAAAGTACACTTTAGTGATATAGTTCCAATTATCCGGAAGAGGTCTTCAGAAACTTGAAAAAGAAAATATTTTGCATATTTAGCAAATACTTCAAATACATACACTTCAATAAAAGCGTCCCTTAGCAGTTATAGTATGGTTTCCAAATGTAACTTTCGAAGATATTTGACAACATCTTTCTTCAGATTTCTAGTGGGTCATGGTAATTTTAATAAATATTTACATAAATTAGGAATAAATGACTCATATATATGTAACTGTGACAACCAGTCAATTGATGATTTGAACCATATTTTATTTGAATGTAAAAATAATATGGACGCAGTGATGTTTCTGCATAATAAATTGAAAGAGCTTGGCTTGCTTCCTATGTGTCATACTTCACTTATGGCAAACGTAATTGCCGACGATAGAATGGAGTCTATTTTCATAAAATAATTGTCCAAAAGGAAAATATAACTTGAACGTATATGCACTAGTTAATAATTTTAGTTACTTAGAGATCCTTTTGTTTTTTCCCTATTGTTTACCTACCTATCCGAGCCCCCCTATGTTCTGTTTTAAAAAATGTCCTGCATTGGCTCCAGGACGAGAAGCGTGTGACCCTGTCTAAGATCCCTAGTATTAATCTTTCTTGCACTATTCCTTTTTTTGTACTCTTTTTATTAGATACAATGTCATACTACCCAATAGTATAATTATTTAAATACTATATTAGCAACCTGTTTTATTATGAATGAGTTCCTATATTGGAACACGTGACTAAATGTGCCAAGGCCAAAAAACGAAAAAAAAAAAACTGATGTTTAAACCGAAATCTTTAGCCTCAGCAAGATTGTCAAGTGAAGAGAACGTTTGTTTGCATCACTGTAAATATTGTATCTAACGTTAATACTGGGTCATTGCTATGGATCTTGGCAAGGTCTTCGATTATGTCAATCACAGTATCTTGATTTAAAAACTAGCAAAGTAGAACTTTTGTCCAGAGAGCATTTGTATTTGTAACAATTTCATGAGATAAAATCAAGGCTGTGAGTATCAGGGATGTCTTCTGGAGAGAGAGTCAATATTAGACTCTCATGGAGATCGGTGCTTGATCCTTTTACATCTATATAAATGATCTGCCAGACATTGATCCTAATTCAAACTCTACTCTACTCTTTGCGGATGATATCACTGTCGCCAATGTAGGAAGGACAATTGTGGAGGTGCTAGAAAATAGTTCAAATGGAGACAAAATCGGGTCATTACAGTTAGGACATTAGTATACTAACAATACCTAAAATTTTATTATCATTATTGAATTTTGAGCGATTTTTGAACAGAGAGATACAACTGCGTCCAAGTATGCTGAACACAATAAAAAATCCTTTTCTTTTAATAAAGATATAGTTCTTTCATTCAACCTTTTTATTCCAGTACAAATGATCGATATCGTTTATTATCAGATAAGGGAAAATCTGATGCGAAGAATGATCATATTCTACATAACACATACTTTTGGTAAAACAAAAACTTGAACTGCATGATAAGAATTGTATGTTCAGTAGACAGATTGAAGAGCGTAAATGGGACATAAAGACTTCTTTACTTCCTGAGTTGCTATCAGCATTCTTCACCCTACAGTACCATCAGCGTTTCGCAATCGATCTAGTTTTTTATTCGTAAGTGTAAAAAGTAAATCCCCCTCATAAAATTTACCATGTTACCCTTGTTACAAGTCATTACTCGCTAAAATAAAAAAAAATGCATCTAATTAGTGCTAGCATACACATACACCATCATTTATACGGCTTCGTCGATAAAATTACTTACATTAACTTACTGATAACCCGGGTTAATCGTGGGTTATTGACATTCTTGCAATGATTAATTTGTTTATGTAAAGGACAATTAGGAATTACAATAAGAAGCTGTGTAGTAGATAAATATATTCTTTACAGTTTCTCAATTTATTGAGACGTAATTAGGAAATATTCCGTATGGTTTTCGTACTTGCTCCAAAGAAACCACCAGGATATTATAACAAATATTCGATAGTGTATTGATGAAAACTTAAATTTTTTCATTTACGAAAGACAAGAGGTATCTATTTAAGTTTATGCAACTTAATGATTGTAGTTAGTATAGAGTGTAGAGTGTAAGTTCATTTATCTGACGTTTTTAGTACAACTAGTAATTTGGCAAGTAAATATAATTTTATCCCCGATATTAGCCAAAACATTTACTTATACGTTTTACAACAAATCTGTAATTGTTGTTAGTCCAGTATACGATCAACTGGGTTGGTCGAAGGGTCATTTTATCTAAGTCGATCTTGCATGGACTTCTCTAAGGCCTTTGATAAAGATTTTAATAGCAAAAATAATGAGTTACATAACCATACCAACCCAGAAAACAAGAAAATACCTGGTTTGACCTTTCTTGGATTTCTAGCGTTAATAGGTAGATATACAGGATCCTATTTGTGTCCTAGTTTGTTGACTCAACAAGCGCACCAAATTTTTAACGCATTACAGATGTTTGAACTGAAAAAGCCTTTGACAGCATAAATTATCAATTTCTCTTCGAGAGCAGTACCCTACTCTAATTAGAGCGTATCTAACTCGTATAAATCAAACCTCAATAGAAGTGAGTATTACTCTAAGATTTGTACAAACAAGGGGTATATCAAGGCTTTTTCTGTTTTAAGAAGATTGTTTAATCCGTTTGTGATGACAAATATAGATCCCTTATGTGTGAAAACAATTGACTGCTTGATATATCCAGAGGCCAAAGCATTTTCTTTATTTTTACAAACTTCTAGATTTCTTTCATGCATGAAAAACAATATTTTATTTGCCAAATCAATAAGGTAAATCATATAGGTACACAAAATAAAGAGAAGTCGTTCACGAAGTGGAACAAAGTAGTGTATGAAATGTATGTAAAGAAAAACCCACGACAGGCTTGTTGGTTCTTTAGCAAAACAGGGTGTCGTCTGTACAGTGGGATATAGTTAGGATTATTTTCTTGATATTAATTTTTATAAAATAGACATTATTGTAAGAATTCAGATCTTATATATATGACTTCTACATAGCATGAAAAACAAGTAATAAAATGCGTGTGTTTTTTATATTTATATATATTCGATATTAATAAGTCTAAAAACTAAAATGATAAATCACACTAAATGAAGAAAAAGAAAACTAAAATGATAAATCACACTAAATAAATCATCACTAAATGAAGAATGATCATATTCTACATAACACATACTTTTGGTAAAACAAAAACTTGAACTGCATGATAAGAATTGTATGTTCAGTAGACAGATTGAAGAGCGTCTTTTTGTAATGCAAAGGATGATTTTAGGTGAAGGAACTCCTGAATGGAGCGTACTAAGTTAATAATGATTAACTCATTGTGAAAAAGATTGTTGCAGTATCTTTGACATTGCAACAGATTAAAGCTATTTTTTTTATTGAAGGGCCTTAAGTAACTCAAATTTCAACCGATTTTTAAATCGAAATCTTTAGACTATGTTTTCCATGGTAGTGTCCAAGTGAAGATAAGGTTGATGGGCATCACACCACCTCTTTATTATTTTATTGACTTTATATTCCGGAGAATCAGTTTTATTCTTTATTTCTAAAGCGATTAACTAAATATTAGGCGACAAGCTCCCTTGGGATCCTCTGGATAGGTTTTCACCGTCAAGGTGTCAGGATTTTACTTGGGTCTGGTGAAGTTTGATATTGGTGTCTATTAAGTCCTTCTAGGGCAATGGGACATAAAGACTTCTTTACTTCCTGAGTTGCTATCAGCATTCTTCACCCTACAGTACCATCAGCGTTTCGCAATCGATCTAGTTTTTTATTCGTAAGTGTAAAAAGTAAATCCCCCTCATAAAATTTACCATGTTACCCTTGTTACAAGTCATTACTCGCTAAAATAAAAAAAAATGCATCTAATTAGTGCTAGCATACACATACACCATCATTTATACGGCTTCGTCGATAAAATTACTTACATTAACTTACTGATAACCCGGGTTAATCGTGGGTTATTGACATTCTTGCAATGATTAATTTGTTTATGTAAAGGACAATTAGGAATTACAATAAGAAGCTGTGTAGTAGATAAATATATTCTTTACAGTTTCTCAATTTATTGAGACGTAATTAGGAAATATTCCGTATGGTTTTCGTACTTGCTCCAAAGAAACCACCAGGATATTATAACAAATATTCGATAGTGTATTGATGAAAACTTAAATTTTTTCATTTACGAAAGACAAGAGGTATCTATTTAAGTTTATGCAACTTAATGATTGTAGTTAGTATAGAGTGTAGAGTGTAAGTTCATTTATCTGACGTTTTTAGTACAACTAGTAATTTGGCAAGTAAATATAATTTTATCCCCGATATTAGCCAAAACATTTACTTATACGTTTTACAACAAATCTGTAATTGTTGTTAGTCCAGTATACGATCAACTGGGTTGGTCGAAGGGTCATTTTATCTAAGTCGATCTTGCATGGACTTCTCTAAGGCCTTTGATAAAGATTTTAATAGCAAAAATAATGAGTTACATAACCATACCAACCCAGAAAACAAGAAAATACCTGGTTTGACCTTTCTTGGATTTCTAGCGTTAATAGGTAGATATACAGGATCCTATTTGTGTCCTAGTTTGTTGACTCAACAAGCGCACCAAATTTTTAACGCATTACAGATGTTTGAACTGAAAAAGCCTTTGACAGCATAAATTATCAATTTCTCTTCGAGAGCAGTACCCTACTCTAATTAGAGCGTATCTAACTCGTATAAATCAAACCTCAATAGAAGTGAGTATTACTCTAAGATTTGTACAAACAAGGGGTATATCAAGGCTTTTTCTGTTTTAAGAAGATTGTTTAATCCGTTTGTGATGACAAATATAGATCCCTTATGTGTGAAAACAATTGACTGCTTGATATATCCAGAGGCCAAAGCATTTTCTTTATTTTTACAAACTTCTAGATTTCTTTCATGCATGAAAAACAATATTTTATTTGCCAAATCAATAAGGTAAATCATATAGGTACACAAAATAAAGAGAAGTCGTTCACGAAGTGGAACAAAGTAGTGTATGAAATGTATGTAAAGAAAAACCCACGACAGGCTTGTTGGTTCTTTAGCAAAACAGGGTGTCGTCTGTACAGTGGGATATAGTTAGGATTATTTTCTTGATATTAATTTTTATAAAATAGACATTATTGTAAGAATTCAGATCTTATATATATGACTTCTACATAGCATGAAAAACAAGTAATAAAATGCGTGTGTTTTTTATATTTATATATATTCGATATTAATAAGTCTAAAAACTAAAATGATAAATCACATGTAAACTGTATCAGAGGCAGCACTATTTCTGTGTTGTGACTGGAATACAAAATGAATGGCCAGATCGTTCACTGTGAACGCATATACTGCTACGAAAATGGCTATGATTGGAACTTATATTTAATATTATAGAAGAATGTAATTGTCCTTATGCGATATTGAATAATTATTAGGATAAGATATTTTCATGACATCAATTATGGAGTTCTAGTGCCAGGAAGTGTTCATGGTACTAGAACTTCATTTGTAAATTGGACAAGTACAAATTCGACAGAATAGGAAAGGGATCATTGGGGGTATCTGCAGTTGAATCTATAAATCGACTAGATACATGTATGTTATAAAGTTACCAATATCTGATGTAAATATGGTAAAGAGATACAAATACTATATTACTTCGGGAGAGAAACTAAATACAAAATACAATTAAACTTAAAGGAATTAATTAAATTATTCTTTCAGGCAACTGAACTTGAAAATGTTACTATGTTGTGTTTCTGTCTGAGGGTTCGGTGCACTGAAGTCCCTCAACAAAACAAAAAAACATATATGTTAATATAATATTTTAGGTGATGAATTATATACAATGGACATCGAATTATAATGTGGCTTATAAAAGTGGCAATATTACTCGTCCTCCATCATGTTTTGAATTTTCACAAGGATAAATATGTAAGTGCTTAAACTCATGAATAGTTGAATTAAAAAAAAATGAGAGTAGCCTAGCAACATTATACATGTCAGAAATGACAAATGCGTCAGGAATTTCAAGGAATATTTACACTGGACTGATTTTAAGTTACTCACCATACATATCCGGATTAAGGTAACCATCGCCTTTTCGTTTCTGAACGCACCCTTAATTTTCCGGCATGACACAAGTGGCACACCGTACGACGTCTCGAAGGTCAGCGAATCTTCCGGAATTAAGGTCAGCCGATTATGTAAGGAGCCGCGTCGCCGCTGTGTGTCAGTTCAGTGCAGTACAGTTAAGAATATTGGAGCGGTATAAATAAATACAGTGAATATAAATATTTGTAGTGGTTGTAAGTGATCGTATTTAGTAGTGTAACTGTAAATAAATTGGTTAACTATTTTTGTGCAATTGAGCACCTAATGAATGGGAAAAATGCTGCTATATGATATTTTCTATTGTAGACCAGTACTTTTAGATATTTAAAGTTATTGTTTATCATCGTAATAAGTATATAGTTAGTAAGATCCTTCTTGTCTGATTTTTTTAAAAAATAGGACTCACCTTTGAACCTTTCCAAGCCATAGGAATGGACTGATTGGACAGGCAAAGGTTGGTTAAAAAGGTAAGTAGCTTGCAGAGAACCAGCGCATAATTTCTTAGGAAGAAAGATGGTATCACATCTGGTTCGCAAGATTTTTGTTTTTCAGTTATTTCAGTGTATCATAGACCTCGAAGGTCAGCGAATCTTTCGTAATTAAGGTCATCCGATTATGTAAGGAGCTGCGTCGTCGCTGGGTGTCAGTTGTCAGTTCAGTGCAGTACAGTTAGGAATATTGGCGCGGTATTTAAATCTGACATAAATAAATACAGTGAATATGAATATTTGTAATAGTTGTAAGTAATCGTATTTAGTAGTGTAACTGTAAATAAATTGGTTAACTATTTGTGTGCAATCGAGTATTTAATTTACACCTAATGAATGGGAAAAATGCTGCTATATGATATATTCTATTGTAGACCAGTACTTTTAGATATTTAAAGTTATTGTTTATCATCGTAATAAGTATATAGTTAGTAAGATCCTTCTTGTCTGATTTTTTTGAAAATAGGACTCACCTTTGAACCTTTCCAAGCCATAGGAATGAACTGATTGGACAGGCAACGGTTGGTTAAAAAGGTAAGTAGCTTGCAGAGAACCAGCGCATAATTTCTTAAAAAGAAAAATGGTATCAATTCTGGTTCGGAAGATTTTTCAGTAATTTTAGTGTACCATAAAGACAAATATCAATGTGTCTTTCTGGGGCTCGTATACAATAATTGGGTGTCAGCCCTGCATTTTTATTTTAATTGGTGTGTCAGGCGGGGCGCGCCTTAGATATTATAGATAGATAGATATTATAGCCGTTTAGATACTATATAATAATAGTAAGGAGCGACTACATTCTGTGTTAATTTTTTTTTAAATTGTAATTCAACAATTACATGAAATAATTACGTAATAAATTAATGACAAATAACTGGATAATTTTGGGTAGAGAGTGCCTACCTTGTCTACTCGTACGCTTCGCCACTGGTTGTAAGTGATTGTATTTAGTAGTGTAACTGTAAATAAATTGGTTAACTATTTTTGTTCAATCGAGTATTTAATTTACACACTACTGAGCGGGGCAAATGCTGCAATATAATATATTCTATTTTGGACCAGTACTTTTAGGTATTTTAAGCTATTGTTTATAATCGTATGAGGTCTATAGTTAGTGATATTGACTTTTGAACCTTTCCAAGCCATAGGAATGGACAGGCAAAGGTTGGTTAAAAAGGTGAGTAGCTTGCCAGAGAACCAGAGCATAATTTTTTAAGAAGAAAGATGTTATCATATTTGGTTCGCAAGATTTTTATTTTTCAGTAATTTCAGTGTATCATTAACCTCGAAGGTAAGCGAATCTTCCGGAATTAAGGTCAGCCGACTATGTAAGGACCCGCATCGCCGCTGGATGTCAGTTCAGTGCAGTGCAATTGAGAGTATTGGCGCGGTATTTAAATCGGGCATAAATAAATACAGTGAATATAAATATTTGTAATAGTTGTAAGTGATCGTATTTAGTAGTGTAACTGTAAATAAATTGGTCAATTATTTTTATGCAATGAGTATTTAATTTACACCTAATGAGCGGGAAACACGCTGCAATATGATATATTCTATTGTGGACCAGTACTTTTAGATATTTTAACTGATTGTTTATAATCTTAATAGATCTATAGTTAGTGATATCTTTCTTGTCTGATGAATGGACTGATTGGACAGGCAAATGTTGGTTAAAAAGGTGAGTAGCTTGCAGAGAACCAGAGCATAATTTCTTAAGAAGAAAGATGGTATCATATCTGGTTCGCAAGATTTTTGTTTTTCAGTGATTTCAGTGCATCATAAACCTCGACGGTCAGTGAATCTTCCGGAATTAAGGTCAGCCGATTATAAAAGGAGCCGCGTCGCCGCTGGGTGTCAGTTGTCAGTTCAGTGCAGTACAGTTAAGAATATTGGCGTGGTATTTAAATCGGGCATAAATAAATACAGTGAATATAATAAATATTTCTAATAGTTGTAAGTGATCGTCTTTAAACTCAAACTCAAAAATGCTTTATTGTCAATATATACATAGAAGTTGTAGACAAAGCCAATAGACAGTAAATTAAATGAATAAAAACGAGAAACTAATTTAAAATAAAATAAAATTATATAAAACTTTGAAAAATACTTAAATGCTAATCATTAAAAAATTCACTTAAACTATAGTACGCTTTACTAGCAAGAAATATTTTCGTCCTTGTACGTAGGCTTTTTTCAGTCTTAAGTTGTCTTATTTCTAGTGGAAGTTTATTAAACAGCTTTCTACCTCCATATATGATAGAGCTACGGACAAGTTCAAAATGAGGAATGGGTAGCCTCAACAAATAATTTTGTCGCGTAATAAATTTTATTAGGAAGAAATTTTGATGAGACTGGATTACTAAAAATTTGAAAGATAAGTATATTTTATTTTTAATTTAATTTAATTTTACTTTAATTACCTTGATAACGGTAGTAGATATAACTACCGAAACGTTGGTTCAAATTAGGTATTTTTAAAAAAAGTAGGTCTTCTTGTTGTTTTTTATCGTTTTTTAATTATAATATTCATAACAAAGTTAGGTAGGATATTGAAAAGAAGAAACGAGCTCAGAGATTAATAGATTGAACCTCAGCTCTTAGGTATATAAAAAAAAAAATCTATTATACCTCAAGTAAATTATTGTATTTAAAACTTATTGAACTTAAATTAAATTAAGTATATCGAACGGTATCGTTACAGATTCAAGTTCATATTTCTTTTAAATACGTGAATAAGTCTATTTTCTTCTTCTTTTCAATAATTGTTGAGCGTGTGAGATAAAAATTTCTAAATTGATTTTTGCTATAAGTGACGTAATACCCAATATAATAAGTAACTCATAAATTTTATTGTCTATTAATTTTTGAATTTGGGATTTAATTTCAAGATTTCATGGCTGGTGGCAGTCTATAGGATTTTACGTAGATAGGCCTATCACTTGGTGCGTATGATGTGTTTGGTTTGACTCGTGAAAGTTAAGTCACAGTCTTCGTGGTACATGATGTCTAAATTCTTGATAAAGGGGAATAATTTTTGATTTTTCTATTGAAGATAGATGGTCTAGTCTAAGTTGGGAGTTTGGGTTAAACTTTTACTCTTCCAAAAAATGTTTTGTTGCTGCTCCGCTGCTGAATCACCAAATTGTGTAGTGTCTCTGCTGCTGGGAACAGCAAGGGTTAATTGTGGACTGTATTTTTTTTATAGTTGAATTAACCAAACAAGTCCATCGTGAACCATTTCTTTATTTAAAAAAATGTACTTAATATGCAAAGAAAGTGGAGGGCTTATTTGACGGCGTTAGTTAGTCGTTGACAACAACGTGACTTTTTTTTCTGTCTGTCAAAAACGATTCAGGTGTTTTAATTAACGTAAACCTTAACATGCCCAACCATAACAGTGCATCTAATGGTACCCGATATAGTTTTCACGGATACAATGCGCACAACACCATCATTCCCTGGATAAAGGGTATTATTAACGCGACCTAAT
Source organism: Anthonomus grandis grandis (assembly GCF_022605725.1). Taxonomy (NCBI): domain Eukaryota; kingdom Metazoa; phylum Arthropoda; class Insecta; order Coleoptera; family Curculionidae; genus Anthonomus; species Anthonomus grandis. The sequence goes on along the minus strand of NC_065561.1, from coordinate 14,060,721 downwards.
TTCCACTTAAACAGTAGCAAGTGATTGTCTTTGATAAGAACCATAGTCCCTAATTGAATGTTCGGTTGGTTCTTCTTCCATTTAAGTCTAGTTTGCAAATTACAAATATACTCTTTGGTCAAGCGCGACCAGAATTGTTGTCTTAGAAGTTCTAATTGCTCAAAATTAGATAATCTATAGTATTCTGTAAATCAGGGTGAATAACAGATTGAAGTGATCGCCCAATTAAAAAATGTGCTGGGGTGAGCACTTGCAAATCATTTGGATCTGTCGAGAGTGGCGTTAAAGGTCGTGAATTTAGAATAGCTTCTATCTGGGTAATTACTGTGTAAAGACCTTCGAAAGTCAATATTGTGTTAAATAAAATCCTTTTTAAGTGATGTTTTGCCGCTTTAACACCAGCTTCCCACAAACCACCATGATGAGGAGAATATGCTGCAATAAAATGCCATGAAACTTCAAAAGATGATTCTAGATTTTCCTTAAGTGTTGGTGAATTGCTTTTTAGGAAGGTACCTAGTTCCTTCAAATAATTGCATGCACCTACAAAATTAGTACCATTGTCAGAATAAACATTCAATGATTTACCACGTCTTGCAATAAATCTCTGAAAAGCTTCAAGAAAGGCCCACGTGCTTAACTCAGTAACCAGCTCCAAATGGATCGCTTTTGTTGTTAAACAAATGAAGAGTGCTAAATAACATTTGCTGATCTTGCAACCACGTCCCTTTCGATCCTTTATTTGAAAAGGTCCAGCATAGTCAATGCCAACATCAGAGAACGGAATTCGAGGACTGACTCGGGAACTTGGAAGATTACCCATGATAGGGTTAGGTGAAGTGGGATTGAAACGAAAACAAATGAGGCACTCTTTGATAATTCGCTAGTAGCGTAAGTGTAAATAAATTAGTTGAGTATTTTTGTGCAATCCAGTATTTAATTCACACCTAATGAGCGGAAAAAACGCTGCAACTTGATATACTCTATTATGAATCAGTACTTCTAGACATTTTACAAAGTAATGGGTCTGTAACTAGTAATATTTATTTTGTCTGATTTTTTCTTGAAAATAGGACTTTTCAAGCCATAGAAATGAACTGGTTGGATAGGCAAAGGTTGTTTAAAGAAGTGAGTGGCGTAAAGTAATAAGAAGGCATTTTGAGAAATGTCAGTGATAGGATAATAATAATGTAAACAATTTGATTTGTGTCTCATTTATCAGCGATGTTTTTATATAATAATAAATAGCATTTGGGATTTCAGTAGAACCCGATCGTTTAGTAGTGCTTAAGTATGACCAAATGTTGTTCTGCCTGGTGTACACATTGTTTTTGTGAGACTTCAATGTCTCAGCAAATTTCAGACCGAATTGTGGAATAATCCTGATAGACCGTAATGCCAATATGCTTTTTATACCGCGAATGAAGTTTATGTTGAAATGTGATAAATTCGCTCATAAATATGCTGAACGGGTAAACAGAAGAAGGAACCTCAATTTATTACCGGGAGAAAGGAGGAATCTTATCAGGGTCAAATAATACCGAACAGGAGTATTGCAGACTTGAAGACCAGTGCAAATTCCTTTTTCTTAACCATTCAGGCAGCCCTAAAAAACCACAGCAATGATGATTTCCAAACTCTCGTAATCCTCCTCAAAATATGCCAGGAATACATGGTGCTATTTACGTGTGTTGCCTACAATATATCTATTCAAAATATTGTTAATAAAAACCATTTAATCAATCATAATAAATGTCTCAATAACTCACTGAAAAACAAAAATTATTTTTGAGCCTAACCAATACTTTGACCCACTGCTTGAGGTGATTCGCTGACGTCAAACCGGAGCCAAACAAACAGCCTTTTAATAAAAAGTGTTCTATTTCCAGGCTCTCCAAACACTGAATATCCTTATTACGGTTCAGTGGGTTATGATTCCAAACACATTCGGTCGAATCTGGTTTAGATTTCGATCCAAAATACCAATCAACTGTTGTTTGTTTCTATAATTTTAGACGTTTTTGTTTGCTTTTATTTGAAAACGATACTGAATGGTCTTGATTCGCTAATTAGAGAAAAAAGCGGGAGATTGCAAGGATAAGATTGAGTGGTTTATTTAAATGTTGTTCTCGTATGTTTTTAAAATATTCATTATGGGGGATCCCCTTTGTTATTGCTTTCGGTTTACTAATACATATTTTTTTTAGAGTTTTATTAATAGCTTCTTATTAAGAATTTCCGATTCCCGCGTTTGCGTCAACGTTATTATTTTTCTCAATGTCGTCTTTTTACTTGAAAAAGTATAATAGTAATATGTACTTGATCGATATAGCGTTAAAATATTAAAAAGCATCGGACCTTTTATCACGTTTCAGGTTTTTGGAAGAACAGTTGAAAGGTGACCTCGAAAGTGAACTTAGTGTTGACATTCAAAGTTATTTTAAGGTCAGTTTTTATGCATCAAGGTCATTTGATTAGAAGACTTCAATAATCATTGTAGCCTACTTTACTTTTAAATTTTGCGATAGTTGTTAAAAAAACAGAAATAAATACATATGCTTTCTGCCTTTGAGCATTATAGTATGAGCGCCATCTAGTTTTGGCGCAGTATATTCAAGTTCATCAGTAACTAATAACTGTCAAAGGTTTGCTGTGAATAAGAAGTCGAAAGAACATTAGCAGTCTAAGTGATAAGTGGTCATTTACTTTTAATATTTACACATGACTGTTATAAAAATAAAAATCACAAATAAACTATCTATATACAATAAATTTATATATAATATAATATAACTATCAGAAAAACATCTAGCTTTATGTATCGAACCTTTTAAAGATGGGTAAATACAAAATGTATCTACTGAATATCTACCTTTCGCCAAAGTTGTATACTCATTTATAAAGAATAAAGAACTTAAATCTCATTGAGAGAGGTGGTTTACAGATTTTATTTTTGTTAAAAAAAATATTTTCACGGCAACAAAGTAATGAAGTTAAATAAATGAAACAAATAAATGACAAGTGCCCTTGCTGCTACTGGAGACTGGTGTAAAAGGTACTTACAGTACTCCTATGGGAATCTTACATCCAAGTACATATGGGGTACATGAAAGGTAATGGTATGGAACGGTAGGGAATAGGGACTCTAAAAGAAACACGTGGAATCTAAGTATAGTGTCCACAGAAAATCGATTATAAAAAGTCATTACCTAGCAGAAACAACGTCTTAAAGAACTATGAAACGAAACTACATGTACCCCTAAAAATTAGGGCTTCAGCTTTGTTATGCTGTATGCTGGCAATCTGTAATACAGCAAGCCCAGAGAAGGATTTGTAGATTTGTGTAATTAGGCTATAATTTGTTTTGTTATTTATTTTATATTGAAAGATTACATTTCATTTATTATTTTAATAAGCAACCCACAAAAGTTACAACGCTACATTATTCCGCGGTCCTAGAAACTCAAACAAGCTGATCAGCAAAATCCAAAGTCCTCATTCAAAAAAGCCTGCAATTTTAGTCTGAAACATTGCCCTCAAATACGGATATTTTCTTTTATAGGGTCGGAGGGAATTTATCAACTTTACTCATACATTTCTTTTAGACGTACATTCTTTGACATACATCCCGAACTTAAACGCATATACCCATATAATAGTTTGTAGTTTTTGTTTCTACTTATTCCAATAACCTTCACGTTCTCGCATAATATTATGTAGTGTATGTAACATTACAAAGTCGACTCCAATTTTATCAACCCATGTTAATCAAGTGGTAAAGTTGCTTATTGTGTCTTTATCATGTTTAATTTTTGGATTATAATTATAATTTCCTCACCTGCAACACTTTCCTAGGGGTAAAAGTTGATCATATCCTTCAGATTGTTATCATAAAAAGTCAATCAGATGTTGTCAGTAGTTAATCATCATGATACAATTTGTTGAAATAGATCTATTTCAATAAGATCTTATTATTTATCATTTATCAAAAGAAGATGATTATCACCTGCTGCTTGCTACTGTAGACACTTTTTTCCATATAAATGTCTACAGCAGCAAGTAGGAGGTGATCATCATTGCTGGTTAATAGCTGCACACGGCAAGGAGTCTTGTTGATTCTCTATTTCGAAAATCGAGTTGATGGAAACAAAGAAGAACTTAAGTCATTCACGCATTCTTAAATGTAGTATTAATTAATTATAGTTATTAGTACTTAACAGAAATGTTACTGGTTTGTTTTTGATTTATCTTTGATTCCCAGCATGTCTATTGTGGTTAATTTGATTGGCGAGAAAAGTTATTCTTTCTTTAAAAGTTCTTCGCCTAGACGATCATCTTTCTTTGATAGATAATAATTCCAGTGCATATCTATCTATATTTTATATCTGGCCAGATAATAGTCTTGCCTCGTTAATCCAGTTCCTTATCCGCCAATTGCCATAAACTTGTTGTAATATTCAGTATATCAGGATGGTTTCGCTTGTGTTACTCCTTCTGTGACAAAAACCACACTATCTACACATTCCACGCGGTTTCCAATTTCGGGTATTCTGGATTGCACTAGATTTTTATCCTTTTAACTAAAAAACCACATTATTTAACCAAACTCTGAAATTGTTGACGTACCAAAAATTCTATAGGGTTAAGATCTGGCAAACACGCTGGCCAGTCTATTTTGTTGATACCAACTTCTAGGTATTGCGTGGAGAAAACGACTCCAATCTAATGAGTTCACGCAGTTTCTCCATTCATCCCTAAAAGGAACATTTCTCCATTGCCCCAAATTTCCATGTAAATGTTCACAGAAAATTCCAGTCTAGCTATTCTGTGACGTGGAAGTACACACAATACGTCAACGATTTAAAATCGATTCTTTTACTTAGAGTTATCGTCTTGGGCGATCGCTTAGCCTCCAAATTAAGTGAAACCGCTCCAGGCATTCTCCAATCTATTTGACCCATACAAGATACCTAATTTGTTAAGGATCACAAGGAAATCCATATATCTGAGCATTTAAACTAGAATGCACATGACATACCATTAGATTCCAATCATTATTAAATCCGAACAATTAATTGCAATTAATTTTTTTTTTCGATTAAAGGTGGATTCATAGATTTGACAATCAACAACAATTCAGTTAAATTGACTTTCAGCTTTCATGGCAACAATTGGTAGCTTATTTATTTAACCATCAGGAGGGTAGCAGGCGTCACAGGTTGATCCGCTGGATGAGTCACTATCTGAAAGTGTGAAAAAAGCGCTCTGGGTACGAGAGAGGCACCGCAACCCAAGTTTTGGTTCAGAACCGTTATGATCAAAGAAAAAATGTGTTTCATAGATTACGAAAAAGCATTTGAGAGAGTGCAACATCCTAAACTCGTTCGAATGCTGATGCGACTTGACATAGGTCAGAATGACTTAAGCTCTATTGACAACTTGGAATGTACTAGAACCAGTCAGTTGCAAATAGATTTGACAACGAAGTACCACAGGCACAAAAAGGTTTTTGGTGTATCCACTTTTAACATTTTTCTGAAAACATCTTTAGAAAGTCTCGAAGTACAACAATCAGGCATTATAGTAAATTATTCTAGGATCAACAGTACCGTGAAACGGGGTTAAATTGATCATTTCGTTTGTAAATTTGCTTGTAACTCTTTTGATAACTGCATATCGATATTAAAATTAATCATAAATGATTGTGTATGGATGCCGTAAAAAGATTTTGCAATCGTACCTGCTCTAAACTTAAAGTTGTTTAAAAAAATGCCAAAATAAGGTGTGATCAATTTCATACCAAAAGGCAGGTGACTTTGATGAGTGCCATATAATTGTATTCTTCTTGCAATGCTTTAAAATGCATTATGAACAATTTAACCCCCGCTTAAGTTCATCAATCCGTTTAAAAGTTACAGATAATTCTAGGTTTTGGGGTGAAATTGATCACTTAGGGGGAAATTGATCAGTCATAAAATTCCACTAATTGGATATTTTTTTAGGTAAAATAAAAAAGAAACATTGCAGTTTTTTAATACTTTATTAAAAACACTTGTTTAAAAATTCAAAAACTTCTTCAATTAATAGATAGAAGCAGTATTGCGTATAGTGAGGATTTACATCTCCTTAATATCTACTGCTTTTTTGAATTGATAAATTATTTGACCTTTGACGCATTCAGCGGCAGGTTCTGGCAAAAAAGCAATTATATCTGCCAACTCTATGGAAAACTCGTCGCCTTCTTGTGGTTTAAAAACAGTTTTTCTTCCATCGACAGATTTTAGTCCCAGAACTTCGAATTCGTTTTCATTGAAATTTTGAACTGTAGCTATGTAACGATAGCTAACACTTTTTCTCATGCCCCCCAACACTTTAACCAATAAAAATGTCCCAATTTTGATCTCACTTCCAAATATTCAATTTCTTCGTTTTCCTGCAACTGCATAAATAGATCGTCGGCGGTCATGTCATCGTCGGAATTATCATTTGTTATAGGCTCTTCAACGTCGCTGTCTGAACTGTTGGAATCATTTTGGGCTGTCACACTTTTTCTTGGCAGACCATCAAGTTTTGTTCTCTTTTTATTTCGTCTTGTTGGAGCATTTGAAAATCTCTGTTGTTGTAAGTAATTTACCAACACGTTCTCCGCTTGGTCTTGATTAAAATCTTCTCTAGGCAGCTTGTCTAATACTCGGTTTGGATTTAAAGGGACTATGCCACTTGCTTCAAAAGAAGAAATATGATTTCGTTTAACCGCATGAGGTATTTTATCTTTGGATAGTTTACTATCCATTGCCACCAAGGTTTTTTGCAACAAATGTGGGAAATCCTTTTTGTCAATTGATGAATGTGTCGGATACGTATTTTTCCATTCTAGCAAGACTTCTCTCCAGGCCATTTTAAATGGCCTGAAAAACTCTACGTCCAACGGCTGACATAAATGTGTCGCGTTCTTTGGCAGGCATACAAATCCAATGTTATGTTCTTCACACAGTCTAATAACTTCTGTGAAATGTGAGACTAAGTTATCATCGCCTATTAGAATTTTTCGCCCTTGCTGTTTTTTGGCACAGTCATTAAAAGTTTCGGCGTTCATCCACCCATGTGACGTTCGGTTGTACCGTGATCCAGCTGCACAGCATCTATCTATGCAACAGGGTTCTAATTTTGGTCCTTGTTCAGTCCACTGCGCCCACATTTTTTCTGCTCGATAAATTACATATGGTGGCAAAAGAACTCCTGCTGCAGAACCACACATCATCACTGAGGTTGCAGATTTAGTAAAATTGCACACTCGTTCATGGTATTTTACTCCACGGGAATATATTAGTTTTTTGCGCCCAGGGTCGTCAAGCAAATTAGTTTCATCATAATTATATAATTATGTTGCACGACGGAATACTATTTAAAATTGTTTTAAGGTTTTCAAAATATTCAGTTAATGTTTGCCTGGAAACATCAGCACGAGCCCTTTTATTATTAGCTGCAAGCCTTTGAGTTATTACATTGCTACGTCTTTTTAACAGCGAAAATACCCATTCGGTACCGGGTAAATTGTCCTTAAATTTTGCCACTGAACGACCTTGGGTATCTAGTAGGTTTTTTGCCATATGCCTTAAATCTGTTAAATTAAGAGGAAACCCCCATTCGCCACAAATAGCAACACATTTAAGAATTGATTGCTCTTCATTGGAGCTAAAAACGGTTTGCCCGCCGTTACTTTTAACATGACGCTCATGTTGTCTATTATTTAAGATCCCGTAAGAAATCTTGAACCATTTTGCAGCTTTGCGTAAACTCCACCCTTCATTTATGACCTTTTCTAACGCTTTCTAACGCCCCAACTTTTCTCTTATAAACTCTCGGCATTATGTCAATATTCTAAAATCAAAAATATTATTATTACTAGTAGTACTATGCCCTTAAAATTATATAAGCTTTACAATCTGCTGATCAATTTCACCCCATTCAGTTGATCAATTTGACCCCATCCAATAAATCTTAAAATTTGACAAGCAGTCAAATTTTGGAAGGTTATATTTCTGTCTAAATATTACTTACATGTTTGAGAGCCGCAAACTCCAAAAAAACGTTTAACTGAGAAAAAAACATGCACATGGATTACTAGCTACACCATTACTCAATACGATTTTTTTACCGAACGGAAAAAATCGGCACTTAATATGCGCGGGAAATTTAAATGTGAAATATTTTGATATGGTGATCAAAGTCGCCCCGCGAAACCCATTTCACGGTATACGGTATGCACATGATATTCTGCATAACCTCCAAAAGCTCCTGAGCATAGTTAGAGAGCACGGCCGATTTATGGGAATTAGCTTCAATATAAAAAAGATAACATTCCTAGTAATCACCTGTAAACTTAATGAGTTCCAGAATGTGAAACTCTCATACAATAGTGAAGACTTAGAACGAGTAAAAAAGTTTAACTATCTGGTGACTTGGTTATGTGAAGACTAATCTTCAGACGTAGAAATCAAATGTTTGATAACAACTGAAATTGACTTTGACCTCGATCTTAGAGTAAGATTCACAAAATGTTACGTATGGTCCGTACTGATAAAAGGCAGGAAAACAGCGTACCTGGGACATACGAAATAAAAGGTATTAATTAAAGGAACAATAGCGGGAAGAACGGGTTTAGGCAAAAAGAGTATGTCGTGGTTCCGAAATATTAATCATTGGACAGCAATAGGAACTACAGAAGAAGACCACCAGAGATAGGGATAGGGATACAAATAGTCAGAAGTGATCGCAAACATTCATTAATGGATAGCAGCAGAAGAAGAAGGTGGCAGATTCGAGATCACATGATCGCGCCGTTATTTAATTACAATCTGTGTTTACAAAACAGTACTGTTAGACAGATCAATAATAATAATAATAAATAACTTTATTAGTACCAAACAAGGCTACATAGGCGAAGTCTAGCGGTAGGCTACTCTACTTTATAACGAGATCAAAGAGTTTTTAAATTGGCTACGAACTTGTAACTGTTATTTAGCAATCACTGCGACCTTCAAAAGTGTCACATGGTACTTAATTGAACGTTTAATTACAATTCGTCTTTACAATACAATAATGCGAGTTGACATTGTTGACAAGCAATGTCGCTCGTCGTGTTAAAGCTGTCATCAATGCACCATCTATTGTCTGACAGGACCGACACTTCAATAAAATTGGCACTGTGGTGCGGAGTTTTTAATTAAAAAAACCAAATTAATTTAAGTCATATTTTCTTAAAAAAAAAATCCGTAGGTTAAGTTTCAAAGCCTCTGACTCAATGGACCATTTTTTTTTAACCAAGAGACGAAAATGAAATGATTTTTTTTCCAATAATGTGACCCTCGTTTTCATTTGAAAATTGTTTGACATATAATCAAGAAAGCGAAGTCTGAATAACTTCGATTTTCAACTTCTTTATTATCGAGAGGGGGTGTTTTATTAGTAATCTCATTAACTGCTAAGGATTGAGCTAAAGGGCCAGAAAGCTATTAAAGAAATTATTAATTAAGAAATGTTTTCTTATGAGGGCTTAACATTTATGACATTTATTGAGGGCTTTAAGTAAGAAATATTTATTTCGTTACAAATTATTTAGCAATATAATGAAAAAAAAAACGTGGGTTTAAAGGGAAAAATGTCGATTAATGTCATTAAATATCAAAATTTGTAAAGCAAAAAAATTGGAAAAACGATTCCATGAGCAAATCCAGTTCATATGAAAAAAACCATACATCAGCAGCTTAGCATAAATATATCTAGCAACTTACCTAATTGTGCTTAACAAGTGCTTGAAGTGCTTAACAAGTTAATAGACATACCCTTTGACACAGGTACTGACTCTGATAGTGTGAAAACAGTTCTGGTGAATTCCCTTTTGAAGGGTTATAGCACTGATGTTATAGCTTTAATTCATTATTGCTTACAACCAGGTAAAGGAGTATCAGTGGTGTAGTGTTTAGCTTTCTAAAAAAGCTTTCTCTTACCGTAAATCAAAGCATTCGATAGTAAAGTAATAACACTTGCAAGCAAGGGTATTGTTGGTTTGAATAGCTCCCAGCACTTAGTGCAGAGCTATTTACATCTGTGGTCCTGCCGCAACAGTATTCAGCCTATTACGTCTGCAAAATGTAGTCGCGGCAAAGTTTAATGAATAAAATACTATTGTATGTATTGTATTTTATTGTATTTTATTCAGTAAACTTTGGTCGCGGAAAAGACATTCGAGCTTTTGTCTATCGAAGTCGACCAGCTATTTTATTATGTTGTTGAGGGTTATTGTTTATGGACACGCTTGATCTGGTCGGCCGCAATACATCTTCAGTTTTGTTTTGATGAATCTGCATTTGGCATTTGGTGCGGGCGCGTGCTATAGTAATTTAATAATTAGTATTTTTATTTTTGGGTGTATAGAAAAGGTGTTTTAGTGGTTATTTATCAACGACTGTTCGATATTGGCAATTGTATTTTAGTCTGTGTTTATAATATTATAGATTTATAAGTTATGGTTATACCTATGTTATGTTTTTTCGTAAGTTGTATTTATTTTTATCTATCTATCTTTTTATGCTAGTAGTAATAATTTTTTATTTTTTATATAACTACATAATTTTTCTCTTTGAGTTAATATTTCATGCGCCTTCATTCTCTATTTCATTAAATTGAATAATATTGAATACACATTCCTTTCTAATTAACGATTTTTATTGTTTGTCTACCCGAAAAAAAAATTCACGCTTCGCCACTGCATCTTGGTGCTCTGCCAATGTACGGATTGTCTCATGTTTTCCGGATATCTAGATCTGGTGGCGATGTTGTTAAGAATGTCACTACAAATATTCCGTCTGGATTTGTTCTGCTCAGAAGTGTGAATTTTGCGCAACGTTTTTAGTAAAGTCTGTTAAATACTTTCTTTTTCGATACTTTTATTCATCATTGCGTTGAATTTAATTTGTTTATTTTGGTGCTGTGCCAATGTACGGATTGCCTTTGGTTCGTAAGAAATCAGCTTGTGTAATAAATAAATCTGGATCTGGTGGCGATGCTGTTAAGAGTGTCACTACGAATATTCTGTCTTGATTTGTTCTGCTTGGAAATGTGGATTTTGCACAACATGTTTGTGTAAACCTTCCACTTGTTGAATGATTGCAGTAAAATCTGTTGAATACTTTCTTTGTCGATACTTTAATTCGTCATGGCTTTGAATTTTAGTTTGCTTATTTCGGTGCTCTGCCAATGTACGGATTGCCTTTGTTTTAGGTCCGTAAGAAATCAGCTTGTGTAATAAATACATCTTGATCTGGTGGCGATGCTGTTAAGAGTGTCACTACAAATATTTCGTTTTGATTTGTTCTGCTCGGAAGTGTGGATTTTGGGCAACGTTTTTGCGTAAACCTTCCACTTGTTGAATGTTTCAAGTAAAGTCTTTTAAATACTTTCTTTGTCGATACTTTCATTCATCATTGCTTTGAATTTGAGTTTGTTTATTTTAATGCTGTGCCAATTACGGATTGCCTTTGGTTCAGGTTTGTAAGAAATGAGCTTGTGTAATAAATAAATCTGGATCTGGTGGCGATGCTGTTAAGAATGCCACTACACATATTCTGTTTTGATTTGTTCTGCTTGGAACTGTAGATTTTGGGCAACATTTTTGCGTAAACCTATCACTTTTTGAATGATTCCAGTAAAATCTGTTGAATACTGTCGTTGTCGATACCTTCATTTATCATTGCTTTGAATACTGACTAAAAGTAGCGTCCTTAGTAATTAGCGTAGATGGAGTTCGCAGGTTTAGGACCAAGAAATCAAAGACTTCCTTTTTTGAAAAGGTGCCGACGTTTCGACGTTTATTTACGTCTTTTTCATGGTTGTAATTACGAAACAGAACAAGCCTCTAGTAATTTTTTATGCAATAAAAAATGGACAAAAATAATAAATAAATTTAAATCACAATACCTATAAAACTGACATACTAAAGATTTTATAAAAATTACCTGTTTACTGTGAAGAAGCTTTTTTGTCGATTGCATATATACTAATGGCAACAGAACAATATATGTAGATCGGTACATATGTGATTATACTTTGAACAAACGTAACATAAATCACACATAAGTAATAGGCAAAACTTTTTTCTGTATTAACATATTATCACTTCTACGATATACATAAACAGGGTGGCTAATCGATAACAGTCCTGGTAGGGGGATTGGGAAAAGAGGTGCTATCGAATGGCCCGCGAGATAACCCGATTTACCTCCTCTTGACTTCTTTTTGTGGGGATATCTGAAATCGTAAATTTATGCCTTTCAACCTGAATCGTTTGAAGATTTACGGAACCGCATCGTTCATAAATGCCAACAAATATCCGGAAACATTTTGAACATTTACTGTACTATTATATGGAGGTAAACGGCGGATATTTTCAACATTTAATAAGATAATGCATAAGTACTAATCAATAGAATTAAATTAGATTTCTCTGGAACCCGCAGTTCAAATTTAAAAAAACAAAGCGCTATTGTGAAGAAAATTGAATGCCCTTTTAAAAGATGTATCACAACACACCCCTTCCTATTTAAAAAATAAGGGTGACTTATACTCCCGCTAAGGGGTTGAAGTCGTGGGGTTAAAAATTGAAACAAAAAATCCTTTTTCTAAAATGAAAAATCGACGCGTGCGAGCGTTTTTGTTTTGACAAGCAGTCATACTGCGAAAACTCAAGTTAGCAATTTTACACTTGGCAGTTGTAACTAGAATAATCATCACTTGAACCACACTCCTATTTAAGATTTTGAGGGTGGTTGCAACCCCCGCCAAGGGGTTGATGTTAACGAGTTGAAAGTCGATGGGCCACCCTGCTTATTTATAAATAAACGAACCCAAGCCACAGATGAACTAAGATATTTAAATTAATGCGTTCTTGCTTGAATTGCTTTGAATTTGAGTTTGCTTATTTCGGTGCCCTGCCAATGTACGGATTGCCTTTGTTTTAGGTTCGTAAGAAATCAGCTTGTCTAATAAATAAATCTGATAGCTGAAACATCTTTTTCAGCTTTGTAAATAAGATCTTGGTGATTATCTTAAAATAAAGCATTTGTTGATTTGGGTTTTTGAAGATAATGATAATTTTTTCAGTGGAGTAGAGAGTTTTCATTAGCTGAGTTTATAACTGAGTTTATAAGAAACCTCTGGATGTTTGTGTTACATCAAACTCATAGTGACCAAAGAACTGAGCAGTTTACCGTGACTTTACCAATGACAAGTAGATTATTTTAGTCAACCTTTTCCAAAAATAATTACCGAAATAGAATTATGATCAAAAAAACTTTACGACAATAACAAAACTCTTTAAATCTTCATAAAATTAAGAGGTGAAAACTTCCTTTATTGAGAACTATGTATGGTGGACGTCCTTGAGAAGGTCTGCTTTTTAATTCAAGCACGTCCTCCTAAGACTGCATTTTTTACTTAATTACAATCACTTAAGTAATATTCCTTAATTAAGATTTTTTTTACCTTCTAATTACCCCCGTTGAGAGTTTAATGAACTCGATATTTTGAAAATTTTCCTTAAACCTGTCTCATTAAACTCTTTGACTCTACTTGTTTTGTGGAACCAAAACAACCTATAGGTAGCGATTAGTCTTTAGTGCGGGAATTCCGAGTTTAATCACTATCTGCATTAACAAATAATTAGAGATATATGTTATTATTATAACCACTTAATTTTTTTTATGGTCTTGGTTTTGTTTTCAATTCGACCAAACCGGTTTGGATATGGGAGACGGGGCGCCGGGGTTTCAAATTACGATTTTTGGCAAAAACAAAGTCGTAAAAAAGAGGTGAACGCAGCGTGATGAAACCGGTGGTGCATATATTGGTCAATAAGTATGTCGTAAAATCAAATAACTGGGTAGAAAGTGTGTATATAGGAGTTTAAAAAATGCGGTAAAACAACAGAATGTCTACATGTGTTTTGGTCATTAGGATCTTAAAAATTCAAGTAATGAAGTAATTAAAGAAATATTTGTAGACAATTCTCCTTTATATATCTCTATATTCTCTTATAATAGTGTGTATATTATGTTCCTAAAATTGTTCTTTTACAATCTGTCCATATCTTATTTTTTGTAATTTTATTTCCTCATAATTTTTTTGGTTCCCAGATCTTATCAGTTTCGTTCTTTCTTTCTGTGTGTTAATTCTTACTTTCGCTCTCTTTATAATCGCTCCCTATATTTACTGCATTCAGTAGTGTGGTCTCTTAAATTATGTTTTTATTATTACAGATGATATGATAGTCAATCTCGTTCTTTACGTCTCCTCCAGGGCTCTACCAAGTTTATCTTCGTTGTGGTGGTTTTTTGTAATATGTCTTCATTAGTTCCTCACTTATATAATCTACTACTATTTTTTAATCCCATTCCGTTTTTCATTCATAATGCGAAGTGACTTTTATTGAAAACTTTTTTTACAAAACCCACCCTTTCTGAATATTAAAGTACCACCTTGTATCTTTAGTAGGTCTATTAATTTTACTAATTAAGCAATAACCGTCACCCAGCTTATAACATTGGCAAGTACTTGTTTTGAACCGGAACCTAAAATTAAAAAGTAGCTCATATTATTAATTATTTTACTAATTACAAGAATATCATCGTACGGACGCATGATAATTAAGTTTTACGTGCATTTTAAGTCCGAGAATGCTAATGACTGTGGACAGCATTTCGAAATATCCTTGTTTTACCTGGCAATACAAAAAAACCAATGAATAGTAAGGAATTTTTTGTGTATATTATAAAATATAGATTATTAATTTTTAATTATTATAATTGCTTTGCATATTTTCTGACGTTGCTTCATTCACGTAATAATAGTCTCTATAGGTCATTTAAACAGAAAATGTAGTGTACTCTGGTAACATTTTTATGCAGTATTTGACATTCTTTGCTGCCAAACTTTAATCGGTCACAATTTATGTAATCCTGAAATTGGTAGTGGAAATTGGAAGAAAAAATTGGATGAAATTGGAAGCAGGCATCATACATACTCACATATTGTAAAGTAATACAACTAGATGATCTAATACATTAAATTCCAATAACTAAAAAAAATAATAAATATAGAATTAACCAATGGAATTAAAGTAGCAAAAGGCAAGCTAATAATGACGGAAACGAAGAAAATGGAGGGGGAGTACTTTCAAGGGTTACTAAATATTGACAGTGATACAGGAAGAAGATGTTACTTCCCATTTAGTAGATGTAAGAATAGCAACTCAACTCACTTCAAAATGTTGAGAATGCGATAACATCTCTCACAGAACACAAAGTGCCAGGTAACGATGGTATCAAATATGGAAAGAACAGTGGAAGATATTATCGGCGACTATCAATGTGGATTTCTCGATGGAGGGTCAACGATAATGGATTAAATGTTTTCAATCTGATAATTATTAAAAAAGAACTGGGAGTTTAACCGAGATGTCCATTAAATTTCTTCGTCGATTTTTAGCAAGCATATAATTGCATAGCAAGAAGTAGGTAAGATTTTACTGGTAAGATGGGCACACAAGGAAATTAGTAGAGATAACACAAACGTGTGTAACAAACTCATATACACAGCAAAGGGTAGGAAACCGAACATCGATGCCATTCAGCGTAAGATCAGTACTCTTACAAGGAGACTACCCCTATCATTGGTGTTCTTTAATTTCGTCTTGGAATATACGGTTAGCAGAATAGCGTCGGAGTTAACGGAAGGTTTTGTGCATCAAGATTTAAAACTGCTATTGGCTTTTGCTGATGACATACACAAGGTCTGGTTCAGTAGGATAGATACGAGAGATTTGTTCACAGCTAGAGTAGAAAGCATGAAATCTGGGCCTACGAATGAGTACCAATAAATGAACTGTTTACAAAGCATCCAAGGCCTTCGAAGTTGTTAAGGAACTTAAGTACCTAGGAGCGGTAATCACAGATGACAATGGAATAAAAAAAGATGTCTCAGCACAGATAATATCGGGAAATAGGACTTTTACAACTACATTATTGAAATTTAAGCTGAGACAATCCAAACTACCCAGATCCTCAATCAATGGAAATAAATAAACCTCTTGTGTTTGAAATAAAAGTTCTTAGAATGATGTTTGAACAATAAAGATGAAACAATTGTAGTATGGAAAAAACGCCACAATGTTGAATATCGTAGCGAAAACATAGTCAGACACATAAAAGCTAACCAAATAAGATGGGCAGGTCATGTTGTAAGATCAGTAACCATAGATTGATAATGGCAGTATTTCTTGAGAGACCAGATGGAGATAGATGATTAATGGATAGACTAATAAAAAGATCGAAATATGCTGTCGCAACAGATTAGTTTAGGATGGGAATCTAGCAGTGTTAAGGGGAGGAACAGGAGCGTAGGAGATGGAAGTAATAGTGAATGTCGCCAAGGCTCATCCAAAGTTGTAAAGCCAAGAAAGAATAAGAAGAAGACCAATGCCAAAAAAAGCCTTTGTACTATAAGACTTATGACTTCGATAAACAATGGTTTATATGACATTTGGCGGATTAAATTAAGGTGATTCCCAAACCTAAATTTGACTTAAATGTTATTATACATAGGCATAGTAGAACAGTTGGATGCTACTAAGAGATACTCTAATAGAATTTTTTAAGATATGTAGGGAGAGGTAGTTTTATTTCTATTGAGGTCAAAATAGTTTGGCTCACACCACTCCTCCAATGGATGCGCGTATCTGCCCATACGACTGATGTATCTTCAATCTATTGTCAAAACATTCAACATACAGTCTGTATTTATATACAAAAGAACGTTGTTGTAGATCTCTATATACAGGGTTTTCATTTATAAACTGACACATTTTAACTGCTTATAAGTCGAGAACGGAAAATGACAACAATGTGCGGTTTTCACAGAACTTCATCAATATTTTTAAAGTTTTTTTTTGATAGTGTTGCCAAGTTTCAAAATTTACCTGAAATAGGAAAAAAATTGATGATTTTCAAAGACCGATTTCTCAAAAATTTTAAATGTAACACCCTGTGCTTTTTAATTTGACATGAAAGCCTGTTAAATCCCCTTTCCGAAAATGTATAAATTGAGATGAAAATCCTCGAGTATATAACGAATTTGAAAGAGATTCTCCTAAGCTGAACGTTTGGTGTGCAGTATCGAAATCTAAAATTTATGGGCCATTTTTTTTTCAAGAAGCAACAGTGAATGGAAACAATTACACCGATATGTTGGAAAAATTTTTTTATCCTCAACTTCAGCAGGATGGAATTTTAGACACGGTCTACTTCCAGCAAGACGGTGCACCACCACACTTCTCCAGGGTCCCAAGGGATTCCTTAGATATTACTTTTGGAAACAGATGGATAGGGCGAGCAGGTCCAATCGAGTGGGCACCTTATTCTCCCGATCTAACCATTCCAGATTTTTGTATATGGGGATATGTAAAAGACGTTGCTACAATCCAACCCCAAGAAATATGGATGAAAACTGCGCAACAATATAGTAAACGTTTTAAACCAAATTACACCGCGAATGCTACAAAACGCCTTCAGCAACTTATTTCTTCGTCTACATTTGTGTTCCGAGCAAAATGGGGTCATATTCAGCAGCTAATTTATAAGTTATAATTTAAAATTAATTTCTTCAATTGTTTGTTGTTAAAATTGTTGTAAATAGTTGTAATTTAATACATAGAATAAATAATTTTTATAGACATGGCAATAGCGCCAATTATTTAATTATGATCATGCTAAAGCGATACATAGGCAATTACCAGAAAATGTTCATCAATCACCGAATATGTGTTCTAAGCAAATTTTCAAAAAGGTGTCATTTACTAAAATTGGCTCTGTAAAAAAAATAATGAATTAAAGACAATTTATACATTTTCGGAAAGGGGATTTAACAGGCTTTCATGTGAAATTATAAAGTACAGGGTGTTACATTTAAAATTTTTGAGAAATTGGCCTTTGAAAATCATGATTTTTTTTCCTCCTATTTCAGGTAAATTTTAAAACTTGGCAACACTGTAAAAAAAAACTATAAAATTATTGATGAAGTTCTGTGAAAATCGCACATTGTTGTCATTTTTCGTTTTCGACTTATAAGCAATGTGTCAGTTTATAAATGGACACCCGGTATATTAGTGCAGCATGAGAAATAATTTTAGCTATTGCAAGTAACATTTTTCTGAAAAAGATCGAACCTACAAATATGATTTCTTAAGATACAAAGCCACCTTTCTCACTCCATAACCATTAAGAGTTAAATAATGGAAGTATTTTGATAATAAAAAAATATAAGGAATGTTCTATTTCTCCTTTTAGGCAAAAATAGCTTTGTTCACACTGCGAATGGGAATGGAAAATCGCGATAACCACCTCCAGAATACCAACAGAGTGGCATAAAAGTATCACCTCATCAATTTTTAAAAAGGGACAAAAAACCACTATGCTTTGCACCACTGCTTTTGACAAGTTCTCACCATCGTTGCCAAAAGCATCCTAGAGCACACCATCGAAAGAGAAAGTGAACAACAAGGATTTCGGAAGATCAGATCGATAACTCATGCCCTGTTTACTGTGAGACAGGTAAAGGAGAAGGCGATCGAATTTAGCTATGTGTGTTTTATTGCCCTAGCCAAGGCTTTTGACAAAGTACACCTGCCCGATATATTGGACAGATTGAGGAAGAAGCAAATCCCAACATCAATCATAAACATAATCAGCAATCTAAACACAGGCAACAAACACATACCGACACTAATAGAAATAAGACTGGGTGACAGGGTTTTCGCCCATTCCTTTTTAACCTCGTTATGGACGAAGTTATACACAGTGGGGATATTGGGGATACGGACTGAACAACAAACCAATCAGCTTGGTGTGCTATGTGGATGATGAGGTAATCCTGGCTGATACACAAGTTTTTTTAGACTAGTCAAAAATAAAACATGTCAATCTCCATTGATGAAACAAAATGTATGACCAGAGTAAGGTGTAAGTGAAGTCATAATAGACAATAAATTAAAAGATCAAATCATGAACTTCCGTTACTTAGGAGCGGATAAATCAAGCAACAATACGATAAATGACATAAAGTCACAGGTCCAATAAAGCTGCCACAATTTCAGGATGTTCGAGAGATATCATCTGGAAAAACAACTACATACGCATTGTTACTAAGGTGCGGATATGCAGGTCATTTGTTAGACCGGTGCTAACCCATAGTATTGAGACTAAAGCTGGCACGAATGAGACAAAAAGCATCCTTAGAACAGCGGACATGAAAACCTTAAGAATCATTACAGGAAAGTCACGGACAGATAGTGTGAGAAATAGCGACATAAGAGAGGCATGCAAGGTGAAGGTCATAGTGAGATGGGCGGGAAAAGAAGAAGATAGTGATGTCACATAGACAGATGGGATCAAGAGAGACTATCATACATTGTCAAAGAGGGAAAACCAACAGGCCGATAACCAACCGGATTGAGCCTTTGCAATTAACCGACTTTAAGGTCTTCTCGAAGTATAAGAAGAAGAAGCAGAAGTTTGGAAGCCACTGCCGTTACTAGTTCTAGCGTTTTGACTTGTCAAAGGCCTTTGACAAGTCAATATAACACAGCAACTCTCGTATCTTTTAAGTTTCAAATTAATTTCTATTGAATTAAATTGGGGTACAGTAGGCAGCCAAATAGTTATATAAAGCTGAATAATTTGTGTTATGCCTTGATTAAGTACCTACCATTTCTGTAGATCTGCCTGATAAAAATCCAGATCAATTTTTTATGAAGATATTGTAAAAGAAGTTATAAAAACCTATCGTATATCTTTTAAACAGGCTTAACACAGATGACGAGAAACACAGGCTTACAGAGCTTTTTTTTTTTTGAAATCTGGTATAAGCTTAGCGATTTTAAGAAAGTTCAAGAAAATTCCTACTGAAAAGCAATTGTTGCTCATATATGACAAAGACGATTTGAAAATTTGACTTTTTACAAAACATTCATTTTATTTTCAATGCTAATATAAATACGTTCAAATTAAACCGAGACCGTCATATGAGACTGTCTTGACATGTGATTAACTTCATAGTTTAAGTGTCTAATAATAATTAATATAATGAAATAATTATTCTATTCGATTACATATTATTTAGTTCAAGCACGTGTAGAAGCTTTATCTATTTGAATTCAAATTTGCAATATGGCGGTCACGTTCAATCTTTACTGATTTTCATTTCGTTTAAGATGCAAAAATTATACACGGTAGCGTCATACCCATAAACAGTAAAATTTTTCGCTATTTCTTTTCTACTGTTATAGATCCTCCTCGTACCTTTCAAGTTTGATAATACTCAGTTTTACAGAGTTATTCACGTGGTGGGATTAAAAATAAAATATCTTGTATTTTAATTAGATCGTTTTGTTAAGAAAACAAAAACAAGAAATAGCAATATGATACAATTAGTCCTGCTCTAAAAATTTGCTTGCCAGGCGTAGTTGTTATGGTATTCGATTTGCATGCAAAAGGTCTCGAGTTCAAATCCGAATTTCTTTATTTATTACGGGTTTAAGTTATGTATCTAGGCCTGCATTTGAAATGTTTTTATTGGTCTCAATAGAAATATAATTAAAAATAATTTTTAATAATATCAATTTAACTAGGTTATTAATATTTTCAGATGTAGGAACATCGCACTACTGCTCAAAATTTTTTGAAATTTTTTAAAATTATTTGGCCTTTGACATTTTTACACCCTGTTATGTAAAGTAATTTAATAATAGTATTACAAGTTGTTACAGAATATGATGCTGATACTTAAGGGGGTTAGTTCTTAGGTGGATTTTAAGAAGAAAAGTTCAAATAAAGGTAAACCGCTTAACTTTTGAGCTACAGGTTGTTAAAATCTTAAGGAAAAAATCGTTTCTTCATTATTACTTTAATAACTTCCTAAATATGTTTTTAGCACACACCCTTTGAGTATCAAAGGCTAGTTTTTGCTGTAGGAGATTTTTTTAAAGTTTAATCAGTGGCGTTGTTATAGTTTGTGATTAGTATTATTTATTTCCAAAATATTCTCCAACAGGAAATTCCTAATAATAAGACAACTTATGCTTTGCAGATCAACAAGTATGTATACGAAGCAGACAAAATTAAAGAACAACAGACTAAGAAACTAAAAATCATTTACTTTAGATGGCTTAAGTTAAGTCCCAAGCTCACAACTCCAGAGTATACGACAGGGAAAAGAAAATTAAATGAAGGGTTTATATAGCTTATCCAATTCGAGGTTGGCTAAGTACGACCCTGCCGTTTGAAACCTGTCAGAAATAAACGTCATGTTAAGCGTTTTTTTTTTAGTTGAAGGTTTGCCATTTATAAATATGGATCGTTTAACAGTCGAACAACGTACTAAAATTATTAAATTGTTTTATAAAAATGGTGATTCTCCTGTGTCAACGTTTAGAGCTTTACGAGCTGATTACGGTCGACATAATCGTCCTACAGAGCAAACAATTTCGAACACAGTACGAAAATTTAAAGAGACTGGATCGGTTACTGATATTGTAAGGCACGTGCATCACCGTAAGCGTTTTCAGCTGAAAATATCGCTGCTGTTGCTCAAAGTGTGGAGGAAGACCCAAATTTGTCAATTCCTCGGCGTGCTCAAAATTTGGGTTTGTCTTACGGCTCACTGTGGCGAGTTTTGCATTTGGATTTACAGCTGCATGCGTACAAAGTCCAACTGACTCAAGAACTTAAGCCTACAGACCATGGACAACGCAGAACATTCGCAAATTGGGTGCTTGAACAACAAGCTGCTGATGCTCATTTTTCGAGCAGAATTTTCTTCAGTGATGAGGCTCATTTTACGCTGTGTGGCTACGTAAATAAACAGAATTGCCGCATATGGGGTTCTGAAAATCCTCAGGTGATCGTAGAAAGGCCTTTGCATCCCGAAAAAGTGACTGTATGGTGTGCATTATGGTCTGGTGGTGTCACTGGTCCGTATTTTTTTTTAAAACAATCGTGGGAGAGCCTTAACAGTAAACTCTGAGCGGTATGGAAGCATTTTGACCAATTATTTTTGGAGAGAAATCGAAGAAGAAGATCTGGAAGACATGTGGTTCCAACAGGACGGGGCCACAAGTCACACAACACAGGCCAACCGAGCTCTTTTGCAAGAGAAGTTTCCAGGACGTTTAATTTCAAGATTAGGTGATATCGATTGGCCCCCAAGATCCTGTGATCTCACACCTTTGGATTTTTTTTTGTGGGCTATGCGAAAGATTGTGTCTACGCCAATAACCCTCAAACTCTTCAACCACTTAAAGCCAACATTCGTGAAGTTCTAGCCGAGATATCACCTGAAATGTGCCGAAAAGTGATTGAAAATTTTCTCAAATGGATTGAAGTTTTTGTCAGAGGTCCCGCGGTGGACATTTAAATGATATTGTGTTTCACATATAACGGAATGATTCAATCTTTAAAACAAAATAAAAATTTCGTCTCCATCTGAATATCTTGTGTGTTTTATTTAACTTTACTTTCCCAAGCATAAAATGGATAACCGTAGAAAAAGAGATTTGACGGTTATATGGTCATTCTCATGAGTCATTTTGTTTTTAAATGTAGCTATAGTACTATTAAACAGGTCAATATCATTATTGCTGTGTAAAATATTACACCATGAGCAAGCTCTAAGCTAAAGGTGCGTTTCTTGCTAAGTTCAGCTCTTTTCCTCATTGAAAAACCCTTGGAAAAATGCCTGGAGTATTTCTGATAGTGTCACAACAAGCTATTATGAAGTTTCTCGAGTCCTCTCTAGTATATACTGGAGTGCTGTAAACCAGCGTCTTAAGATTTCAAATATAAACAAATTATGCTATTTCACAATATGTTGCTTGAGTTAATTTTTATGAAACACCCTGAAAAGGTTCAATACCTGTAAAGCTATTTTAATTAATCATAACTTTCGTAATATATAGTAGGTATGCATAAAAATCTCTTTGGAAGGTCGCTTCATCGTCGGTGAAATGTAAAATAGTAGCGCCAGTTTATATTGCGACACACAATTAATTATTATTATTTTTTAGGGACCAAGCCTGAACCTGAGAAAAAAAAGAAAACAAAACCCGAGCAATCGAATGACGGCAATGGTAAGTTTTTACGCCAAATTTTATTTTCAATAAAATTCACCAAATATTTGGATGCAGGTCTGTTTTATATTGCGACTGGATGCGAATTGCGTCAATTCCGTAAAAAAATATCCGCCAGATAAAAAAAAAATAGAATAACAAATTATCGGGGTTGATGATAAAATTATAACTCATTAGGCAGCATAAATAATGTATAATTGGGATATTATTATTTTGATTACGTAATTGATAAACGTTTAGGACAAAATGCTGTTTGTTGATTTATGTCTCTGTTCTTAAACTTAACTGTATTTTTTATAGTGATAATAATTGGAAACATTATTGTAAGGGACATATTCCTTCCAAAAAATCTAAGGAGAGTTTCGTTATAATAATTAATGTTTTAGGTATTAAAAGAATAGCAAAAGCACTTTAGTAGATGAGGTTCGTTCTAATACACTTAATTAATTCTTTTTTGACATTGCATGTAAATTGGTACATTTTATCTAAAATTTAATTATCAAATCATTTCTTAATCTTTAAATCTGTAAACAGGAATTATGTTTCAAATTGATGCTTCGTATATAGAAATTGTCCTTTGTTATTGAATCGAAACTTCCTTCAGTGGTTTAGAGTAATTTTTTAATACATGCAGGCACTTTGTATTTGCCACGAAAAAAATACTCCAAAAGCCAGGAATAAAATGAAAACTTTTTAATGACGCTTGTGTTACTTTTATTTTTTAAATCTACAAAAAGCCTTTAATGTTGTCAGCATGAATATATTATTATAAAGTCTGAGCTTCAGAGGGACATATACAGTTCTTAATGTCCACTACGCTTTCTGGTTTGGTCAACATTATACCTCGTATGTCGTTATATGTGGTGACGTAAAGGCAGTTTTCACGTTGAACTTCCTACCGATTTTCCTGATTTTCTCTGATGATGTACGGGATCATTAAAAATCCTGAAGATTCCTCTGCTTACCCCTGCTTTCTTGATTGTTTTGATCAACTTCAGTGGGTGGATAAACGTAATGTATTAATTACCAACTTTAATGGCTTGTAATGTTAATTTGTCATTTCAAGAGAACTTTACTAATAAAGTCTGAACTGAGAAGAACTGTATGAATGCTTAAAGTTTAGTCGAGGCATTATACTTTTAGGTAATACATTTACAGGCAAAACAACTGTTTTATTTCGACATAAAAAAGGAGCAAGGGACTTGTGCAGCAACTACCACACAATAGCACTGATCACATATTGCAGTAAGATCATATTATTACAAATATTAATTAAAAGATGATGAACGGCAAAGATCCCAGTCAAATCGAACAAGTAATTATACAGAAACAAAGTAGTATTACGTTTATTGCAAAAAGTGTTGCAAGAAATTGTTAGATGCTTAGAGTCCAACGAGATTTTTCACCCCGCTTGCTTGGTGCAAGCTGATGCCCTGAAAAGTGCATGTCGCAGAAGACCAAACCTTAATCAAGGAACTAGAAGAAAAGTAAATCCTTCTAAAAGAAAATTGCCAGCTTTGAAAAGATCAAGCCTTGTCTCTTAAAGGAAACTGAAAAAGGAGAAAACCCGGAAAAATGGTGAGAAAAACAATGGAAATCCAATGCCGCCAAAAGCACCCTCAGCTGATTTACATCCACCATTACCTCAGCTAAGTTTGGAAGGTGGTATACATTGGTACAGTAGTAATAACTAAATCTTCAAACTTACAATGCGTTTATTTTTAAATTTAACACGACTTTTCGGGTGGTGTGTATCTCCAACCATTATCAAGTGAAAACTAATAACAACTCCTATTCTACGGGCTTATATTTCGGATGCCCTGCGAATCAAACTCACGCCATACCACAGCAAACTACCGCACTTCTATGGACTTCTCAAAATACATAAAGAAGAGATGCCATTACGCTTTACTACCAGGTCCAGGGATTCACCAACATCCGAACTTTCAAAGTTTTTGTTCAGTATCATTAGACAATACATGGGAACACGGAATCATTCGTTAAAAACTCATCCCACTTTGTTGAACTACAGGGTGCGCCAGAGAAACTTACTGATTTGAAATCAATTCAATTATTGTTTTATTTTATTTTTTTTATTTGACAATACAATATCCCAATTTTTTTTTCATGCAGTCTTGAAAATGACATCGGATAAATGGCGACCTCTATTGCGCATACAGTGATAAAGTCGATTTTTTAAATTCGTATCCACTCTTTGCAGCATATCAATCGGTATGTTCGCAATTGCGTCGCGAATGATGATCTTGAGGTGTGCTATGGTCCGTGGTCGATTGACATAAACCAGAGATTTCAAATAACCCCATAAAAAGAAATCGCATGGAGTCAAATCAGGAGAGCGTGCCGGCCATTGGAGATCGCCTCTGAGAGAGATGAGGCGGTCGGGGAAATGTTGTCGCAACAAATTCATTGAGTCTCGTGCTGTGGCTCCATCTTGCTGAAACCACACGTTCCTAACGTTCATTTCTTCGAGTCTTGGAAGAAAAAATTCCTCGATCATTCCTGTAACGAAATCCATTCACGGTAACTGCGCGTTCGTTTTCTTCAAAAAAAGGCTCAATTATTCCCATTACCGACATCGCACACCAGACAGTAACTCGCTCACAATTAAGTGGCTTCTGGTGAAGCTCACGTGGATTTGCACCACACAAATAACGCATGTTTTGCTTGTTGACGCAGCCGGATATGTGGAAGTCAGCTTAGTCACCGAAAAAAACGACCGCGTCTTCAGGCAGGTTGTCAACCAGTATTTCACATGTATTTTGACGGGCAACAAAATCACGTTCAGTTAATTCTTGCACAACAGCCAATTAATAGGGATGAAATTGAAGGTCTTTATGGAGAATTCGTCGAACAGTGGTGTCAGAAATTCCCAAAGCAGCTGCGTGTTTGCGAGCCGGGGAGAACGCACAACTGACTGCCTCACTCTTTCGACATTTTCCGGAGTTTTGATGGTCCGCTGAAGTCCATTTCAGGGTTTAGCGACACTTCCACACTCCCGAAATGAGTTAACCCAGGACAAAATCGAATTACGGCCAGGAACGAGTCTGTGGGGAGGAATTTCAAAGCGAGCGCGGAAGGCACGTTGCGTAGCAACAAGTGAGCGACCGTTAGAAAAAAAGCTCTCGACTGCGAAGGCCCGCTGCTCTCTAGACCAGAGCATGATGGCAACTGACTGGAGGGAGAAACAAACTTGGGAACTTCCCTCTCCAGGTGCGCCCCCTATCGCCCCTCTACCCGCCTAACTCACCGCGCGGAAATTTTTTCAAATAAGTAAGTTTCTCTGGCGCACCCTGTACTTCAGGCAACCAACATTGGACCCAGTGACAGCCTAGTAAGCTTTAATGTTGAGAGTCTCTATACGAATGTGCTCATCGAAGAAATATCATTAAGGAAAGATTCAGGAAGGACACGACCCTTGCTGAACTCACTTGATGGGGTTTTTGGAAGTTTCTTTCTTGGTAATTCCTACTTTCAAGTCAAAGATAAATTTTACGCCCAATGCTAAAAAAAAATTTAATCAAGTTTACGATGCAGTTGGAAACTGATTGAATCCTACCCTTTTTAGACATTCTTTTGAGAAACAATAACTGGCGCCTAAAGACTTCAGTCTACCGTAAACCCACGCATACTGGCCAGTACTTGCACTATAACTCAAATCATCTGGCGTCAGCAAAGGTAATAAATAATCATCAAGTCACTATATGAAAAGGCGGCCACAATTTTCAACAACAGTGACGACCTTCAGATCGAAATAGAACATATCACCAAGGACCTTCAACAAAACGGTTTCCGAAATCAAGTTTCCACTCTCCAATGTGCATATTAAATCATTGGTCCAACTTTTATCCAAATAACCGTCAAATAGCACCCAAGTGTTAGTAATACCTTTGAACTTTTAAGATCCCCTGAAAATTTTCAGCAAAATACCATCTGTCCAAGTTACGTTTCTATCCCGAGACAATTTGCCTACTAAATGATTGTAAGTCATTTATTTCGGGTTAATAATGTGGCAATCTACGTCAACATCCTCTAGGGATTTAAATAAGGTCTTGCATAATTTTAAAACAGTTGTTTTGGTTGTAAATGTATTACCTGGTACAGTAGGAATCAGAACTATCATAATCAGAATCCACTACTACAATAGTAGTGGATCTGGTACAGTTCTCTGGCCACGTGCATGTCTCCCATATTTTTGGGTAGATTTCGGTTCCTAGATGACATCACTCGTTTCGATAGGTATATTATCTAAATCAGTAGCTATATGGCTCTTCTGTCTTCTTATTGCTATTTCAACTTTACTTCTGAATAGGTCAGGATCTTTTTCAAAGCTGTGTTTCCCTTGTGTTGTTAACAATTCTTCTACATCCTCCTGCATCATCAGATTTTAGCAGTACTGATACAGCAGATGAACCAAAGTAAAAACTGGAAAATATTTATTGGAAAAAAGGCTTGAGTACCGGTACCTCTGTGACTATCATTGGTTTGTGCATTAAAGAATGCACCTGGATGATTGCGATTGATGATCAAGAAATTGAGAAGTTTCATTCATCAAAGCATTAAAGGTATTTACTGACAATACTTCCGTGTAATGGCATGGGCATCAAATTTCAACACTTAAATCATCTATTTCAGCTGATACAGTAAATGATCAGAACTGGTGTGCTGCAAAAAAACTAATTTTCAAGCAGCAAAAGTGACGCTTCTTGGAGTTGGAGGATATCCACATGGGGGGCTAATGTTTGTAAGTTTCCGGGTATTAGGCTTGACAAACAATTTTATTAAAGTCTCGGATCTGCTAGTGGAGTACCTTGGAATTATATACATAGGTTTGTTTTTCGGATGCTTTGCAGTAAGAGTGGGAGGCTACAGTGTGGTGAAGAATTTATCAGAATAGTGTATTTTTCTTTATTTGGAATATTTTTTGCGATACGGAACATCTTATGATTGACTTATGATTACCAAAGAGCACCCCGATTCAGAGATCAGTAGTCTAACGATCTTAATAGTCATGAATATACCAGCATCGAGTCTGCTGTCTAGACTGGTGATGCGACAAGAGGTTTGTTCTCACTGCAAATTTCTTACAAGTTTGAAACTGTTTCCAAACTATTCTTGATCCGCATGCGTAAAAGATTACAACTTCTGATCGATTCAAAACCGTCTGTGCGAACATCAAATACGGGTTGAGTGGAGTCCATATTAAAAAAAGAAGAGCATGAAAAATAATTCTCATTTTTTTATGCCAGAAAATAAATAAATCATAAACAAAAAAAATTAGACTACAACCTTAAAATAGGTGAATAGAGTTTTAAAATTGTGTAATTATTTGCTACTTTAGGGTTTACTCTAAAATGGTCGAGAAATTCTATTCTATTAAATTGGGAGACAGTTTCATCAAAATAGTTTTGATTTTTGGGCCTTATGCGCTCTTTAAGTAAATCTTCTTGAAGAGTCGGAATCATCATAACTCGGAATCAAAAAAATTCTGATACCTACTTCAGATTCTTCCGACGATTCAAAATCACTCATTTCCTTAATAATTATGTATAATATATAATAATATATGATATGTATAATATATTATGTATAATATATAATAATTATGTATTGTTAGACTAATCCAACAATTTAAAATATAATTTTTCGAAACGAATATCAGGGACTATATAAAACGACTAAACACAAACAACAATTTCGAGGTTATGTTCATATTCCGAAGATCGGCGTTGACTGGACACTTTGCTTGACATAAATCCGCAAACAAGTCTGACTATCAGATGACGATCAGAAATTTGTGTAAGAACATCAAACTTTTGATTTGAAACCGATCAAAAGTTTCTGTGCGAACGCATTTTACTCTATTACGCATGTTTATTTGTCAAAAACTTGTTTCTTACTGCTGTGAGAACAAACCTAAGTCGCGACATCTCGGGGCATCGTGGAAGGTTATCGAATGTTCCGGAAAAATATTTTATCTCCAGTTACGCCGCTAGGGAGCTAGTTTGCAAATGAAACTGAAAATTGGCGCGACTTTCAAATGGAAATAAGTAACAGGAAATAAATAATTGTTTCATTTATATTTTATTCTTAACCTATAGTACATGTTCAGTTCAATAAGTAGCAGAGCTAACCTTCACCGAATTTAAAATAAATTCTAAATTTATTTATTTGTTTACATTTCTTTCTATATTCATGTTGATATAAGCATACTTTCAGCTCGTTGTCTTCCACGTGATGTTATTCCGTAGTATTTGTACCCTGAGCTGTGGATGCTAGTAAAACAAAATGCAAATGCACAAGCATGTGTATGAATATTGTAAATTTGAGTGCATTGAACATTAACATAAACCACTATTATTTAGTTTATAATTTTCCTCTTTAAAAAAAAACCTTTTAGTGTCAATAATTATTAAACCTACGATGTTTATATGTTTTTTTTTTCAATTTATAATTACTATTATACATCTACTAATTGAAATGACCTGCATCAAGCACGCTCGCTCTTTATGTAATTACCATCGTATTTTTTTTGTATTAGATAAACAAAAATCGTATAAAGGGCCATGCCCTTGAGACAACCTTTACCAAGAATATACATTATTCAATAGTATACAATAACCGCATAGTATTAGCATAAGTAGGCTACATGTGAGTACGTTTTGATAAAGGAGATAAGTAGATCGGGTGATTGCGTAACGTCACGTGGTTTATTTGTTTTGAAATGATTTAAATTTAGAATCTGGATCGCTATTCTATTTTACTACACTTATCTTTTCCATGCACTTTGAGAGAGCACATGTGATTAAATTTATATTTTAATTTAAAATGACCTGATGCATCTTAGTAAGAGTGTAATCGAAGGAGGTTTTTAAATATAATATATTCTTATTATTGCCAAAATAGTAACAATAAAACATGTAGTTATATTCAGGAATACATAAATTAGTACAGATATATCTGCAATTACATCGGCTATTCCTTCAATGTATTTGCTTATTTATGTTTTTCTTTTTTTTTTTGTTAAGATTTATAGTCTTCAGGGTGACCTCATATAAGTCGAAACGTGGACAAAATATAAAGAACATAATCAAAGCTCACCAAAGCTATTACCGTAAAATATATTTTGGGTAGTTTTTTGCTCAAAATCCCAGTCCTCTTAGTTTAGATCAAATTAATCAGATTCTGCAGAGATTTTATTATTTTTTAGTATTTTTGTGAAAAATTGTAAAAATTTTTTTTCTTCTAAAATAAATGTGTATGTGTATAAAACTTCTGTCTTTCCATAGGGTGGACATTTACCTCTACTTTTCTTTAATATTTGGAATCATTTCATCAGAGTAATTTGAACAGAATACACTAAGTCTGGCAGACACAAGATTCTTTTGCAGAAATTTAGTAACAGATTCCATGGAACTCTTCTTAAATGGCTGAAGAACTTCCTATGAATTATTAGATATAAATCAGAACTTTTGCCTTTCCACAGGACGGATATTTATCTCCACTTCTAATGATGTTAATAATGATCAAGATTTTTCGAATAAGAGAACTTAAATAATGTGCAAATATATATTTAATTAAATGCTTCTCTTTAAATAAAACAATATGACTGTAAATCAGTTAATTACAAGGATGTTCTGACTATTTAAGTATAAACCTGTGTATTTTCAACAAAGTTGTTAATAATATGACTCAACCAACAGAGCTATTAGCACTTATTGAGTATCATGTTAACGTTACATTGTAATGCTAGAAATTATTCACTTTTTTATGTACAACATTGTCGCACCAATTATGAACCTTTCAATTACTAGATTTTGTATGCGTGCAAACAAAATTTTAAATAATCTTGATATTTTCAGTATTACTTCAATATCTGTAATCATGCAGGACTTGAACTGTTGGTACAAATTGAAACAATATAAGTTTTATTATTTCATCAAAATCTTTTTTATGGAGTAATATTGCTGTGTTATACCACTTGTGGGTTATGGTGTTGTCAGAAAGGCAGATATTGAAGAGAGTTTTGATCTTTGAACACCTCTGACTTCTGGTTAACTATTTTCTTCATGGATGCCGTGGTCTCTGGCTCTATATTTGATATATTGTTTGCTTCCTTTTGTCTCTTAAATAGTATCTGATAGACTTCCTCAACTATTCTCTGTATCTCCTCTCTGTCTGTTGTAACTTGTCCCTGTTGATCCCTTACTTCTATTATTTCTTTCTTTGTTCACCTTAGAGATTTCTGCGTCGTATTTTCATGCTGTTTTTGTTTTTTATCGTTAGTTGGATTTGATCTAATATCTCTTCTAATGGCTTTTGATATTAGTCTGTTTATTTCTATTAATTGTTCAGTAGTGTTTTTCTCATCGCTTCGAATAACTCTTCTTCTTTCCATTAGTTGTTTGGTACTGTATTGATTTGCAATGACAAATCTAAATTACAAATTAAAAAAAGAAGTTTGTCATCTGCTTATTGGATTTAGGGATTACTGTAGATAGGTAATAATAATAATAATATTAATAATAACTATACATCACGAAAACACCGTGTTACAACATGATTCGAGCAGGAACTACGGAAATGAGAGCACTTTGAAAATTCGGAAAAAGTCATTTTTTGACCTTGTTGTTGAGCCCAAAATTTGGCACTAAAAATGCAATATCTCGGCTAATATAAGAGCTTTGACCTTGAGGATTGTCTCGTTGGATTCAGAGGGACGAAACTACGTTAAAACCATTGGAATTTTCTCGATAGTGACCACAGAAGCCGAGGTATGGACCTCGAAAATTTGGGATTCTTCATTTTTCGGGTATACCCCCCGAATCGAATTTTGGTGAAAAAATTCGTATCGAATTTTTTCACCAAAAATGGATTTTTTTCGAATTTATATTGAAGTATACCAGCTGCTTACTCCCATGACCTACATCACGAAAATACCAAGTTATAACGGGATTCGAGCAGAACTAAGGGAATAAGAGCACTTTTTGAGCCCAAAAATGGGTCCAGAAAATGCGAGATCTTGGCTAATACTGGAGCTACGACCTTGAGGATTATCTCGTTGGATTCAGAAGGACGAAACTAAGTCAAAACCGTTGGAATACTCCCGATAGTATCTATAAAAGCCGATATATCGACCTCCAAAGTTTGGGATTTTTCATTTTTCGGGTATACCCCGCGTATCAAAATTTTCACCAAAAATGGATGAAATTAAACTAACTATACCAGCGGCTTGCTCTTATCACCTACATCATGAAAACACTGGGTTATAACGGGATTCGAGCAAAACTAAGGGAATGAGAGTACTTTAAAAATTCGGACAAAGTCATTTTTCGACCTCGTTTTTGGGCCCAAAAATGGGTCAAAAAAATGCGAGATCTTGGCTAATATGAGAGCTTTCACCGTGAGAATGATCTCGTTGGATTCAGTCAGAACCAGCCATCTCCATATACAGTGTGTCCCAGGGCCGCGTCTTCCAATCCATTGATTCGGAAAAGTTCTATTCAACCATTTTGCTACTCGAAGAGTTGAGTGCGCTGGACAGCCGTCGTGTTAAAATTAAAGATTTATTTTTTGATCAACTGGTAAAGATTCTAAGTATCCTTCTAAAAATCTTTCCAAAATTTGAAGATACGTTTCTTGATTAAGAGATCCTTCAATAAAGTATGGTCCAATAATACCTAAATGGCATGATATGGCGCACCATACGTTGACTTTTTTCACGAAAAAGATTCAAAACGTACTTAAACGACATACTATTTCCACTACCATACGATTGCACAATGAAAATTTTCTGCTCCAAGTTTAACATTTTTTTTCTGTAAATTCTGATAATATTATTAATAACGTTTATAAACTTTACAATAAGATAATGACATAAGTACGTTTTTTGTACATAACTTTGACAGTGACAATGTTTTATAGTAGCTGCCACATTTAATTGAGGATGTTTACATTTTAAAAAGTTCGACAAAAACTCGTAAATGCAGCAAAAAAAGAACCCAATATAATGAGCGGCATGCAGTCCAGGAGCAAAAAATTTCTACCGATCGTAAAAAGAATTAGTCCAAGGGCAATAATTTTTACTATTTTATCTATTAATGGATTATTTAGTTTTTGTTAACTTTTAAAAAAGTGAGTGTAGGTTAGTTTCAAAACCGGCCATCAGCCAACTCTTTTAATCCTTATTAGATATAAGTAAATAAAACTTATTATTTATTTATTAGTAATATGTTATTTTAGTACAATTATAGACATCAGAGACAAAAAACAAAATATTTTACTCTGTATTTTTTAACAGCCTTTAACAGATTTTGAAATTACACTCCACATTTCCACCTCAGGAGTGCCACAGGGATCAGCAATCCTGGAACCTCTCCTGTTTTACATCTTTATTAATGATGTTTGTGAATAACTGAACACTACTTTATGCGGACGACCTTAAGCTTCTCACCCGTATTAACTCGTACAGGGACTGTCAAGCTCTCTAGAGGGATATAAACTTACTTCTGCAAATGAAATAAGTCGTCTATGAAAATTAATAAACGTCAAGTGCAATCGTTTACCATAAAATCTAGTCCAGTTATCTCTAACTATCCCATAGATAACACCACTTTGGTTATGTCTAATTCCTTCAGAGGCTTAGGGGTTACCTTTGACAGCAAGCTGTCATTCACAAAACACTGTGAAACTATTATAAATGAAACATTTAAAACCATGGGATTCTTGTCAGGCGTGAGTAGCATTGATACGCTAAAAACGTTGTACTTTATTTTTGTGAGGTCAGAGTTGGAATATGTTATCCTTCTCAAGGATATTCACAGGAGAGGTTGCTTTCCATGTTTGAAAGTGCTGTTTTCTGATAGCCCTGATCTCTTGAATAAAATTTACTTTTAAGTTCCACGCTCTAATTCACGTCCAAATTAGCTGGACATCTCACCCATCTAGACTCATGTGCAATACTCATAATTAAATCTGCGAGAATTGATAGACTTTTAACTTTTCAGCTTTGAAGATACAGAATCTTTTTAAGTCAAGTACTAGACATTTTTATTGGGTTTATACCTGTTTAAAATTAGTTATGTCGTCTTCTCTTATTGTACCTCGAAGTTGATCTTGAATCTCCGATTTTCTTCTAACTGTTTCCTAACCCCTTTCTTCTTAAATTAACACTAAAGATCCAAAGGCTGTATAATGTTAACAATTTTAATGGTTTAATGTGTTAATTATACCAATTTATTTACAATGTTTCAACACATCCTTCAGCAGTGCTTTACTTTAATTGATCAATTAAATCTGTATCGAACATTTCGTTTGCTGAAAGCGCATTTGCTTTAAATCGACTACGTTTACTCGTGGTTATTGTGAGTAAAGTTGCTATTGTTAAGGAGTAAAAAAACGTTTATTCTGAGATAAATGAACTCAAATGCAAGCCAAAAATGATCGCGAACGTTCCGGAATTATAAAAATATAAATAATGTAAAAATAAGAATGTTTTTTTTACGGTCATCGAGCCAGCGTTAATTATTAATGTTTGAGCACAACATAGGAAAAAAAATCGTACCTGCCGATTACGTTGACGTCAAGAGAATATGAATCGCTCCCATTTTTTTTTTAATTAATCAGATGTCGCATGTAAACATATGTAACACTTCTGTGGACATAATAAATAGTTGCCATTATGATTATTTAAAAATTGTTTTTTTGGTTTTATTTAATGCGCCATCTGTTATTATTGGTAATTATTACATATTCAGGGAATTTGAATTAAAGCTAATTTAAACTGTCGAAAATTACATTATTTGGAATTATGTTTTGATGCATTTCTATGAAACGAGTTTGTTATGGAAACATGTTAATTTTTTGGCACCTCAAACGTTGTTATAACTTTAAATTTATTCATACGTTCAAGTTTTTCGGGTTTAACTACGGCACAAGAATCTTAGAAAAACGCGTAAAAATCAGTTTAATTTTTTGGATTTGAGTAAAATTACATTTGTTGTAATTATCCAATATATCTAACGTTGCCAAAATGCAAATAGATATATTGATTGTTCTGTGCTCACTAAACCATAATAACTAATTTTAATGCAATTTACTGCTGACTATCAGTTGAATTGTTTTTTCTTTATAGACTGTTAAATACATATATTCTAGCAGATAATAAATATTATCAGTGATAGAATATCAGTTGTTCTAAAAAGATATGAAATTACTTGCTGACTATGGTAAAAAGATGATTAGACATGCGTTATAATGAAAGTCTAGAATGGCGCCCCGTAAGCAATTCATGAATGTGATATGCTATCAAAAATATGTAATAAATATTGCTTCCTCATAGTAGAATTGAATAACATTCACTAAAGTGAATTATTGAACTAATGAAGAAGCTAATATACAAATATATTGATTGCCATAGAAATTAAAATTACTGTCAGCCAGCACTTCCAACTAAGTTCAGAGTTTAAAAATTGTGTTCACTTACATTCATCATTTATGCTTCTTTTCTCTTATTATTTTTTGTATAGATTTACCTAAACTCGGATTAATTCATAGCACATCATTATTTCAATTCTAAAGAGTACTAAAGGACCACTTGAAAAAATATTATTGATTTTGACTCTTTGATCATAATTGCTTAAAAATGGTATAATTAATATAAGTGCGTTATTTGTAAATCTAATATAACGTAACAGAGAACTACTGCCAACCCAACCCAACTAGCAAAATAGATCCCTAAATGGTTGTATTGAAGTGCATTAAGAAAAGTAATAGGAGTCTTATTTTTCACAGAAGTAAAAGCTCTATAAAATAAGTATAAAAGCATTGTATAACTACATTATTCCCGTATAAAGAGTTTATACGATAAATTTATCTTAAGTTTTGTTTAATAAAATCAGTCTATACATAACCTAAAATTATATCAGAATTCATGACTATCGATCAGTTGCGAAATTAATTCGACATTGTCTCAGTTGAAAAAAATTAAAAAAGTGGCCATTTTAACAAATCAGTAAAAAAAAGTATCAAAGAACACTTTATTGCATTTCACAATTTCGTATAAGATCATAGTTAATTCTTCTAAGTGCTAATTTAAAAGAAACAGCAATTTTAGACCCAACTGACGACAGTAATATTAAAGAAGTAGTATCAGAGTGGTATCTGATGATAAGGAAATAGAAAGTGACTGCAAAAGAAAACTACGCATATACCGACGACAAAAGTTTGATACCACCTCTTATGTCCTAGAAAAAGAAGAAAAAGAAAAAAACTTTAGACTCAACTACCTATAAGAAATCAATAATTTCTTCCAGGCATTTGACGATATTAGAAAGAAAAAGAAGAGCAAAAGAAAAAAACCGTTCAGTTCAACTGCCTGTAAAAATTCAATAATTTTTTTGACTTCTTTAAAAGAAGAAGAGGAAGAAAAAGAAGAAGAAGAGAAGAAACTTTAGACTCAACTTTCTATAAGAAATCAATAATTTCTTCCAGGCATTTAATGTCTTTGTAAAAGAAGAGTAGAAATTTTGTGCTAAACTGCCTGTAAGAAGGCGTCGTTTTATAAAGGGTGTTTTTTTTAGAGGCGGAGAACTTTAAATTGAAATTAAACACAAAATATTTTATTGATATGAACGAATTTGCTTTTATATTAAAAATTTTTTTTTAGCATTAATATTTAAAAATGATTTCGGGCATGTGACCCCCACGGCTGGCGCGTACGTGGCGTAATCTAAAGATCCAATTTTCACACACTCTTTCCAGTACTACAGGCTGTATTTCGGCAATCACGCGTCGTATGTTGGCTTCCAAGTGCTCAAGTGTTTCGGGTTTATCAGCGTAGACATGCGACTTAACATAGCCCCAAAGAAAATGATCTAATGGCGTCAAGTCGCACGAACGAGCTGGCCAGTTTACGGGTCCATTCGAATGTCTCTTGCAGTAAATTAATTGTTTGGTGCGCTGTATGGCACGTGGCACCGTCCTGCTGAAACCACATTTCTGCAACGCCTGCAACGGCTTCCAATTGAGGCACAAAAAAGTTGGTTATCATGTTTCTGTATCGCTCACCGTTTACTGTAACGTTCTGACTATCAGCATTTCTGAAGACATAAGGACCAATGATTCCACCGGCCCATAAAGCGCACCAAACGGTTAGTTTTTCTGGATGTAACGGTTTTTCGCTAATAGCTCGTGGATTCTCATCCCCTCAAATTCGGCAATTCTGCTTGTTTACATAGCCATTTAACCAAAAGTGTACTTCATCACTGAACAAACTTGTCATATGAAATCGTGGATCAACAGCAATTTCCTTCCGCTTATTCAGCTAATGTACGGCGCAAAAGATGATCCTGGGCTTTCAACTCCTGGACAAGTTGAATTTTATATGCTCGCAATCCGAGATCTTTGCGCAAAATTTTCCATAAAGTGGATGGACGTAAGTTCACTTGTTGAGAACGACGACGAATTGACACATTTGAATCATTATCAACACTATGCTGCACAGCAGCTATCGCTTGTTGCGTGCGCACTGTACGGCGTCTTACGGGATGCGTATTGTCGACTAGAGTAAAAGTATTGCGAAAACGATCAACAGTTTCTCGAATTAATCTTTCTGAAGGACGATTATGAGCACCATAAAACTCACGTAATGCCCGATGTGTTTCTCGAATAGAACCATGTCCGGTGTGAGTCTGTTTATGATGAATTGCCAAACCAAACTAATCTAAAAATAACCCAGAACTGTCAGGTCGGCTGTCATAAAAAACAGTGTTGCCAAATGAAAGTTCTCCGCCTCTAAAAAAAACACCCTTTATTAAAAGAAGTTTGTAAGTATCTATAAAACTACGACAGTTCTTTCAAAGTTTACTGCATAGGATCAGACAACGAGGTTTAGTTATATTTCGATCGTTTTATCCTATTTGTCCCTTCGTACTTGTAAAACATGTCCTTGAAAAAGAAGAAGAAGAAGAAGAAACTTTTGGCTCAACTGCCTGTAAGAAATCATTAATTGTTTCCAGGCATTAGACGTCATTAGATAGAAGAATAAGAAGAAGAGCAAGAAAAAGAAACGCTTGGCTCAACAGCCTGTAAGAACTCTTCTTTCTGGCTTTGATAGCATTTTGCTAAAATAAGCTATCACTTGCTCACATCTTTACCTATCAATATCCACTCTTCAAATCGAGCGTTGAAAATCATGAACCCGATAACCGTATCCAGAGGGTCGTCAATTCTTGGTAGAGGATTTTCTTGATAATGTCATTCAGTCGCCGACAGTCTACACAAGATCTGGTAGATTCGTCCTTTTTTTTACTAGTTCAAGGACGGGGTCCAAAGCCCAAACTCTCGGATGGTTCTATCACTCATTGTGTCCTCATTTCTTAAAGCATTGAGAAAATTTCACCATCTATCTATCGGAATCCTTCGAGATGCTCGTTTTGTCGGAGCATTATCTCCAGTGTTAATTTGATGCTGCACGAAATCACGTAAACACATCTTGATTTTCTTTAATAAAGCGTCCCAATATTTTAAACTGGTGCATGGTCAAACTGGCAGAAGATTCTTAAAACAGGTTTTGTAAACATACAAGAATAGTGACTGGGCATTTTTCATGACTGCTTATTTTAGGTACTGTTCATATCCCGTCAAGTTTACTATTTGAACCAATACAGACATTGTGCGTAGATAACGCCTTTACTAGAAACATTTCTTGTCCGTATACTTTACAGCTTTACATGGGTTCAATTAAAAGAGTTTCTGCTTTTTTTTTCTTCAGTTGTGGCATTAACCACCGCTTCTGATTTTGCTGGTATGGCTGGTTTGCGGTAATATCCCTAAACAACATAACGACTCTGGTATTTCCTTTTTCTTTATGTAGGTGATGTATAAAACTCTCGTCTGTTCCGTCACTAGTATTCAGTTAATAAAACTGCTGAGCATTCATAACATTTAGTCCTAATATGATATCATCCATGCTTCTTCAGGCGGTCTTCGAGATCACTTTCCTAAGTTCTGATTGATGTTATTCGACTTCATACTCCAAGTCCATGGGCTAAAGCTTTCGAAATATTTTTAATGTGAGCCATGAGTCAAGGGTAAGCCAGATTCACTAATCGAGCAAGATTTGCCTCGTACTGTTATGAGATCCTCCTCGGATTGTTGTCTCCTAGATTTCAATTAGCCCAAGTATACTTGTTGCAGATGGACTTCACCGTATCTTATCTCTAAGGTACGCACCAGTATGTCGAAATTAAGCTGATCTTCAAATGGCACCTTTCTTAGTATTTCTATATCTTCTCAAACTGATTCAAGGTAGGTACTCCATGCTTCTTTGCCGACGAATTTTGGTGGCTTCACTTGCATCATGGTTTGAACTCCAAGATCGGAATCAATAGTTCTTGGTTTTTTTTTTGTACTTGGTCTCAATTCTTCTTCAACTGTTGCTTCGAAATTCATTGTTTCGTTTTCATTTTCAGATCTTCTCTAAGTTGTAAATATCGTTTCTCTTGTTTGCTGTCTCGTTCGTCCTGCTACTCTTTAAGATCATTTTTAAATTCAATAAGTCTTCTTATTTCAGTAATTTATTTAGTAAGTTGGCTTTGTGTTAAAGGCATCCACAAGCAACCAAAATCCTTTACTTCCGACACAAATTGTAGATGAACTACTAAAAACTAGTTACTGTAATTGGAAATAATGAACTAAACGTAAGTAGAACTCCAAATAATCTTAACTAATCAAGTTAAATTGCAAGATACGAGCAAAACAGTAAAAAAACTATGAGGATAATAACAATATAATAAATAATGGTCTCAACTGTTGAATATAATAAAAGAGTCAATAAATATTACTAACGAGAGAATATCAATTGTTCTAAAAAAACATGAAAGTACATACTTGCTAACAAGGTAAAAAAATGGATTAAGCGTGCGTTGTAATGAAAGTCTAAAATAGCTACTCGTAAGCAAACCCTGAGTGTGATATGCTGTCAAAAATATTTAATAAATGTTGCTTCCTCATAGTAGAATTAAATAACATAGCGTGCAATAATAATAAATACAAGAAGATTGAATAATTAAACCACACAAGTTCAAAGCCCGTTTATTAATGAAGGCCAGTGGAAATTTACTTTACGAAAATTAGTAAAATAACTTAATGAAGTAATGAAGAAGTTAATATACAAATATTTTAATTGCCGTAGAAATTAATATTCTATGAGCCAAGCGTTTCCAAGGAGACAGTGAGTTCAGGGTTTATCAATTTTGTTCACGTCATCCATATAATAATATTTTACACTTCTTTTCTTTATAATTTTTTGTAGAGATTTACCTGAATTCCAAATTAATTGATAATAGATAGATGTTTCTGAAGAGTACTAAAAGACCACTTAAACAAATATTATCGATTTGGACATAATTGCTTAAAAATGGCATAATTAACATAGTTGCGTTATTAGTAAATCTGATGAAATGTATCAGAGCAACCGTAATCTTATAATTACAAACGCCTGTATGGTATCCAAGAATACAAATTTAGAACTTATTAAAATGTTCACTTATATAAAAGCTGTGTCTAAAACCTTTCACATTGTCCGCAATTGTAACTTTAAGCAATTTGAGTCTCTTGACTATTGAATGACATAATTGGATGTAGTTCTTGTCGGAGGGTAATAAAATGACCCCAAAACGAATGGATGCCTTGACCATATGTGAGATCAAAAAGTGAAATTTTTTGTAATGTTGTATGCATGTGTAGTATGTAATGCTAACTATTTTTTCCATGGAGATTTGTACAGAATTCCTTCGCTATGAATAAGTTTAAACTGTCTGGGGCAATAGAAAAATGGCATGAAATGCCTGGAAAAAATACAGAAATTATTCCAAATACCTGGAATTTTTTTAACTACCTGAGACAAATAAAAAATTGCTTCAAGTGATAGAATCAATCATTTTAGGAAGGAGGAGAACATTCTGGCTAGTCAAATTGAAGGTTGTTGTAGCTAATGTCTAAGAGCTTGCATAAAGCATTGAGTGTTGCCAGGTCTCAAAATGTAAATAGCAACCCTTGTATTGTTAACCTGCCTCAAATAATAGCAATTTCTTCACTAATCTTTATCATCACCACTCTTACTGCAAAACATCCTGAAGATAAACGCTTGCATAACTCTAAGATGTTTTATTCAAAACCAATCCGTTTGAGACCCAGAAACCTCATATCTCATACATGCCTCAGTGGTCTGAAGGACAGTCGTAGATATTTCAACAAGTTTTGTTTTCGTGTATCGCCTATTTACATAACACCAGTTTTTAATATTCACTATATTAGCTGAAATAGATGATGGAGTTTCGTGACCATGTTGTAACACCGTCAGCAAGTAGTGTGAAGCATCTATTAAATTGAATTTTCGTTAAATCTTTAATAATCAAGAACCAAGTTGCAATCCTTGAGAACTGCCTGATTTATGTGTTAAGATGAATGATTTTAATTCACACATGATGGAAAAAGTAATTTTTCTGAGAAAAACACTGAATAATGTTTTTATGGTTCTGTTATGTATGGAGCAGATTATTAGGCCATTTCACAGTTGGTTTTTGCCGAAACTGGATATGTATTGCTTTTCAAAGTAAAATTACTAACATAACCTATACGGGCCGCGTGTTTCAAACCTTGGTGCCTCTGATTTCGAAGTAACGATTTCTGGTAAATGCACCGAGTGTGATCTGCAATGTATTTTTAGGGTAGTAAATCCAGGCAATATTTTTGATTACCCTTGTGATTGCTGTAAAATAATCAAATGCAAAAAGTATTAGTTTCAGTGAGGTTCGTGCCGATGCAGCTCCAAGCCGATCGATTTCTTACATCTGTAAAGATTGTGCCTCGAAACTAAAAAAACTGGTTTGTTTTGGAGACAAGGTTTGCTTCTTTACAAGAGCAAATCAAAGAAGTTGAAGCTGAAACCAAGAGTGTGTCTGGATATATGGACACTGTAAAATCCCTTAGTTATCAGATCCATTAAGCTTTATTTTAAGAGCTCATTCTTAGAGCTTAAAATTGGAATTTTCTGTGAAATTATCTCTGTTTGAATATCAACATACAGAACATAGGTGTCTGATATGGCTTCTGTATTGATGAAGATTAATGACAGAGCAGTGTGATCGTTCAAGTAAAATACCAATTATTCCAATTATTTAAAAGGAACATCACGAAATCGAAGGTCAAAGGCTTCTGACAGATCACAGAATAAGGATGCCCAACTCCTTATTACATAATCATAACCTTCATAACCATACCATATTCATTTTGTGTATTAACACAATTTAGTTTAAACAGAATGCGAAAGATGTAGAGTATCGTTTTTATTTAAGCATACCGAGCGCCAATGCTTTAAACGCAATTAATCTAATCAAGTAATGAGTAAAACAGTAAATAATACACGAATAAATCGAAACATAAGCGCACGGTCTATGCGAATGTAGACGGATTATCGATAATAATTTTCGTATTTAATATTGCTTGTTAAAATATGGGATGCTGTGGTACCTATAATAGTATTATCGTCAGTGTGAAGCATCTATTAACTTGAATCTTCGTTAAATCATCTTATGAAGATGCAAGCACGATAGTCCTGATTAAACTATTAAGATGAAAGGTTTTAATTCACCACACACGACTTTCTGATTTTTTCACGACCTTTCAAGTAAAATAACAATTATTTAAAAGCAATATCACGAAATCCATAACACTCAAGCTTTGTCTGCAATTTTCTAAGGTCAAAGGCTTTTGACACATCACAGACTAATGACGTCCAACTCACGTTAAACAATTAAGCAAACCATAATCATTTTGAGTATTAACACAAATTAACTTAACCCGTATGCGAAAGTTTGGCAAAAACGCGAATCGGCTTCTCTGACCTCGAGAAAGTGGTCTCGGATAAACAACATTGATGTTGAATATTTTATTTCAGCATAACCTACATTAATGTATTTCATAAAAAGATATAAAACGCAAATGGTCTAAACTAAATAACTAGTAAAAAACATACGAATAAATCGAAACATTAGCACACCGTGGATGCGAACGTAGACGGATTATTGATAATAATTTTTATACTTAATATTGCTTGGTGGAATATGGGATGCTCTGGTACCTACATATAATAGTAGTATGGAGGCAACGAAGAGTCGTGAACTGAGTTAAAACAATGTATAGTGTCAAAGTTAATAAATAATTTGGGTCCAAAATTGTATTTAATACCACATTTACTTTTACTTCTATTACATACTTTGACTATATAATAAAA
The DNA here is from genome assembly GCF_022605725.1 of Anthonomus grandis grandis. Taxonomy (NCBI): domain Eukaryota; kingdom Metazoa; phylum Arthropoda; class Insecta; order Coleoptera; family Curculionidae; genus Anthonomus; species Anthonomus grandis. The sequence goes on along the minus strand of NC_065561.1, from coordinate 14,017,174 downwards.
GTTGATCTTGCAAAGTGCTACCCATTATAATTAGGAGCCCTAATTAATTGATACATTTTTCATATTTATTCAAATATTATAAACTGCAGCAATGTATTTAAATTCAAGTGTAACCGGAATATATGTAAGTTACCTGCTCAACAACCTGTTTGGAAACGATATTCACAATATACTTTCTCCACGCCTCTGCCCTAGTTAAAACCTTTAACTCTTAACAATTTCTCTGTTGTGCTACAGCCAAAACAACACACACGCACGAATTACGTAAACATATCTTGTTTAAAACTGCCAGATCCAATAAATTAGCATGTCAAGGATTTTCTCTGTATAAAATTGTCATTTGTTTTGTTAAATTAAGTAAGCGGCTTTCAAAGGTTAGGTCAGTATTTTATTTACTAATAAATTAATATTTGTAGTGATGAAAGTTATGATTAAATATAAATAAATATATTTATTGGTATACCTAAAAATATCAATTTAATGTGACATAACAGGCCCAATTCAGTCAAGTCTCAGGTGTTTAATAAAATTACGTTGCGTTGCCAAAATATTGAACATAATAGTTCGCTCATACGCGACCTAGAGAACATGCACCGGTAGATGATAGTTGGGAATTTATATAAGGTTTGCCAAACCACGCAAAGAAATTAAAAAGTTTATGTCGATGAATTACTGACTATTAATAGTTTTTGCTTTAGTGCGTAGTTTTCAACTTTTAAAGTAATCACTTCTCATATCAAGGAGTCACAACATCTAACTCAGTGCAAGTCCCAGGCACAAGAAGATTTTCCTCATTGCATATTGTCTTCATCATTGTGTGGTGTCCAGTTAATTTTTCTCTTAAAATGTATCTGATCTATTATATCGGGAGAGCTTAACATCTTTTTACTATGACGCTTTTTAAATTAATATTCCCTATATGTAGTTATTTAGCCAAACACCTGTCAGTGTTTTTCCTAAACTTATTTACAAGAGGCAACCTATAGAGTATATACTCTGAAAGCTATACAGGGTGTTCGAAAAATAGACGAAGATATTTCAAAGGGCGATTCCTTGTAAAAAAATATGAAAAAAAGTTTTTATAAATATGAGTCCGGAAATGCACAGTTTTCAAGATTTTTTTTTAAATATTAATTTTTTTATTAATACTAATTATTTTTCTAGGAGAACTGACACTTGTTAATATCAAACCTCCATGCAGAAATGATTTTTTATTTTCCAAGGCATCTGTGATTTTTTTACCAAAAATTAATAAACCAATTTTGTCCAGTGGCATGCAATAAAACGGTATTTATTTTTTTTGTCGAAAACGTGAAGTGAGATATGAAAAAAATACAAGAGGCAAAAAAGTTGCCAATAATATTTGCTATAAAGAGATATTATTTGCTATGAGAGATATTGCTTATAAGATGTACCCCGTGACGCCACTGGACCTTATAATTTTAATCTAATCAGGGCTAAACTAGCCTCTTAATACAACAAGTAATACTGCCAAATTTCAAAAGAATCGGGTAAATTTTTTTTTAATATTAATAACAAAATAATATTTAAAAAAAAAATTATCATCCTATATCTTGAAAACTGTGTATTTCCGGACTCATGTTTATAGAAACATTTTCTCATATTTTTTTACAAGGAATCACCCATTGAAATATCTCCGTCTATTTTTCGAACACCCTGTATACATAGAGGTCCTCCAGAAGGCCAAGTGGTGCCCTGGAATAGCAAGTTCACCTCTCCCTCTGTTCAGCATTTGTACCAAAGAGGTCTTGTTTTTTCCCCAAAAAAACCCATTAAGGTTGAGAATATAAATAGCTGAAGTCTGCCTTCTCTCAGTAAGCAATGTTGATTGATAGTATCAAAAGGCTTTGATAGATCAAAAAAGAGCACTGCCACTCTTTGATTCCTGTCGATATTCTCAACAACAAGAAATTTAAGCTTAAAGGCAACTAAATTGAATGATTAGAGATCTGCAACTAAACTTAAGAAGGTTTATATCTTAAGGCAGATATTTCAGCTAAGAGTGTTTTTTCATGCATTAACTGACATGTTATTGGTTTTTCCTTGAGACCATAAAACTATTTGCTAGTTAAAAGGTTTGATAATTTTTTTTAATACTGGCAAAAACAGCCAATTAACAGTTACAACATTTAATATATTATATATCAATTAAAATCACAATGGTTGTACAATACATAAATGACAAACAGTTCAAACTTGGCTCACATTGATAAAAAGCAATTGTCTTTTAAGAACGTTCAGTCCAATGCAGAAAATGTCGAGGTTAATGAAGTGCTCCATATATACTCTCATAATTCTTTGCATATATGCAATTTGACCATAATTTGTCCGACGACCCTCTAATTAAAATAGTTGCAATAGCCTAGTTCTCCTCGGCGGAATCCTAAATCGGAGGTTATTTTTAACGAGGTAATCCCAATATATTGACGAATTTGTAAAGAAAAATAGCATAGGACACACATATTAGCAGTCTTGTCCTATATGCAATATCTTGGCCTGGGAAAGAATATTTGAAAAGCACATCTTTGATAAATTTTCTCTCCACTCTTTTAATCCTATCCATGTTACAGGTATAACCTGGGGGCCTTGTAATAGTACCTTATTTAAAAATGCTTCGTACTAAGGTATTATAAAGGCACTTTAAAGCTCTCGTGTCAGTCATTAATCTTGAACTTCTTTGCATATAATTTTATCCAAGTGCAGGATTATGTAATGATTTTTGTCACATATGACTCAAGTCATTCATTCGATCTATCTGTCTTACAGGTGAGTTTTTTTTATTGAATAAGTGTGACTTAGAGGGATCATTACACTTGAAGAATCTCATGTACTTAAACTTGAAAAGATTCAATGTGAGATTGTTCTTGTCACACCAAGTGATGAAACGGTCCAAGTCTCCCTGCAAGCTAGTGTCTGAATTTCAAGAAGATTAAAGAAGTCCAACGTCATACAGTAACCAAACATTTTCCTTAAGACAGCTAACAGCGTCTTTAATGAAGAGAGATAAGAGTACAGAACCAATGTTCAAATCTTGAGAAACACCAGAAGTGACTCTCACCAACGTCAGTGGCTGACAGCTCTTTTAAGAAGATTGCCACTATCGAGGGCCTTTGATAGGTCTATGCAGGAAGTCTATCTGACAGCCCTTCCTTTTGTACTTCTTTGGCATATACTGGAAAAGAAAGACTGTAGGAATACTATTAGCTATAGGCAAGTCATTAAGAGAAGGAGCAGGGGCAACATAAAGAACATCATCCATAAACATACTTACAATATCCTAGTTCTCTATAATATTACTATGTTCGTCATTTAATAGCATTATATGATCAAGCAGTATATGTTTCATTACTCGAACATATTATTTTGCTTCCATTAACGGTTGTTTTATAGTTGGATATCGTTCCCAGCTAAGTATGTCTGCATTTTTTTGCCTGTCATACCTGTATGTCTTGGCACCAATACTTTGTGGTTAATAAGTTTTTGCAAATAATTCCCTACTATGTTTGAGCTCTTTCATAATCTATATTTCGTGATATATCTACTATGTATCTACTAATCCGCATACTCTCAAATTTTCACAGAAAAGTTCTCCTTGAAATACTGTTATGTATTTGGCAAGTGAAGTATACTAGTATACTCAAGCTGTAAGATGAGCAATAATTTAATAGAGAAATTGTTTGATAGTTCATTTAAGTTGTTATGTCCTCTTATTTTTATGAATTAGTATGACTATTGGGTTGTCCCACTGGTAAATGACAGAGATTAAGCAGATCTGTTGTTGTCATGAGCAACTGTGTATCACCAACCTTAATAGCCTTAGTTACCAACCACTTACTCTTGCGCGTATATCACAATGTCAAGAAATTGACATCTCCGGAACACCTTGCCACAGCATGCGAAAAACTATGAACCACACTTACAGGATAGACATGCAATGTGCTAACACTGTTCGAGAATGGCAAGTTGGCAATTGATTCCTATGACATGGATTGACTTGGTATGCACATTCTTGGAATTAGCGATGGCCAGGCTCAAGATCGATCAGGACCTTAGGCGAAACCTTTTACTATTCAGCAAACACCAACATGGAGTGGCAATTAGCGATAGATGGGTACATCTTACTGAATTTCAACATAGCGACCTTAGTTGTAGATTTCGTACCATTATCTGATCGATGTATGCTCATATAACTGCTTGGAGAGCCAGTTAATATTAATTTGATTCAGGTATACACTCTGACTGGATGAGCTTGATAAATGGTATAGTGACCTCAAGAAATTACTAAATTATGCAAGGAAGGAAGAAGTTACCTTTGATATGGGCGACCTAAATGCAAAGGTCGGAAAGGGTAACTGGGGAAAGGGGAAACAGATGGTTGGGAGCTTTGGATTGGGTCAAAGAAACGACCGAGCAAGCATGGGATCTGATCATAATACTGTGATAATTGCTTTCTCTATGATACTTAATATCAAGAAAAGAAACCAAACCCACAAATTGACGTGCCGCAACTAAAACAGGAGACAAGGAAAAACCCCCTGGAAATCGAGTTCTTTCAGCAAGTAAATCGAAGCCAACTGAAAAACAGATGCGACTCCGACGCGACCTGGACTGAAATATCTATTATATTAAAGAAGGTTACAACTAAACACCTTGAATCAGATATTAAGAAAAAGAAACAATGGATGACCAGAGAAATTCTGAAGCTAATGGACAAGCGCCTGGAATGCAAAAACAAAAACCCAGCGGAATATAGAAACATCGATAAAATAATTCAGTGCAAAATCAAGACATTTCCAAGAAAATAGTCATATGGAAAAATTACATCCGAGATTTATTTTCCAACTCACGAGAAGTGTCATCTACTAGCAATAATAATGAAGGTCCTATCGTAATTAAATCTGAACTTGCACCTGCTTTTAATCAACTAAAGAACAATAAAAGTACAGGATCAGACAATTATAATAATAATAATAATAATAATAATAATAATAATAATAATAATAATAATAATAATAATAATAATAATAATAATAATAATAATAATAATAATAATAATAATAATAATAATAATAATAATAATATAATCAAGTGAATCTCTCCTGTTTATCGCCTTTGTTTTAATAAATCGGGATAACTTTTTTTTTTTTAACGCATCAGGAAACACCGCTTGCTCGAAACATGCATTCAAGATTTGTGCCAGTGGATAACATATTATGTCAGAAACTATTTGTAATGAGGCTGCCGGTATTTTATCAATGCTTATTGAATATTTAGGTGGGAGACGCATTATAATACCTGTAACTTCTTCGGGTGTACAAGGACTTAGATACATAGTGTCTTGTATACTTTTATCTAATTTTATAGGGAAAACATTAGAATGAACATTCTTGGGTTGATGATCTATAACTTGTCTCAAGACTTTGCTGGTATTCACTTGCCCAAAGTTATTCCCAAATATTTTAGCCACTAAATTAGGATTTTCAACAATTTTATTTTCGTGTGATAGAGTAAGAGGTTAATAAGTTAATTGATGAAGAAAAATTGGATCTTTTCCTACAGCTATACTAAACCAAATATATAACTCTGATAAAATTCCAACAGAATAGCTAGAGTCTTCATTCATTCCCATTTTCCAAAAAGCCTCATCTCAATCACGATTAGTCTGATGAGCAAAGGTCTAAAGATCCTTCTCAAAATTGTCCACAATTGAATCCGGTGACTTAAGCATATTATTGTTAGTTTTTATGTGCACAGGTAGGACACTTGTTAAATGGAATTGGAACTTGATGGAATTGTTAGAATGTAAGTCTTAAATCCTCCTTATAGCCTTTGCCAACAGTAACCCGAACAGGCTTCGTCAGTAGAGCAAAAACGCGAGCTGTAGACAAGAGTGCCCCCAAGTCAGTATAGCATAAATTGCTATTGATTGAAATATAAAGAGGAATAACTTTTACTAAGTTTCGTAAGAAGTTTCTAGAGAGTCTTAGAGCCACTTTATCAACATGCCCCCCGAAAATCAGCTTTGGATCCAGGTACACTCTTGGAGTCTCTCAGGAGTCTGTCTGAGGCCAAAGAAAACTCTAACAGTGCTATCTGCGTTTAATGATAGTCTATTTAAAATAAGCAACACTTTAAGCAAATCTTCACCATGTAGGTTAGACAACGACAGACTCTCAAGCCTCCTCCCACTTCTGGCTGCGGTTGTATCATTTGCAAATTGCCAAATTTTAGCATCTTGCGCCACCTTATGAATATTATTATGAAAATGTAAATACGTTAATTATTCTCCTAGTTTTTGTACAATGTTATTAGTATTCTGTAGTTAAAGTTGATTCGTAGGGTTTCTTTAGGGTTCTACTTACGTTTGGTTTATTATTTTTATCTATAGTGTTTAGTTTTTAAGTAGTTCCTCTTGTTTGAGAGCCCCATTTTGACCCCAATTTAGCTTATTTAGGTTATATTATTGTAAATCCCTGCAGTTCTAATTTTCTAGAATTTGTATACTTGCTTGCTTTGACTGTCAGTATTCTCCTAAAATTATTGGTCTCTTTGGGCAAAAACAATGAAGATAATTCTAAATATTTCGAAACTGTTCCATCGGGTTTTAAAAAGGACGCGCTTCGTGACGTTGACAATAAAAGTGTGTTCCCGAATTTCGTTACAATATCATTGACGTAGATGAGCAATAGTAGGGGTTCCAGTATGGAACCCTGAGGAACGCCATGCTCAACCTAGCCAGACAGGTGACATTGAAGAGGGTTTTTTGTCTTGTAGCTGGACAGCAGACGGAAGCCATAATATTCAATCTCATAGCACTTTAACTTTTATATAGGAATGTCATGAGATGCGCAATCGAACGCCTTGATCGAATCATCGGCATTAAAAGCAAGCATAATGAATAGACTACAGGCGTTTGAACTCTGGTGCTACATACGAATGCTGAGGATTTTTTGGACGTAGAGAATTAGGAACGATAAAGTACTTGAGAGAATAGGTGGTGAGCGTGAGCTACTATATATCATAGAAGTAAGGAAAACATATATGAGTATGCTCAGGCATGAAAAGAACGAGCTTACTAATAATCACATTAATATTCAAACCCCTACTTTTAACATAAACTTTCAAAATACTTTTACTTCGAAACGATAAATTTATTAGATGTGAATTCTCTGATTCAGCATCGGTTCTTTCTGGTTTTTATACAGTGAAATCTTAACTCTTATTTCTGTTTGTCTTATTAGAAAATAATTTTTGCCATTTTCGTTTTTCAATTTTCTACGTAGAATCTTCATTACGATTAATTTCAGCTGTGGTAACTTCGTCGCTTCTTAGAATTCTTATTTCCATTGTCATGCGATATCTTAACAAAGCTTTTTCTTTTCTAGTTGCTGTACAATATCTGTTTTGACTCTCTATCAAGGTTGTAGTAATTACCTAGTGGTTGTCTTCTAGTAGGAGGATAATACTCCTTTCTATGCAATAAATATGAGCAAATAATCTCCTAACTACTAGTGTCATAAGAGCAAGTGAGTCCAATTTACCGTAAATATTTCATATTCATTAGACATGCAAAATAATGATAATACATTTCACCCTTGAAACGAATTAATTTCATTTCGATATCGGAAATATTTATTATCGGGGCTCAATTAAGTTGTGGATTCAAACCCAACTAATTATCAGGTATTATTTCCCAACTAGAATTTGATTACTTCGAATGTCAATAAGGCCACTAGCCCGAACGTGATGGCTGAATGTTGCCCACCGATTTATTGTGACAGAAATAGAACTTCATTACGTGGTGACCTTCGCTAAGTTAACTTTATTGTAGCTTCTAAAACTCATTAAAAGTTTCAGTTTGTAATTGAAATTTGTGTTTTAAGGCGTATGGATTAAGAAAATAATTAAGGTAATGAAGGAAATAATGTTGTTGTATATACTCTAATGTTAACTTGAATTAATATGCCGGGAGCGTATTACAGAAATGTAAGTCCATTATGGTTGTATCTATTGAAAATATATAGTTTTATCAATCCGGGTTTACAAGCATAATTTTTTTAATGGATAATTATTTTTCCATTAACCGCCTTTACCAATAAAGCAAACAAATTTGGTGGTTTAAAAATCTAAAAGTTAGTGTTAGAATCAAACCAATCTTATGTAGCGTTTTTACCGTTCATTAAGGAGTAAATTAAATACTCGATTATACAAGAATGATCAAATAATTTATTTACACACTTACACTACTAAACATATTTATTTTCACCTTTTTTATTACTATTTATCTCCGATTTAAATATCGTGCCAATATTCCGAACGGCACTGTACTGTCAACTGACGCGGCTCCTTATATACTCGGCTGACCATGACTCCAAGATTCGTTGACTTTCCACGTGTCTCCAGAGATGTCGTGCGGTGTGCCACTTGTCTCAATCAGCTGGTATTCTTAGGATTTTCAATATCGTTACACTTATACTTGACTTTACGTTTCTAAAATCATAAAATTGAAATTTCTAAAGCAAAATTCTGCATGTGCCATTAAAAAATTGAGAAATCCAGTGGAAGCTTCCCCACTATTAGCTCAACTAAATATGTTTTCAAGAAAATTGTACATTTGAACTTCTGTTTCCCGAAAAACCAAACTATCACTTGAAATTTAAATCATTTATTTAACTACATCTTCTTAGCCTTCAGACTCGTCGAAGACATTATAATTCGACTATCTTATATGACGTTCTCCACTCCATTAATTCATTTCCTGATCTACTCTTTAAAATTGGACTTCATGTTCCTGGTAGATTGACCAGACAAGTAGCTTCTTTTCATGTACCCTCTCACAAAACAAATTATGGATGCAGTTCTTTTGTCACTAGAGTGAAAAAACTGACTAATCGTTACCCAGCTTAGCTAGACTGCTTTGTAGGTAGAAATCAGCTTTTGAAGCAGCTAAAAAGAACGATATGTTCCTATTAAGCTGTACAGTGAATATTTAGACTAGACACCCAACAATAAAAGAATTATACGAAGCTCGCCTAAACAAAAAAATCGAAGCAAATTCTATTACAGAACAAGAGGATCCACAAGACTGCTGGGAAAAGATAAAAACGAATATCACCAACGCAGCTATCGAGGCTTTAAGTCTAAGGAAAGTGGAGGTTTATAAAGTTTCCTGTAACAAACCATGGTATACACCGGAAGTGAAAGCTCTAGCCAAGAAGAAACGTGAAGCGTACCTTAGATATAAGAGAAATCAAACACCTGTAAAAGAGCCAGTACATTCAAACAGCAGAGTCAACACAGACATCAGAACCATCAAAGGAAACTTCGGGGAAAGGTTCACATTTGAAATGGAGTACGAAATCAAACTAAGTATACCAGCATCTTATTCTGATCACCTAGATTACGAAAACACCGGGTTATAACAGGATCCGAGCAGAACTAAGGGAATGAGAGCACTTTGAAAATCCTGAAAAAGTCGTTTTCGACGTCCGTTTTTGAGGCCAAAAATGGGCATCAAAAATGTCATATCTCGGCTATCGTAAAAGCTACGACCTTGCGGATGGCCTCGTTGGATTCAGAATGACGAAACTAAGACAAAACCGTTGGAATTTTCCCGATAGCTCCCATAGAAGCCGAGATATCGACCTTCAAAGTTTGGGTTTTTTCATTTTTCGGGTATACCCCCCCCCGTATCGAATTTTTTCACCAAAAATTGATTTTTTTCGAAATCAAACTAAGTATACCAGCGTCTTATTCTGATCACCTAGATTACGAAAACACCGGGTTATAACAGAATCCGAGCAGAACTAAGGGAATGGGAGCACTTTGAAAATCCTGAAAAAGTCGTTTTCGACGTCCGTTTTTGAGGCCAAAAATGGGCATCAAAAATGTCATATCTCGGCTATTGTAAAAGCTACGACCTTGCGGATGGTCTCGTTGGATTCAGAATGACGAAACTAAGACAAAACCGTTGGAATTTTCCCGATAGCTCCCATAGAAGCCGAGATATCGACCTTCAAAGTTTGGGTTTTTTCATTTTTCGGGTATACCCCCCCGTATCGAATTTTTTCACCAAAAATTGATTTTTTTCGAAATCAAACTAAGTATACCAGCGTCTTATTCTGATCACCTAGATTACGAAAACACCGGGTTATAACAGAATCCGAGCAGAACTAAGGGAATGGGAGCACTTTGAAAATCCTGAAAAAGTCGTTTTCGACGTCCGTTTTTGAGGCCAAAAATGGGCATCAAAAATGTCATATCTCGGCTATTGTAAAAGCTACGACCTTGCGGATGGTCTCGTTGGATTCAGAATGACGAAACTAAGACAAAACCGTTGGAATTTTCCCGATAGCTCCCATAGAAGCCGAGATATCGACCTTCAAGGTTTGGGTTTTTTCATTTTTCGGGTATACCCCCCCCGTATCGAATTTTTTCACCAAAAATTGATTTTTTTCGAAACCAAACTAAGCATACCAGCGTCTTATTCTGATCACCTAGATTACGAAAACACTGGGTTATAACAGAATCCGAGCAGAACTATGGGAATGAGAGCACTTTGAAAATCCTGAAAAAGTCGTTTTCGACTTCCGTTTTTGAGGCCAAAAATGGGCATCAAAAATGTCATATCTCGGCTATCGTAAAAGCTACGACCTTGCGGATGGTCTCGTTGGATTCAGAATGACGAAACTAAGACAAAACCGTTGGAATTTTCCCGATAGCTCCCATAGAAGCCGAGATATCGACCTTCAAAGTTTGGGTTTTTTCATTTTTCGGGTATACCCCCCCGTATCGAATTTTTTCACCAAAAATTGATTTTTTTCGAAATCAAACTAAGTATACCAGCGTCTTATTCTGATCACCTAGATTACGAAAACACCGGGTTATAACAGAATCCGAGCAGAACTAAGGGAATGGGAGCACTTTGAAAATCCTGAAAAAGTCGTTTTCGACGTCCGTTTTTGAGGCCAAAAATGGGCATCAAAAATGTAATATCTCGGCTATCGTAAAAGCTACGACCTTGCGGATGGCCTCGTTGGATTCAGAATGACGAAACTAAGACAAAACCGTTGGAATTTTCCCGATAGCTCCCATAGAAGCCGAGATATCGACCTTCAAAGTTTGGGTTTTTTCATTTTTCGGGTATACCCCCCCGTATCGAATTTTTTCATCAAAAACTGATTTTTTTCGAAATCAAACTAAGTATACCAGCGGCTTATTCTGATCACCTAGATTACGAAAACACTAGGTTATAACAGAATCCGAGCAGAACTAAGGGAATGAGAGCACTTTGAAAATCCTGAAAAAGTCGTTTTCGACGTCCGTTTTTGAGGCCAAAAATGGGCATCAAAAATATCATATCTCGGTTATCGTAAAAGCTACGACCTTGCGGATGATCTCGTTGGATTCAGAATGACGGAACTAGGACAAAACCGTTGGAATTTTCCCGATAGCTTCCATAGAAGCCGAGATATCGACCTTCAAAGTTTGGGTTTTTTCATTTTTCGGGTATACCCCCCCGTATCGAATTTTTTCACCAAAAAAATTTTTGTTTTCGAAATCAAACTAAGTATACCAGCGTCTTATTCTGATCACCTAGGTTACGAAAACGCTGGGTTATAACAGAATCCGAGCAGAACTAAGGGAATGAGAGCACTTTGAAAATCCTGAAAAAGTCGTTTTCGACGTCCGTTTTTGAGGCCAAAAATGGGCATCAAAAATGTCATATCTCGGCTATCGTAAAAGCTACGACCTTGCGGATGGTCTTGTTGGATTCAGAATGACGAAACTAAGACAAAACCGTTGGAGTTTTCCCGATAGCTCCCATAGAAGCCGAGATATCGACCTTCAAAGTTTGGGTTTTTTCATAGAGAGGGTATACCCCCTCGTATCGAATTTTTTCACCAAAAATTGATTTTTTTCGAAATCAAACTAAGTATACCAGCGTCTTATTCGGATCATCTAGATTACGAAAACACCGGGTTATAACAGAATCGTTACGTTACGTATATATATGTATACGTTATACTCCGTATAGTACAAAGGAAGGTACCTATAGTAGAAATAAGGAAACGTGAAATCGTGGAATATACACAAATACTACAAATTGTTAAACTCCAATGGAGAATCTACTTTGAACGACTGTACACAGATATACCCGAACAGGAAAACAGAATCGAGATTGAAGAAGAAGGAGAAGAAGCTGAAGAACACTCGAAAGAATGATGATGGAACAGACAAAGAAGACAAAAAAACAGGAAACCTCATATATTTGGGTAATCAAAAGATGATAGAGGAAATAGAAACACCGACGGGAATCCGACAAGGAGACTCCTTAAGTCCACAACTTTGCAATCTAATATTGGATATAATAGTAAACCAGGTTAAAAGCACAGATGGAGGGTATACACTAACAATAGGAGAAATCAAAATCGTACGTTATGCCGATGAGGCCCTATTTATAGCGAAGAATAAGGACGACTTACAACAGCTCCTATACTGGTTTTATGTGAAAGAGAAATCCTTCAACAAGCAGGTATCGAGCAGAAAAACCACACCCCTTGTCATCCCCAAAGAACCAATGAAAATAAAACACTAGAGCAAGTCATGTCCTGTGCATATTTAGCAAAAGTCAACTAAGCCAGCCGAATATCAAGTGCATGTCAGGACTTTATCAGGAATAACATCTAGAGATAACTGGCAAAAATCGATAGAGATGGAAGACCATGGACAAGACACCCTCCCGGAAGACAGCCAAAGAGATGGATGGAGTCTTGGACCTCAAGATTTCAAAAGGATTTTGTTGGAAAATATAAGCCTAAGGCCTACAATATCAGGAAGGAGGAGAAGGACACACTAAACACTAATTTACACCGTGAAAACATCTTGTCGGACTTGCATTGTCTTATTTATTTAATGTAACACGACGTTTCGGTTGGTAAGTATCTCCAACCGTTATCAAATGTAAACTGACTTGTCAGTTTACACGAAACACACGAAACACACAATGAAACGTCGTGTTACATTAAATAAATAAGACAATGCAAGTCCGACAAGATGTTTTCACTGTACCATTGTCTACCACCTTCAAAAAACAATTTACACCGTATTTATTTCCTCCAATTTAAAAGTCGCGCCAATATTGAGACTTGACCTCCTAGCGATGAGAGCACCTTATATATTAGGCAGACCATTGCTTCAGAATCTTCTATATGTGCCTCGAGATGTCGCAAGGTGTGCTCCCCACCTTCGGGTCTAGATGATTCCCGAATGACGGAGAACAGCTAGTATACTCGCGGCTGTTAGGCTCGTTAGAGGTTGTTACTGCACTAATCTACGAAAAAAAACATTTAGATAACGTACAGTAAGTCTAGTGTTCCTTTAAAAGTAGTTTTAAAGATGTAGTCTTTTTAGAATAATAGGGATATGATTGTAGCTTCGTAAATGTACAATAAATGAGCTTTTTTAGTGGCAGTTAGTTGAACAGCTGGCAGTGTTAAATCATGATTGTTCCTAAGAAGATCTGTGTATCTTCAAACAACTGAAATGAGTAGTGTATAAGAATGAACAAGCTCAATGCAGAATATAAATTGATACCACACTCAACAACTGTGAAGACAAACAGAAAACTGTGGACAAGGATCTTTTGAGTCTTCAAATAGGATTGTTCAAATCATTTTCTTTTGCACAATTACTCCAAGCCACTATAGCATAGTTTAACAATGATTAGACAAAGGCATAGTAATAAGATATTATTATTTTTCTGCTAACTACTGCCTTAAGTTTTTAGGGAACAAAAGAAGGTCTAGCAGGCTGTTTTAAGACGTAATCAATATGAGCCGACCAACCCAAACTACAGTTATAACCCCTACTTAATATTACGTAGAAAGAATTTATTTTAGAAAAAGTAGATGAGGAAACGATACTATAATGAAGGCCCTGACAACAAGCTAAGATTATTACAACATTCCCCAGCAACCAAAAAAGGACGAAAGAAGAGAATCAGTTCAAGAAAGAAGAAACAAAAGAAGTGAAGAAGAAACCACAGAGGAAGAGCTAAGGAAAATAAACGAACTAAATTCCAAAGCAATAAGAAGAGATATAAGGGTGTACATGGTGCAAGAAATTGAATGAACCATAGAGAATAACAAAAGCAAGTAGGTAAAAAAAAACTTACGAATGGAAGGAAAGACATATGCAAAATAAAAAACAAAGATGAAGAACGTACGACCAATAGAAAGTAAATATTAAATATAGTGGAGGAATTCTATAAACTCCTTTACAAAAGTCAATGTGATGATAGTGACGGAGAAAATGCTGAACCCGAAATCCTGACACGAAGGCATTGTCAACCAAGGATAAGAAGAGTTTCCTGATATTATCATAGAGGAAATAGAAAATAATGAAGCGCCAGTGGAAGACAACATAGCTACAGACGCAATAAAAATAGGAGGCCAACATCTACTGCTAAAAATAAAAGAACTTGTTAATTTGTCTATTCAATAGTAACGTATCCAAATATTGGCATAATTTTATTGTAATCATGCTTCACAAAAAGGAGATAGCACAACTAGAGGTTAGGTCTCTAAGATCAATAAGCCTTTTAAGTTACTTTTACAAACTGTTTGCTCGAATTATAACCACCAGACTGGAAAATAAATTAGATTTCTATCAACCTGTGAAATAGGCAGGCTTCATAGCACATCCACAATATCTACAAAAATGTATAACATTAACATTATCAGCTAGGGGTTCTATTTCAAACTCGACTCCAGCAGGTATGCATAAATTATGATGTACTGCACAAGCAATAACTATATGCCCAACTTTTTGTGGGTTGTATCGAAGCTTTCGTTCTCCCAAAAGACATCTAAACACCTGCTTTAGTCTATTATTGCACCTTTCAATGATGCTTCGTGTTATCTTGTGAGACCTATTGTAGCGCCCTTCAGGGATCTCTGGGTCAGGATTTTCATGTAGTGTCATCAACCATGGTTCCAGAGGATACCCAGAATCTCCTAAGAGCCAGTTAGATCTTTCACCTGGAAAAAATATTTAAGTGTTTATTTTTTCTCCGTAAAAAATTTAAATAATAAATTTTAATAAAGTAAATAATATAATTGTATCTAAATAAAAAACTAAATAAAGGAAATTTAGTGTAATTATACTGTAATAAACTAGCAATTAATAATAAAGTACAACTGTGCTAAAAAATAAATCGAGCCTCATAATTTTTTTCCAAGACACAGATAAACTTGTTAAGGTGTAAGAATTATTTTTATTTAGTTCTTATCCCAGTAAACCTTAGCTTCCTTACCTCTATCATATTCAGATTTCAATAAGCGTCTCACCTGAGAGGGTCTCCATATGAAGGCATCATTAGTTGATCCTGGATATCTTGGGTTAATGTTCGTTATTTGCAAATCTGAATCGCAAATAATTTGAACATTGTTAGAATGGAAACCTTTGCGGTTAACATAATTATGTTCTTCCTCTGAAGGAGCCAAAACTGCTATGTGAGTACAGTCAATGCAGTCAGTTATATCCGGAAAATCAGCTTTTTCCATAAAACTGGCTTTTACCTGATTTCTTGTTTCATTGCCAGTAGGAAATTTTACCCATAGTGGTTCCAAATGATTAGAAACGCATTGTGCAACCTCTTCTATGCATCTGCTTACCACTTGCTGACTTGAAGATAGAATAAATTCCTCTCCCACGCCCCGTTGGTAATTGCCTGTAGCAAAGAACCTTAATGCAATTAAAATTCTTGTTTCTCGTGGAACACGAGTCTGCCTCTGCTCCTGCTCCAAGTGCGGAACTAAATTGTTAAAAAGATATGTCACTAGGTCTTTATTTAACCCGAAGAGTTCCGAAAATCTGCGGTCTGGTAATGCAAAAGGGTCGCTCATGTCTCTCATCACTCGTTTTTCAAGACGACTTTCTTACATTCGGCATCATTCGCTGCCGATTTTCTAACTCGTTAATTAAAAATCTTTGCACAGGAAGCATTTTAAAGTTTTAACTGCTTGAACTAAGCGTTTTAGGCGCTAGAACCAATGAAAATTAATGTAAAACAGTAAAACAAAGCCAAAAACTAAGATTTAAGTTTCACATCACAACAAACTTTTGACATAAGCAAAATAAAAAAAAAGTCAAAATGTCATGGTCATTTTCTTCTTCTTCTTGTATTCACAGCTGGACTATGCTCAATTGTCTGATGTTTTTAGAATAGATAATTATCGAATTCTCTATGCCCGAGCAACAACGAAGTTTATAAGGAAATGTTTATAGAGTGCCAAGACATTAAGCGATCTTTGTCTCTTCGCTTCCTTATTCGCTTCCTTCTCTAAATAGACAAAAATTACAGAGTCCCACGCCTGGCTTCTATTGTATGGACTACGAAAAGAATTTTCGATAACCTTTCCAAAACATTATTATTAATATTGATCAATTTTGATACATTCTTGGCACATTAAATTTTATTGCTTTTGGTTCGATGTTATTAAAATTTGATATTTGCCGATAATTTAGAACGCAATTTATAAAACTGGACGTTATTTTAACATTTATTACTTTTGTACATTATTTCTATATTATTTTTACGCTATTTATTAAAAATTACTGAAATTGGGTGATTTGTGTTTATTTAGTTTTTTTAAGGTTATTTCTGTGTTACTATTTTCTTTTTTCCTATATAACACACTGTAGACTCACTCACACATACTTAGAAGCATGATACTTATTTGAGTTTCTACTACATTTAAATCTCCCTGAACTATTACGTTTTTTACATAGGTTATTAACATTTCATTACGATGATTCAGGATAATGGGTGCATACATATTTACAGTGGTATCTCGGACTATAACGTTTTATATTGCAACGCCACACAGTAAAATGATAATAAATTACCTTATTAAAAATTTAAAAAACGTATTGCATGACTGCAACGTTTTTTTGTTATTAATAATTATAAAGGAAAAATTAAATGATCAATTTCCTCTGACGGATTTACTAGAACAGTAAGACTTGTCTAGACTTGAATAAATCTCATGGGTTTTTATTTTATTTTTTTATAGAAATGACGAACATAATTTATAATATATGAAAAAAATAGTGGGATATTTTGACTGAGTGTAAATACCCAGTATAATTTTAAAATCTTATGACAATGGCAGTTCTAATATAAAAATAACTTGATATGCTTGTGCGAATTAATAAAGTTTAAAAAGGTCATTTAAGGAATATATCAAAAATAAAATTCACGTGTTTGCAGCCTTGTACCCGTTCATTCGGTCGTTGAATCCTTAAAAAGACAAACAAATACTCAAAATGGTAAAAACAAGCTTATAATCTGATTGTCTTGTTTATCTTTTTGTTATTACTTTTATTATGGCAAAAGTGAAGGATTCTTGACTGTTTTTAGTAGATAGGAGGAAATGAATTGAGAATGATTAGTCTTTGTCGTAACCGCATAAGCATAAAAATAGCTTTTCTTTATTATTTACTTATCAGGCATGTTTATACTAAGTTTTTAAAACGATTTTTGGAATGTCCTGTATTCTCATATATGGTAGCATATATGTATACTTATAATTTTTACTATAATAATTACTATATACTTATAATTTTTGTGTTGTTTATTTGTCAATAAGCCTATAGTGCTACCACCCTTAATAACTTCTTAAAAAAAAAAAAAAAAAAAAAAAAGAAAGAAACACGTCAATTTAGATTTGCAGGGGAACGTTTAATTTTATATTTAGGCAAAAATGTGTGGAAATAAAAGACATTTTATTAAATTAAACTTTGGCAGATTAGAGGGTTGCCTACAAACTAGCAAACAATTTTCCTTCTTACTTTGCCAAAAAAAATGATAGCAATTGAAGCGATTTACCAGTAAAAATGTATGGCAATAAACAGTTCATTGAGTCTAAATATTTTTATGTGGATGAAATTTGTGTTGGAACACTAAACGAAAATAATTTGTATTTCCAACAAGATTGAGCTTCCTCGCACTACTCTTTGACAGTTCGAGAGTGGCTTAATACACAGTTTCCAGGATGTGGATTGGTAGGCGTGGTGCAATTGAATGGCCCGCACAGTCGCCAGCTTTAACACCACTTGAATTTTTCCTTTAGGGGGTATTTAAAAAGCAAATATTATAAAACCCCACCTGAAAATATTAATATGATTTAAAGAATCCAATTACGCGAATGTCGAGATATTAGCGGACAAGCACTTGCCAATGTTCGTGAGGAATTTCAAAACAGACTTTATTATTGTCTCGCAAGTAACGGAGCCAACTAACTAAATTTAAAGACCTTTTTAGACTCTTCCAGTTTATAAGTCTATAAATTCATATTTTTGATAGTAGAGCATATGCCCTTTAAAATGATGTATCATACTATAGGATAGCCTTTAGTACCAGATATTTTAAATTGAAAGAACTCGTCCATAATCTCAAAGAGACCTACGTAAATAGAGAAAAAATAAAAAAACCTAAGTTTCGGTCTCAAAATATTTCTTATTTGTCCCGAAGGTTACATGTTTCGCTTAAAAAAGCATCATCAGACCTACAATAAACAGAAAAACACACGTAATTACAATAAAACCCTACATTAAAACAAAATCAAAGTTTAAAATTACCTTATAAACTAGTAATAACACTCACAAGATGACCTGCTTAGTACTGATTAATAAAATTTCAGTTAGGAAAATACCAACATATTTTATAATAAGAAACAATAACATGACACAGAGATTTAACAAAAAGTATTATATTTACTTAAAAATATCGCTATTTACCGTTCTCGAAATATTTGGACTTAAAACTTGCAATTCGCTCAAGAAAAAATGAATACTTTTCTACTTTAAGTTGAAAAAAAAAATAAGTAGTGTAAAACATATTTTATTTTTATCATTTTATTATATTATATATTTTTTTATTTTATATTTTAATATATGTATTCTCATTTAAAACAAAACTCTTTTAATGATCTATAATAATTCTATCTCAATTTAATTAATTCCATAATCAATTAATAACTTGATATATTTAAAATAACGTATATTGCTAAAGATCTCTAATATTCATTGAGTTAAGGGGACACCCAAAAATATTAATTGGCGAGTCAGTCAGAAAGTAATGTTTGAGAGAAATGTGTGTAAGGTGGTGTGTTGGAAAAAGAGTTGTGTTTACTGGTTAAACCAGGCTGCTAAATTAATAGTGGTGAATATGTGAGAAATAGTTGATCTTGAGTAGATATGTGGCCATTATGAGAAGTTTGTACAGATCTGTTTGCGCATCTTGAAGATGCCCGCACAAGTAGGTGTGAAAGCCTCTGTTCAATTAGGAACGAATGCGCAATTCCTCGAGTGCTGTCTGGTAAGACTGGGGGCCTTACCTGGGGCTCGATTGACACGAATAAACAGAAGGATATGAAGAAATATATCCTTTGTCTAATTCGTTGAGATGCTTACTGTTTAGCGGCAGTGGAGCGTCTGGGGAAGCCCTTACTATTTTAGGTGACACTAGCTAGTCGTCAAATAAAGGAAGATAACATGTTTGACATATGTATATATTGAAATGTGACATTGTGTAAATTGATGTTGACTGAGATGATGCAAGGGAACGGAAGTTCCCCGGTGAGTATATTTTATTATTGCCAAAAGTTGACAGAACAGTAAATATTGTTTTTCTTAATTATTTTTATGTGATGTTCGAGTTTATGTCTAACAATATAAGAAGAATGACTGTTGAGTGAATTTGCATTGTAGAGACCCATTGGCTAAGAACAACTATGACAGGTAATAAACCACATTTTAAAGCGTATTTTACAGTAGGCTGTGTCTCACAAAAAAATTAAAACAAACAAAGTCACTGTCACGATTTATGTTTTTTTAGTTGCTGTGGCGCGTTATAGCTCACACGATTAGTTGATGAGATATATTGACGATAAGATGCCTAGACATCAATATTTTTCTATTTCGGAAATGCGAGATATGGTTTGTGTTTATACCCAAGCAAATTACAGCGGTCTAAGAGCTTGTCGACGTTATGCGCAATTGTATCCAAATAGGAGGCAGCCAGATTTTAAACTCTTTAAAAACGTTTACCAGAGACTTGGGGAAACGGGTTCATTCAGGCCAAAGCGAGATGTTGGACGTCCAAATAGACGTAATGTGAATCAAGAAGAAGAAGTGTTAGTTCAGGTTGCTGAAGATCCAGAAATAAGTGTAAGGCGTATGGCGGCAAGAACTGGAATTAGTTAGTCCTCAGTTTTAAGAATTTTTCATAGTGAGCGTCTTTATCCATACCATTTTACGCCAGCACAAAATCTTTTGGATCTTCCAGCGAGATTAGATTTTGCTCGCTATATCCAGGAACAACAAAATCAAGATCCCTTATTTGTTAATAAAATTATGTTTACGGATGAAGCGACTTTTACCCGACGGGGAATTCTTTATTTAAGAAACAAACATTCATGGGATATTGCAAATCCAAACGTCATTACTGAAAGACACTTTCAACACGAATTTAAAATTAATATTTGGTGTTGTGTTATAGACAATTTTTTTTAGGACCTTACGAGTTACCTCCAAATCTAAACGGTGAATTATATTTAAACTTTTTAGAAATAAAACTCATTGATTATTTAGAAAATTTGCCTTTAAATCTGCGCCAAGAGATGATTTTTATGCAAGCGCTCCTGCGCATTTTGCTAGACCCCTGAGAGAATATCTTAATGCTAATTTCAACTGGATAGGACGTGGAAGTCAAAGACCTTGGCCCGCACGAAGTCCTGATTTCAACCCATTGGATTTTTGCGTATGGGGATACATGAAATCCATTGTTTACGAAAATCAAATAAACACAAGGGAACAATTATTAGAAAAAATTCAAGCCGCTGCTGAGTTATTTCGAAATGAGCAATTATTTTTTAAGATTCGGCGGTCTTTTAATAAAATAATTTTAAAATGTCTTGAGTCAAATGGAGGCCATGTGGAACATTTACTGGCAAATATTGATAATTTTTATTTTTAAGGAATTATTTAGGTTTTATATTTTTATTTATTAATCACTTAAAATATAATATAGCAATTTAAATAGTTTAAAATATGGTTTTCATGGATGTCTTTAAAATCTTTAAATGTAAATGTCTAGAAAAAGAGTAATCCTAGAGACATTTTTAAGGTATACCTTTTGAAAGCAAAAATGCTTGCAGAATGCATATTTAAAATAAAAAATAAAGTTATTCAGGGCGTAAAAAAGCTATGGAGTTCAAAAAACAACTAAAATGTGGCTGGAGGCTCCCTCTATGAGATAATTAAAAAAACCTAATAAATATAAATAGATTGGCATATAAAAAAACGGAAAAAATAAATGGATAAAATAGATTTGGCATATAAAAAAACTTCTAAATGCCAAATTTAGTTAAAAACAAAAAACAACTGCTAAAGTTATAGACCAAATTAAAAAAAAACTTAATGTTTATCACCCTGTATCTTAGTTGCATTTCATTTTCGGACTAGGAAAATTTAACTTAACCTCATTATTTTTATGAGAGGAATCTGCTATTAAAATATTGACCATTATTAATAGACACCCTGTATATTTGTTTTGATCAATAATTTCTGAGTTTCAACCCAAACTTATGTTTTTTTTTTAATGGAACGTCCTGTATATTTATAGTTCATAATATTGGCCTTTTTTTACATTTTAAAAAATATATAACACTGGACTTTTTTTTCAAAAATACGCATAAAAATTACAATTTTCTAAATTTAAATGATCAAATTCATAATTTAATGGGAGGCCATGGCTATTTAATAATAATAATAATAATAATAATAATAATAATAATAATAATAATAATAATAATAATAATAATAATAATAAGACGTTTATTAGCCACCAATACAAAAAAAGCATAATTACAGAAGGTAATATGATTATATACATGGAATTGAATATTAGAATTTTAAACAAAAAGAGCATATTAAAAACAATATGTTATATAAAGAATTTAGTTAACACAAGTAAGGCAACTAATAAGCCATGCATTCAGACTTCCAGAAAAGAAGGAAACAACTTCTTGGATTCTGTTAAGGCTTATAATAGAAGAAGTGAGAGAAAAAAAAAACAATTCTTATAGACAAACTAAAAAAAACAAATAGGTAGGCATATACTTATGAGGGGAAAAAGCAGTAGGGGGAAAAATGGATGAAACGGAATGAAAAAATTCTTTTTTTTTACACAGTTAATTTTTGAATAATAAATGTTAATAGAATATTTTACGTTGCATTCAGTTAGTTAGCATGTGCGTAGTATTTTAATAAAGAAAGGCATTCAAGAAAAAATAAGTTTGATTTAAAAGAAGAAGCTTGGTTTTTAATTTAAAAGTTTTTTCAGTGACAGTAAAATTAATTACTTTTTTTTTGAATTTATTAATCAAATTTGGTACGACATAAGAAAAGGATCGCTTAAAGAGTTCTTTGCTATGGCAAGGAATTGTTAAAAGATTTTTACGTCTTATATTAAGATTATGCACATCAGTACGATAGGTAAGCTTTTCAAGTAAGTAAAGCGGAGTTTTTGATTTAAGAATTTTGTAAGAAAAACATAAAATATGTAATATTCGTCTATTGTGCATATTTAGCCAACCTGCTTCTTTTAATTTATAAGAAATATGTTGCCGTCTTATACTTAATATAAGTCTTAAGCAAGAGTTTTGAAGTTTTTGAATTCTACCTGAGTCGGAGTTATCGAGATATGGTCCATAAATTGTGTCGCAAAAATTTAACGGTGATAGTACTAAAGCATCACAGAGCAGTTTTTTGATACTTGAGCTTAAAAAATGTCTTCGACGATATATTGTTTTTAAGGCAGAATATCCATTTTTTAGTTTAAGGGTAACATGTTCTTTGAATCTAAGTTTATAGTCCATTACTAGTCCAAGATTTTTTGCAGAGTTTTTAAAACTTATTATATTGTTATTAAGGTGTATATTTAAATTATTTAAAATATTAGTTCGATGATTGTCACTACAAAAAAAAACAAAAGCTGCTGATTTAGTGGGGTTAATCTATAGAAGTAATTTTTGAGTTTCTATATTTAAGGTATTTAAATCGTCATTTATATATTGATTAGCTTGGACAACATTAGTGTGATGAAATGAATAAAATAGCTGGGTGTCATCTGTATAGCAATGGTGCTTACAGTGTAAATTTTTTTTAGTAATTTGTGAAGTATAAAGAGTATAAAACAAAGGACAAAGAATGCTACCTTGGGGCACCCCAGAGGTAACATCCAGTGCATTTGATCTATTGTTATTAAGCACTACTCTTTGTTTTCGATTAAACAAGAAGGAAGACACCAATGCCAACGCAGACTCAGCAAAACCCATATATTCTAATATAGCCAGTAATATTCTGTGATTTACCATGTCAAAGGCTTTAGAAAAATCTAAGAGAACCAACATCGTAGCTTTATTTTTACCAAGTTCCTTAAAAATATCATCTCTCACTTTAGATAAAGCGGTTGCACAACTATACCCCTTACGAAACCCAGACTGGTATTTAGGAATTAAATTATTTACATTTAAATATTGAACTATTTGATACTCCATAATTTTTTCTAATATTTTTGATAGTATAGGAAGTACAGATATTGAGCGAACATTATTAAATTCAACAGGATTTTTAATTTTTGGCAAAGGAATAACATTGGCTTCTTACCATTGATCGGGAAAGCAGTTTTGTTCTAAACATACGTTTATAATATGAGTGAGTGGTTTAATTATGGCAGGACAACAAAGCAAAATCAGGGTAATGTTTAATTGATCAACGCCAAATGCTTTAGATTTAATAGATTTTAAGTAATTTATTATTATATCTTGTGTCATCAAATTAAATTTAAATTCAGCTAAATAATTTAACCTATGTTTTTTAAAATACCCAACAAATTCTTCGTCAGGGTTATTATTGTTTTTGTTAATATTAGAAAAAAAAATTAAGTTTATCTACATCTTGCATAAAAGGAGGAAGTTGTATATTTGATTTATTAGAAAAATTTAGTTTATTAAGTTCTTGCCATGTTTCTTTGTTATTACATACTCTAAATCTGTGAGCCGGGTATGCCTTTTTTTCCGCCCTAATTGAACTAGTTGCAAGATTTCTGTACTGCTTATAATTTTCCCAATCCTCGCGACTTTTGGTGTTTCTAAATTTATGTAAAGCCGAGTTGCGAAGTCTTTGTATAAATCTAATATTAGGAGTAATCCAGGGGCAATATGGTCTAGTTTTACCCTTTACGTTTTTTACAGGAGCATGTAAGTTAATTAATTCTAATAAAGATTGAGTAAAAAAAAAAACTTTATTATTTAAATCAGCCATATTGTACATATTATGCCAGGGAATCGATTCAATATCAGACTGAAATAAACAAGTGTTGATATTTTGTAAATTTCTATAAGTAAAATTATAAATTTGAAGCTTAACAAGAAACAAAAAAAAATGACAACTAAATTATTTTTTATTAAATTAACATGTTTCTTTAAATTAATTGGTAACATTGATTTATGTCTTAATATTATCAAGCTTAAGTTGAATTAATATTAGTATCTTTTGTATTATTTTATTTTTGTTAAATTGGTGGATATCGTTAATAAATAATTTTATGGTGGTATATACAAGATCAAGTGTATAAAAGACAATGCAATAATCTCATAGAACTTCAAGACGCAATTCATTTAACATTTCAAAATCTGAGAAGGAGACAAATTATTATTTTGAATGCTATTTAAAGGGTTACAAAAATGTGCCAATTTTGTATCAGAGAAGATGGTGGTCATTTTGAACATCTCTTGTAAAAATGTTGCTTTGTTATATAGTTGTTTTCTTAAAGTGTTTATTAAATTTATATATTTGTTTTTTATGTTCCTTTATTACAAAAAAATAACAATGATGCAATTCCCCATTCGTCGTTACCAATTTGTAACTTTTTATTTGTCTATTATTGTTGTTCATGACCTACTATTAAATTATGCATTTAATTTAGAAAATTCTTAGTCATTTGCGTATTTTTGAAAATAAGTCCATAGTGTTATATATTTTTAAAAAGGTAAAAAAAAGACCAATTTTATGAACTATAAATATATAGTGTTCCGTTTAAAAAAACATAAGTTTGGGTTATAACTCAAAAACTATTAATCAAAACAAAAATATTTATACCACTAGATTCTTTGGAAAAAAATCTATAAGAATGAGTTTTTACAAAAACTGTAAAAATAATGGAGATACGACGGAGGTCCCAAAATGCAAAAATTTCAAAAATGCCCTGTATCTTAAAAATTAAAAGGGCAACTCTCTATCTCTAAAAATAACGGATATATCCCGCAAAAGTACCCAAAATGGGACATCCTGTACATTTTACTATAATAAAGACATTATTTATTTAGTGTTCTTCATTTCTAATCGCTCCACCTAAGTGAGAGGAGCTGATTGATAAGTAGATAACTAATCGTCTAAATTTATTTGATGCATTAGCATCAAGTGTAGACACCAAAAACACAAATTTTTTTGCACACAATTGTAACCTCTAGTACATAAACAGCATACGCCTGTCAATCAATGAATAATTAATGGCTCATAACGCAGAGCAAAAAATATTGTAAACCGTCACCATAGTTCACTGTTTACAATGGTGTTCAATGACTCTGCTGTCAATAATAATTATTATTTGCTTTGTCTGGCTTCTTAATTGAACGGCTATAATAATAGCATTTTTTCCTATAGCGAGTGTTCATTATAGAGCTGATTAAAAACACATATTTACTCTGAGACCGTTAGGTTTTTGAATTGGTCGTGATAAAAGGTTTTCACACCTACAATTTAAGTGAGTTAAGTCTTACCTAGATAATAAACGTCACAGCAATAAAACCGAAATGCCTCTGCAAACGAGACTCCTACGTTAAGATTTGATGAAGAGCGACTTATCACCTTGAATGGTGTGTATCATACTAACATTTACCTAATACTTAACAAGGTAGCAGCTAAATGGCTTTTGTAAACAAGATCGGTAAACATTATATATTTGGTATTAACTGTAGTGTTATCTGCAAGTCGTACGCATTGTTCGAAATATTTGTCATGACACCTTTTAAAAAATAAAAAAAAAGATTTATTGTCTTTTTTGAGGTTCCTTTTAGGCTGCTACTAATGTGCTTAATAAAAAAGACCACCAAATGTGGTGTTGTTTATTAATAATAAATGTCATTTTATTTTAAAAATTACCTAGAATAAATGAATAATAAAGCGGCGAGATTTGACACGTATTCACTCAGACGTTCAAGAGGTCAAAGAACTATAGGATCAAGAATTAAAAATAATGACTTAACAAAAAATATAGGAGGTTATTATAATGATAATAAAAAAAGTTGCCAAATAATAAACACAATAGCGATTTAACGTCATAACGATTGTATGTTTTTACATTTACACCTTTAGTTCTTCTTTCTTTCTCCCTCATAGGAAATAACAAGAATCTCAGAGTCTCATAAGTACCCTGGTACCTTGACGAAGACGCCAAGTGTCAGATTTTGAGCACAGCATACGTTAACCAATTGACAAGTGGTGGAACAATGTGACAATGTTTTTGAACTACTTAAAAACTAGACAACAAACGTATGTAGAACCCTAAATAAACCCTACGAATCAACTTTAACTACAGAATACTAATAAAATAGTACAAAAACAAGACAAATAATTAATGTATTTACATTTTCATAATAATATCAAAATTGACCACATCAAATGCCTCATTTAAATCTATAAATACAGCCATAGCGATTCCTTTGCGATCCAGCTCAGTACTAATTTTATTAACTAAATCTGCTATTGCGCTTAACGTGCTACTTTTGTTTTAAAAAACTCTTATTGAAACTTATCTGATTTAATATATTTACCTATAAATGTTAAGATTCTGTCTTTTAGATTTTTTTCTCATAATTTTCAAAAATTTAATTCCAAATGTTATAGGTCTAATTATACATATCCGTTTTTGGACCCGTTTTATAATATGAGCAAACTTTACCTATTTTAAGTTCATTCAGAAAAATGTCTGCTTTTCTAACCTGATTCACCAATTTGGTTAAGATGTTTACTAACTTTTCAAATGACATAAGAGTTGATATCTAATTACATCTTTGGGAACAATTACGTTGTAAATTTTTGTCCATTATGTTGTTTTTGCCTATACAAACTATCGCTTTCTTTTATAAGTCAATAAGTTCCTTGGTAAACCAAGTATTACCCTGATGATACCTAATTGTTTTTTCATACTGATTTTGGTTTATGCATGAAATGTTTTGTTTGAAAGAACAAATTAATATCGATAACTTCAAAATTTAGAGAGTAAAAAAAACGCCGTTACTCAGGGTGAAAAACCCTTAAGGCTGAGCGCACTAAGATTGCCACTGACTGGGATGCGTTCCACGCAGCTCAAAGGCAATACAAAAAGACATTCAGGGACTCCAAAACACAGTGCTGAAGGCGGTTCTGCGATGACGTTGAAAACACACCCTCCGCAGCACGACTGTGCAAAGTACTGTCCAAGGAACCTGGAACTAAATTGGGGTCGCTGTCACTTCCAGATGGCGGCTTTACTACCGATGAGCGGGAGTCACTGGAGGTCATGCTGCGCACTCACTTTCCAGACTCCAACTCATCTCTCGATCCTCCTAGCTGTTCTCGAGCTCCGATTCGCTTAAAGTTCGAGACTGCTAGAAGAATAATTGCCTACGAGAGGGTGAAATGGGCAATCAAGACATTCCCCCCCCCCCCTTCAAATCTCCGGGCATGGATGGATTATATCCATGCCTTTTGCAAAACGGGTTTGAAGTACTAACCCCACACATAGTCAGACTATTCGGGTCGTCCCTTGCTCAGGGCTACGTCCCAAAGTTATGGCGTCAAGTGAAAATCGTCTTCATTCCGAAACCTGGAAAGCGATTTTATAGATCCCAAATCGTACCGATCTATCAGCCTTACCAGCTTTATGCTGAAGGCAATGGAGAGGCTGATTGATCGGTACCTTAAGGAAAGCATCCTGGTGAACAAACCACTGCATGTGCACCAATACGCCTATCAGGCGGGCAAATCCACGGACCTGGCCCTACACCACCTTGTTAGGAAGGTGGAGGGTGCTCTGGGTAGTGGCAAGGCCTGTCTGGGTGCGTTTCTAGACATTGAAGAGGCGTGCGACAACACCCCTTTCGCATTAATCTGCCAAGCACTCGAGAGCCGCGGCTCAGAACCCTGTTTGCTAGATAGAGGCCATGCTCTCAAAACCTCATGTATCTGCCCAGCTCAACAACGAGATTGTCGAAACGTTGGCGGCTAGGGGCTGCCCGCAGGAAGGAGTATGGTCCCCTATGTGGTGCCTTGTGGTCGACAGCCTGATAAATCTTTTAAACAATGCTGGTCTATACACACAGGCCTACGCTGATGATCTGGTAATCCTTTGCCCAGGGAAAGACGCCGTCTCAATGCGGGGCCGTATGATGAGAGCCCTGCGTATGGTGGACATATGGTGCCTCTCGGGGGGTCTCAGGATTAACCCCAAAAAAGCAGAGCCCCTACTATTCACGAGGAGACGTAACTTTGGCACGCCCCCTGTTAAATCTCTAGGTGGCGTGCAGCTGCATTACTCCAGGACAGTTCGATTTCTGGGAATCAAGTTAGATTCCAAACTCTCCTGGCACGATCATGCAGACACCAGAATGAAAAAGGCCACCTGCGCGCTATGGGCCTGCAGGCGGGCTTTCGGCAATACCGGGGGTCTGTCTCCTAAGATCCTACACTGGATCTACTCGCATTGTGAGACCTCTTCTCACATACGGGGCTATCATTTGGTGGCCATGTACGGAGAAAGCGAAAATTCGTGCTCCACTGGACAGAGTCCAACGTTAACTGCTGCTCGTTTGAATTGGATGTTTAAAAATTGTGAATTAAAAAAAAAGCATTTAAGCAAAAAGTGCTAGCAAAAAAAAATCTAAAAGGTTTTCTAAAAAACTAAATCTAAAAAACTTCAAGAAACTGTTATTCAGATTTCTAATTGTTGAGTCAAATATTTTTATAGATTGAGAACTACACGTATTCTCAATACTTGTAAGATTTACGAACATGTTGGGCGCCAAGAATGTGTTGAGATAAATCTAAATAACTAAATAAGTCTTACTTGTCATATAGACATAGACTGAGATATTTCTATCATGAACTGTCATACTTTCAATGACTATATTAACGTATATTTGAGATTTAAAGTTAAGGATTTCTTTATAAAAGGTAAATCGTTGAAAGTCGATAATATTACAAACATTTAGAGCAACTCAACATTTACACAATATCACAACTCTGAATGTAAACGAGGTACATAATGTTTGAGACCAAAGTTGTTCAGGACAGAGCGAGATATCTATCCGTAGGTATTATTTTGACCTTGAGGGCGTTTTTTAAGATCAGAATAATTTTTTTAAAAGGAAACCCCTATTTTTTCTAGCGGAAAAAGCAAGACATTTCACGTTTAAAATGATATTTCAAACTTTGTTATCGTAACCTTAAAAAAAGTCAAATTACAAAAAAAAACTGCTTTCTAGACAATCTTTGTACTAAAATTTCCCCGAGAGAATTGGACGAGGAGGTCCGGTTAACCGGCCCGCAAACCCACCCGATATGACTTTACCACTTACTACCACTTTAAATCGAGTTAGTTAGATCAAGTACTTGAGAGTAGTGTATCAGAGTGGTATGAGGTTTAATTGGCACTATATTTCTAGAGCCAGTAAAGCATAAAAATCTTTGTGGTTCCTTATTAATAATAGTAAAATCCTTAAAATTGACACAGTTATTAGACTTTATAATACTATATTGAGAGCACATTTGGAATATGTTTCCCAAATCTGGACGCCTTCAGTCCAAATCCACATAGATCACATTGAAAAAGTTCGAAAGCGGTTTCTGAGAGAGATTCCATTACTTTAAACAAAATAATACTTACATAGTTATGGTCTCATATAGAAGCATGTTGCATAATTTTAATATTAAAAGTTTGTGAAATCAAAGAAATCAACAAGCGGTGTTGTTTATTTACCAAATCCTTAATAATATAAAACACAAAGACTGCGATTTAATTTTGGAAACTTAAATTTTGATTTATTTAGTATAGATCCAGGTTGCATATCTCCAATAAACAGAGTGATATTGATTTGCAATCAGATACTCAGGCAAATCAACATTGGTATTTTTAACACAACCAGAAGTGACTTGATTAAGAATTTGAAGCAATTTATATATCACCTTAGATTAGGTTTAGTATTTTTTTATCTTCCTTTAACTGTTTTTATTAGGTGACTTGTTCAATTTTAATACATTCGTTTTCTATTCCATTACTTGTAATTGCTCTAATTGGTGTTTGTAATAAGTACAATAAATAAAATAATATCTGAATAATTGATCATCCCATTAACGGGTAATTAATCAGAAACTTTAGAGTTGTGCTTCTGTAACGTTTATTTTTAGAACAATGTAGAAAATAACTCCGTCCTTCCAGCTATATATTTAAACTTGTGAAACTAAAATATCGCATTTTATAAAAAAATTAAAAGAAACAAATTTCTTATTAAAAAAAAACAATTAAATAAAATGGCACTCAGAAATACACACAAAGTGTAACTACCAAATTCTTATTATTAATACTTGTATTATTTACACATGTTGGGCGCCAAAAGATAATTTTAAATAATTTTAATTTTATTTTATTGAACGTCTAGCCGCAAGTACTAAATAAGTTTTAGTGGCAATGCAAGTACAGTCTCATGTTTCAAAAGAATGTATTAAGGCACTTATGAAATTCTTATTAAACACGAAACCTTCCAAGAAAAATTATATTAACTTATTTAAGCTTATAACAAATCTTAGCATAAGATTCTGGTATAGACCCCGTAGTTGATTAATGGAAAATCATCTCGCTGGCAGTACTGATATCCAGCCAAAGAGACATCAAAGGAAAAATTTGATACGATAAAACGGGCACTCAATTCATTCCAGAAGAAGATAGGGTTTATCCTCGTTCAGACAAGACTTTATCAACTACTGCCCTATCCCATAACCCCACTTCAGACATTCATTAACTTTTTTACTCGTCTCCTTAGGATCTTGGTGCATGCTAACAAATTGAACAAAAACTTTTCTAAGCTTTTTGACTCGTGCATTTTTCATCAAATCTACTCAAATATTAAAAGCTTCATATCATCAAATCAGCATGGATTTATGCAGAGAAAGTCTTGTGATACAAACTTGACTTGTTTTCCTTAGAGTATGTGTACTACACTGCATCAGTTTGGCCAGGTTGATGTAGCCTATATGGACTTTCAGAAGGCATTTGATTACTTAGACCATAAAACTTTTCTTTTTAAAATTAATGCCTTGGGATTTTCGGATAAGTTGCTTGCTCTTGTACAATCTTATATAACTAGCCGCCATCAATTCGTCGAAATTGAGGCTTTTCGTTCTCATAGCTACGAGGTTTCCTCAGGTGTCCCACAGGGATCTAGTTTAGATCCCCTTTTTTTTCTGAAGTTTTTTGATGATCTTACTAAACTTATTAAATGCCCGAGACTCAAGTTTGCGGACGACCTTAAACTTTCTTAATATTATCACTATCCGCGATTGCATTGATTTGCAAGATCAAATAAATTAAATTAAAATATGGTGTAAAACAAACAAGTTGTACTGAAATAAGTCTAAATGCTGCATTTTATCATATCCTCGAAAACAGAATCCAATATAATTTGATTACGCAATTGATAATAATATTTTATCAAGATGTACTCAGACTAGGGACTTAGGGATTACTTTTGAGCTTTGACTTCAAAACTCATTTAAATAATGTCGTTTCAGCTGCCTCTAAATCTTTGGTATTTATTATTCGCAATAGCAAGAGTTTTCAAAACCCTAAGACACGTAAAAATTCTGTACGTTAGTTTTATTAGATCCAAATTGGAGTATGGTCGTCTCATTTGGCATCCAATTTACCGGGTTGATATTATGAAGCTTGAGTCTGTGCAACGCAAATTTTTGAAATATTTAGCTTTCAAAGAGGATGGTGTTTATCCTGATGATAATGATTTTTTGTTAGATAGGTTTGTAATGGTATCCTTGCAAACCAAAGGGCATAGATTAGGAACTTTTTTATACAAACTTTTAAATAATAAAATTGATTGTACCGAGTTACTTAATCAAATTAGATACATAATTCCCAGGTTAAACGCAAGATGTTCCTTAACTTTTTATTGTCAACGTCCTAGAAGTTTTTGAAGGTGGTAGACAATGGTACAGTGAAAACATCTTGTCGGACTTGCATTGTCTTATTTATTTAATGTAACACGACGTTTCGGTTGGTAAGTATCTCCAACCGTTATCAAGTGTAAACTGACAGCAAACTACTATTCTATAGTTTCAAACTACTACTCTATCAAAACCAAAAGATCTGTTTTGTGATAAGAGAGTTTATTATCCTGATATCTCCTCGACGGATTCATTGGCCTTGTGATTAGGAATAACCATATGAGTCTTCCAATTATAAGGTACGACCACGTTACCTTGAAGATATTAAATGAAGCTTTTAAATGTTTAGGATCTTATTGAGGTATATTCTTATATCTTTATAGTGAGGAACATAGTCCCAGAGTGAACTGGATTATTTGTTATTTCTCTTGATTTCAGAATGGGAGAAAGGTCGAGCACTCTTCGGGAAACTTAGGTAAGTTCCAGGTGTCTGGATTCTTGCGTTTCATGGTTTTGCAACAGATTTGAAGCTATTCCCTTGTTAAAGTTATTCCCTGCTCCATACTTCCTCTGGATCTGTGGCTGGGCTCGAGTGTGAACAGAAATTATGAAACCCACTCTGGATTTGATAAAATAAATGAGTCCACTGTTACTCGACTTGTCAAACAAGGTGTATTACGAATACTGCAACCTATAAAAAAATATAATCAGCAAAATAGAACACAACTCTTGAAACAATTTAAAATTCTAGATCTCAAAACTGGTTCGATCGTTTAAATAGTCTTATTGAATATAGACTAGCAGTAATTGTTGAAATTCTTCTAAAATCTACTGCGAAGTTGAGTTTACCTCACCGAAAACCAGCTAAAATTATCTCCTTAATATATTCAATGGATATTATAAAAATGCGCGTCAAATCAATCAGGATGATCAAAACAACCAAAAAAAAACCATTAAAAAGTCTTATTTGCTTTATTTTGAAATTTCGAATGGCTTCCTTGTCGCATTGGTTGGAGCGAGCGCAAGCGTTCGCCGCGACATCGCGTATCTTTATTTTAATACGAACAGAAATTTCAGTCTCATTTATAACAACTGTTGGGTGTGATGTCCGCGTGAAACGCGCTTTAACCGCAACTCAGTTTAGAAAACTAAATTATTTATTTTTGTTTTGTTAACCCGACGTCGCGAAACAATTCAATCCTCCTGTGATATTTTATTGGACTTTTTTTTCCTTTTGAACTTTGTGATATGTTTGGTATATTGTGATAAGTACGGTAAGGTCTAATAATTTTATTGCTTTGGACTTTGAACTGCTAATATTTGAGACGCTTTTAGATTTTAACTAAAGTGTGCAGACGCACTTTTAAGAAATGTATTATTTTAACTTGATATCCGGTTCGAAGGACCAGTTTCAATTTTGGTATGAGCTTAAATAATAAATATTTTCATATAATTTTTGTTATTAGGTTTCGTGTTTGATAAGAATTTCATATATGCAATAAAACATTTTGGCGCCCAACATGTGTAATAAGTATTGATACGAATTTGAACACTTTCTTTGGATGTTGATTTTTTACGTGTCATTTTATTTAAATGCTTCTCTTTTAAATAAAAAATTGTTTCTTTTGATTTTTTTAAATAAAATACGATATTTCAGACCAGATATGTTTAAACTATATCTGGCTTGAAGAACCATTTCTTGAAAGATAAGTTTAAAGTCATAGGATTGTTGATTAGGAACAACGCAACCCAAACTTGTTAATGCGATTCGAGCTATATAATATATTTCTTTATGCAATTTAAATCGTATACATTAAACTTGTTTGTAATATTAATATTGTATAAATTTTATATATGCGTTAATACATTCTTTTAAAATATGACAGCTGAGACTGTATTTGCAATTAAAACTTCATCTAAAAGTTTCCATGAATTCGACAAAATATATTTAAATTTATCTTTTGGCGCCCAACATGTGTTATAAGTATTGATACGAATTTGAACACTTTCTTTGGTTGTTAATTTTTTACGTGTCATTTTGCTTAAATGCTTGTCATTTAAAAAAAAAAAATTGTTTCTTTTGATTTTTTTTTAATAAAATACGATACTTTAGACCAGATATATTTAAACTGTATTTGGCTTGAAGAACCATTTCTTGATTGTTCTTAAATTAAAGGTTACAGAAAGATAACTTTAAAGTCATGGAATTGTTGATTACTTACCAGTTAATGCGATGCGAGCTATATGTATAATATATTTTTTATGCACTTTAAATCGGATACATTAAACTTGTTTGTAATATTGTCGACTTTCAAAGTTCCATCTTATGTATAAAAATCGTTAGCTTATACGTTATGTAGTCCTTCAAAGTTATAAAAATAAGATAAAAGATAAAATAAATCAAGATAAAAATATCTCAGTCTGTGTTTCTGTGATAACTGAAACTTATTTAGTAGTTATCTGGATTTATATTAACATACTTTTGGCGCCCAACATGTTGGTAAATCTTACATGTTTTGAAAATACGTGTTATTGTGAATCTTTAGAAATATTTGACTTGACAACTGGAAATTTGAATAACTTAGATACTTTTTGCCAGCGCTTTTTGTTTAAATGCTTTTTTTTAATTAGAAATATTATTTTATTGATCGTTCCAAAATGAAACATTTCAGAAACATAACTTCAAAGGCATGCTATCTCTGATTAATTACCTTTTAATGGGATGACTAATGATTCAAATATTCTATATAATACGTATATTACTGTCTTTACTTTAAATCGTTTATAATAAACTTGTTTGTCAAATTGTCGCCTCTCGACGTTTCTACTTCGAGGGAAAAGCACTTTTATAAAATCTACTGTTTTACGTTGTCAATTTTTAATCATCCGGTTCGAAGGACCGGTTTGAGTTTAGTTATACCTACGTTCCTGGACTAAACAACTGATGACAAATTCATAAAATTTTCAGGCAGTAACCTTCAAACGATACGGTCATTGGCAATTTCATGACAGTTTGACCATTAGTTTTTGAGTTACTTTTGTGTTTAAAAAATATAGAAAAAATTAAGCTTCTTGTTTTGATAAAACTCTGCTTTGAGATTGCTGGGAAAAATACCTCAGAACTGTATAAAATAGATCATCTAGCTTAAACAAAAAAAGGCAGCCGGTGTACAAATACAAACCATTTGTATAATTAAGATTACACCCTTTTTAAAATGCAATCGATCTATTTTATATAGTCCTGAGGATGAACTCATAGAGATCGAAATTAATTTCAATATAAGTTTGACACCTTTGTTTCATCCTAAATACAAAAACAGAACAACTTAATACAAACTAATATCAGACTTACTTAAAATTAAAGTATTTTTGGGAAAATACCCACTGGAGAAAAGAAACCTCAGAAAAAAACAGGTGTACGGTTAGTTTTGGCAGCAATGGCCTAAAAAGTGTTATCCGGGCGTTGTTCTATCGAAAAGAACAATTTGTCTGTAGAATGCTGAAATCAAATGAGGTGATACAGACTTAAGTAGTGCTGTCATGGTGTAATGAGGTTGTTTCTCCTAAACACCTGAATAAACCCTTCACAATCGTAATGATGATAGTAGTGCTGAGACTATTTTACATAAAAACACTTGAATCAAAGAGATCATCAGCTGAGTGAAGAATAGGGAGTGAGAATCGTCCATAGGGACCAAAGATGTAAAAGTCGGTCAAATAAGCTAATAATTCTAGTTGAGCACCTAGTATTATTTCAAAAAAGGGAAAACATTTTAATAGCGATTATTATATGGCGTTATTGGATCGTTTAAAGGCAAAAATTGCTGCGAAAGAATCACACATCTAGGTGAATAATTTGAACTTTGAATTTCTTCCTCACGGAACGAACCTAGTGACTACTGTGTTTGTGTGGCAACTAAAACTTATTTAGTAGTTATCTGGATTTATCTTAACACACTTTTGGCGCCCAACATGTTTGTTAATCTTACAAGTTTTGATATTATGTGCTGTTGTGTATGTTTAGAAATATTCGACAACTGGAAATCTGAATAACAGTCACTTGGAAGTTACTTCTTAAATTTTTTTGCAATTTTTTTTTAGTTAGAAAGGTTTTTCTTTACAATTTTCAGACATGTAGTTGTGAACACCAGATAAATGCTTTAAGGCCAAAAATTTGGCTGCAATTAAGAAGTGATTGGTGAAACTGAATCTTATTTTAAAAGCAAAGACAAATATTTCTATAAAAATGACTTCGAAAACTATAGAGAATCATTGGAGCAAATGTATCATTCTTAAAAGGGATTATGTTAAAGAATAAAGAAGATTTTTTTCCGCCAAAATGTTACTTTAAGACATAATCCCGAGCCTTATTGACCCATGAGCTTAAACAAATTAGTATTGTCGTTATATTTTATATTTGATAGAAATCCCTCTCTCGTACATGTTAGCTTAAGATAAAAACATCTTACATAGACTTTGTATTGTTTATATTTCTCGGCTAAACTTTAAGTACAACTGAACTTATAAGAACTTACATATTTGAACAAACTTAAAATTATTTGGATTTGTCTTGAAACATTTTGGGCGCCCAACGTGTTTGTAAAAGTTACATTAGATGCACAAGTTAATACTTAAGATAAAATATAATTAAAAAGTACAGAAGTGTATTTAAAAAAATAAAGCCCCATTACATGTTCTGAGCTGGTGGAAGGAGAAAACAATTTCAAAAGTGTTTATCACATTTTTTTTGGCTCTCAGGTGTTAAAATCATTATACAAAATATCCCAAAAACGTGATGAAAAACTTTTTAAATGGAGTGGTGGAAGAGATTATTATTCTTCCTTGCTTTATTGAACAGACAATTCCCAACAATAAGAAATATATATATTTTTTTAATGTTAAAGAGGTATATATTAATAAATGACTTGTTGACCGTATTGGACTTTGCTTCATTGATTAATACGTACTAGTTTATTGTTCCACATATGTACTATTAGGATAAGCCACAAATGATGCTACAATCTTAAAATTAATTTTTATAGTGTCAGTTGCGTTTATTTTATCAACCAGAACGAGGAGAGGAACCAAATGAACTTCTAAAGCAACATTCAATATCATCAACATTCAGTGCTTGGAAACGGTGTGATAATTATGAACCCAAGAGTTCTTTTTCATTATACTTAATACTATAATATAGTAGGTTCTCTAGCAAAATATTTCCCACAGTAAAATGCTGAAATCAAATCTGTAAAAACCCTATAGGAATTGCTTTCTAATATATTCAATCAATTTTAAGATTGGGAACATATATGTATTTTAACAAAGCATATTGACCTAGAGTAATAATATTTTTTTTCGTAAGAATAATACTGAATTTACAATATCAACCAACGGCAGTTTTTTTTTTATATAGAAGCACTTACACCATGCTTTTGTGTAAAATAGCTCCCATTGGTGCCATGATTAACAAATTCAGATTTTTTAACCTAAAAGCTTTTTGAGTTTACAATATCCTATAGAGAAATATTACAGTAAGAACAAAAACGGTATAACTGGCTAAAAGCATTTTAGGATTGATCATATCAAACGCTTTACTGACATCCTTCACTAACTCTTCTAATTTCTATTTTGGGAGATGTGTGTTCAAATTCAGATTTTATGATTCTGAGAGCTGAATTTGAATTAGCAACCAAGAGATATTTCTTTTTTTATATAAATCTTAATTCATTTGTAGCCGATTGTTGCAACTTTTCCTCAAATTTTAGGAAGAATTGAAAAATATTAAGTTAAATTTAAAATATCTTGTTGTATTTTATCTGAAAGGCTACCAACGAAATTATTTTCTCAAACATAAATTTTCTGGGTGAACTAATTTTATTATTTTACCATACATTAAAATGTCATATAGTTTTAGTGAGATACTTCTAAAAACATATATATTATTTTTTAATAATTTTTGTTAAAATCCATTTTACGAAAATATATCATTCTTAAGCGTTGTGTCAGAGCAAAAAATACACAAAATGATTGCAAGCTTTAAAGCATCAAAAAATCTGAACCTATTATTTAGAAATATTTATTTTGCATTGCATTACATTGCATATCATAATATAAAGAAAAATAGAGAAATAAATTTTTAAAAAAAATTCTTTCTAAAAATCAATTTAACTTAAAAATATGAAAACATATCTCAAAAAGAATATCATATCTAATTTTGTAACTTAATAAAAGTTACAATTAGTCGCTGGATCGCAGGTGGTCACAGCTAAATTTGATTTGATTTAAAAATATGTAGTTGCAGTTTAAATTTAATCTAAAGTTTAAAGTACAAGGTGTTTTGCGAGCTATTTTTTAAACTGCTAATTAGAGTTAAAAATTAACAAAAAAACACTTCAAGTCGTAAGTTTTTAAATCGCATAATATCTACTCCTATTTACTACCTAAGTCGTTTGAGTAACTTGATGAATTTTTAGAAAGTAGGGCCCATTTTTTTTTATAAACAAAAAAATTAATTACGATACGTTTAACATTAAAAGGGTAAAAAACAACAAAACAATATCTACCCATACTCTATAAGCCGTTTGAGTCACCCGACATATAAAAAAAATAATACAGTGAAACCTCTCTTGAGTGGACACTCATGGGACCTTCGAAAAGTGTCCGCTCAACGGAGGTGTCCGTCCAAGGGAAAAAGGCGACACAGAAGCAAAATTAAACAGCATGTTATTTTTTTAAACAAGTTTAATATTAATTATTTAATGACAATAAGTATATAATTAGGGTTACAAAATAATTGTAATTATGCAAAAAAATAAACTTAAAAAACAAACCAAAACAAAAACTTATGAAATAATAAACCGAAAATAAACTAAACCAGTACATACATACATATAAAGATTTTTGTAAGAAATAATATGTAAATATTTTGGAACACATGTACAAATTAAGATCATTGTTTATGTTTAAAATATTCTAATAAAGACGCTTGTCGATTTTTTTTGTTGAGCAAAGTATCTTGGAAATGAAGATCAAGCTTAGATAGTAAATCTAGAGCAGATCGGTCACCCCTAGCCTGAGTGAAGCGTTTTAACTGTTGCGTCATATTAAAAGCCTGTTGATAGGTAGTCAATTCCTCTTCTTCCTCAACGTGTTCCTCTTCTGACTCATCGGATGATACCACTACTTCCTCTTGATTCGAAACCTCCAGAGGAAGGTTATCAATTTGCTCCAATATTAAATCATTGTCTACATTAAAAAATTCGTTGATATCATTATTGTTTATCATCCCAAAATTATCCTTATTCCTCAACATTTGAGCTAAAACTGACAATGGAATGTTGTCTTAATTTTCCCAGATTTCCAGGTTTTCTGCTCTATTTTCTGAACTATTAGAGTGTGTAATGCCAGACTTAATAAAGCAATTTTGAACCGTTTTCTTTGTCACTTGGTCCCATGCAATGTTTATAAAGTAAATTGCATCTAGGACGTGTATTTTTCTGGCTAATTCAGCAGTATTTATGGCTAATAAAAGTTTTTTAATAATGATTGTCCTATAAAATGTTTTAAAACTCTTAATAATGCCCTGATCTAAAGGCTGTACAATAGAAGTGCAGTTTGGAGGCAAAAAAATCAATTTAATATTTTTCAATCTTATATACAACATGCATTGTCGAGAAATAATAAAATTTCTCGTTTTTCACGCATCATTTTTTTATCAAATTGATTTAACCATTCGGCCATTAGTTCACAGGTCATCCGAGCTTTTTTATTCCACCTATAAGTAACTGGCAATTCTTTCACATTAGTTTGGCCGTTTTTCCGATTACTAGAGGTTTTTCTTTTTGTCCCTCCATATTTACACAAAAAAGTATAGTCAGTCTCTCTTTTGAAAATGTACATCCAATACATCTTTCTCGCTTCAAATGTAGAGTCCTGTTTGGCACTGCTCGGGAAAATAGCCCAGTCTCATCAGCATTATAGATATTTTTGGGAGCATAGTTCTTAATTATAGATGGTACTTTCTCCCAAAATGTCGTGACATCGGCAGAGTTCACTCTTGCGGCCTCCCCACTGATAGTTCTAAAAGCAATGTTGTGCCGGGTACGAAACTTTTGCAGCCAACCTTCTGATGCACTGAAAGTTCTATACCCCAAACCATCAGCATGTACCTAAAAAGATAATAGGCACATGTAAAATATACAGTAATATGTGTAATAATTGAAGTATATTACCTGATAATGGAATATTTTTGCTTCGAGCTCTAATGAACCACTCATAGCACTGTCTGTCAATATTTCTGCCCTCTTCTCTTAGGAAGCTTCATTTTTCATTCA
This sequence comes from Anthonomus grandis grandis, assembly GCF_022605725.1. Taxonomy (NCBI): domain Eukaryota; kingdom Metazoa; phylum Arthropoda; class Insecta; order Coleoptera; family Curculionidae; genus Anthonomus; species Anthonomus grandis. The sequence goes on along the minus strand of NC_065561.1, from coordinate 13,976,477 downwards.
TATTTATATTTGAGTGGAACTTACTTAATAAAGCATCCTTATTTTTAATAATCTCAACTGCCTGTGTTTTTCCTATTCCAAACCGTTTTGCTAAGTCGCTTAGTTTGTCTTTATTAAAAATATCAATTACGTCAACTTTTTCTTTAAGAGTTAGCATTTTACGTTTCGACGACATATCGGTTGTTACGCTTATAACGCTAGAAGATACGACAATAAATTAAAGCCAAATGCATTAACAAAACAGTCAAAACACAAAATCATCCCGACAAACCGGCGCCATGCGAGGAGTACCGTCGTATCGGGGAAAACCCAGGCTCTGGCGCCAATGCAACCCCCGATTGCGTGTTTAAATTTTTTCTGTGTCCGCTCAAGAGAAGGTTTAGCGGTTCTTCGGACCACTTTTAGGTGTTCGCGTCCGCCCGAGAGAGTGTCCGTTAAAGCATATCGGAATTTAGTGTATTTTCAATGGGACCAAAAAAAATGTCCGCTCAAGGGAGTTGTCCGTCTATTGGAGGTGTCCGTATCGGGAGGTTTCACTTTTAATATTAATAATAATAATATCGTTTATTTAGTATAATAGCTACATACAAAAAACTGGTATCAAAAAAGGATATAAAATATAGAAACTACAAAATACATAAGACTGCAAGAAGAAAAAATACAAACTCCTGAGAAGCACGAAAAACTAAACATTAAAAAGTGATGAAAACTAAATAAGAATGATTAAAAATGGTACATATACAATGACAATTACAAAATATTACAACAACACTGACGAAGACAAGAATAAAATGAATATCACAATATTTTAGCTGGTTCAAATTATCACAACTTTTGACGTCATTAGGTAGCTTATTAAACTAAATTAAGCCCTTGTATAAAACAGTGTTGAGCATTTGACTGGTTCGACATCTATCCACCGGAATAAAATCTGTACGATTTCTTGTATTGTATTCATGTACATTTGCGAATAATCTTAATTTTTGCCAAATAAAACATTAAACATAATTCTTTATTTTACAGATAACATATTTGGGACATTTAACATAGACGCAACAGGAGTATAACGATCACATTTCAATACTAATCTCATGGCTCTGTTTTGTATTATTTCTAGTTTGTCCACCTGATACTGAGGCAAACCAAACAGCAGAGTAGAACAGAATTGTAAGTGGGGAAGTGCAAGTGCGCTGTAAAGCTGTAGTTTTGTTTGTGTAGCCAAATTTTTATAGATTCGTATCAGAAATCCTACTTTTTTCGAAAATTTCATCTATTCATGTCAGCTTCAAGTTTTTAATTTCTTTGCAAAGTCGCAAAATTTAGACTTGTTTGTATTTAAGCTTAATTTATCTATACAGAACCATTCGAATAAATTACAAAGGTCACCGTTCATGTCTGCCTGCATCTCATGTAGGTTCCTTCCTGCTACATACAACATAGTGTGATCTGCAAATAAACTTATTTTACCCTTTTTTATTGCATGTACCATATCGTTGATATAAAGGATGAACAATAGTGGACCTAAGACCGTTCCCTGGGGAACACCATATGCAACATTATGAATTTGTGACATAACATTTTTATACTTTACTCGTTGGACCCTATTAGACAAATAGGATTTTAACCAGTCTAAAACACTCCCCCTAATTCCTAACTGTTTCAATCGAATACAGTGCAAACTGGCCGTGATTCGTGACTGCTAACTAGTAAACAACATCAAGAAAAAAAACAAGATGGCAACTGACAGACTTACCGACTAAAGCAGCTCACCCGCAATATTACCACATTGGGTGGAAGAACGATATAAAAGCTGGTGTTATACTGTTGTTCCACTCAACGCGAAATTACCCCCTTGTCATAAAGCATATATGTTTCAAAAGTTATATCGTTTTTCGGTCCATCAGATAGATTTAGTGTTAAAGATCTTTTTTGCTATCTTGGTTTAAAATAACTTTTTTTTGGAGTTATATCGTTCTTCCACTCACCGATTCAATTATCGGATATATTAATCATAGTTATCGGAGTACGTACCGGTGTTCTCTAGTATATACGGCATTTAAAGCGATTTTTTCATTTTTATGTAAGAACTTGTTTTAAACCATTAGTTCTAGAAAGTTTACCATTATCAAATATAGTGTTGTTTGTTTATATTGTTACACAAGTTCAATATATGTCACCCATGAACTTAATAAATATCTGGACTCCCAGTTCAATGAAAAGTAAATGACCACTACTAGGGGGCCGCCATTTTGCGCGATTGTGTCCTTTCGATGTTGGTCACTCTAACAAATTTTAGTTGTGCCAATGGTAGGGAAACAAAACAATTAAAGTTTTTAAGAGGTTATGTTTACAAAAATAAAAATTAATATTAATTTTTAATAATAATAATATTAATTTTTGTTGTTGGCAACACTGAAAATGTTCAGAGTGACCAACATTATAACACTATAAAAATGGCGGCCACCAGGCTGTGGTCATTTTTGGGTATCGTGGCCATATGCATAAGCAGTCCAGGTATATTTATAAGTTCGTAAAGTCACCACAGTGGTAATTTCTTACTAATTTTTTCTTATAAAAAAAAACTAATGTCATTATATGCTTTGTATTCAGCGTATAATCAAAAGCAACAAGGCAGCATTTTTTTATTATACCCTTAATACAAGAAGTGGTGTGCTTTATCTATAATAAGTCGATAAGTTCAACATTTAGAGGGGCAAAAATCGCCGTTACTGTGGGCCAATTTTTAAAACTTATTTAGGGATTATTAAACAATCTACCTTTACTTACAATATAAGTCAGTAATTTATTTTGATAAAAGAACAAATCAAATTCGTAAAAAAGCATTTATTCTAATAAAACTTTATCTACTGAGTAAACACCTCATTATCTAACGAACTATTTAAAAGATACTTACACTTAAAGAAATCATGCAAATACAAAGCCCACTAAAACCTAATAATAAAACCTTATAAATATGCAAAGTTGACCTTGTATTGTTCCTATCTTTTTTTAACTTAAAAGCTATTAATATATATATTTTTTTGAAACTTAAAATCGTATTGTACGCATAGGATCTGTCTGGCGCCAATCGCCATTTAGTACTTGCGCATTGGTTCATCTTATATTTTGTTTATTAATGTGACGGCATCACTAATGGCGTCATGCGCAGACATTACTCGTACCATAACACGGTGCGTATTGTGGTCGTTAGTCTATAGTACATATTAGTTAGTATACGGGCAACTGTCGCGCAATCTAGTCGTGAATAGCCGATTTAGGCAGCTTCTGTGATTGATTTCTAGTGAATTTGTGATGGGATTTTAATATTGTTTTATGTGTTGTCGGAAACTTTTATCTTTTAACGAGGTAATTTAATAGATAATAGCTTATGGAAGTAAAATGTTCTTGATTTGTTTTAACGTTCTTGCTCTTAGTGCTTTTTTTTCAAAAAGGCTTTGAAAATCTTTTTTAAGAAAGTCTGAAGAATTGAATGTTTTTTTTGGTTAAGGGCACCTTTAACTAAGTTTTTTTTAAACATCTTTAAAAAAAATTACACTATGTTTCATGTTATTATTGTCTCTTAAATGAATTTTCTATTTAGAATTTTATTATTTATTTATAGCTTATAATTTGTTTTTAGGTACTAAAAAAATATGTTTTTAGAATTAGTCGATTTTTTTTCAATTGTTCCATATAAATTTCAAGCCATTTCTTAATTTTTTGTTACAGTATTTTATTGTATCTGAATTTTTTGTAAAACGTTTATTTCTAAATTGAAAATTAACTTCAACTTTTTAGTTTTTTAGGGTCTTTTGGACAATGTTTTTGAAAGTAATTTATAATTGTAGAAAGCGATTTTCTCTGGTTTAATTACAAATATTAACAGGATTTCTTTAAACCTCGAAGCTATTTTATAATAGTTTTATAAGAGTTAGTATAAATGGCTCTTTGGAAACGAATACTTAACTCTTACTACAAATATTTTGCTTTCGAAGGATATTTTTCACTAAATTTTCTAGTTTTTTAAAGACCATCTAAAAAGAGTTATTACATGAAGAAAAAATCCGTTATGAGGAATAATTTACTATCTACTTACTTTATCTACTACTACAGAACCCGTTTTCCAAACAAGATTTAATACTCGTATAGAATTCAAGTTATTGAAAAAGATTAAAACGTTATTAAGTTTTTAAATTATTCTTTGAACTACAACAAGTCCAAATACCTATGTTTAAAATAGTTTTGCTCTTTAAGAGGGCTCTTAAGGTAACTTCTAATTTTAAAAAAATTATCCTCGATTAAGGATTAGTTTAACTAAAGCACTTTTCGAGTAATTTGTATACGTAATTTGCGGATCTTTTAATAACATTTTAAAATCAATTAAAAACTAAAAAAAAGTGTTATTTGGTATAATTTTATAGGTTAACAAGTTTCATCGGGTAAATACTTTCTATGCTAGAACCAATTTTTACCGCCAAGCATTAGATTTGATATTGTGTGTATGTATGTATACAGGTTGGGGAATTAAAAATTACGCATTGTCTAAAATAATGTCAACACCGTTTCCTCTTGTTGAGGAGTGCTATCATTATTTAGGTTTTTTTTTCAATGCAAATCTGCTGATGGATGATTACTGTTACCTGGTTGTGTCGCCATTTTTTCAACTATTTTCTATATCATCGTTTAATTTTTTAAATAGTGTTTGGATCCGCTGGAAATAGAGTTTTTCTTTTGTAATGTCTCTAATTATACCCGAAAAACCTAATTTAACTCCCATTTTCTTCTGATTTTCAGATTAAGATAGGGATATATAAATGAGAATTCGATTTTTCTACCTATTTTCTATATCACCGTTTTATTTTCTATGTAGTATTTGGATCAGCTGTAAATAGTATTTTTCTCCCATAATGTATCTGGTTATACCCGAAAAACATCATTTTATTCTTATCTTTTTTTTATTTTCAGATTGACATAGGGATATATAAATGAGAATTCGAATTTTCCAACTATTTTTTAGATCATCGTTTCATTTTCTAAATAGTGTTTTGCTCTGCTGGAAATAGTGTTTTTCTCCCGTAATGTATCTAATTGTACCCGGAAAACCTCATTTTATTCTTATTTTCTTTTTATTTTCAGATTGAGATAGGGATATACAGGGTGTTTCAAAAGTCATAGTCCAAACTGAAAGAGGGGGTAGGGGAGACTATTTGGAATCACAATAACCCTCTATGTTGTTATCCGATTTTTGATGGTTTAGAAGTTATAGCTGTTTTTCAGTTTTTTTCTATAATTTACTTCTGGCTTAAAACATTATTTTTTTCTATGTCTGGGGCTTTATTTTTTAAATATATTTTTTTGTTTCGCTGCAGAAAATCTTGTTTAATTTGTTTTTGGATTCTTCAAAAATGAATTTTAACAATTTAATGCAGCACTACACAGTACACAAAGACCTACAGGAATTTAAACCAATGTTTAAAAACTTCCTACTATTTCTAGTCTTTCAGTAAAAACATTTACCTTATAGTGTTTATTATTTGATCAATGTATGTTAGAAAATTTTTAGAAAAATGAAACGTAAAAGAAATAAAATCATATCACATTTTTTGCTTGCATACCACAAATTTGGTATTATTTAAGTGCGCTTGACCTTTAAATTGGAATTCAGAATGCTATCAAGAGCCACAAACAAAAATGGTATTCTCACATGGACCATTTTAAATAGCCAAACCGACTATTGTTGGTATTTTCTGTATTGTTTTCTGTTTGTCTTTAGCGAACGTGTTATTCGATTTTTTTTCTGTTTTCTGTAAAGTAATAATTAATCTGCATCGAGATGTGCGGTGGGAACGCTCGTCTTGCTGCAAGAGAGTATCGTGATCGTTATCCGGATCGTGAACGCTTTCCCGATCACAGAGTGTTCATACGAGTACATAACTCATATTTGCGGGGAGAAATACCTGGTGATGTACAACAAATAGGCAGACCGCGGTTGGATGATTAAGAGGTGCTTGCTCTGATAGAGGCAGACCCTTCTACAAGTATTCGTAGAATTTCTAGAGCTACTGGATTAGCTATAGCTAACATCGCATGTTGCAGAGGAACAACCAGCAGCCATACCACGTGCAACGTGTTCAAGCCCTATTACCCCGTGACTACGCGCCTATAGTAGCATTTTGCAGAGAAATGCTTCGACGCTGTCTTTTTTTGCCGGACTTTTTTGACTGCATTTTGTGGTCCGATGAGTCTTCATTTCAAAGACTTGGTATATTTAATACTCACAATCTTCACTATTGGGCTGTAGAAAATCCGAGAATAATAAGGTAATATTGCTTCCAGTACCAATTTGCTGTAAATTTGTGGGCAGGAATTCTCGGTGGTAGGCTGATTGGCCCTTTCGAGTTACCGGTCAAGAGCTAGCTACCTAGATTTTTTAGAATACCAACTTTATGATCTTTTGGAAGATGTGCCTCTGGAATTACGGGCAAGAACGTGGCTGCAACACGACGGAGCGCCAGCGCATAGTGCAGGAATAGTCAGAGACTATCTAAATGGTGCTTACCCAGATCGTTGGATAGGCAGAGGAGGAGTGGTATCGTGGCCGCCGCGCTCACCTGACCTTAATCCTCTTGACTATTTTTTATGGGGATACTTTAAAGAACTTGTATACCAAACGGAAAATAATACTGAAAATCAGCTTCGTCAAAAACTGCGAGATGCAGCAACAAGTTTAGGAAACAATGCTCGAGCATTTAGAAACTTAAAAAGAAATTTTATAAGACGATGTCGTTTGTGTATAAGAGCCGGCGGCGGCCATTTCGAACATCTTTTTTAAATAAATGCCAATGAAATATTCTAAGTTTTATTTTAGCTTTTATTTCTTTTACGTTCCATTTTTCTAAAAATTTACTTAACTTATATTAAACAGATAAATACCTTTAAGTTAAACGTTTCTATTGAAAGGCTATAAGTTGTAAGAATTTTTAAAACATTGGTTTAAATTCTTGCAGCGCCTTTCTGTACTGTGGTGCCTCATTAAAACGATATAATTTGTTTTTAAAGAAACCACAAAATAATTAAACATGATTTTCTGTAGCGATAATACAGATTTTTTTTATGATATACTTTTATTAAAAAGACTTGACATTTTTTAAATAAAATACTAAAAAAATATATTTTTTAAGCCAGAAGTAAATTATAGCAAAAAAGTGAAAAACAGCTATAACTTCTAAACCATCAAAAATCGGATAACAACATAGGGGGTTATTGTGATTCCTAATAGCCTCCCCTACCCCTCCTTTCAGTTTGGACCATGACTTTTGAAACACCCTGTATAAATAAGAATTTGATTTTTTTCACCTATTTTCTATATCATCGTTTCATTTTTTAGGTAGTGTGTGGCTGGAAATAGTGTTTTTCTAAAATAAAATACACCTTGGTAAATATTAAAATGTGCCAAAATACTCGAAAATAAATGCAAAAATATATCACCAAAAGGATATAAAAATAATGGTAAGGAAAAATGTTCACTTACAGTAAGGTTCTTGCCAAAATTTCCAGTTGTCTCTTAGCCTAATTTCCTAAAGGAATCGATTTTTCTATTCCCAGGACCTAAACTATAGCCTGTTCTCAATCCGGGGCTTCAATTGGATCGCTGCAGGTACTTCCGACGATTCTTGTTCTTTGAAGGTTTCTGCAGGTCTTCTTTCAGCTTCCAGGGATCGTAGCGGTCTTCAAACCGTAGAAACGGTCCCAAATATGGCGATTTTTGTCCAATATTGGAAAGACCGAACTACCGACTGCGCCAATTATAGGACAACAACCAGCATTTGCTTTTTTAAAAAATGAATTTATTGAGAACAGGGACTAACTAACTTACAACTAACTTAATTGATAGATAATGACTACATCGATTACTATGATAATAATTGTTGCTCTTGTCTATTACATCATATTTATAGGTTCTACAAATGATGACAATACAAACTAAGCTATTTGTAAATAAAGTATGCAGGGTCGGCATAAGGTGGCGGGTTGGTACCCGTGATTCCCGTAATGTGTCTATTTATAACCGAAAAATATTATTTTATTTCCATCATTTTCTTATTTTCAGATTGAGATAGGGATATATAAATAAGAATTCGATTTTTCCAACTATTTTCTATATCATCGTTTTATTGTCTAAACTCGTAAGTAGTATTTGGATCGGTTGATAATAGTGTTTTTCTTCCGTAATACGTAAAATTATACCCGAAAGACATGAACTTTTTTAATTTTCAGATTGAGATAGGGATATACAGTGAGAGCCAAAAGTCCGGAATAAATTCATTTAAAATTCAGGGGTATGTTCAAAAAAAACGCTCGGACACGTTGATTTTTATTTTTAACTGCGGGTTTTCTTACTATAATTTTATTTATACAGGGTGGTCCAAAAATAAGTTACGACCATCAACTTCAATTTTTGAAATGGAAATACCTATTTTTTATTCTGTATTCTTAAAGAACAGAAAATTCTAGACATATTTCATGTACGATGTCCTATACCTATCTTCATTTGTTTTTGAGTTATTGACAGTTGAAGATCGGCATATTTGCACTTTTGACATGTTATAAAATTCAAACGGTTAGACATAGACAAATGCGGTTTGCACTTTTAATTGCAGCTTTTTTAAAACCTTTTTTAAAAACTAAAGATTTAAAAAAACCTTTTTTTTTAATCTGTTGACACTAGCTAGTAAGTGTCAACAGGTACTGAGAAATTTACGGTTGAATTTCTAAAAAAACATTCAAAATATTAATGTATTTAATCAAAAGTATTGTATAAACGTTGAACAAAAAGAAACTATTTTAATCTAGACCGAATTAAATGTTCAAATTGAGCCCCATTAACTTCTTGACAGTAAGCGAGTCTTAATTCGAATTCTCTCAGAATCTCTTTTCTTATATTATTTCTCAATTCTTCTAAATTGTTGGGTTTATTTACATACACTCTATGCTTTAAATAACCCCGCAAAAAGAAGTCCAAAGGAGTCAAGTCGGGGGACCTAGCAGGCCACTCCAATTGACCCCTTCGCCCAATCCATCGACTCGGAAATACCTCACTTAAATATTGGCGCACGGCGGCTCTGCTGAAGTATGGCGGCGCGCCATCTATGACTCTTGTCATTGATAATGCCGGCCCAAACATTCACAGATTGAGGATATTGGGTATGAGCTTCAATCACCCAATTTGGATTGGAGGAAGACCAGTAACGGCAGTTCTGTCTGTTCACTGTACCATTGAGGCAGAAGGTCGACTCGTCAGAAAAAATTATTCTACGAGTAAAAAGACGGTCGTTATGGCAGACATTCATAATAGTTTCGCAAAACTCTAATCGACGATCTGTATCATCTTCGTTAAGTTCGTGGATTAATTGTAATTTATAGGGATGATATTTTGCCTTTTTCAAAATCTTTCTTAAAGATGTTTTTCCAACATCGTTATCTAGTGCTGCCTGTCTAGTCGGTGTATGAGGATTTTCTTCAATGGACATAACAATATTTAACCTCTTTTCCTCGGAAATTGAGGGACGACCCGATCTGGGTCGATCTCTGACGTGACCTAATTCCCTAAATTTTCTTTCTAGTTTGCTAACGGTAGACTGAGATATTGTCTTATCAGGATACTTGGTATTAAACATTTCACAAACCTGGTGTTGGGTTCCAATGCGATCACCACATCCTATCATAATTAGTATTTCTATTCTCTCAGTTTCACTTAACTTATTTATCTTTTTAGGCAATATTAAATTTTACAATAAACAAGGATAAGACTGCTTGATACCTGTCACTTCAAAAAATTATGACAACATCATTGCAACAATGGATGAAAAAACACAAAAAACAAGGTTACCTTAGTAAGGGTGTTACATAGTTGCATGAATTATTGTACGTTTAGAAATTCAACTGTAAATTTCTCAGTACCTGTTGACACTAGCTAGTTAGTTTAAGGTTTTAAAAAAGCTTCGATAAAAAGTGCAAACCGCATTTGTCTATGTCTAACCGTTTGGATTTTATAACATGTCAAAAGTGCAAATATGCCGATCTTCAACTGTCAATAACTCAAAAATAAATGAAGATAGTTATAGGACATTGTACATGAAATATGTCTAGAATTTTCTGTTCTTTAAGAATACAGAATAAAAAATAGATATTTCCATTTCAAAAATTGAAGTTGATGGTCGTAACTTATTTTTGGACCACCCTGTATACATAAAATTATAGTAAGAAAACCCGCAGTTAAAAATAAAAATCGACGTGTCCGAGCGTTTTTTTTAACATACCCCTGAATTTTAAATGAAATTATTCCGGACTTTTGGCTCTCACTGTATAAATGAGAATTCGATTTTTTTACATATTTTCTAATCATCGTTTCATTTTCTAAATAGTGTTAGGATCAGCTGAAAATAGTGTTTTTCTCTCGTATTGTGTCTAATTATACCCGGAAAACCTCATTTTATTCCCATTTTCAGATTGAGATAGGGATATAAATATAAATGAGAATTCGATGTTTCCACCTGTTTTCTATATCATGGTTTGATTTTTCAATAGTATTTCCAGGCGTATTTCTTCTTTTAAATCTTCTAAACTCGTTGGTTTAGTGACATACACTTTACTTTTTAAGTATCCTCATAAAAAGTAATCGAGGGGAGTTAAATCTGTCGATCTTTTAATTGATGATGTTAAAAGATAATATTTTACTACAGCTGTTACATTTTTTTATTGACTCTTTCAGCATCCTTTAACTTTCTTTAATCATCAGTATATAAAAAGTGATCGACTATTCAAAGAAGTAATTAGGCCGACAAAATAATTTATGTGCAGGGCTGTAATTAAATATCCAGACATTTATAAAGGTTAGGTACCTGACACATTGTCGATAATAAGCTTCATTCGAGATCCCTTTATTGCTGCATTGACCTCCACTGAACAAACAGGAGTTAATAAAATGTTGAACTTTACCTTTTCTTGTGAATAGCTTTTTTTTAAATATTTATTATGACATCAGTCATTTATTACATTAATTGCTTATTAAGTACAAATTATATAGGACATAAAATAACCTAAATAGATAAGATGTAGACATGAAAATCGTTATCTTAAATTATTTGATTGTAAATTTTGAAAACAAATTATGGTAAACCTATGAAAGTTATTATTTTTAATGCTTTTGCTATTAAAAAAAATATGAAATTTTCTAAACATTCTATTTAAATTAGCATTAATCCTTGTTAAGTGATTTCCAAGTCAGGTCCCAGGCAGTAATCAAGTTATAAATTTGCAAATTACTTAAGCAAATATTAATTTTAGCATAATGTATAAACAAGAGATTCGGCCGATTAAAATTGCAAACAGGGGCGACATGAGACTGTCATCCATCCTAGTCTTTTTTATGACATAAATAAATCATTTAAGTCAGTTAAATTTAATAAAAATGTAACCTAAGAAGATCTTGTGCCAATATGGTACATAAAAAACATATACAGTAGTTTCTCGGGTATAATTAGACAGATTAGGAAATAAAAACATTATTTCCAGCCGATCCAAATACTACCTTATAGCGTAACGGTTTTCCGAGAACTTGATCGAACATTATGCATAATATTTGACAATTAAGAAAGCATTGGTAAGAGTAAATAATTAAAAAGAAATTCATAATTTTATAAGTGCATTTAAAGTTACATATCTTAATCAGAAATTCCAGAATTGTAGTTCAAAGGAGGAGTAAAATAAATATTCACAAAAACAAAATCATTCCAGGTCACCTAAGAAATGTTGACGAATAAATATTTTACTTAAATAAGACAGAATAATAAAAGTACTAAGACCTAAGACTATTCGTACTTTTAAAAGAAATGGAAACTAGCGAAGGTTTGGCTCTGGCTAGAGTTAATAAATCTGCCGAATTAAGTCAATCAAGATCAATTTTGTCAAACTCTTTATAGATTTAATATTATTTCCTCTAAACAGTTGAGAGTTAGAGCCCGATATAGTTATCCGCTACTATGTGATATAATGGTCGATAGTATCACTTTTTAAGATTCTGGGAAAGCAATTGTCTCTCTCTTGAGTAATATCGAATGTGCACTATTCACCAATAAGGGTATTATTTTATTATGGTGATATTATGTTCTAGTACTTTTCGCACTATACAGGGTGGTCCATTTAACTTGAGACATCGCAATATCACGAAAACTAAACACGTATCCAGAAAATGTTTCATGTGAAGTTTGAATGGTTTCCAGGGGGCCATAAAATGACGTCATTGATTTAACCTTGAGTGGACGTCTTCAAGGTCAAATGAAGGTTAACTTCATTTTTTTGCATAGAAACCTCTATTTTTTTTAATAGTATCTGATTTAGCGTTAAAAAATAAGTAACTTTCATCTGACACTTTTTTACATGCGACCTCTCCTTTTCAAGATATTAAAACTTCATTCTTTTACGATTTTTTTTTCTTGACAATGACATTTTTTTGCCCTTGTAGGTAGTATCTGATGATCTATCAAAAGGAGTGAAAGTATCTTATTATAGAACTTTATTATCAACAGAATCGAAAACTTGAAAATAAAACGTACAAAGTTCAAATAAAAGAAATTGAAACAAAAAAAAGAGACTCAAGGTCAAACCAATGACGTCATTTTATGGCCTCCCTGGAAACCATTCAAACTTCACATGAAACATTTTCTGGATACATGTTTAGTTTTCGAGATATTGCGATGTCTCAAGTTAAATGGACCACCCTGTATGAGCTGTACCCAACACCACTGCTCTTCCGAGGTAATTTTAGAGATAAGTCCAATTGCATCGATGATAATAGGGATAAATTTGATAAGCATGTTCCATATTTTCTGTATTTCTACTTGTAACTTTCTACCGTCTATAGTGGAAACCAATGCTTCATTCGTTCCCCCCATTTGTCAAATCATGTGAATATGAAAATTAGTCATAACATCTTTGAGTTAAGAAACTTTGCAGAGTGTTGATGATTTGATTCGCTATTCACAATAAGTAAATATTAAATTATATTTCATTGTCCAATAAAGTACCAGATTCCTATTTACGAGAAAATCGAAAATCCATATTAAAGATCTTAAATGTGATACGCTTATTAATTTGATAATCGTTCAAGATAGGATTACTAGTTCTGTAATATGACGGCACACATCATTTACATTTAATCAGATAATTAGGCTCAACTCGTTTCTAGTATATCTTTAAGTCAACAGTTATTAACCTAACTTATGGCAAAAAATGCCGTTCGCAATGTTGTTAATAAAAAAGTTAAAAAAGAGATTTGTGCATTAAAATTAAACAACATATAAAGTTCTTTTCGATGAGTTGGTTTCAACAAAGTGATTTGACTAGTTGAAAATCCAAATAAATTAGACAATTTGTGTATAGTGGACCATCTGATCGAAAAGTGAAATCTGCATTTTCTATTACGAATCCTACCTGACCAACTGACGAAAAAATGAGCAAGATTTACCGAAAGCGAAATTATGCCGATGAAGAAGTCAACAGCGAAATTTGAAGAAAAAAAGGAAATAGGTGATTTACTAAACCTGATAGATACCTCAAAAATAGTGTTATCATGATCGACTGTATCAAACGTTTTAGTTAAGTTCATAAATATTACAAGACTTTTTTATATTATAAATTGAAGTTACTAAGATTCAGTACTTAAAACCTTTTGCTCTTTTCTATGGATTTTTTTTATTTCTTTGCTAGATTCAGCACAACAGCAGTTTCTGCAAGTGGGCTTTGTATACCACCTATGTTTTTATTTCCCCGAAAGAATTATAAAGATTATTTTATTCGGGGTGGACCACCCGACTGTATTGGTACAGCAAATTCATCCGGATGGATGACAAAAGATAGCTTCCTTTTGTTCATGAGGCATTTCATGAAACATGTGAAACCGACAAAGCAATCACCAGTTCTTCTGTTGTTAGATAACCGCATATTTTAGCTATATCAGTGTTAAATTTGGCGAAATATAATGGTATTGTTTTATTATCGTTTCCGCCCCACTGCTCGCATCGGCTACAGCCATTAGATGTGGGTGTATACGGCCCGTTCAAGAAATACCTATCTTCTGCCCAAGATGCCTCCATCGATTATTAATTCAGCTTACCCCCTTGCAATGTGTCCTAACAATATTATAAATTCTTTTAAAAAGAGTGGCATTTTTCCTTATAATCGGGACGTATTCTCAGACATTGATTTTGCTCCAGCATATGTCACAGATCGACCATTTCCCCCAACGGAAATGACAATCAGGACAACCAACTTCTTGAGAATGCACCACAAGTCGTCAATGAAAATCTTCAAGGACTCATTTTTGATGAATCTTCTTAACAACCCAATGAAAATAGTCAATATCCTGCCCTTAATGAAAATGACCAATCGCAAAATAAAGAATATAAAAAAAATATAAACAATGCTGAAAATCCAATTGCTGGACCTGCCAGGAAAGAAAACATTTTCTCCACACATAGTAAAACCCCTTCCCAAAGCAGGACCTCGAACAGGATCGACAAAGGGCAGAAAACGTAGATATACCGCTGTGCTCACAGACACTTCCGAGAAGGACGCCCTAGAGTAGGAACAGGCAACAATAAGTCAGAAAAAGATGAAACCAGTTAAAACGCAAAGCAAATTAAAAGAAGGGTTTACTCAAGGAAGAAGAATCAAGACTCGAATTCCTCAACCGATTCGGAGGATGACTGCGTTTGCCTAATATGTTGCGATTCATATTCACAGAGCTTACCTTCAGAGGAATGGGTGCAATGTAGAACCTGCAAAGAGTGGGCTCATGACAAATGTATTACGGGTGATTCAAAATGGTTTATCTGCCTTAACTGTGACAGTGATATGGACTAAGTTTTTCGTTCTTTAACAGTTCCTTGCTCAGTTGTTTACCTTTTAAAAATGTAGTTCACTTCTTACTTCTACTTAAACGTATTAAAAGCAGCCTTACTTACGTAGTTTCTATTCTATTCTATCACGGCACAACTTACCCCATGGGCGTCACTTTCTACCCCATGCATGGGGTTAAAAGTGCCATTTACCAGAATCCATAAAAACTGATAATACCAGTGTTTTTCTTCACGTTAGATTTTTGTGGCAAGCCAGTTTATTAACTTAAGGTTACAGTTACCACAGGAAATAAAAATGAAAAAGAAGTGACCTCTCAAAGTTTTTTAAAACCAATTTTTACTAGAAATGGCACTTTTATCCCCGGTCTACCCTAGTTGTTTGGGTTAGATCACAAATCCTGAACTAGTGGAAATCTGAATCAACCAATTCATCAGTGACGTTATTTAGGGCACTACTTTTAAGACCCTTACTCGTTAGGTTCTTCTTTTTCTTCTTCTTCTTCTTTCCTGGTTTGGACCCAATGAAACAACAGAAGTTTGCAAAAAAGATCAAAATGTTGAATGGGCGGCACTGTATGATAGTAAAAACGTAGTCAAACACATAAAAGCCAACCGAATCGAAAAACCATAGTTTGATAAAGATAGAATTTCTTGAGAGACCAGATGGCAGAAGATAAGAGTTCAGCAGTTTTTGGATGCACAAGATCGTAGGAAATAGCGAGTAATAGTTGTTGCATAGATATAGTGTTTTCTTACATATAGTGTAGAATAGTGTTTGCATAGATAGTCGTGTGTGTACGGTGATGCCGGTGTCAAAGGCTCAGATGCAGAAGATTATTATTATGAATATTATACATTTATGAAGCTTGCTTCTTAGAAAGATACATTTTATCTTAGGATAATATCACAAGCACTTGCAGCAATTAGCAAGCTTTGTTAAGTGATGCGTTTTTTGCTTCAACTTCAAGAATACTGTTGACATGACAAACTGTGTCGAACGCTTCAGATAAGTTCATAAATATCGCAAGGCTTTTCTCTTTACATTATCAATTATTAATAAGGTTCAGAAGTTCTAACCTTTAGTCCACTTTTATTCTCTAAAACGATTTTTTAAACTCTTTTTAAATGTTCTCTAAAAAGATTTCAATAGCTTAAAACATACGCTTCATAAATAAGAGTGTTCATAATATATTTGTCTATTAAATTAAACTGACATAAATGGATTTATCTGATAAGAGTCGAAACCAAGGGGCCATTGTAGTAATAACCTTGTAACGTTTAGACTATACCTAATTTATTTCAGTGCGATGCAACTGTTATACAATTGGTATGCATTATCAATAATGGATGACTATGGGAATCAAGGTTAGGTTGTTTCGTGCAAAAACGTTTGTTGCTGTATAAAGTTAAATTTCAAAAATGGTATCTTAATCCTAAATAGGAAAAGGTTGTTTGATTGGATTCATAGTAAGACCAATCAGATAACAAATCGGAAACAAACGTCATCTCCCTTTTGTAATATTAAAGGAAATGGCAATTTTTTATTGATTTTCGGCTGTTCTAATGCGATAACGCAAATGTCCAAGCTCAATACTGTTTTGCGTGTCAACCATGATTTAAAACTAAAAATAAAAACAGAGCATTTGCATTTATTTTCAAAACGCACTGAATTCTCATTAAAATGTACCAATTAAGTCCATAAAAAGCATTTTCCAATGGCTGTCAGATATGTTTAAATATATAGTGTGTATGTGCGTTTAATTACGGATATAAATAAATACAGTCAAGGATAAATTTTAATTTAACACTGACCTACGCAATACTAAAACTCGGTAGGAAACAAATTAAAACAGTGACTGAATTGGTGGTAGTGCCTGCAAAAGATGAGCACTTATCACTGTATAGAATAGCGAAGAAGATGACGGATCCGGCGCTTTAGACGATTACATCTATCAACTATTCCGCGACATAGAAAAGAACTTTTTAAAAAAAGTTGTTCATATAATCTAGCCAATAAAAAAAGAAAAAAAATAAAAATAAATATATATGTAATATTTTTTTCATTCGTAATATATATGTATTTATCCTGACATTAATTCTTTTCCTCCCATTTCCCGTTCCTTATCCCTTAATGCATTAAATATGTGTATATGTGCTTGCTTCATGCTGCTTGCATTTTTAACTTATATTATCTAACAAGTTTTTTTTTCACTTTAAAGCGTCATTCTTATATTTTGTTATATTTGTTTATAGGTTGGGCCTAAACAGTTTCTGGCATCGCCTGAAGGCTGCATTGACATGGCCTTTTATTTTTCATGTTCTATTACTATTTTCCGTATATATTACTGTAAATCTGCCATAAAAAATAAAAAATTTTATTTATTATTATTATTATTAATAAGACTCTCCTGGTATGATATTATCCATGAGGAAGACTCATATGAAGGATTTAAAGCCAATATGAACCAAAGTGCAGTATAACTAACAAATAGCTCTTTTGAAACTAACAATGCAGGCCTTAACAATATTATTTCTAATAGATATATTTGATGAGGTCAAGATCACTTCTATATTCTACTCAGACCATCATATTCAAATTTGTCAATTTAGTTAAAAAAAATTTTTTATACACTATGTAACCCTTCTAGGAATATATAAAAAACTATTAATTCTCATGAAAAATAAATGAATGACAAGAAATTAATCCATGCAGCTGATTTGTCACGAGAGACCTGGAGGATTATAAATAAAAATAGAAATATTTCCATCAATAGTCCTGTGATGATGCAAATGGTAATAATATCAAAGATCCAAGTTTAATATCTAATGCCTAAAATTTATCATCATCTGATTAATGAATCTTTTGAATCAAGGGAATTTCCAGATCTGATTAAGCTGTCTAAGTGTATTCCTATTTTTAAAGCAAAAGAATTGAGAAGAGACATTTCTAGTTACAGAACCATATGTATTCAAAGTCATCTGCCAATAATTTTTTAACTCTAGATTACTGGAATATGTAAAAGCAAACAAATACATCACTAGGGGACAGCATGGATTTCTACCAAATAAATCGACAGCCACTAAAACATCTGAGTTTTGAGATTATTTATTATGATAAGTAAGACGGTGTGAGTCTTTTTTATAACTTAAGCCGTGTTCTACTAAGGCAAGTTATTTCAATCTATTATTAAGGAATCCAGTTTTTTGTGAATTTTTATAAAAGAAGTTATTTGTATAGATCATAGCTTATTAATTTGGCTTGATGAGAAGACTGTAATTAAAAGACCAACCACTAAGTTTTCCAGGTATACCAGGTAACCTGGATCAAAAGCTTTACTTGGGAATGCCACATTGACAAGATTTGGACCATTATGTTTTCTAATAAGACAAATTAGAGGATAGACAGGTTAGGAGATGCTGAGAATCGTTTATCATGGACTGATACAGGCTGTCCTGCAATTTGGCCTAATTTCTTCAAAAAAAGATTTAGAAAGAAGCTGTGACGTTCACCAGTATAAAACACGGGATGTTGAAGAACTTAGATTGCCGTTCTCTAGACACAGAGTAGGACGAAATTCTCCCTTGTATATGTGCACTAAATGCTTTAACAAAGTAAACGCTATTCTAGGGGTAGAGGTGCATCACAAAGAGCTTAAATTAGAACCAAAAACATTCCTCTTGGAAAATATTTTATATTTAGTCCAGGAATTTCTTGATTCTTGAATCTGTCACTGCTCAATATCAACGATTCTAAAAGTTTTATCATGTGTAGTATAAGTGTGTACTCGATTTATAAATTACCTTTGTAATTTTTGGGTTATAATATATTGGTTTAATTTGACTTGATGCACTACACCCGCGAACAGACGTCGACATACTCTATTTATTTATTTATGCGTTCTAGTTATAGGATTGTGCTGTCCATAAGAACTACTATCAAAATTTACTATTTAAAAGATAATCACAATCAGTCATGCCAGGTATTAATTTAAAAATAAAACACAAGTCTGCATTATTACGCCTTAACTCAAGTGGGTCCAAAGAGAGAACTGACATGACCGACTTGTATTAGTACATAACGTATTAAAAGAACAATTTCTTAAGAATTTATTTTAGATTTTCTCAATATTTTCAATATGCGATTTATAAAATGGAGACTATACGGAACTAACATACTCCAAACTAGAACGGACCAACGAACAGTACAGAACTTTATAGACAGAGCATGAGAAGTCTTGACTGCATCTCTATATCCCAAGACAAGAAGTAGGCAGAAGACACATGACGAATCTCGAAAACATCTATAATATTGCCAAAGTGAGACTCTCGAAGTATCTAAAGTTGAAAGAGAAAGACAAATACCTAGGCGTGGTGAACCGACAGTGCTAACAACAAACAGCAACTCTTATTGAATTGAACTCAAATACGAAAGAACCTAAAACAAATAGAGTCAAAAATATAAATGAAAAAGAAGGGATAACAGAAAAGCTAATAAAACAAAAATCCTGAACATTGGCAATGGCATAAAGTGTAGAATTTTTCTGGCTGCCCTATCTTGGCTCAAATAGAATTCCTTGGCATCAAAGTGGTAAAGCAACTACTTTGAAATATATTATGTAAGCAGCACTACATATGATATCAAAGTGAAAGACAAGTAAAACGAACACGAAGCAAATTCAATAAGTCAGACTTACACCAGATAACACTTATATGAGATGAGAAAACAGACAGAGAAGTGAAAGCCATTAACCTGGCACTGAGAGAAAAGCAAGCAAAACAATGCCTTATAATAGACATTGCTGATCCATCAGACTACAACATCATACAAAAAGAAGCAGAGAACAAGTCGAAATACAACTCGAAATGCAAAGAATGTGGATCGTTCACACTGAATCGGAGCAACAATTTCCAAAGTCACAGCTTACGTACAAAGAAAGATAGGTTAATAAGAACAACTATCTATTAGAAAATACAGAGCACACTACCCAAACGCACCAATAAACGAGCTATCTTACCAAAAAACAGTTAATTAATCTAGAAAAAGCAAGCTTCGCCTATCTAAAAGCAGTGGCACAACCCAGGTGCAGAAGAACTGGCTTGTGAATTGAAAGTGGCAAATGACGATCCACCTGTAAGAGAAATTATGTAGAACTTGAAGAAACCTGACAATCAAAGAAACTGCATGGAATTACAGCACTCACAAAATACCTCTTATGGCAGAAGAAGTGGACACACAATTGTCAACTTAGTAGGAGTAATATCTATCTATAAATTGAAAAATTCTACCTTTGGTCTCTTTTTGCTCTCTGGAACAAATTTTTTGAATCACTATTGATGTTTTCTAATCGTAATGATTAGAATTTTCTCTAAAAAGATTTTAATAGCTTTAGACATGAACTTGCAGACTATACAAGACATACCAAAAACTATGTATAGTTTATTTGCCAAGATAAGCATCCGATAAACAAACCAGAGACTATGCAGCATTTGTCAGCAGGGTGCTCATATCTAGCTCTGCGGGATCACAAGTCATACGAGTCTAAGCTATACTATAAATACGAATCAAAGGACTTAATGGAGAATGGCAATATAGGAATAGCCTGCAACGGAACAATCATAATAGTACACAACTAGTCTGATTCAGATTCACAAATGGTCTGATTGGATTTTCCTGAGAAGTACATGAGGGTCAGAATAAATTATTACTGAACAGTTTAAAATTGTGATCTTGGTTGGAGAAAGGAGTTTGAGATGGAACTCTGGAACACCCAGAAATTTGACAACTAAACAATTTCTGAATTAAAGAAGTTGTTTGAGAAGGTGGATTTATTTTATATTTATGGCGTAGATCTAGATCCAAATAATAGGACATTTATTAGGAATTATTTTATTAAATAACACTAAAGTATGAAGAATCCTTTTTATAAAATTACTCAATTTCAATCAATGGGTTAATGTACTGAAACTAAGGTCTGATGATGCCGCCAGGCGAAACGCGTATCCTAAGTAATAGACGCTACATTTGTGAGACTTGGACTTTCAGTTTTTTTTTGTTACAAAGTCTTTATGAGCTGTATTCGCCTTATGGCTCTCTTAAGTAAGCAGGAATCATATACCACGTCACAAAAGTTAATCCATGATAGTACTTAACTACCACATAGTATTTTTTTAACTGGTTATTCAATATCTGCCTTTGATTGCATATTAATTTCAATTAGATATATGCTAATGATATAAAATCCTAAATCTATATCAAGTAGCAATACCAGATTTTTTGTAGTAGTAGAACACTTAAAGGTTGCATTGCTAATGTTAACACGTAGTAAGTTGTGATTGCTGTTCCTACACTGTCCATGACCAAAAAGAAGAGTTTGACATTTCTTTGGATTATGTTTTAGACGATGATTCAACTGATTGACTTATCGTTGGCTTCCAGAATATTCTTTAAAACGGACAAAAAGTAGTTAGCGAAACAGTCCGCTCAAACGTATTTTAGCTTAGCAACCATTTTGAATGAATATAAAATAAATATCAACGGATCAATTGATTGCCGATGCACTGATACACCTAAACTGGTTGCGATATACCTCGAAGGTTAATAAGCATTATCTCCAAGCATAGAGTACCGAAGAATTGCCAAAGGTATTCTATGATTTCATTTGAGAAAGATCGTTGAATAGTCCAGAGTCACCAGTATCGTTAACTTTTTTGGTTCTCAATTATTTTAATTTTGAAGCAGACATCTTATTTTTTAACAATTTAATATTTAGAATAAGGAGTTTATGTCAAGGAAACAGGTTCGGAAGATGCTCATTACCTGTATAATTTCAATAAGTTAGACAATTCTGAGAACACTCAGAATGGGCCACAAAATTCAGCTTGGCAAAGAAAATCAATCTTCTAAAATGACAAGAAGGATATACCTCTCCTGAGCAGCTTTTGGCTGCAAACTACCCAACGAGTAATGGAGACGCCTATGATAGGAATCACTTTAAGGGATAAAGTTTAAAACGAGGAAATTCAAAGAAGAACTTAAAGTGACTGATGTACTAAGGATGATGAAAGACAGGATAACCAAATATGGACACATTGGATATATATAGAGACGATGGCGAGACGATATCCAAATATTGGAGGAGAGAATTGGATCTGGACTGCTAGGGATAGAAGAGCGTGAAAAGATTTGGATAAGGCCTACATCCAGGAGTGGATAACCACAAGCTGAGAAGAAGAAGACGACAAGTTAGTAAATTGAATTGGAATTAGAAAAAAAAAACTATATCTTCTCCCAAAGATTAGAGGCTGGCTTTTTATCCGAAGTTGAATAGTTCGTACATATATTATTTTTGGTTTCATGACTTTTCTATAATTTTTAAAATATCACTTCACATCTTCTCTCCCCACCCCATGTATCACTACTTCTAAATTTCCATTTTCCACTAATGCCTGTTAAGTTCAAAATAGTTCTTTAGCAAAAGGCTCTTCAGAGCCTCTCGAATCTTTGACCCATCTCTTTGACGACCACAATTTAACCAAATATTTTCATATTTCTTTGCCTTTCTTTAAACATGACTCGTCTCTCTTTAGATACCCATTTAGTGAATCACTCCTCTTATTTGAACAGCCCAATTGCCTCCCCATTATCCTCGAATTATCATTAATAACAAAATGAATAGTTTGTTAACCTCGAGCCTGGCGTGATGATGGATGACGACAATTTTCATTTAGACGAGTGTATTTTCTCCATCACCGTTGTTTCATTAAATGGAAATAACATACCGTTTTGCAGTGAGCAACAGGCCGGCTCGACCTTGGTGACGACCAATTATCAATTAGTGCGCTCTTGACGTCACCGATGGAAAATAGAAAAAAAAAATCTTTTTTGCATATTTTTGTTTGGCCTCGCACGCTTTTATATGCTTGGTTAGTGAGTGATATATTTTGAATCGGATCATCTTGCTTCCTTATTTGGTATTTAATTTAGATAACGTCTATCTTATCTGATTTATAAGTAGTTAGTTAATATGCGAGTTATAAGATCGGATGATCTGTGCAGGAGCTCAATTTTTATTTAATTTAAAGTAATTTATTTTGCAGTGATCAATTATTGTGTCATATCGTTTTAATTACTGTGTCATATTATAAGATGAAGGTAAAAAAAGCCCTATTTCTCCAGAATTTTTTTTTATTTTTATTTTTGGTTTCACGATTAACCGCATCATCAGGTCGAGGACTTAACATCAAACTGGGGAAGGGAGGATAAATGCATTAGGTCCTAATAAGCACGCTCACCAATTAATTTAAAGAAGGTAGTAGTATAGTTAAAGTATAGTTCCAAAATTTTAAAATACAAATACACTTTTAAAAGGTTTCTTTAAAAAACATACACCCGACAACACAGTTAAAACTAAATGAAAACAATAATTATAATTGTCTAATAAAAATCATACAAAGAAATCTTATCTCTAAAAAACTCACAGTTAATTAAGTAGCGGTACTTAATTGATGGAGTGTAAATTTAAAAAAAAAAAAAAAAAACAAGTGGCTTTAGCAGTTGGAAAGATAGGAAAACTGAACAAATTTGACACAAATTTAAGTTTGACGAATTTTAAAAAGCTCTAGGTTATTTAAGTTGTCGTGGTTTTGTACTCTGTGTTGTGTTGTTATATATTTGAACGGTGTCCGGTGTTCATAACAAGTTTTGCAAATAACGACTCAGGATTATTTTGCCTAATGCACCTATTATGTTCACGAAACCTGATCTTAAAGCTACATTCTATTCGACCCGCATAAAACCAACCACACTCACAATGAAGTTTATAAATGCCTTTACAGTTTAAATTATATGTCCGTTTCTGATTATTAGCCAAAAGCCCACCTAAGGTATGTTTAGTTCTAAAAGCAATATCAACATTAACAGAGGCAAGAACCCTCTGTATTTGATATGAAACAACCCCGTTCTATGTTAGTGAAAAATATTTGGTTTTGGGTTGATGGTCCAAAAGAATTTGACTATTAGGAATATATTGCGTTTTTTTTAAATTTTATTCACCCACGTTTTAACAAAACCCCTAAATATGGACCTCACTCTACAAAATGTGTTTCATATTAGACTATTCACTTTAATATATTTTTTTCTATATACACGAGTCTTAAGTTTTATGTTGATTTTCTACTGTGTTTTACTTGATTTAAGTTCCGTCCTCTATATCTATGGAGATCTTTTAAAGTTTTCCATTTCTTCACTGGTTGGAAGAAGCAGCATTTGAACCATTAAACTAATATGTCAAGAGATCAAAAGAAATCTGTTCTGTAAGAATGAACTTGTGTTATTCATATTGGAGTTGATGAATATCCAACAAGAAATTATGGGAAATTACCTTATATGTAAAGAAATAGAAGGCTTTTACATATCAGACAAGAGATTTTACACTTGTTGGGTAAGTACTGAACTTGTCAGCCAGAAGGACTTGCTCCTACTGATGCGCGTTGGGACCAAAAACTAACTGGACAGGAAAAGACTTTCTAATATTTACCTCATTAAACTTTAATAATTGTAATCAGAATACACAGCATTTGGAGTTTAGAGAAGTTATACAGTCAAAATTGATTGAGCACGTCCTTGTACCTGATTCCAGAAACTCTATGGCGAATTCAAATGAATATACATTGAATATCCAAAGATCTTCTATGCTCAATATTAATCCAATGTTTACTTCAACGAATAACAGAATTAATGCCTGAAGTATAGGATACTAATAATATAAAATAAATGAATATAGGATTTGCTATGTTCATTATTCTTTTAAAGTTTGCTCGGTACCAGAGTATCAGCAGAGGAATCAATTTTCTAGCAGCAACTATAAAGATATTTTCTGGTATTAGATGACCTTGTCGTTCGGACAAAGAGAGTACCCTGGAACTAAATCTATGGAGAATTATTAAGACCAAGGATAGGATATTAAAGATCCTTTGTTGGTAACCCGATCTAATTTACTCAAGTTTTCTCTTTATCATCTTGTCAAGGCCTATCTTTGCAGTTTCACCAGTTCACCCTCACACATCAAAACGGCTAAAAAGGTTAATGTATATATGTCGATATTTTGTTCTGTTGAAATTATATTAACGGAGCTGAAATAGGCCGAAGTTGTTTACGACATTTTATTATATTTGCCCGGACATAATAATTATTAATTATTTGATAAGTACGGGCATTAACAGGCTGTCATATCATAAAACTGTTATCGGACAAAGCGTTTGAATAATTAGAATTAAACGAGTATTTAACTATATATACGGTTTAAAATCATGTCGAGGCTTATGTTTGTATTTTTTGTTCGAATCCGAGTAAATAAGCAGGTTGTGCACTGTTGTGGTCTGTTTTAATAATTACTCAACTCAATCTATCTCGTGAATAACTCAGGAAAGTTATGATGATGAAAGGTGAAAAATCTTAAAGAACTTGAAATAGCACAATATATGTCAAATGAGTCTTCGAGCCTGTGATTGATTATTCATGTATGGTGTTAAGTTAACTCATGTATTAAGTTATGGGTCAGAAGAAGAGAACCTGTTGGCCACCTAGATCTCCGGACCTAATGCCTCTTGATTTTTTTTGTCGGGTAGTCATCTTAAATATCTTATGCAACCTAAGTCAATAAAGCAACACTAGAAAAGAATTATTCAATAATGTCGAATTATTTTCAGGGAAGCATTTGCAAATGTTTGTTATAGTGTAAATTTTTTGAAAACCTCCTGTGGGTGCAAGGTAGAATAAGTTGTATACGAATATTTAATATTAAGAAATTAGAAACAAGAACATATCATGGCTGGGCAAGATGTCGGAGTGATGGGTTTCTAGCTGTAAAATTTTACACTTGCTTTTCTGTTTAGTCATATCAACAACACACCACATCTAACTTTAAACCTCTAAGACTCCTTTAAAAATTCCTTAATATAACTGAGGTTAATAACTTCATATACATCACTATTCTGGATTTGGAGCCAACGAGTGTTGATTAGAAGGACCAACCTATTCTCGTAATTCCTGGTTTACTTTTTGGTAAGCCTAGGCAAATATCAGCTCTAACTTGGACGCTCTTGACTTAACCAGTACCACTACATACCAGGCCAACAAATCTAACATTCGCCGTCGTATGTTAAGTATACATCCATATCGGGGCTACTACTCTCGATTATTGACTCCTGGACGTGGAGCTAACGAGGTTTCTCTGGGGTCTAATAAACCTTAAAACATCATGGTAAATATCCGATCAATGAATAAGATGTGACATTTATCACCATATACCTCGAATTGAAGTATGACCAGCAAAATGGAGATTTTTTAGATATGGAGTCATGTAAGTTAAATAGCATGGAAAATATTTATTTGCTTAAAGAAACCTAAATGAAAAATGAGATTATTCGGCTAGAAAAGGAACTAAAAGCTAAAGAGGTTTTCACCAAAAGAGGGTAAAGGAATCAGAGTAAAAGACTCTGGAAGCTAGTAATGACTGGCATAGTTTTGAACTGGGAAATGCAAAATCTAATATCTGATTACAAGAATACTTTACCTTTGACCTGGATTTTGGATACTCGATACTCTTCTGGAATTGAATACAACAGCCCTGGTAAACCTTGTCAATTTCCAACAAATCCTTTAGCTGTGTTATTGACGCTTTTAGCATAGACAGGAATGCTGCCTGACTAGCTAGTAGCGTCTTTTTCTCAAACTTGGATTAGAATCCGACCAAAAATCCATCATCCATCATTGGAGTAGTTATAAATCCACAAGAGAGTTACCACTCCTACCTGGCTTCTCGTTATTTCTTTTGATCTTACCGACACTCTGCTGGATTTTGTTCATTGGTGTTTGGTAACCTGAGTGACGAGTTCTTCCAATGAACCCATTAGATGATTAATTCTGTATCCTGTTGTCGTAACCAGACAGGCTTTCTAACTCTAATGCCTAATCATGGTTCATACCAAACCATAGGTCAATGGATTAAATTAACGTTGATAATTTCACCTTTGTTGTCTTTAAATGGAGTTGCGTAGTCATAAATTCATGTTGAGCTATTACTCGCTTCACCGCATACCTCGATTTTCGTTATTTATTTTGATGTTACTGACATTCTGCTAAATTTAAAGCAAACGAAAGTTTATTGGTCTGTGGTAAACTGAGTCAAACGTCTTCCACTAAACTCGTTAGGCTACTCTCAGCTGTATTCCGCATCAGAAAGACTGTAATAGTATATATCAGGCCAGGGCTTCGTCTACACCACATACCTCAACTCTTGTCAATTCTTTAGAAAGATTATCCATACTGGTCTGGATTTGGAACAAGTATTCTTCGGTCTCTAGTACACTGAAGTAAACATTTTCTAACGAGACTGCTAGGTGACCCTCAGCTAAATTCTTGACGTGACCAGGCAGTCTGCTTGACTTTAGTGTCTAATCCTGACATCAGAACTTTACTGCGACCAAAACCCATCATCGTAAATTATAGACAAAGGAATAAGATACGTCGTTACTTATACCTCGATTCTCGTAATTTCTTTTGATGGTACCGAGACTCTTCTGGATTTGATACGAATAAGATGTAACGTTTGACTTCACGTTTGTTAGCCGTATATAAAGTTTGTTAGTAATAAATGCATATGAGGACTATCACCCTCTGAGTGTCAATGTTATTGACACTCATCTAAACTTGGAGCCAAGAAGCGTATGTTGCTCCTTGGTAGACCTAGACAAACATTTTTCAATGAACCCATTACGTGATTCTTAAACCGCAGGAATGCCGCCTGACTTTAGTCTCTAATCCTCAAACTTGGAATTGAATCCAACCAAAAATCCATCGTCATAGATACCAGGCTAACGAATAAGATGTGACGTTGGATATTTCACGTCCGTTCCCGTTATATGAAGTTCATTATTTATAAATCGATATGGAAGCTATCCTTCACACCTTATATCACGATTACTCCCATCAATTCCTTTGATATTACTGACACATCGGAATCTGGATCCTTTCAGTTCATTGCTGTTAGTAAACTCTCTAATGGTTGTTAGAAGACTCCTTAATTATGGCAATATACCGAACCATAAGCCAACAAATGAGATATAACGTTGTTTCGTAGATCATTGGTATACCGAGGCTGAGGTTTCTCAACGAAAAAATTAGGAGGAGTATCTTTGATGCTTTTGATGTAACTAAAAAGGCTGTTTGATTCCTTTATCTGTCCCAAGATTCTTTATTGGATACTCCTGAATCTTTGATTATTTTTTTGTTGACTTTTGTTCAAATGCGTTTTGTTGGACACAGATTCAACAAGCGTATTTTACTCCTTGGTCAAGCTAGACAAACGTTTTCCAATGAACCCGTTACGTGATTCTGAGCTGTATTGTTGATGCTCTTAGCGTAATCAGGAATGCTGCCTGACTTTAGTCTCTAATCCTCAAACATCGTCATAAATACCCAGCTAACCAATAAGATGTGACGTTGGATAATTCACGTCCGATCCCTTTATATGAGGAGCATTAGTTATAAATCCATATGGAAACTATCACCCCTCGAGTCATACAATATCATTATTCCCGTAAATTCTTTTGATAATTTGGAGTCTTCTAGTTCATTGATTGTTGGTAAACTGAGTGAAAACGTCTGCCAAAGAACTCATCTAATGGGAGTTTCAGCTGTAACCAGGAAAGCTCCTAAACTCTAATGCTTCACATGGCATATATCGGAGCATAAGCCAACAAATGAGTCAAACATTTTCCAATAAACCCAATAGGCCACTGTATGATCAGCTGTATCCATAACCAGAAAGACTGCATGATTCTAATGCCTAATAGTTACAGTAAATTTCAGGCCAGGGCATCTTCTACACCACATACCTCGACTCTCCTAATTTTTTTTGATGTTATCGATACTCGTCTGGATTTGGAACCAACAAGTTTCGTTGATCATTGGTAAACCGAGGCTAAAATCTCCCATCAAAAAAATAGGTGTAGTATCTTTGTTGCTTTTGATGTAACTAAAAAGGCTGCTTGATTCCTTTGTCTGTCCAAAGATTCTTTATTGGATACTCCGGAATCTTTGATTAATTTTTTATTGACTTCCGTTCAAATGCGTTTTGTTCACTCGTTATCCTCATTAGATAAATATTTTTTTGCATTTTCGAAGGTTCTATTATTACTTATGTAAAGGAACATCGGAAAATCAAAAGTTATTTCTTTTTACCAGATACTTTGAAGATTCACTCACCTTTCTCTTACTTTTTAATTTTCTTACAGGTTTTACGTTCTTTTTGAGTTGTGCATTTTTCTTATTTTTTATAAATTCCTTAGCTGTTATCTCTCCGGATATTTTTTGACGAACTCTTTTCACTGCTGCAGATAAAACAGGTACAGGCGTTACTTCATCAAGAGTCTTTCCGGGATCCTCATCAGGTGTTGATGATTTGTTAGGGTTGATGGGTAAGGCTTTTAGATTTTAAATTCCGGACTCAGCTCTAACTGATAAGTTATCCGTCTGGACCGTCTGCAATGTTTCTGTTTCAGGACTTTCAAGGGGTGTCTGTGTTAAAAAAGCATACTCCGGGATAATTAACGGATTAAATGGATAAATCTCAGTGGATTTAAATGCAGAGGCTACATTTTGAACAGTCGCTGAGTTTCCCCATGCTCGACCTAACAGCTTACCAAATTGAAGACGATTAAGGACCCTGTTTGGGTTATTTTGAAACCATAAAACGGCATTCAGCGTAGAATTTGCTTTTAAGAGATTTAAAGAAGGCGCGATCAAGAGGCTGCAGGTAGTGAGTGGTATGCGATGGTAAACAAAACAAAATTATATCATTTTGCTCAGCAAATTCTAGTAGGTCCAGGTTGGTCGTATGGGACGTGCGGCCATCTACTATTAATAAAGTTTTACCCGAGGGCTTTCTTGGTAGAAAATATGTTCGTAACCATTCTAAAAAAATCTCGCTATTAACGTAAGCAGATTTCTCCGACATTATAATTTTAGAACCCGGTGGCATACCTTCATGCCAGTCTTCTTTTTTCCTTTGAAAATACAATATGGGGGGATAAAAGTGCCTTCTGCGCTACAACATGCTATGACACTAATTGTCTCACCCTTTTCCCCAGGGCTTACGCTTGGAACATATTTTGATCCTTTTTCGGCTAGTACCTGACCAGCCCTAGTGTTCAGCTGTAATATTGTTTTGTCTGTATTGAATATATGCCCGGGTTTATCATAAAAATTGTGTTTAGTCATAATTCTTTGTGGAGCCAAAAAGAAATTATTAACGGTTTCTCTTGACATTCCCAAAGCTCGCGCAATTGAGGTGTTCTCGGATTTTCTGATTGAAATTTCAGGTCTTCGCTTTAAAAACAGTTCTAACCATTTTTGGCCAGCTTTACCTAAAAAAGACGACAATAAATTAGCAATGTGGTTGTTTTTTGATATACCTTCTTTTGTATTAAATTTATTTGGAATCCCCAATCGTTCAGCTAAATTAAACGCCATGATTCTTACTTCTGTTCTGGTGGGTGCAAAGCCTGCCTTTTGCAATTTTTTTATGTGGCTGACTATTTTTGTTTCGACGTTCGAGCCCAAAGAACAATCTGGCCCCAGACGATTACAGCTATCGATGTTATTTGCTTTTAATAAAACGCGGCTTCGTTAATGCCCATACCGCCATTCTTCACAGCATCAACTGCATCACCTAATGCTCTAGCCGTCCAAGTACCTCTTTTAGGTGCGTTTTGTTTTCGGATATATTTATTGGGCATAATTCTAAAACAAAATAGGCTGGTCCAACTCTCCTCCACTTAAGTGGGCTTAAGTATCCTCCTATTTGAGGATAGATGGACCAGTGTCTAGCTTCTAAAATATGCCGATTAGAGCTACGATTTGTATCTGGTATCTAATCCAACAAAAATCGGTTAAACTTACCTAATTTAAAAAAAAATAAGATTCTCAAAACTGATATAAAACTTTTGCACGTGGTGATTTAAACTATCGTAAATAACATTCGCGAAGGTGCGTTATAATGCGTTCCAGTCGCCGTCTCAAAGGCAACTGACGCTAAGAAACAGAACGGGGCAGGTTAGTCTTGCCCTGTTGCCAAACCTTGCCAGATATTTTGAGTGGACTGTCTACCCTCCTGGTCCATCTCCCATCCTTTTACCCTAATTATAAGTTACTTTATATAGTAGGTAGCAATATTACTTATAGTTTTGTTATTTTTCCTCTTTAAATAAATAGGATGATCTTGGTATCAAGTATCCTAATGATTGCTTATAAGTGTTATCTGCATGCAAACCTAAACCTTTTCAAACGATAATATTACATAAAAAAAACAGTAAATCTTTACGCAATAGTTTCATAGATTCATGTGCTTTTTCGTAAGTTTCATTATTAAAGCTTTCCAAAGCAATTTTCATTAAATTGAATAAAATGCTTAAATGTCACATAATCAAAAATACCACATACGGTACATTTCACTTAAATTTCAATATTTTTTATGAGAGAGAGAGAGGTTATCTACAAGTTTTTTAACGATAAAATAATGTAGGTCGCGTCTTGTGATTTCGATGAGTCTGCTTTTAAATCGAGTGCTCTTTTTAATTGCCCGAGGGTGAGCAACTTGCTGTTTACAATCTGGTTAGCAGAATTTTGATTATTTGTTGGAATCACTTTAATATTAAAAATTCGTAAAAACCTTGAGTTCCTTTCGTGTCACATTAAACGTTTAATTTATGTAATTGTTTTCTCGTTATAAATTAATATTCAGGGCGTAATAAAAATTGACTTCTCACCATTGGAATTTCGGATGCTAAACACCTCCAAGAGATATTTTTCAATAACAGCATTATTAACTGCACTTTAAGGGTACAAATACAGGTAATACATATTATAAAATTTGAAATCATTTATTAATTTTAAATTAATGATGGTGACAATGATGAAGGCCTGAAGAGGAAATTTTGATCTTAAGTTTTACCCTGTAGAGGACAAAACAAATGACTAAAGTGAAATTTGCTTTAAAATTAAATAATAATAATAATAATAATTTATTTAACGCTTATTTAACCGAGTAACTATATCTTTTACGATCTCCTTGGTCAGAAACAAATTTGTTTTATCTTTTATATACATTTATTACGTGAAAAAAAAATTAATATCTAATTTATTATATTGCTGACTAGATTCATTCCTTGTAGAGATTTTTTTTGGTAAAATATAGCTAAAAGAAAATGAAATGAGTATATAAGGGTCTCATTTTATTTTCTCTGACAGCAATATAAACCAACGCAATTTTGTCTGTTATTTCAGTTTTTTTCACGGAGTTTCTTCTTTTGGCCTTAATTGCTTTTTATAAAAAAAAAATCGTTTAGAATGTAATTTATCGGTAAGGGTGCTGTAAGTGATATTAAACATTATCTAGAAAATACTGGAGAATGCGCAGTCCAAACAATTTGTAGAAATTGACCCAATAAAAACCGTGATATTAATAAGTATCTTAGAGAAGAATTATCACATGTAAACCTAGTTAATATAGATATCGCCTAATAATGGAGAATAAACGATTAAAAACTTCTTATTAATAAAGTGCAATAAAGTGAGTGGTAACATTAAAGTTTGCTGTTGATCAGTGAGATTCTGCATTCTTTTAAAGAATATACGAAAATAAGTAAGAAGGCCTCCTGGTCAAAGAGTCAACTGTCAAATATACAAGGTGTCCAAATAGGGTATCAGCACTTTATTTGTGCATTTAATCTCAGACGTGGCAACGCCGCTACTTACGGTGGGAGTCAAAATGTAAACGGGTTCAAGGAATTTCAGTTGCAATGGAGCCGTTTACCGGAGGGCAACGCGCTTTTTGTGTACGTGCATTTTACCAAAACAATAATTCAATCGTGACAGCACGCCGTCTATATCGCGCTCATTACCAATTACATGATATTCAATTATCACCTAGCCCTGATGTTATCAGAAAATGGATTAGAATGTTTGAAGCTACTGGATCCACAGTAAAAATTCATAACCAGGCCGCCCACGAATCGTAAGAAGTGCAGAAAACATCGAACGAGTACGAGATAATCCAACCTTTTCTGTACGGAAGCGAAGTCAGACGACTACTTTCAAAAGATCATCTTTACATAACATTTTGACCAAAGACTTGCATCTGCATGCATATAAGATACAGTTAGTGCAGAAATTAAAACCGAGGGATTACAATAGACGGTTAGAATTTGTCAATGAAATGATGGAACGATTCGTCGATTTCAATAAAATTTTATTCAGTGATGAGGCTAGTTTTTATGTAAATGGCCACGTAAATAACAAATATTGCAGGTACTGGCCTGACGTTTATCCTCGCAGAAAACACAAACGTCAACTGCATAGCCCCAAAGTGGTCGTATGGGCTGCTATTTCTGCTGATGGCATAATTGGGCCGTATTTTTTTGAAGATCAAAATGGACGGGCACTTACCGAGCGGTATTGTGCAATGTTACTAGATTTTCTTGCACTATCTCTCCAACAGTTTCAAGGTTTTAACTTAGAAACCTGGTTTCAGCAGGATGGTGCGACATGCCATACGTCAAATCGGGCAATTGAAGCTTTTCAACAATTATTCCCCAATAAAGTCATTTCAAGAAGAGGCAATATTAACTGGCCTCCTAGGAGCCCGGTCGCCACTTGATTATTTCTTATGGGGTTACCTCAAAAGTAAGGTCTACGAGAATAATCCAGCTGATACAAATCAATTAAAGCAAAATATCCAGGAGCAAATAAGATTAATATCAAAGGAAATGTGTGGACGGGTTATCAATAATCTTCGTTCTCGATTTGAAGAGTGCATACAGCGCAACGGACACCATTTAGACAACATTGTTTTTGGTTCATAAATTTCCATTGACTGTACTTTAATTTGCCATAAATAAATGATCATAGAAATATGGTGTATTTGGTTTATGCAAACATCACATTGCTGATACCCTTTTTGGACACCTTGTAGTATAGAAACAATCTTATAGACTCAGCAATGATAAGCATATGCCTCAAATATGAGATATTTTAGAGTGATTCTTGTAAATTAGTTAGCAAATATTATAAATCAGACGTGGTGTTTAGTGGGTAAATTGGACAAGTGCTAAGGAAAAGTATTTATTGCTTTTCAACGTTTCAAATTATCGTTATTTCATCTTTAGGGCTCTACAAAAGAATAAAACAAAGGCTGTTAATTTTAAGAATTTATGGTTGTAAATGATAGTATGCATATCATAGATTTGCATTCAATAAATTAATAGAAAAAGACAAGAAGAAAAGGATTAAGTTAGAGAAACAAGTCAACAATCAACCAAAACAATAGAACAAATAATGATTGAGGAAAACTGACTGGGTAAGTATGTTTATCAGTTTTCCCTCCCTCATTTTTTGTTTAATTTTTTTGCTTGATATTTATTTCAGTAACTTTATCCTCCTTTTGACAAAAAACGACATTTCGTTTAGTTTTCTTGAGCATATCACGTCTGATTCTACAGTAATTTGTTCCATTCAAAAATGAACTGCCTTTATTAGGAATTTTTTTAACAGGATGATGACCCTCAACGTACCACTTGACAAAGTTTCAAAAGGACAAATCTCATGTTCTGGGTTGACATTCGCAATAGCCCGATTTAAATTCCATAGATTATTTTTGGAGACACTTACAAACTTAAATTGAAAACAGAATCTTTAAACACTAAGAAGATTGATAAAAGAGTGGAATAAAATTTTAACTACTTGTTATAGAAAGCAAATAGCTATAATAGATCGATGTCAAGCAGTGGCCCACAAATTATTTGAATATAATATTATAATTATTGACTATAAATTATATTTTTGTTTATGCTGTTTAGAAATGTGTATTGACTTTTGTTAATATTTTTTTATTGCGCCTGTTTAAGTAAATTATTAGTTTTTATATGGTATTTTATGGACAAGAAGTAATCGTAGACAAGGTGTTCCAGAATGTAATATCCTTCATTTTTTAGGTAGTAACGTGCCATTTTTATCTATTGGGAGAGTAAAAAAATAATTTTTAATAAAAATAAACATTTTCTCTGCTGGTAAGTACTTCAATGAAATATCTAAGCAGTCTCAATGGAGAAAAGAGAAAATATGAGATATTTACTAATTATTTGATCATGCATCATAAAAATCGTTTTTTTTTTGAATTTTAAAAATATTTTTTATTTTTTAAAATAAGCTCTGGCAAACATAATATTTTTTAAGAAATATCTTTTACACATACTGAACAGACACCACTAGTTAAACTTTTTAAAAACTTACATCAAAAATTCCTATTGATGCTTAAAGAGCGTGTAAATGTAATAAAAAAGTTATTAACCGTATAGTTTAAAAAAAAAATCTTAAACTTTATCACGTTATAACTCAAAAGTTAAGAATAAAATGCATTGGATGGTGTTAATGATTAACATCTTATTCTATTAAATATTATCACACCTTTGTTTGCCACTGTGTATTACCAGGAGTAACAAAATAGAAATTAGGTTTATCATAAAACTTCTCATACTAAACTTTGGATTTTTAATTCATAATTTATTATTTTAAATTGTACATAGATACATGGCTGACCCCTTGATTGACGTAGCGTCAAAAGTAAGAGCGAGACGTTCAGCTTTGAATTCAGCTGGAATAATGCTTGAAAACCACAAAGCTGGCATTTTTGTTAGTCGCTTTTTAGTTATTGGGGAGTGTGTTTCATGTTTTTTATGATGCATTTGGATTGTGTTCCAAAAACAAACCGAGTTTTACAAATACATACGTCAAAATAAAATATTAGACAATTTTATAGTAATTTTTATATTTATCTTTAAAAGATACATGACCCTTTACGCATTTAAATATAATATATTTGTGTTATTTAAAATTAATTATTAAGACTTTACAATAATAAAATAATAAAGTATTTAAATAAAATACGTGAACTGTCATAAAAACACCATAACTACTGGGCGTTCACTCTTGATCCCCGCAGCAAAAATATCAGTTAACTAACAAGTGACGTCACACGTTGCGTGATCGCTCTGCGGCTGGTGTTTTAGCTCGAATTTGACGAATTCAAAAAAATGTCATGAAATTAAAAAATGTCTATTAATACTTTCTCAATTCTTTGTTAAAGAATATTGGTGAATGAGCGACATCTTGATATGGCATCAACAAATACTGTACGAGATTGTGTTAGTCTACTTGAATTTAGTACAAGAAACTGGAGAGCTACACTGTGTTGCTAATTTCATGGAATTGGGTTTAAACATGTTTGCTTTTACTATGAAATTATTTTTTTTTACCATGGATTTTTACTGTAGCGGTTGTCTTCATGCCGTTGACCAATATTGTGGTTCATTTACCTTTGGGGTAGATTTCTCATCCTCAGGGCAAAAGAGTGCCCATCCTTCACTTATTCTTCCTCCCTACATAACTAACTTTAATTTTTCGAACATTTCTATAATTATCTTCAACGATATTTATAACCTTTTGCTCGTTTAAATAATTTAATAAATTATTAAGGCTGTACGATAATAAATAATTTAAATGTTTGTTTAAATAAAATACGTGAACTGTTATAAAAACACCATGATTGCCGGGCGTTCACTCTTGTTACATTAAAAATATGAGTTAACTAACAAGTGACGTCACACGTTGCGTGATCGCTCTGCGGCTGGTGTTTTAGGTCGAATTTAACGAATTCAAAAATTTCTACAAACTTAAAAAATATCAATTCATGTTTTCTGTATATAGTCGTTGAAAAAAATTGACAAATGAACGGCATCGTGATAATGATAAAGAGTTTTCTAATAAGAGTTGTTTGATATTAAAAAAAAAATGCAATTTTTTAAGATAAATAATCGGATGTCTATTATATTATAAAGAGCCGCTAGAAAATAACGTCAGCCAAATGATTAGTACGACTACGCCTGCACCTGACCCTACATATCCTTTTCATGAAATTTTCCATAACCAAATCGCAAAGTGGCTGCCAAATGTCCTCGATAGCCTCACAAATTTCAATTTCAAGTTCTTGAATCGATGTTGGGCTGTTGGCGCAGACCTTCTCTCATGTGAACCCAAAGTAAAAAAAGTCTTAAGGTGTTAAATCACAAGATCTCGATGGCCAATTGTGATTACCTCTTTGAGAGATAACACGGTCCGGAAACTTCTCACGTAAAAGATCAATGGTTTCGTTGCTCATGTAGGGCCGTTTTATTGAAAGTAAACAATGTCGAGATCAGTACCATCCAATTCGGGCCATAAAAAATCATTAATCATTTCTCAATAGTGCAGTCTATTTACCGTAACTATTGCTTCAGCCTCACTTTCGAAAAAGTAATGTCTAATGAACCCCGCCGGACCATAACTCGCACCAAACAGTCATACGTTGAGGATAGAGAGGCTTTTTAACAATAACTCTTGGGGTTTTGCGATAATTTTGCTTGTAGAGGAAGCCACCGAGGTGGAAATGGGCCTCATCGCCCCAAGATGATTTTTCGATAGAATTGCGGATCATTTTCATGCATTTCAAAGACCCAATTAGCAAAGACACCACGTTGTTGATGATCCGAGACCTTGACTTCTTTTGTTAACTGAACTTGATAAGTAAAATACTGTGTAATGACGTTTGTAGAATGCATCATTCGAAAGAACGACAAGGTATGCACAAACCTGGGTTTTCTTCAACACTTTCTACTATAGCTACAGCAGCAATATTCTCGGCTGTGCTTTAGCGACGTGCACGGGTTTTATTTTTCACATGACCAAATTATCTCAATGGTTCGAATTTTTCTACCAATTTCTCTATTGCGATCCGACAAGATGCTTCACGAAGATCCAAAAATGTTCCAAAATATCTGTATCTCTACCAAATTTTCAACATTTTTATAGTAAATTTTAACAATGTCACTGCGTTGTTGAAGCGTGTACCGTTCCATTTTTATTAATGGCGTAGTTTCTACTTGTCAAATGTCAAAAAAGGACAGCTTCA
This sequence comes from Anthonomus grandis grandis, assembly GCF_022605725.1. Taxonomy (NCBI): domain Eukaryota; kingdom Metazoa; phylum Arthropoda; class Insecta; order Coleoptera; family Curculionidae; genus Anthonomus; species Anthonomus grandis. The sequence continues at coordinate 13,938,499 of NC_065561.1, read as the reverse complement.
AAAGTGACATCTACCGAAATAGCGGACTATTCAAAATAACACCTCTTATTGGAAAACCGTTTATTTCTTTAGTTACGTTTAGTATAAGAAACTAGAGAGCTACACTTTTTTTCCCAATTTCATGGAATTGCGTTTAACATTTTTCCTTTTACTATTAAATTATTTATCTTTATGTTAGATTTTTAATTTGCTTTATTTTGTTGTTTCAGCACCATCATCAAAAATGACCCTGTGCACACAGCCAATGGTAAATGCGTCGGGACGGCCGCAGAGACGTCCCGGACGTCCCCCCGGTGCCGGCAAGAAAATGCTATCCAGAGACATGCCGGGGAAACTACGGAGCGCCTATAGGAGAAGTCTGGATCCTTGTGATAATTCAAACGATAGCGGGTTAGGGTAAGACTTAGTTTAGGGAACTGGTTGAGGATAGTTTTACTTTTAAAACGTCTATAAATTGCTTCGCCATTCTGCATAAGTGATAATTACATACAGTACTTTCATTTTATAATGAACCACCCGTAATAACTTCTTTGCAAAAAAAACTTAATCTAGGTATAGTGTTTCTTTTTGGAGGAACCCTTCAGCCTACCTATTCAATTCAGTGTTTATACAGCCAAAGCGTGCCATAACATATTTGTCCCTGATTAAACATAGAGAATCTTGTTGTTTTTAATTTATAAGTGCATTTCTGTTGTTTTTTTTTACTGGTTAATCCAATATTTTTATGATAACTTTGTTACAAATATTTTGTACTAAATAATAAACCTGATATTAACTTTGATATTAAATGTTAAAACATTGTTTTAAATTGCCTAAAAAAAAACACGTCAATCTAAATATACAAAAAGATGTTTAATATTATATTTGACAAAGTTCTGTCAATCACCTCCTCACCTCCAGCTAACCTCACTTTAATATGTTAAATAGGAACCCCTATCATGTGACTCATCATTTTAAGCATCATGTCTATTCAACAGTGGCAAAAATATTTTTAATTAGTTGACGTATCAGTGACCAAAAATATCTGGGAATAATGGATATTTTATCGACCTCAAACTTTTGTAGGTCAAATGGTATTTTAAATGGCAAATATCCTTCAATCGTCCAATCTTTGGAAAACCAAGTAGATGAAAATGTTGTTGGATACTAAACGAAAATAATTTGTATTTCCGACAGGATGGAGCTCCTTCGCATTACGCTTGGACAGTGCGAGAGTGGCTTATTGAATAGCTTCCAGGAATTGGATTGGCAGGCGTGTTGCAGTTGAATGGCCCGCACGGTCGCCAGACTTAACACCACGAGATTTTTTTCTTGGAGGTATTTTAAAAGCAAAGTCTAATAATGATTTAAAGGCCCGAATTACTCGCGAATGTAAAGATACTGACGGACAAACACTTGCCAATGTTCGTGAGGAATTTCAAAAAAGACTTTATTATTGTCTTGGGAATAACCGAAGATATTTTGCGCACTTAATAAAATAAATTTTGTGAACTGATTAAATTGTTACCTTTTTACAGCCTTACTGTGTTTAAGTCTGTAAACTTAAATTTTGTGTACACCATTGGGTGGTAGATTGCATACTCTTTAAAGTGATGTATCACACTATAGGATAGCGATTTGACATACCAAAGTATGATGTCTATAAAATATTCATTATTACCAGACATTTTAGGTCACTTTTCGCTGGTACGTCAAATCTATTTAATTTTTTTTCGCACAGTTGAATAAACATTTAAATGCTGTTTACAATGATGTATCACACGATGGAGTTTTCTATTTGACATATCACAGTGTATATTTGGATAGACGTGTTTTTTTTATGAACTTAGTAAATGTTGTTGGTTTGCTTTAAAATGAAAGCAGTGTAATAGAAAAATGTTATAGCAACATAAACAATAAGTGCATTAGGTCATTTCAGGCTCAAATGCAGTACTCAACCCTTAGTTAGTTAAATATCTTGAACTGATTAACTTAATAACTTTAAAATTTTATCCTGCATTACTTGCGTGGCAATTTGTTACGTGAACGGTAGTGTGGGATACACTTATATCCTATGCCAAATTAGGTATTTTATTGACGTATTAATATAAAACAAAGCTGTTTTTATGCAATATTTGTTAAAAAATCACATGTGTTGTTAACAGTGAAAAAAAATCATTTTATCTGATTAATCATCTTCTTTTTCTTCGCATTATAAGCAGATAACAGGCACATCTTCCTGTTGTTCTTTGCAGATCCAATTATTGCAAAGGGAACAATAGTTCCTTGTTCTTTTGTCTCTTTTACTGCTATACATCGACCATTTTCTGTTTTGACCCTCTTTGGTTGGGACGTTATTGTTTTTGCAGAAGTTAAAGTTTTTCCGAGTGATCTTCTCTTTAAGCAAAAAATTGACATTTATCCCTCAATTATTTCGAAACATTAGGAGTACATAATCTCTTTTTAATTTGCAGCTGCGTAAAAAATCGCGCCGTACAACAGTCAGGTTTGAGTTATTTATTTGGAATAGTACCAATGCATTGATTTCTGCTATATTCATAATATCAAAGATGGTTAGGAGCCATCGCCTACTATTTCTAGTGACATTTTACGAACCACACATTTGATCTACCCCAAACTTAGAGTGATTGTAGTCCGCTATTATTGTTGGTTTGCCAGTACCCTGGTCAATGCTATCATCCGTATGGCTTGTTGATAGAACAAGGATATTTTTTTGGGACAAAAAATTGAAGCGTGCAGTCTTTATAAAATGCAAACTGGTTACTGAAATCTGGTTTCGCAGTGGTGTTAATGAATTCAATAGGTATTTCCCGCTTGTTTTTCTTTACTGTTCCGAGCATAGTGACTTTGAATTCATTTTTGCATTCTACTGCTAGTGGAAAACTTCAAAACCAATTGTCCATAGTTATATTATGGAATGTTCCTCTTATAAAACTTACAAGACGGCTTTGGTACTGCCTAAAAGAACACCGACCTCTAAAACCTACAAGTTTTTCATCAAGTGTGAGTTCAGGACTAGGTATTACTGATTTCTGGCAATTTCCCATAAATATCTTAAAAATATTGACATCATCAAAGCAGTAGAAGAAATCTAAACCGATTGTAAAACATTGTACAGTATATAGTGTACGTACATACCAGTGCCGTCTGTCTTCCAAAAATCTGTTATGTTTTGTTGGCCTGATTTCCTCACTTCTAGAAAATATAACTTTCCAAATAGATTTTAACTTTCCATATTTCATATTGATCTGTTTGTCTAGTATCTCGTTCACGATTGTAGTTACACACAACGTCTTCAATGTATATATTTGTAAAATTAGTTACCATTTCGACAATGTTGTTGTTTTTGAAGGTGGTAGACAATGGTACAGTGAAAACATCTTGTCGGACTTGCATTGTCTTATTTATTTAATGTAACACGACGTTTCGGTTGGTAAGTATCTCCAACCGTTATCAAGTGTAAACCAGGCTACGGCGGCAGACGTTTAGACGATGAACCCAATTTTCAATCACTTTTTCTAACAAGTTGGGCTGAATTTCGCGAATAACCCTAGTTATGTTAACTTTCAACTCATTGATGGTTTGAGGATTGTTAGAATACACCTTCCACTTCACATATCCCCAAAGAAAAAAGTCCAGGGGAGTAAGATCACAGGACCTTGGTGGCCAGTTGATATTGCCATGTCGCGAAATTATTTGATCTTCAAAACGCCCTCTTAATAAATTAATTGTGGCTCGGGCGGTGTGTGATGTTGCTCTGTCCTGTTGAAACCAATTCTGTTCGAAGTCTCCACCATCAATTGCAGGCCAAAGTAAATTTGTTATCATGTCGCGGTAGCGCTCTCCGTTGACTGTCACAGTACACCCCCCTGCATCCTCAAAAAAGTATGGACCGATAATTCCACCGACATGCAAACCACACAGTCACTTTTAACGGGTGTAATGGCACCTATACTAATTTCTGGGGATTGTTCTGACACCAGAAGCGGCAATTTTGCGTATTGACAACGCCACTAGGACAAAAATGGGCTTCATCTGAAAATATGATTTGTTTCCCAAAATCGGCATTTTGTTCCAACTGCAACAGGGCCCAGTCGGTAAACGTTCTTCGCAAACCATGGTCAGCAGGCTTCAATTCTTGAGTTAGAACCATCTTATATGGATGTAGGCCTAAGTCTGTCTTCAAAATTTCCCACAGAGACATTGGTGAAATGCCTAATTGCTGAGAACGGCGCAAAACAGACACATTGTTATTCGCGTCAACACTTTCTCTTGCAGTGGAGATATTTTCAGCGGTCCTTGCACTTTTTTGTCGCGTTGGTGGCTTATTATCCAGAAGAGTGTACTCCCGTTCAAACTTATTAATTGTGCGCCTTATTGCAAGCTCAAAAGGCCGTCCACGATGGCCAAAATCTTCTCTAAGAGCACGATAACAGGCTCTAACCGATTGCGCATTTTCGTAATACCTTTTCACGATAGCTATACCTTGCTCTTGACTTAAACGATTCATGGTGAAATGTCAAAGTATACTTAACACAACTGACGCTTGATCCGCGTTTTGTCACATACCATTTTGCGTACATGGCCCATTAAACTTCTATCACTTCTATTGGTAGACCCATTATATATAGAAGCGGTGGTTGCATACAAACTGATAGAAATTCCTCTGACAAATCAGGTAGCGTCCTCTCGCTTGGCAACGGAAACTGTTGTAACTAACTTAACAGTTTGTCGTGCTTAATTGGACCAATCAAAATGGTAGAAAGGCGTGGCCAAATTAAGGCGGGAAATCAAATTTCATTTAATCTGATAATCTTATTATTTAAGTAATATCTAAATCAAACGCCTAATCAAAAAGGCTACTTATAGGGAAAGAGGCCTTTCTCCTAAAAGGATTGGTGTTAGCATCAGATATTGATCAGAATAAAAATAAAATTCTTCAGCTTTATCTTACATATCTAAATGAGTTAATTTACTGCAATAATCAATTAACAATAGTGTACTACATAAGACCAATTACAAAATGGAAATAAAACAATGTTTTGCTTTAATACATTTATTATTTAATTTTCCTGAAAAAAAAACTTAAAATGATATAAGTAATTTACAATAATTTATTATAACAGACTTTATATAAATTAGAATTAATAATGTTTAAAAGTAGTTTTGTTAGCAATCAGTCAAAGTCAACTGTCTGTCAGGTCCCTGTCAATTTTGCCAAGCAAGATGGCCGACATACGATTCCGATTTTCACCCAAGTTTCATACATGTGCCAAGAATGTCAAATTAAAAACAGAACAGAAAGCAGATCGGTAAAACCCAAGGAAAAAAATACAGAGGGCCTCTATCTATCGGAGAATAAATAAAACAGCTTCTGTAACACATATCGCAAAATAATATGCCACGTCACCTTTCTATCAAGCGGACAACCTTAAAACAATTCGACACCTTTATTCCGTTTAACTTTCTTTTCTTATCGGGAACTGTTCGGTATAGAGCCAATAGAACCCTGAACGTCGGTTGACTGTTGCGCTCTCTGAATGTCGAGGACTAGTAATAAAAACCGGAGGTGAAAATGGGACGTCATAATAGCGGATAATTTAAATTTTGATTATGGCGGCAAATTTAAATTTCGCTCTACTAACCGTGCGCTTAAAATTAGTGGGAAATGTGTGGTTCTTTCGGAAATGAGAGGAGGCAGATTGAAAAAGTGTTAAATTGGGATTTTTTTTTGCCCTCATATTAAATAAAATCCTCAATTTGTCTATTTGGATACATAGGTCTGGGTTTCAGAAATTAAACAAGAGATAGTATAGTAGAATTTATTCAGGGTGTTACGAAACGTTATTAAGGTCAATTAAAATTTAATAAAATCACCATAACATTAATGTCACCAGTAATGTTAGTAAATATTATAAATTAAATAACTATCAAGAAATTTGCAAAAGGCAACAAGTAAAAATTATATTAGCAGAAACAAAAGATAAAAAATTTATTACTACATTATAAAATGATTATAAAAAAAACTCAATTCATACAATAAAAAACGCTTTATCGTGTACTCCACCCGATCAATTTGATCAAACACCCATAGAAAATAAGATATTTCTTGGGATCAAATTCAGCAACAAAAAAGATTAAATTTTATAATACTATTTGTTCAACATCAATATGTGATGTTGAACCTGATATCTTACGTCAGAACAACCTTGACTGATACCGGGTATAACCGCAATCAGAATTTTATAGTACCCCCAATTAAGCCAAATAAAGATAGCATTTTTAAGTTATTAATACTATAAAACAATAATTATCGATAAAAAAAGCGACATTCACCTCGCGGTTGCTTAATTTGACTGTTGAGTTAAACCAGTTATTATGTGAATTATGAGAAAAATCGGATTATAAAGTGTAGTATTTGTATGTACACATTCGAAAATACCAACATTTAATTAACTGATTAAAATTTAAATTAAATATTACATAACAACTGTATTACCAAATATTTATAAAAAAATCGAAGGACAGTTGAAAAACAACATAATCAACATTGGTTAGCGTATCAGTCAGATTTAACTTTAGAGCTGTTTATTTCGCGATTTAAATTATTACATTGATATATTATTACGATTTTTATCTTAACCTTGCATAAAAAAGTAAGACTTAAATTATCTTGTTTTTTTTTCTAAATTTAAAATATTATTACAAAATATTTATCATTTTAGCTAATTGTTAATATTGATAATTTGCTACTGTTGATTACGGGAACATAAGAAGTAATCAAGTCTCGATCAAATGTAGGTAAATTTTTTATATATGTCCATGATAATACCACACTTATTGCCACCCTGTATCAGATACCGTTACTTAAATAATAAAAGTGTACACTGCAATGACAAAAAATGAAGCTAATCAGATAAATAGGTATAAAGAGATAACGGACGTTGAACCTGTCTGTCCGAGCGACTTGTTTTTCGATTTAGTCTATATTTATTCATTTTTACTTCTCCATAATTAAAATAAAACTGCTTATTTTTGAAACTTCGATTTGACTTTTTGAGTTTATTCACTGACAAATCATTAGTATTCGGAACAAACGAAACCGTTAAGCAAAAAAACAACATAATATGAATAAAATTTAAATTGTTGGATATGTGTGGATTTCAAATTTGCAAGAAATAACAATAATCGCCAAGGCTAGTTTTTTATTTAATCTTTATTTAAACGAGATGCCGAAAAACGTTATTTTCTTAAAAAAAAAAACACGGAGCAGATAATTAATTTAATTAATTTATAAAATGTATTTCTGGTTTGTATCTATGGAGTATTCGTAAATCTCAAAAATTGCATATAAAGGCGATTTAAGAATTTTACTTGGTTTTTAAGATACAGGGTCAAGAGCATTTTATAGGGAACACAATTTTGGAAATTTAAAAACTTATAAATATCATTGGCGGCTTATAGGAAGGTCAAAAAAAGTGATTGGAAGCATTTTTTAAAATTTTTACCCATAAGATATTGCTTAAAATGTGTAGTTTTTGCTAAATTCAGCTGACGCATTTTGAAGGGAATTTTTAAATTTTTTACCAATAATTTTTTACTGCGGTAAGTGTGGAAGATGATTATATTTTTTCAGCAAATATTTTTGTTGTTGCGAAAGCTAATCATAAAATATCTTTAAAGTCTACCGACAAGGCAAATTAAAATAAAACTTCTAATAAAACCTTAAAAACACTTCAAAGGAATGCGATTTACGAGTGTACAGGAATAAACCTATTTATTACCAACTAATTATGGTTTAATCGCAATCCTAATGACACAAAGCTATTTTTAACGATTTTAGAATAATATGGTCATTTTTAACGAATACTCAATTTTACTAAGCAGAAAAATAAATACATTAACTATATGTATATAAATATTTTTGACTTTTGAAAATTTGCACAAGCTGTTTATTCAGAGTAGAGAGGTTTAATGAGTAATTGTCATAATACAAGTGTGATTTAAGCAAATCTTTTCAGTATTTAAGCATTAAATATTCGTTAAAGCTTATAGTTAGGTATATATTTATTTGTTTTGATTCAATAAATAATGTCCACTGAGATAGCATAATAATCATAAGATAAGTAGATGATGTAAACGAAGCTCTTGCATTTTATTTGTACAGTGTCTTCAAACTTAAAATCATGTCGTAGCGTGAACAACACTATCGTGTTGAAGCAACCTCTCTTGAATTGGCTGCAATTAGGAAGGGTCCTATATCAGACATACAGGGTGTTTCGGAACTATGGGATCAAACTTCTAGGGGTTATTCAGTACAACAGAAGAAAACATTTGACTATAGGAACCCATGTCCGGAAAAGTATCACACAACACTAGGGCCCTAAGACGCATCAAAATTTCCCTTTTGTACATAATAGAATCACAATAATTGCTCAAAATTTTTTCCTCCGACCTGAATACACCGATTTAACCGTCGCACATGATTTTTAATATTCGTCTTTTAAATACTACTACAATTCGTCCAATTAAGTCTTGTTATATTTTTACTGAAGTTTAGTAGACCAAAGACTGTACATGTCCCCACGGAAAAAAATCTAGCGACGTTAAATCGGGTGACACTACTCCACCTCTGGCAATCTAACGGTGCCCAAACCGTTGAGCCAAATCTTCAACTGTACAGCAAAGTGAGCCGACGCTTCATCATGCTGAAACCACAGATGCTTTCGAACGTTTATTAAAAAGCCTATTTTCAAGAATTTCTGAAAGAACTTCCTTCAAGAAAAGCACGTAAATCGGTCGTTGTTAAGCGTTCCGGTAGAAGGTATGGCCCAATTAAACAATATCTTAACAGACCGATGTTGCTGATATTTTCTACGAAAAATTGCATGGGGATTTCCTTCGTCCCAAACATGGCTATCCCTACTATTAAAAATAGCATCTCTTGTGAAGAAGGCTTCATCGGTCACTAATAGCAAAATCTATTGAGGAAAAAATGTCGCACGAGTGCGGAACCAGGGTGAAATTCACAAACTATTGGTGAAATTAGTACAGGTTTGTAAAACCCATTGAGGCACCAAGGTGGCACTTTTTGTCCTGGGTGCACCCAGTTCAGCACGAGCTATAGGAGGTCGTGCGGCTCTAGTTCCCATCCCGTAAGTAGAAAACATGGCTGTTATTATTTAGGGAATTTGGTAAATAATTCCATGTAAGTAAAACTCAATTTTAAGGGAAGGTAACGTAAACAACAAACAAACCTCAACTAAGAACAGCCAATTTTTTAATTTTTCGATCAAGGCTAAATCCAAAAACCATTGGCAATGCAACAGTGCGGCTTTTTACTTTGGCACTGAATCGGCATCGACCGTCTCGGCACGGTCGGTACAATCGGCCGGATTTGCTTCACATGTATTTAAATGGGGCCGCGCGCACTGAATCGATTCGGTACGTTCGGTCGGTTCGGTTTTCTACGGCGACGATCTCATATTGTAGGGAGGGCAACTTTTGCCGATTGCACCGAAAGTCTGCGACTATTTTACCATTTTTTTCGCATAGAGTAAGGAACTGTTTCAAAGAATTTTAAAAACCGCTGATTTGATAAATATGTTAAACGAAATCTTAATCGAAGCTGTTCGCAGTTTTAGAATATTGTATGATAAACAAAACACATATTAACATGATAATTTAAGGAAAGATAACTCTTGGGAGGAAGTATGCAAATTAACTGAATGTTTTGGTAAGTGTCATTTATTATATCTTAAATCGGTGTTTTCGTTATTTACTGTTTATTAAGTTAGCATCATCAGGAGATTTTAAAACTCAGGTTTAATTATCTGAGGATGCCAACTTGGTCGGCGAAATGTGCGATTGTGAAAGTTCTCGTTTTGGTGTTAAGTGGTGTACAACTCTTGCTTTAAGTATAATTTATTTTTTTACAAAAATACATAAAATAGACAGCTTATTATATAGTTTTAAATGCACGTTGGAATGTTATGATATGATGATTATTTGACTCTATACAGGGTGTCTCACAACGAATGCCGGCTATCTATTTCGCTTTTCTCGTTTTCGCAGCACAGGCTACTGCAATCATAACATCCTCTTCAGAATCTGAGGAACTGCTAATTTTTTTTTTCTTTTTTAAACACTTAAACGGGAGCTTAATCACAATACTTCTATATGCTCGAATAGTCGAACCACTTTTAAACGTCGTCGTGTCTTCGTTCTGCCGATTGTATGAGCGCTAGTTACTGACTGAACGGACCGAACTTGCCGAACCGACCGAGCCGATCCGATTCAGTGGGCGCCCTCCTTAAGGCGATATGGAATGCAGCTACAAAAAACAATCTCTGTTATCGTTTTTAAAGATAACAACACACAAGCGCCTGTAAATTGTTTAAGATTTATACATTTTTAAGAGCTATACATTTTTTTTATTAAACATTGACATTTTGAACAATTGCTGGGACGATATCATGTACAAAAATTAATGAAATTAAATGCTATTTAGGCAATTCATCATCTTTCTAAATTTTAATACGTCTTAGGGCCGTTGTACCGTAGTGACACTTTTTCGGACATGGGTCACTATACTCAAACATTTTCTACTGTTGCTGTGACTAACTCCTAGAAGTTTGATCCCATAGTTCTGAAACACCCTGTATAATGTAATTTTGACATTACTTAATACTCTTTAACATATTGTTGGAAATTTTAAAAAAAATCGTTACCTGAAATCGCCGCGTAACATCACAGTACACAAAACGCAACAAAAGTCGCCCCGCAACGGCTAAGAATTGCACTGTCTCGAGGTCAAAGCAGTTGTGCATTGTGACGTCATAATGCCAACGTGGCATCTCAAACTTTGGAACGAAATAACTTTGTTTTTTTTTTAAAGATAATATAAAAAATCAAAAACATCTATTTTTTTATATATTTAGTAAAATAAGCTATATATTAAGTAAAAATTTAAAAAATGGAAATTTTCATGGTTCAACAAATAAATGCAAATGATACAATTCTTTTAACAAACTTTTCGGTGTTCTGTTCATACAACGTTCCGAATGCTTTGCTCATTTTATGGCCACCATAATCGTCCTACTAAGAGGACTATTTTCATTGTGCTAAATAAGTTGTCCACTGATTCAGTAAATAATCACGTACTAATCTCCGTAACCCAAGATCTGCCCAAAGCATCGTGAAGTGATTACACAACAACTTAACGAATGTTGCGTCGTAATTTATGCGTGCACTCTTACAAAATTCAACTGACCCAGGAACTGAGAATAAGAGACATAGAGATCGACGTATCTTTGCTCATTAAGCCTTGGGGCAGTTGGAAGCTTAACCTAGTTTTCATGGTTAAATTATCTTCAACCATGAGGCTCATTTTTGGATGAATAAGTCTGCAACAAGTAAAATTGTTGAATTTGGAACGATACCAATCCACATAAGATCCAAGTGCGTCTAATACAAGTCAAAAACTCACTGTTGGGCATATTTCTTTGAGAACGACGTTGGCCAGGATATCATCGTCAACGGCGAGCGCTATAGATTGATGATTACAAACTTATTTTGGTCTGAATTGTATGAAATGGACACGAACCACATACATGTCACATGGGATATGCTGCGCGAGCGATCTGAGGACATCAAGACGAGACCACGAGTGATCTGGTCATCACACGAGGTGATGTCAACTGGCCATCGTGATCGTGCGAGTTGACCTCGTCAGACTTTTTCTTGTGGACTTTTCTAAAGTCATAGGTCTACGCATATAAACCTCATAACCCATGCTTTCGGTGAAATTCAGCCTAATTAATGGGCCAGAGTAATGGAAAATTGGACATTTAGGCTGAACGACATCATAGCGAAGGCTCGGCGGACATTTACAGTCATAGTCCATGCATAATGGCATCGATAGGCCTGTTTTTCGACCTTGTTTATCTTGTCGATGATGAAAAAACACTGCCTGACAAATATTAACCCATCCTTCTCCTCCCTTACTCAGCTTCTTACTGAGACAAGAATAACGGTCACTTCTATCTCGTAGTAGTAGTACTACATTTTTTAAAATTTAATTTACAACCAAGAAGTCATAATTTAAGCTACTAGGATACCCCTTTGATGATGATACCATGGGACCAACTAGCAGTTGCCTTGCTTAGTATGTCTAATTTGGTGCATAGTTCTCCCATGCAGTTAATGCGGTTTTGAAGTGATTTTGTTTCTCCTACTGGCTACCCATTCCGATACTAGATAACAAAATTATTTTCGTCTTCAGGTTTCTTGGCTCATATAAAGTTTTGGTCTTGCTGCATTTTAATTTGATTGCTAGATATTTAGCTATTTTAATAGCTCTATGTTTGGTTCTATTAGGATTATTTAATACTTTAAGTCTGTACCGAAGATTCAAAATTACCGTTTTAAAAACTTCTGTAGTCTCTCACTTGGCATGATTTATTCATTCTTTTCGATGTTGTGAAATACATTTTGGTGCCTTGTAAACCATCAAGTTTTGTTTTTGTATCGTTCTTTGGTTGATTTTAAATACAACTGACTCAATGCGAAAATTATCAGGTGTTACTTTTTCCAATGCTGAATTTTCTTTTAAGATTTAATTTTCACTCCTATCACTTTCATTTTAAATACATAAGCACTTTGTTCTGCAACTAAACTTTTCTTACTTCAGAAAATGACAGTCCACAGAACCACCTGCTTGCAAATGCATGTTTCCTGCAGCTATCGAATGCGATAATATGTCTATCCTCTGTTCTAAAATCCATAAATGAGATAGTTAGTAACAAACATTGTTAATATATGTATAAAGGAAATGCTTCATTCCGTAATCAGTGTGAGACAATTAATTCCTTCACTGGTTTCGAAATGAATTGCCCGTGGCGCGACCTAAAGGTCATGCTTTAAACTCTGAATTAAGGTCAGTAAATCTTAAACTGATATGTGCCCAATTTTCACTTTAATCCAGTGGCGTCATCTAACGAACATTCTCTAAATATGAATTAAGGTAGCTGTAGCCAAAAAGGTAAACCGTTCCAATAAGTATGAATTGTTTTTCAAATAACTATGAAGTTGAACCACCGATACCAATAAAATTTTGAATTTAAAGCTGTTAAATGATAATGATATTAAAATTCAAATATTTATGCTGTTAATATATAATTTATATGAAAATCTGTATCGAAATGCATATATACCGCATTTAGTGACCATGTTTTGCATAATGTGTAAAAGCCTGATATATTTTATAGATAAACGTTTCTGAACTGGTTTATATTTTCGAGCCTATTCATAAAAGCTTTACGACTACAGATCCGCAACCAGGATCAACATAAAACGCGTCGTCTGTTTATGATAGGGAATAAAAAAAATTAATTTGGAAGTAAGCCAATTGCTTTGGTATATGGGTAGGTTATTTCATGTTTCTAGATTATCTATTATCAGACGATCTACTTACATCATTATTAAAGCAAATACTCACCTGAGGTTATCTCTGACTATATATAGTTATTCAGACGCCTATTTTTTACGCGTTTTAATAATAGAATATTGGGTAGTAGTAGCAGTAGTAGATAATATCCACAGAAGGTAGAAGAAATGGAGAGAAGATCCATGTTTATTCCTATATCTCCATCTCAGTTTAAGATATCATTTGAAAATGAAAAGGTGATATAGCGACAAAGTGGAAAAGCTCTTCCTTCATCATCGAGAATGCTAATTAGGCAATGTTTCTTCTCTTAATTGTTACTGAATAATAACTACTAAACTACAGTTTTTTTAACCAATACTTTATTTATTTCAGTTTTGACCATCATGCAGACCCGCACCACCACACAATGTCGATGTCTGAAAGACTAAACTGGACCGGAGAGAGATTAGAACCCAAAAGACTTAGAGTGGACATCAAAGTGGAAAACGAAGATGTTAACGACAACTACTGCTTTCCTTCGACTGTGCAATGCAAAGATAATATCTCGTAAGTGTTTATGTTTTTAATATTTACATTTATACTTAGTTAACTTTTGTTTGGTTCTAGGCTAATAAGGACGGCACCTTCTGGTACTATACCAGCACTGGACATATCCAGCACCTCGAGTGCCACATCTGGTAGGGCGGTGCCTCGATGTACACCCATTACGAGTAAACAAACTCCTACTGCATCGATACCATTGACCACCCAGTTGACTGCTACGTCACGTTTTAGTAAGTACTATCGAAATATTTGTCATTTATATCTACCGAGTTTTTCAAAGAAAAGTCAATTTTCCAATTCATAATAAAAGGATTATTTTACATAATTGTTACACAATTCTAATTTTTATTGGCGTGCGTAAAGTACTCAGTTTATGCAATCTGCATGATTTATAAAGTTTACCTTTTAATTATTGCAGTGCGTAAATGAAATTTGTCGTTTAATTTATATACAGGTCGGGGAATCGATCATTACGCAGAGTGCTTAAAGGCGAAATATGCGTACGCTTGCATTTTGTGTGCTCTGCCACTCGCTTGCTACGTCATTGTTTTTCAGTACGACGTTAGTAAGTATCTGACTTTGATGGGGATATTTGCTATAGAATTTCCCAAAATATTACGCGAAAGTTCAAGAATTTCTAAAATATTTCCTCGACGCAGGCTTTATATATAATATTTGTTATGTCAATTATTAATCAACCAATTAAAACACTTTTCTCGCAATTCTTTTTATTTTTTCCTTTTTTTCTCAATAAAACCGTGTCCGCAATTGCTTCAGGTCTATAAAGTTTTGAACGTCTTCAACTGTAATGAAATGAAATACATATTACATACTCTCGTATAATAGGTTAAAAAAAGTGATTATTGATCATATTGCTTACAGAGATTGGATTGATGCCAGATCGTGACTTTTACTACTTCGACCCCGAAAAATCATTTGACCTGAAAAATCAGGGTTAAGTTTTTGCTCTTGAGCGTGAACTAACTTTAATTTGATTTTAGGAAGTAAAGGGGATTTGAGGGAGTAAAAAAGCAATTTATTTTCTTATTATACAACAAACAGATAAAAAAATGCAGCTGTCAAATTTTTATAATGATTAATTTTGAATCAGCTCCGTAAAAAATGTTTTAAAGCCATATGCGCTGGTCTTTCTCTCGAACATTACAACCCAGTGTGAGTCATTGCTGACTATATAATCTGCCTGCACTATTTGATCGATTGTGGGTTTTCATTAGGTTTTCTGCTCGTTTGATATTTGAAATCCATAAGTTCACTACAATATTATCTTTCTACGACATCCTTAGTCCTCTAGCGGTCCTTTTCCTTCTGTGCTCTACTTTAAATTTAATTTTTAAGATCCCTAAATGCAACAACCATTAATAACCTTCAAGCTTCTCTGCAAAAAAATATATGAATATTTTTGAAAACATTTTTGCTTGTCTTACACATTGGTCTTGATATAAGTGTGTCACTCTCTAACCTTAAAATTACCCTTTCCAAGAAAAACGTCAGAATCCTTTAATATGCCTCTCGAGTTCGTAGAAAAATATATAGGGGTTCGTCATCATCAGATCCTGTGATAATTCTTAATATTATCTTTAGCTTTAATTCTTGAAAATTGGAATTACGTAACTAAATTTCCAGGCATTAGGAAACACTCAAACTTCCAACGATCTATTAAAGAGAATAAACAATGGTAAGATAATTGTGCAACTAAACTGCTTTAAAGAATAGTTAAGTAGACCATCGGATTCAGAGGAAGCTTTGTGGGAAGTTTGACTATCTGCTCAAATATCTTCTCTTTTCTAATTCTCGAACCGTTTATGATTCTGCCATCATTATTGTCGGTAACCGTCTCACCTGAAAATGGCCAATATTGCTTATCAAACTGTTGGAAAATAAAATTAGCTCCTAAAAAGATCAGCAATATCCTGATCAGTAGAAGCAGACTTATTAGTATAATAGAGTGTGGTTTGATCTCATGTGATCGATAAATTTGCAATAGGATTTGGGATCCTCTTGCAACATTGTATGATATAGTTTGAATAACAGACATTCGAAAAAAATCCTTTCGTTTGCAGATCTGAACATTTTTTATAATTTGCATATGTACAATGTTGCGTATAGACAACATGCACTCTTTTTTTTCTGCAGAGTTAACTTTGTCAATTCTGAAAAGAACCACTTTAGAATGAATTGAATTAAGTAGGCTACATACACGGCAATTTTTTTATGAAATATATTGGTAGCTAGATTTAATTCATTGATATGTAATAACTTACATTAGTAAATGGAAGTCATTTCCCTATAGTTGGCATTTTTAAAATTATAGAATGTCAAGTTGTCGACCATTGTTCCCTCACACATCACACTCAATCCCAACATTTTTCCTATTGGGTATTTTATTATGTTGAAAAAGAACTTAAAGAGCTGGATCTCCCATAGGACATTGAACTGCTATACCAAATTGATCATTTGACCACAGAGCAATGATCAAATTATAATCGGCAAACAAGTAGAAATTTGTGGTAGAATGCTGCTGATAGATCTCCTCAACAGATTCCCAGTAACTTTCACACTTTACACTTGAGATTCTGATATATGAATGCGTTGTAGTACTCCTAAGAAATATTAATATACCAGCACCACTAACCTTCTTGCTAGGTGATGAATCACGGTATGTTCTAAAAGTCGTCCTAATTGATACTCTACAATGACTACTCAGTCGTTCCAACAACCTTATGGAGAACATTTGAAGGGTACAGGTTAAAAAGGGGGAATGTCAAAAATCGTTGATTTTTAGGAAATCAATTTTTAATTTTAAAACCCAATAACTTATTATTTTATTACTTTGTATTGAATGTATTAATAGATTTAGTTTGTTATGTCTATTTGGGATTGGAATTGAGAAAATATTAATGAAATTCCATTTAAACAAATTTTTAGAGCAAAAAAGAAGAAGAAAGTACAGATTGTAACGAACAAGAAGGGGGAATGTCACATATTTTCACTGTAGTTTTGTAGTATCATCCGTTTTTTATACACAAGCAATTCTAAAGCAAAACGGCAAAGGTTAATTCGAATTTCTCATTTAATTGGGAAAGATACAGAAAAAATTCACACACTTTTTTTTGCGCTTCATACACACGAAGCCTTTGGGAAGGAAGCCTTGTCTTTGATATTTCTGGTATGTTTTAATATAGAGAAATATTTTCTAGCGGCTGAATTGCGACAGAATTTCATTAAGCACTGCAGGTCATTGTACTTGGCTAGGCAGTAGTCCTGCAAATAGATAAAACATCCTTAACATTGGAAACTAATATTATGTGTATAGTTAGGTACCTTTGTATAATTGGCCCGGTAATTCAAACAAATTATTTTGATAAATTATTGATAAATTTTTTCTTCGGTTCAATCAAAACAGCCGATTTCCACATACCATTCCATGTTGATCGATGGTAGACAAGCCTCGCATGATCTTTAACGACTTTTAGTTCACGTATGGGCTGGATCTTCATTGGACACTTATTTTTGTAAATTGTAGAAAAATGTGTAGTTCAGCATTTAAAAAAATCGAAAGTGATTTCCCTAACATCAAAAGGATTAGGTTTAACTCGTGCAGCTCTAAAAACTTCAGCCCATTCATTTGGAAGTTCCACACGCGACTTTTGCTGAACTAGTCCAAAATCCTTGTCGCATTCCATAAATGAATGTCCTCTAATGGGAAAACTGATTTCATCAAACCTTTTTTGCACATGCACTAAGTGATGGAGGTAACGGATAACTGTGTAATTCCTATTCTGTCCCCCACATGAGTCGCAGAATATATCGAGGACTCGAACACTACTAGGTAGAAAGTTGTAAACAAAATGATGCAACATCGAACATACATCGTCAGAGCCTTTTCGACCATTTGTTTCAGGATAAGTATAGAAAATACTTTGACTAGTCGACAAAACATGAATATTAAAAGAGAATACAGATAACTGTCTCTTAATAATAAACATCATTTGTGCTGATGTTGGGCACTGGCAGATTTTTAGCAAAATCCATGCATATTGCTTCTTTGTTCTCATTTACCCGACTAGATAATTTTGCAGCCTTTTTTCTTGAATAAAACACTTCAGCTTTATGCTTGTGAAGTAGATTTTCCTGTTGGAGAGTAGTGATTTTGTCATCTAGTTGTTTTTTTTTATGGCATTTTCTGACACATTCTTCATTTTGGCTTCTAGGGACCTAATATTTGCCAAATATTCGTCACAGATACTGCACATATCCGACCTTGGGTAACCAAATGAAATGTTGAAGTCTTGTGAGAAAATAGATCTATATGTTTCATATGACACACAATATTTTTGATCTGTAACGGTATTTTTGTACATATTGTACATTTTTCTGATATTTAAATCTTCGGGCAGGTAGGTTTTTGAAAAATCCTTTAGGCTGTAATGGCTTTGTCGTCCTTTGAAAGAACTAATATGATTGACTACTAGATCTTTAGCTTCCTGTTTCAGCTTGAGAGGCCTATTTAAGTGTTTTCCTCATTTATCATTTAGGGCGCTACCAATCATTTTTAAAGATTTCTAGAGAATTTCAAGCTTTTTTTGGTTATACCTTGTAAGGAAAGAAACGCCTTTAAACAAACTGGTACTTCTGTTGTCTCACCATCTAAAGAGATTCTGACACGATAAGCAAATGAACTCTCATGTAATCTTGCGACCTCTTCTGCGTTACGTGGACGTCGCTTTTGTACAGGACAGACACTAATAAGTCCACACATATAGATGTTTTGCTCATCCACGGATTTTAATAAATGAAACTCACTTATTATCTTTTGTCTTGCACTAAGTGGAACTTTACCAAAACACTTGAGACGTTTACATTGGCAGTCGCTTCCTGTCACGTGGCTTTGTAGAAACATCGGTTAGTCTTCCGTAACTTTTTCTCTTTTTTCCCTGAACTGGCATAACAACAAAGTCTTCACTGTCACTGACACTTGGATTCATTTTACACTGTTTATTAACACTACAATATTAAAATACGACTTGTCACTTACATTTCCACAAGTTTGACGAACAATAAATAAACACCAGAACCGGTAAACACAATCAGAAAATAAAAGTAACTGCAGTCAAGAGAGCCTTCTGACAGTTCCTGAATAACGTGCATTTGTGACGTTCCCCCTTCTTAGCATGTGGCGCGCGGACTCTCCTCCTTTTTAGCCAGTACAGCTTAATTTGAATTGTCGATATCTGGCGACTCTTCCCTTTTTTCGCCTGTATAATGTTACTAGGTGATACTTCTGTCTATTAAAAGTTGAACGGACTGAACAGCTCAAAATGAGCAAAAAGTGACATTCCCCCTTTTTAGCCTGTACCTTTCATTTTGTGTTAATAAGGAATATTCTTCTATAGTTTGCGTAAAACATTTGATCGCCCTTTTTATGTATGGGTATAACACTCTCGTTCCAAAAGATTGGTATGTCTTATTCTCTTTAAATTTGGTAAATTAGCTCGAAGTACTAAATTTTTTCCTCAATTTTTCTGACATCTACCGGTAGAGCTTGGTTGTTTTTAAAATTTTGGAAATCACCTGACACTTTTCCTCTATAGATTCTATCACCAAGGGTTGGGATGTATATTACCCATATTCTTGCCTAGTTTTGTTCGCCCACATATTTAATAAACTGTTTCCAAGTTCTCCAAGTCTCCATCGTTTCCATTTCATTTGCAATAAGGTTACCTTCGTCTTTCTTTATGACAGTTCCCACTCTAGTCTTTTTTTAGCTTTTGTTCTGTTGTGCATTCTAGTTGACTCTAGCTCTTCGAGAATGTTTTTTTCGTGTTCTCTTTTTCTGGTTTTTATGGTTTTTTTTTCGCATAAACCTAAAAGACATAAAAATGGCCCCAAATGCCTGGAATATGTAAGAAAATAGTTTAAATATCAGCACAAATTTACACAATATTTATTAACAGTGTTTGACGACAAAAAAATTCAATCAACAAGTTTTATTAAAATTATATAAATAGGTTGTTAAGTCTACGTATTAACAGAAATTGTTCGATTACTGTTACCCTATGTATGTATGTGCTTTCAAGGAGGGACAAATTCTCTTTCCAGGGAACTTTAAATGATCAAAATTGCTCGAAAAATAATGAAGATATAGTCATTCTTGTATTCTGGACACATTGATCTTTGCTAATTCGACATTCTTATACAAAATTATTTGTAACTTTAGCGTTTCTGAACCGATTAACCTTAAACAAAAAACGCCTGGAAGAAAAAATATTTTTCCTATTAAGAGAGGAACATTTTCTTTCCAGGGAACTTAACAAATTGAAAAAAGTCGTCCATTTTCTTAAAGACCTAGATTCAATAATCTAAAGGGAACTACACAAAGTCTCGGTCTCAAAAATATTTATTAATTCCAACAGTAGGTTACACGTGTTTCGCTCATCAGACGTTAAAAATCGACTAAAAATAGTACATGCTTTACGGTCACATTATACACACACACCTAACTTAAAAAAATTAAAATCGCTCAATAAATAATGAAGATATAGTCATTCTTGTGTTCTGGACACGTTGGTTTTTGCTTAGTTAACATTCTTATACAAAGTTATTTGTAACTTTGGCGTTTATGAACCAATTGAGCTCAAACAAAAAACGCCTGGAAAAACAAATATTTTTCCCATTAAGAGAGGAACATTTTTCTTTCCAGGGAACTTAACAACTTGAAAGAAGTCGTCTATTTTCTCAAAAACCTAGATTCAATAATCTAAAGGGAACTACACAAAGTCTCGGTCTTAAAAGTATTTATTAATTCTAACAGTAGGTTACACGTGTTTCGCACATATTAAGAGTATCATCAGACGTTAAAAATCGACTAAAAAGAGTACATGCTTGCGGTCACATTATATACACACACCTATAAGTTAAAACAATTAAAATCGCTCAAAAAATAATGAAGATATAGTCATTCTTGTATTCTGGACACATTGATCTTTGCTAATTCGACATTCTTATACAAAATTATTTGTAACTTTAGCGTTTCTGAACCGATTAACCTCAAACAAAAAACGCCTAGAAGAAAAAATATTTTTCCTATTAAGAGAGGAATATTTTCTTTCCAGGGAACTTAAGAGCATCATCAGACGTTAAAAATCGACTAAAAAGAGTACATGCTTTACGGTCACATTATACACACACACCTAACTTAAAAAAATTAAAATTGCTTAAAAAATAAAGAAGATATTGTCATTCTTGTGTTCTGCACACGTTGGTTTTTGCTTAGTTGACATTCTTATACAAAGTTATTTGTAACTTTGGCGTTTCTGGACCAATTGAGCTCAAACAAAAAACGCCTGGAACAGAAAACATGTGTCCTTTTAAGAGGAGAACATTTCTCTTTTCAGAGAATTTTAAATAATTAAAATCGCTCAAAAAATAAAGAAGATATACTCATCAGTATCCTCCATCCAGTATCCTGGACACGTTGGTCTTTGCTTAGTTGACATTCTTATACAAAGCCATTGGTAACTTTGGCGTTTCTGGACCGATTAAGCTGAAACAAAAACGTCTAAAAGAGAAAACGTTTGTCGTTTTAAGCGGGGAACATTTTTGTTTCCAGGGAACTTTAAATAATTAAAATCGCTCGAAAAATAATGAAGATATAGTCATTCTTGTGTTCTGGACACATTGGTCTTTGCTGATACGACATTCTTATACAAAGTTATTTGTAACTTCGGCGTTTGTGGACCGATTGATTTCAAACAAAAAATCCTGGAAGAGCAAATATTTTTCCTATTAAAAGGGGGACATTTTTCTTTCCAGGGAACATATTTTAATGTAGTTAAATCCTTTACAGGTTTGCCACATATCATGTCAATGAGGTCTGATAATCTAAGATCCTGAAAGAAATTATTTCTTTCTATAACGAAATGTATGACGTATTGTATTTTAATTTACAGTGTTACTTATCATTTCATCATTATGAAAATAATTCTTTTTTATAATAAAAAAAAACAGGAAATTTTGTATTAAAACGTCCTAAATATTTACTTACTAACGCGATAAACGAAAAATGGCCTAATCTATTTAATGTGATAAATGCACATGCACTGGATGATAAACTCATGATATGCACGTGGAAAATTTATATTTGTCAAATAAACAATTTCTATATGGTTTATTATTTTATATGTAAAATGTATTAGTATGTGTAATAATCTTGGCACGGATGGAAAAGACTCAATTTCTCTTATGCCTTAAAAAATCTGCGCATATAGTGAAAACAAACTTTTTTTTTTTGTATCTAAATTGCAAGTTAATCAGTTCCTTATTATTGTACTCATGTTATACGATATTATTTTAAAAAACATAATTTTCACTTTATCTAAACATGTTTTTCTTTTCTATTCCCTTGTTATTTATAATCAATTTTACGAACAGCTCGTTATTTTGTTGTCTTATGTAAAAAGTTATTTTTGTTTAAATCGGGTATTATTAAACCCTCTTAGAAAAAAAACGTATTTTGTTTTATTAAATCGACTGCTTTAAAGAATAAGAATACACGGCAATGACCAATAATAAAGGGAATAGGAAATTAGATTGTTTTTGCGCACTTATTTATATAAAAGTGTTGTTTATTTTTTTTGAAATAATAAAACTTTAACAATTATTTTTTGTCTATTTTACCTAAAATATGTAGAAGTTAATTAAAATAGAGTAAATTAAAAATTCAAAGAATTTTCTCGTTTTTATTCTTAATTTAACAATAATAAAAGCAATTTTTTTTGCAAACTGTCCTACGTGGAGATTCAGAAACAAACCCACATGATTATTAGTACTAAAATAAGTAAACATTTCTTTAAAAGTGAATTTACTTTAAAACTATAGAAACTGTAGGCATAAACTTAAATTAACCTTAAATACCTGCAAGAGTGTACGACTTAATGACGACAAAACCCCAAAAAAATATAAGCACTAACTTTGAAAAACTAATATAAAAGAAGTAATGTAAGTATGGAAACAATTCTTCAAAAACCTGTTAAACATAGATGCAGTAACTAGGAACACGAAGAATATATACCAAAGAGTGGAGGAATATGTACGAGAACCACTGCTAGAGGAGATTAATGAGACCGCAATTATCCAATTAAAGATTAAGAAGGCTTGCGGTGAGGACTCCATAACGAGAACGTCTATACACCACCATACTATAGCTACTTAAAAACATATTTTCTTCTCTTCTGCTGTTGCCTTAACCGTTTTGAGCGTTGGCTATTAACATTAACAAGCCTATTTTAAGTTTGTTTACAATGCCTCTGAATAGTTCGGTGTTAATCAGAACCATTGCCGTAGATTATGCATCCATGAGTGTCATCTTCTTCCTAGTGCTTCCTCCTGCTGTTGACTCTTCCTTGCACAATCAGCAGGCGATAATTAGTATGCCTCATGATAACTATTCATAGCAATTCCGAGGTATTCAAGCGTAATAATCTTCACCGTAAAGGAACGGTTACGATGAAGATTATTTCTTGGCTTTTGCCTATTCTCTGCATCGCTTCCACGTTGATGCTGTGGTCAGTCCAGGATATCCGAAGAATGCGGCAATATATCCACAGTTCAAAAGATTCTAATTTTCTCACAATGGCTTCTTTTGTGGTCCATGCCTTTGCTCCATAGAATAAGACTAGGAAGACATTACACTTGACCAGTCCAAATTCTAGTTCCATTTAGATTTGCATGTGAACCACTTTTTCATGTTGTTGAACGTATCTAGCTTTCTCAATTCGTGTTTTTATTTCTGTTGACTGATCCCATATTGTATTGACTGGGGTTCTAAGGTATGTATATGTCTCCACTTGTAGATTCTGCTGATGAACATGCATTTAGTTTTGGTTGCTAAATGCAACCAAAGTTCTAGGCTATATTCTTGACCCGCTGTGTGTATATGCTTTGCATGAGTCGTTGAAGCTAGTTGCAGTTATTTGCGATCATAACTATATCATCAGCATATCTGTTCTTAATGATTATCTCTTCGTTCCCTATCGTACAATTTGATACTCAGAGGGTCTCAAATTGAACTTCTCCCAGTGCTTTTCCGAAGATTTGTTCAGCGTAAATATTGAATAGAAATGGCAAGAGGGCGCATAGCACTTCTCTATCTATTGGTTCCAATACATATTGGTTATTATGCGCAGATCCTTCCAGGCAAGAAACAGAAATCAAACGAATGGAATGAGAAGTATACTCATCCTCATTTATAAGAAAGAAAAACCGTCTGGTCTGGAAAAACTATAATAGAATAACCCTGCTAAATATAACATACAAGGTGCTATCAATATTCGATAATGCACTAAGAAGACGCATATGCTCATATGCAGAAGACCACTTAGGGGACTACCATTGCGGGTGCCTATCCAAGAGATCAACAACAGACTAAATGTTCGCCAGACAGCTCCTCAATAAAACCTGGTAGGTGACGAACCTAACAGAGAGATCCACTAACTGTTTAAAGATTTCCGTCAGGCCTACGATAGTATCACCAGAGAAAGTGTGTGGCAAGCGTTGGAAGGCATAGGGGTTCTAGAAAAGATCATTAATTTAACTATAACTAAAGTATGCGTAGAAAACTCTAAGGCTAAGGTTAGGATAGGAAAGAACAACACACTGCTGATGGCCTATCACCATTGCTCTTAAACCTATGATAACTAGCACTATTGCTGTACATGGATAGCGAAGAAACGAATATTGGTCTGGAAATATTTACAAATAAGAAATGATCTTGGCATATGCCGCTAGGAAGTAGTACGATTAAAATAAGAGAAGTGTTGATGAACATTGAGAAGCAGTCCAAGAAGATAGACCTTACGATTAACAAGGACAAGACCAAATATATGCATGTCAGACGAAGGACTTAGGACACGTATAATTTCGCATGCGTAAACCAATTTTATTACCTAGGAGCAGTTATAGCCTTGGAGAACGATATCAGTAGTAAAATAAAATCAAGAATACAAAAGGTCCCAACTGATATCTAGGAACTCCAAAAAACGGATATATTCGGCAATCAAGGCATTTATTATGTACGGTTCGGAAACATTGACAATGATGAAGCAGAATGAACTAGTGCTAAAACGCTTTGAACGAAAGATGTTGCGGAAAATCTTTGGACCTACAGTAGATGAGAGAACGGGTCAATATCGAATAAGAACAAATGTGGAGTTCAAGAACATGTACAAAAGACCGAGTTTAGTAAACAAAATAAATCACAAAGGGGTTGAACACATACCGAGATTATCGAATGAATGTCTTATCAAGAGGATATGGCAAGAAAACCCAGTAGAAGACCAAGGCTCACATGGATGGACAATATCGGAGTGGATGTAAAAATCTTGGGAGTACATGACTCGAAGGAGGTTGTGTGTTGAACAGGGAGAGGTGGAGTTGCAGCTCAGACGATGAGTTCTGACGCTAGTAGAAAAAGAAGAAAAGGAGATTTTGGAACATTGGTGATCCTGCAATAAAACTAAAATTCGCACTCAAATGTTCCAATTTTAAAAACGTTAAAAAAGGCGATGACGAAGTGAATATTTTTATGAAAGAATTTACACCGACTGATTTTATTATTTATTTTCGTGTGTATTTTTTAATATATTTCAAAGGAAATGTCTTGCGTATTAGTTACATCCTTCTATTTCTAAATTTGTTGTTTTTTTTTAGGTGACGTAAGTCTAACGATAGTAAAACAACCAGAACAACAACACAGGGCGAGGTATCAGACTGAGGGTAGCAGAGGGGCTGTGAAAGATAGGGACGGAAACGGTTTTCCTATCGTACAATTGACTGGCTATTATAAACCGGCTGTATTACAAGTACGTAATCCTAAAGAAAAGTAAAGGGAATTATTCATTTAAAATGTCGATACCTTTTAGTTTGTTCTAATTTGAATTGTATCTTTATCGGGTGGCACCATGTAAAAAATTCTAATTTTTTTTGGTTTAGAATTTTTTTTTCAATTTTTATTTATGCGTCTTAACACGTTAACTGCCGTAAGACATAAATTTAATGTGGTGTCTCATGTTACTTTCAATAACAGCCGTGTGTCATATCTATGGTGTCTCAGAGGTAATTGTGTACTATAGCCGTGTGAGTCTTGATGGGCGTCTATAAGTTATATAGAACTAAAAGAGCACGGCTGTAACTGTCAGACACTAGTTTTGATTTTTGAATTTAAGACTCGAAAGTGGATCTTCATGGTTTCAAAAATAAGTCATTCATAAAATCAAAATGTATAGAAAATAAACATTTTTATTGATTAAAATACAGCATAAAAGCAAGAAAGCTAAAAAATAAACGAAATACATACAAACTCAAACATTCAAAGATTATTTGGTACAGTTATATACCTAAAAAAGTGTCCAGATTTGCGGCTTTTGATAACAAATAACGCATCAACGCCTGTTACCAACATCTTCCAAGGAATGTTGATGCCTTAGGAAATTGAAAGGTTTTCTATGTTCTAAGGTTGACGCTCTTCCAAAGGAACATTTTGCCTGGGTTGCTCAATATCAAGACCTAAGAGATTGTTTACGATCTCCTGCTTGAACTTTGTGACGGACAGTTTTTCATTCGCTGCATGCAAAATATGTGCATTTACCAAAGCACTGCCAATAAGAAGCTCAATAGCAAGCTTACGGTACCACTTCACCCCTCTGCGTAATTAAGTGGTGTAAGACTTCATTTGATCCAAAATATCAATGTAGGCTTTATGTTTGTTGTAGTCAACAATCGCAGTAGGTTTTCGGAATTTTTTATCATGGTTACTAACTAATCACTGTGTTTTGTGGATAAGGTAAGCACATCTCGTTTGTCCTACCACTTTTGGATATTTACACCTGAGGTGCTTTCAGCTGCCTCGGTTTCTTCTTTCCTGAGCTTTTTGTTAACAATTTGCTTAGGATTCATTTTTCGATTTGATCGAGGGGTGCCAACAAAGTGAGTGTTCCTGGCAAGTAGAGCATGTGCCAAAACCACACTTGTATAATAATTATCTGTAAAGATAGTACGTCCTTTGTCGAGTAAGTCATTTGCAAGAGTGAGTACTACTTTTTGTGATGAAAATTGGCCCTCTACCCTAAATTCTCTTTTCAGCGACATATCACAAGTTGACATTTAATTGACAAGTGACAGTTAAAAGTGACATTGATAAGATGGCTATAGACAACGCGTTAACAATTGTTTTAGCTAAGGATGCTAGTATTTAGAAATGGTTCACATACGTGTATTTAATTAGCACATTTTTGTTGTCCTCAATAACTATTTTTACACGAATGTTGTTTTTATGCAAATAATATTTCTTTTTTCACATCAAAATACTCATTATTCTCAGAGCCAATGTTCACCACCATTATACCTGCATATTTGTACCCTTCGTAGCTTGCATCATATTTTCTAACTATTGTTCTATAGTTTGACATACTGCAGCTCTTACACGTCTTTCTAGGTCGTTTGAAGGACTTTGAAGACATCCCCCAAACAAAAAAGTCTAGTGGTGTAAGATCCGGTGATCTTGCTGGCCATCTTATTGGACCATTGGGGCCTAACCAATTTTCTTTAAATCGTTCCCTTATATAAATAATTCAAGACCATCCTGGTGTTACGTGGCGATGCTCCACCTTGCTGGAATATTATGGGATCAAAAATTAAAGAAGTTCATCGAGAAAATTCTCAATTACAACTAAATCCATTTTAATATGTTAAATAAAATGTTTCATTTTCTAACCTAGTTTTTGAAATATGTAAGGAAATAAAAAATGTTATTTGTAACAGTTAATGGTTATTGACAACAAAAAAAATGGGAATTAAAAACACGAATGTCCACAGTTTTTAAATACTAGCACAGTTAGCTAAAACAATGACTAACTCGGTGCCTATAGCCATCTAGATGATTTACAATAAAATTACGTTTAACCGTCACTTGTCAATTAAATGTCAACTTGTGAAATGTCGCTGAAAGAAGAATTTTAATGCGCAACGAATGGCGTTAAAAATATACACGGTTCCATAAAAAATAATAAAGTTGTGGTTACTTCTGGTTGAACCAGAAGTTGAAAGAAATATTTTTTTTAACGTAAATTAAGCAGAATCATGGGTTATATACAGGGTGATTCATTAAGAATCGGCTATCTCTGACCTGGAGATACTACACACCAAAATATGGCGATTGAGCTTAACATGTCTCATACTTTTTATTAGATTTTAAGCTGTATCGTCTTGAAAACTGGCGAGTTTATGTGTTTTGACATGAAAATTACGAATTTTGTGGTGAATTTAGCATTATTTATACAAGGCGTTAATTACACCCTGTTACTTAGGTAAATTATAACATATCTTTTTTGCCTAATCAGTTATGGATAAAACGACTAGAAAATCTAAACGACAGTTCCATTTTTAATAAAAAAGGTACACTTGTTTATTTCATGTAACTCTATCAGTTTTTGAGTTATTTGCATTTTAAACATTCAGCGTAAAGAATCCTAGGCCATCGTTTACATTGACTTTTTTTCAAGTAGGCTTGTGTCAGCACTTATCAGTTTTTTGTGTAAAGAAATTATTTGACAATTTTACTCTCACTAAGTATTGTATTATTTATAGTAAAAATTTCAAAATAAGAAAATGCCACGTCATAATGAATATTACAACAGTGAAAAGCGTGATATGATTTGCGTTTTAGCTTAGTCAAACTAAAGTGGACTTGGTGCAGCCAGAAGGTATTTAGAATTATACTCAAGTTGAACACAATCCAATCACAAACTGTTCACACGTATTTATACCCGCCTGGGCGAAACAGTGTTTTCATCCTAAAACCTTAAATGGTGCTCCAAAAAATATCAACGTCGATGATGAAGAAGAGGTTTTACCTCGTATTTCGGAAAAGCCAGATCTCAGTACTCGTGAGTTAAGTACGGCAACAGGAATAAGCCAATCGTCTATCTGGAGAATTTTAAAGAAAGATAATCTCCGTCCATATCACTATACTCCTGTCCAAAATTTTCTACCTCAAGATTCACCAGTTCCCTTACGGATTGCTTAATCTATGCTAGATAAACAATCCGAAAACCAGGAATGACTTTCTTGTCACCGATCAAGAGGACGTTTACTAGATGAGATGTTTTTAATTGGAAAAACAATCATTTGTGGGACTCCGAAAATCCACATGTTCTAAAGGAACGACACTTTCAGCATGAATTCAAGGTAAATATTTGGTGTGGTGTGATATCTGGTTTTTTTATTGGTCCTTTTGAACTTTCTCCTAATCTGAATGGGCCCCTCTATTTAAACTTCCTTGAACAACAGTTAAACCCACTACTAGAAGATGTACTACTGGCTGGCCATAAGGCGGAACATGTGGTTTATGCAAGACGGGGCGTCGCCACATTTTTCTCTGCCAGCACGGCGATACCTGAATGAATGTTTTCCTCGCCGGTGTATTGGGCGTGGCAGCGAATTTCTTTGACCACCTAGAAGTCCAGACTTAAACCCTCTAGACTTCTCAATATGGTCACACCTGAAGGATATGATTTACAAAGATACAATTAATTCCATCAAAGAATTACGACAGAAAATTCAGGAAGCTGCTAATATTATCAAAAATAATCGACAAATGTTATTTAATATTCAAAGTGGAATTTACCAATTATATTGAAGTGGGTTTTCTTTTAATATTGTTACTGATTGTTATTTGTTGTATTTACTGTTGTTACCCAGCATAGTAGTCATTTAAAAGAATAAATTCCTATTAAGCCAATGTAATAACGGTGGCTTAGTATTCTTTACGTTGAATGTTTAAAATTCAAATAACTGATAGAGTTACATGAAATAAACAAGAGTACTTTTTTTATTCAAAATTAAACTGCCTTTTTGATTTTCTAGTCGTTTTAGCCATAACTCATTAGGCAAAAAAGATGTTGTAATTTACCTAAGTAACAGGGTGTAACTAACGCCCTGTATAAATAATGCTAAATTCACCACAAACTTCGTAATTTTCATGCCAAAACACATAATGTCGCCAATTTTCAAGACTACTGCTTAAAATCACAAAATTATTAAGAAATTAAAATTCCAACTTTAAATACCCTATATCTCGTAAACCTGCAAAATTTGTATAAGACATGTTAAACTCAATCGCCATATTTTGGTGTGTAGTATCTCCAGTTCAGAGATTACCCATTCTTAATGAATCACCCTGTATATATATACAAAAATTTAAAAAAAATCAAAACCCAAAAAATGAGAGCTGTTAGATGGTTGTTGTGCCACCCGGTATTATAATTCGTTATCATTATAAAAATCTTCTCTAGGTATATATTGGTACTGACGTAGGCAAAGTAGCTCCCCATATGTTTTACCAAGCATGCAAAGTGAGCGGGAAAAACTCGACTCCGTGCGTAGAAAAGAAAATCGAAGGTACCTGCGTGATTGAACTGGGTTTAGATCCGTCGAAGGACATGTGCGCAACGTGCGACTGCGTCGGTATATTAAAGGTGAATTTTTAAAATCAATTCATAAATTAAACAGTTTTACTAAATATATTTTTAATAGGAAAGAAACGTAGATGTAGAGCATAGGTTCCCGGATCAGCTAGGGAACAGGAGTAAAAAGAAATCGACGAGGTGTCGAATGATATTTAGGACGACCATATCGCACGACAACGGGACCACTGAAACGTTACAAGTTTGCTCACAGCCTATTGTATGCAGTAAGTATTTTCTTAGCATTTTAATTGAATTTATGGCAGCAGGGAAGAGAAATAAAGAAATAAGTCTTTTAGTTTTAAAAGCCATAAAGCAGTGTAACGACAAGGTGAATATGACCGGTTTTAAATATCAACAAACACGCTTGTTAAATTATTTAAACCATTTACATTATTAACGCGACGAAAGTCAAGCAATTATTAATAGAAAACAACTACCATGAATATAAATAAATTAAACAAAATTGAAACATTTAATTTAATAATTTATGGAATATCCATTGTGGGGTCCTGGCTTTATGGCATTGATGAAATTAAACTTTGAAAAGTAATTACTGGCCTATTGAACCACATTCATTGTATTAACCAAAGACTAGTTGTTTGAAAATGTAGTGCAAATTCTTCATGAGGCTTAGATGCGGTGATTGCGCTGACAACTTCTGCGCAGTGTTCTCCTAAAAAAAATTGTACTAAATTATAAGAAGGCAAGTACATTCGGGCAAATGGGTTTTTCGGCTAACGTGTACGTCCTAACCAACGCTAGCAAAAGTCTGTGCTTCCCTTTGTTAAAGTTTTACGAAGGCAAACATGCACGCTTACTAGGCGCTATATAAAGTCGAAAATTAAGAATTAATTCGTTTAATATGTACGCTAGTAAATTAATTATTAAACATTCTGGCGAGTTTATTTTATTCAAAAAAGTGAAATTATAATTTTTTGAAAATTATAAATTTTACAGATTCCTGCGAAAATAAACGACTCACTACGAATTCGTTGTGTCAAATAAATTCAATAAGCAAATTCCTCATCAAACGCATTTGAAAGAATCCATTCGACCGCATTCGTTTGCTTAATATGTATAAGTATATACAGGTTGGGGAAGTGATTATTATGCATAGAGAGGTACTTTAAGGCGAAATATGGCAACGCACCAATAAAATTTCGCAAAAGTTTTACATTTCTAAACTATCCTTCTAATGCAAGCTTTACATATATCAGTGTACGACCTACATTGAATCATTATCTCAATTTATTTATTATACGGTATATAGAATAAAAATTAGAGCACTATTTTCATAAAAATAAAATATAAACTGTGATAAAAGTAATAGCATTTACTTTTTTAATATTATCCCCTTAATAAGAAGAAATGTATGTATGTACAAATGAATCGGTGAGTTCGAAAACCATACATGTCCAAAATCCGCGTTTGGAGAAAATCAATAAAAACCTTTTAAAGCTAAAACTACTTAGCATAAACTATCGGCATGCATAGAAAAATTGTAGATCTCATGGTTGGCAATGTGTTTTTAAGGGTAGTTTTTCAGAAAAAAAAATGGACTACCAATGATAGATCAAAAGGGCGGACTGACTTGTACGGTTTTTGAACTCAATTCTGTATAGAAAAAGATATAGGTAAACATTTATTGATTTTTTATATATTTATTCAATACAGAGGAAAAATACAACTTGAAAACTAATATCTCAATCATTTTAATCATGCTTTTCAGCGTTTGTAGTTTTCCATGAAGTGATGTGGTAATAAAATTCCATAAAAGTCAGAACCTTCTTGAAGTCCAGATTTTTTTTTTTCATTAATCGGAACAGGTTCTTTATATGCCTTATTATTGGGCAGAGGTGGGCTGTGCTTATGTTCTTTGAGCAATTTAAAAGTTTGGGAGTATAAACCATCTATATATTCCCACGTTTTAACATATCCTGGATTTGAACTTTCATACAGCAACTGCCTATAGTTTGACACAGCAAACGTTTCCTTCTTAGCACCGGTACCTCGAGTACTACATGTTTTTTTATAGTAATCAGGCCACTAGTTCTTAAAATTAGTAATATCAGTGTATCGGATCTGCTTCATAGTAAATGGCTGCTTGTTCCTGGAGGTCAATATTAAGTCCTCATATTCTTCTGGAGTGTAAATTCGATCATGTTTTTTAAAATTCCGTTTTGCACAGCCAAAATCCCGATCACACGGCAAAAACGAATGGCCTCTTACTGGAAAATAATGATAAATTTTGTTAAATCTCTTGGTTGCCTGTAATGCTAAGAGGAAACGAACCATTGTTTGGTTTCGGTTCTGCCCTGCACATCCATCGGAAAATAAATGCAGTTCAGTGATTTCAGGGCGTATATGTTTCATTATAAATAAATAAATAAATAAATAAATATGCCTTTTATTTTTAAAATTACATAAACATGGCTGAGAAAAAAAAACATTATTAAAAAGCTGAAAAAAAAAACATTATTAAAAAAAAGTAGCATAAACCACTGGCGCAGTCTAGCTTTAAAGAGCTACTCTACTGAACCAGAAGCTATACTTTACCATCAGTAAATAAATTAGGTAGTTAAAAAAAAAATTATCTTAGGCAAATTAATTAGTAAATTACAATAAATTATTAATTAAATATTACAATTAGAAGAAACTTGCATAACAAACATTAAATTTGCCAGAAAAATTGCACAAATAACAAAAGCCACTAAAAAAAATCTCCATTGGTTTGCAAATTAAATAGATGTTCCTTGAATTTTATTTTAAAAGATTGAATTGATAAATTAATTAGGTTTGTTGGTACTTTATTAAAAATATTTGCTGCATTATAAGAATATGACCTCTGAAACATGGCACTATGATGAAGTGGAACCGTAATTCTTTTAGAAAACCTTATATTTAAACCATGAACAGTGTCCCGAAAAATTAGTCTTTCTTTAAGGGAGACAGGGGAAGATGTGTCATTAATTATTTTCAATAAAAACACTGCAAAATGTAATATCCTGCGCATATCCATTTTAAGCCATCTAATATCACTATATAAATAAGACACATGGTCAAATTTTCGGAGTCCATAAACAAATCGAACGCAAGCATTTTGGACCCTTTGAATTCTTACCCGACTTTCCAAATCTAGACAAAACCCACAAACTACGTCAGCATAATTAAAATGAGACAGTACAAGGGATTCACATAATTGTTTTCTTAACTTTACATTTAACATATGGCGGTTATTATACAATGTTTTCAGGGACATAAAAGTTCTTTGAAAAATTTTTTTAAGGTGTTCCTTAAATCTTAATTGTTCATCCAAAATAACCCCCAAGTTTTTACCGTTGTTTACAAATTCCAATCTTGTATTATCGAAATTAATATTTATATAGATTTATATAGATTTTAAAAACTCTCTTTGATTTTTGTTACCAAATATCATAAGCTGGGACTTATTAGGATTTAATTTTAAATTGTGATTTTTTGAGTTTAAGCCTAGTGCTTGCAGGTCTTCATTTATGAGTGATTCGGCCTCTTTATAGTCGCTGTAATCAAAACAATAATAAATTTGCGTATCATCAGCAAATGCCTGAAGCTTACAATATTTAAGCGATTTTAAAACATCTGAGGTATACATTATAAAAAGCAAAGGACCCAAAATAGAACCCTGCGGTACTCCACAACTAATACTTACTTGTTCAGACTTTCTGTTATCGGAAAAAATCGTTTGATATCTATTAGACAAATAGGATTTTAAAAGCAAATAGGAGTTATTATTAAAAC
This sequence comes from Anthonomus grandis grandis, assembly GCF_022605725.1. Lineage (NCBI taxonomy): Eukaryota > Metazoa > Arthropoda > Insecta > Coleoptera > Curculionidae > Anthonomus > Anthonomus grandis. The sequence continues at coordinate 13,904,191 of NC_065561.1, read as the reverse complement.
CGTAATACTTAAGCTTAGCGCACAACAAATTATGGTTAATAGTGTCAAACGCCTTAGAATAATCCAACAGCACTAAAACGGTATGCATGTTTTTATCACAAGCTCTAAATAAGTCATCAGTTACATTACAAAGTGCTACCGAAGTGTTAAAATGTTTCCTAAACCCACATTGTGAATTTGGTATTATTTCATTAGATAAGCAATAGTTATATATCTGATTATAAAGAATTCTTTCAAAAATTTTCGAAACGGCAGGCAAAATACTTATAATGCGAATGTCATTAAGAGTTGTAGGAGTAGACATTTTAGGCAAAGGTTTTCCCATTGAAGTTTTCCATTGATCAGGAAAGTAACTTATCTCTATGCAACAATTTATAATGTGGGTTAAGTACAAGTCAACAAAGGGGCTACAATACTTCTTACAAATATTAAAACTTTTTAGTGCATTCCACAGCTGACTCGTTTCTCTTTTATTTAAAAAAAGTGAATCGATATACTTCCTCTTCTCTCTCCGAACCCGAGACAAAGTAAAATTTCTTAAACCTTTGTAAGTATTCCAATCTTCCAATAGTTTTGACTGTTTGAATATACGCAAGGCATCGTCCCTTTGTCTCATAAAGATTTTTAGGTTTTCTGTGAGCCATGGTGCTTTAGGCTTAGTAATGCGAGATTCTCGGACAGGCGCATGCCTATCGAAAAGGGTTAAAATAAAATTATTAAACATAGATATCTTCATATTAATGTCATTTTCGTAAAAAATATTATCCCACGGCAAATTGTGCATGTCTGCATTGAAATTGTATACATTAAAATTTTTAAAACAACGGTACCTAACAATTTTTTGACTGCAATTTATTTTTGCTAAATTTAATTCACAATATATAATTTTATGGTCGGATACGGCATCAGCCGATAACACACCCTTATTAGAAACCAACAGCACATTAGAAACAAATATGACATCTAAAAGAGTACTTACATTTGCCGTTACTCGTGTGGGCTCTTCATTTACTTGATGTAGGTTGTAGTTTTCAAAAAGTGTAGTAAGTGGATTTTGAAGACTCAATAAATTAATATTAAAGTCCCCTAAACAAAAAGTTTCTTCTACAGCAGGATAAAGACATGAAAATATATTATCAAAGTCAGCGGTTAATGCACCAAAATTTAGCGTTGGTGGCTTGTAAAAAACACAAAAGCCATAATACTTATTTCCCAACCTAATCTTAAAAACAAGGTATTCAAGTTTAGGATTAATATTAAAATCAAAAGTCAATATATCAACTTGATATGTACATTTAACAAAAGCAGCCACACCTCCCCCCCTGCCGACCCTATCTTTTCTAAACATTTGGTAACCCGGAATCTTAAATGCGTCAGAATCATCCCCCTCAGACAGCCAAGTTTCAGACAACAAAAATATCTCAAAATTATTTGCTTCTATCATATCACGTAATTCAGCAAAACCCGTAAAGATAGATCTTACGTTTAAGTGGCCAACTTTGAATTTACTAGTAGTCATCATCCAGTAACCAATTTGATTCTTATTAACAATAATATATGTATGTATAATTATAGGAAAAATGCGGAAAAATTTAATGTTATGCAAGCTCGAAAATATATCAGTGTTTCCCTATACAGGTATATATAGATAATAAATAGCTTAGCCTAAAAACAAAACAATAGAAAACAAAATAGAAAAAACAGCGCTTCCACACAATGCCCCGGGATTATTTTGTAAAAAATAATAATTATTCATATAGAACCAAAACCAAGCAAAAAAATTAAGCAAAAATCGTAATAACTTCATGCAATTAAATAAATTAAACAACAAAAAAAAAAAAAAGAGAAAAACTGTTTCTTATCCCAGACAACACAAAATAAAATTGTAATTATGATTAAGTTATTGGTTAAAAAGTATTTTCTTACCGAAAATCGAAATTGCTGAGTATTGATAACAATAACAAAACGTATTAAATTACTGTCCATTATTAAGCTAAGCAGACTTTATTTTAATTAAGTCACTTTCACTAGGTATACGATGTACTTTATTGTTAAATTTAGTATAAATAACTCCATTCAGGACCCATGCGTTTTTGACACCAAACAAGTCAATGGCCTTATTAAGTAGAAAAAGGCGATTTTTAGTTAAATCTTCCTTTATAAATATATTACTGTTTTTCAAATTTTTGCGACCTTTTAGTACCGAAACACGAGCCATATCACTACCGAAGTTCACGAGAACTGCAGGAGGACTATCATTGCGTGCCTTGGCCAAAACACGGAAGCACTTTTTTATATCCGATCTATTAATATTTACTTTTAGCTGTTCGGTAAACAATTCGGTTACTTTTGAATGCAGGTTCTCGTTTACGTCCATGGGCAGCCCAAAAATGCGTATATTCATGTTTCGTTGGGATTGTTCAACGCAATCTGTTGTGGTGCGCAGTTTTATGTTTTCCCGTCCCAGCTCAAGGACTCTATCCTCCAGAATAGTACACCTATTCACCAGGACAGAGCAATCATTATTTAATAAGTTTAGCTTCTCCTCAAACTGTTTTTCAATGCGGGAGACTATTTTATCGACAATTTCTTGCAGAAATTTGTCATTAAAAATGCTTATTACTTGCGATTTAATCTCGCGCAGGTCAGTAGATGAGAATCCCATTATGGCGGACAGGAACAACAACTTGGAATCAGTTAAACACCAATATTTCACTGCACTGGAACTATTTTAACCCAACTACTTGGAATTAATATTGACTGTGCTGCACTTATGACAAAACTTTGAAAATTATTTAATAAACTTAGGTAATGACTCCATAAACAACAAAAATCAAGGAGCGTGTGCGAAGACGATGCTAACTACTCGCACGCCATCTCATACTCAATCAATCATTAATCATTAAGAAATGTACACACTTTATTAGGTCCCTTTTGACCTTGACCTTCATGGTAAGTATAAAAATGGCCAGTATTATCCTTAACGTAGTGTATTTGGAATGCGAATACCCAGAGCTGCCTAAAATAAAATATTTCCGGGACCGAAATATGCGGGAGTGGCATGTTTTGCATATAATCAAAGGCTAGTCCCATCACTTCTGGTCGTTCAGTACAAAGGGTTTGCACTTCTTTAATTTTGTTATAAAACTTTTTCGCCCGCCTTTTATGAACTATTAGTTCAGCTGCAACCACTCTCTTTGCGTTATCGTTAAGGTTAACATCTTTAAGCCTCGTTCCATATTTTTCGCATTCCGAACATACATCAACCTTCAAATTGAAGTTTTCGTGGAAATACTTTAAATAGAATTCGTATTTAACTAAGTTTTCCAACTCTGGATATATTTCGACAAAAAGGCTATGCATTTTCTTTACAGTCAAAGATGCATCTAAATAACGTACGGTTTTTGAGGAATAATGTGAAACTTTGACCGGAAACGCCTGAATGTGTTCTTTAATTTTTTGAGTCCATTCATCGCATAATGTACGAGGTCTATTATTATGCCTACCTCTAAGATCGTTTGGTGATTTACCTGCCAAAAGTAGGGTGTTCAGGGGCTGAACTTGCCGGTGCGATATGGCATGAAGATTTATAAATGCCTATTTGCATACGGAAATTCTATTTGAGCCTTTTAAGACAAAGTACGAAAAGTTTGATTTTCTTTCTTGGTTGTTTTCCGCACTTCTCACGCGATTTCTCTCGATTTGTTTAGCTTCCATTAGTCCTTGTAAATAAGTATCTTGTTCATTTTTTGTCGTACGGCTAAGTAGATTAGTTAACATACTTTTTCTTTCTTCCTCAGTAAACTGTTCCATGCATTTTTTTGTACAACTAAAAAATAAAACAGCTATTTTAATTTAAACCCAACTTGTTGCTAAAATTTACTAGCCTTATCCCTGACTAGCAGTATTTCGGGTGTAAGCGCATTATAAGTACATTGAGTGCACTTATTATGCGCTAAAAAAACTAACCATACTAACCCAAATTACTATACAAAAATATTTATTTGTTCAAAAAAAAATAAAAAAATAAAAATAAATAAATAAATTAAGATAAAAAAAAATTAAGTCTACTAGGTTATCAAACAATATACGTATAATGCGTTCTTCCGAATTGCTGCTAGTCAAAGTGTTAAACTTATTAACTTACCTACACGCAAAGCCTACAGTCTTTGCATTGACATGTTTACCCGTCTTAGAAACATATGCCTGACCTTGCGAACGTGCTGTTTTTATTGCATTATATTTCCAACGATCAACATTCCTTTTCCTTTTTCTGCTGGCACTACTAGTGTCACTAACTTCTTCATTATCACTGGATGACATAATTTTACTTTAAATTGTTAATAAAACGCTGCTACTAAGCTATTTTTTATGATAAACATACACACGAAGTGAACGCTGTGCGTGCAAATAAGCAACTGGCCACTATTTTGTTGTTGAGCTGAAAAACCGTACAACATTGACATGTACGGTTTTTCTCCTCACTAGCAGCCGTGCTACGTTAACGACTAAGTATCTAGTACGGTTTTGAAGTTCAATCGATGAAAAGACAAATTTTAAACAAAATGGTTGTCTTACTTACAAATGTCAAATTTTGGACTTGTACGGTTTTCAAACTCACCGATTCAAATGTTATACAGGTAGGGAGAACTGCAACAACTATATTTTGGTTATAGGCTGAGTCACCCCTTGGGCTGGATGGACCCCAATCCCAGAATTTTAAATGGCTTCACCCCCTTTGTTATATCTTAAATTAAGAACTTTTAAAATAGTATTCACCTGCACAAGAATCTTTCCTAATTTTACACAGGGTCAAGGAAATGTATGGAAGGCTGTTTTTATAAAGTGTTCACTAATAAGATGCTTAAATTCTAGATTATTTTAGTCTAAACAAAAGAATTATTTATTTTCAAATTAATTTCTAACATGAAACACTTCTCTTGGAATAGATACACATTCTGTAAAAATTCGTTGCCGAACACCATCGAGTGAAGCTAGTTTCGTTTTAAACATAACAGTTTTTAAGTGACCCCAGAGAAAAAAGTTAGATCTGGTGATCTCGCCGGCTATTCCATTGGCTCTCTTCTCCCAATCCACTGATCTGAAAATGCATCATGTATTAATACAGAATTAGAAAACTTAAGATCAATTTCCCTACAGCATTCTCTTTATCTAAATCCAAGCAAGTGTTGTTTGTTAATATTTGGTCCTAAAAATAATGTGCAGATTATTAAAAATCAAATTAATGTTAGGGTAGGTGACGTGTCTTTAGAAATAAAGGAAAATATAAAAAATCTTACTTTTGACAGTCAAATGCGATTCGACCAGCACGTATCTCATTATATCGAAAAAGCTTATCTTAGACTTGAATTATTATACAGCAATCGACACATTCTATTGCAAAGATTAAAAATAATTTTGTGTAACGCTCTCGTTCTATCTGTGTTTGACTATGGAGATGTCGTTTATGGAAACTGCTTGACACAAATTAAAAAAAAACGTATACAAGGAGTGCAAAATTCCTGTTTGCGGTATATCTATGGAATCCGTAAATATGAAAGAATTTCTTATAAACTCTCTGAAACAAACTGGCTTAGAATGGAAACTAGGCGTAAAGTGTACTGTGCATCTTTTTATAATAGGTTATTATGTTATAAGACACTTATATATCTTTACAATAAAATTATCTATAAATCGCATATCTATAGGTTTGATCGAACATCTATGGACGAAGTTTTTCCTATAATATTTCAAAGCTCTACAACTCTATTCCCGATTGTTTCAAGATTTTGGAACCACGAATCTTTAAACATAAAACCTTTAATTATATTTTCCCGCAGGAGAGTTGAGTAAAAAAAAATACCTATAATAAAACTTCAAACTTTTTAAATCTGTTTTCATTCTATTTGCTCTTTTGAAATGTATGCCCTATTGATAATTGATATTATATATTTAGTTATGTTTTGTAAGAGATTTTTCTCTTGAATTAAGGTACTATGGATATCTAAGGTTAAGTAGCGCAGGGTAGATAAACCTATTTGTATAGGTTTTTTACATCTGGACTTTGCCTCTTATTTGTTTATTGTTATAATTATTTGTAAATCTGACTTAAATTGTGAAAATAAAGCCATTAAGTAAGGCCCTGTATAATTAAAAACATCCCTATATTGTGCGAAACTGCCTCTATAAAAGAATAATTTGAAATCTTGCGAAAGGAGTATAAACAGCCATAATAAGTTAAGAGAAAATAATAGCGCTTTAAAATTCAGCAGTGCTGTCACTCAGCAAAATGAAGCATGCGGAACTTATTATTGGTATTCTGTAAAAAATAAAAACAGCAAATACTTGTAAGACGACCAGAAGCGTTGCTGCCATAATATTGGACATTGCACAATCGTCAATTCCCCAACCTGTATATTTTTACGCAGTTAATAATCGTCCTTTAACAGTCTCTCATAATTTATTTATTGCCGGCGCTAAGTGGAGCGAGCGCCAAATTTAATGTAGATGAAAAATATAAAAAGCGCCAATAAACATTTTGTTTACCCCTTATTATTGCAAATTTATTAGAAAAGCTAACATAAATGTTTGTAAGTGACAAACATTAACGAACATAAATGGCGCAGTGAGTGATTTAACCTTTTACGACTTATCGAAAGGCCTTTTGCGCAATTCCCATTAAAACAAGTGTGTTTTATGCATTCGGCCTTTTTCAGTCTACTGGCTGATTTTTAATACAAAAATGTGGCACTAATTACTTGAACCGGTCACACTTCTAATGCTCAGTTAGCACATTTTTTTGTCTATTACTTCACACTCTAATGCCAAAAATAAACGCCTGTATTATAACGTTGGTGTTAATAAACAAAAGTGTTAATAAGACGTCGATGCTAAAAAAAACACGCAACACTAATTTCATGGATTTTCGGTGCTTTGATTGAACTGAACTAACCTTGTGGCGTGGCGCATCATGCAATCACCCAAAACAGTGTTAACGAAAACAAGCTTAAGAAATGTATTATAAAGCAGTAATTAATTATTGTTGAGCTATTTTAAGCGAGCCATTAACTTTTTACAACCTCTAGAGGTGTTTATACCGAATTTTTGCATGAGACAAATATTTACGCCAGGAACAGGCGGTAGTAAATTTCGAAGGTCGATTTTTATTTGCGATATAATTTTTAGTCGGTGGATTCAATACTATGACGTAATTTATTTTTTTGAACTATTTGGCAAGTGAAACTGTTATGGGAACGAGGAATTTATATGATGGGATCGAAGATGCACGCGTTACCTAAGGATTGAATGAATTTGGATTCGTAACTTTAACTTCAATAAAGTGTAGGGCGTAAATTTTGATCGGCGTAATATTCTGTCGTTTGTAATCAGGCACATACCAACAAGAGGAGTGTCTTTGCAGTCTATGTAGATTACAAGACAACCTTTGACTCTGTACCACGATTGCCAAGATCGAGCTGCCAAAGTTGAAAAATCGATACTGAAAGTGTCCCAATTAGAAGAGGCCAAAGTCCATTGTGGTTTTGCCTTGCAATGAACTCTATCCCACCAGATGAATTTAACCAACTACTGTTTGCCTTAAAGAACAATGATACAACATTAACCAGGCTACAACGTCTTTTGTATATGGCTGATTTAATTTTTTGGGTCACTTACTATTTTTGACCCAAAAGTATCCAGTTTCTCAGTTTTTTCGGAACGCGTGAAGCAATTTTTCGTGGCTAATAATATTACTGACCAACACAGGAAAAAGGCTATTTCACTAAATACGTTATCGAAGGAGTGCTATATTTTAGTGCGGAACTTGTGTATTCCAAATTTGCCTGAAGATAAAACTGTCAAAGATTGGCAAGCCAAGGTAAAAAGTTTGGCTTCAAACTGTAATTTTTCAACTGAGCTGCAGGTAGTTATGAGAGACATATTTATTGTTGGAATGAATGATGATAAAATCATGGATCGGCTCCTCGAAGAAAGTGTTTCCAGGCTGACGTTTGATAGTGCAGTTAAACTTGCATTAACTAAGGAATCAGCAATCCTAGAGCACGACATGAGGGGAAATTTTAGTGAAAAGGTGAAACAGGAATCTGTTTATTTTCAAAAAGTAAATGAGAGGAAATTTCAAATTCAAAATTCAAGGAAACCAGCACAACATTCGCATACAGGTCCACGTGGACATAAAATTACTGAAAAAAAGGAAAAGTGTTCGGTGTGTGGCCGTATAAACCATAAGACCAATCAGTGCGTGTATGAAAATTGTAAGTGCCATAATTGTGGTGTAAAGAGACATTTAGCGCCCCAGTGTAAACGAAATCGCAATCATTTTATGCAGGAAAATAGTGAGCGGTCGGAAACCTCCGATAACGAGGAGTCTATATTTAATATTAGGCAATTGGATGTAAATAATATTTAGGATTCAGGAACATTAAACCATTTTAGATTAAACTCCATGCTGAAAAAATTCCACTTAATTTTGAAATTGATTCAGGTTTTGCGCATTCTGCAATTTCAGAAAAAATATATTTAAAACATTTTAAACATTGCAATTTATATAAGAATGATTTGTCTCTGATTGATGACAGATTATGTAGGTATAACATTTTAGGATTTTGTAAACAAAATAATCAAATTAACTATTCTGTAAGTAATATAGAAAATAATAGTATGTACGCAATGAAATTAGGGAGAACAGGTTTCAAATTTAATAGAAAAATATAAAGATATTTTTGACTCAAAATTGGGTACATTTAATAAATTTAAAGTGAATTTACAACTTAAGGAAGCAGTTACACCAAAATTTTGTAAAGCTATACCAGTACCTTTTGCATTAAAACCAAAAATTGAAAATGAACTTGAACGACTTGTTCAAATTGGAGTTTTGGAAAAAACTGAATTTTCAGACTGGGCGACTCCTATTGTGCCTGTCTTAAAACCTAATGGAAATATACGCATTTGCGGTAAGTTTAAAATTACTTTAAACCCTCATCTTACAACTGTTCAATTTCCATTATCTCGTATTGAGTATTTATATACACAGTTACAGGGTGGTCAAAAGTTTTCAAAGATAGATTTATCTGAAGCTTATTAACAAATAAAACTTTCTCAACCATCTAGAAAACTTGTAACGATTTCGACACATAAAGGTTTACTCTCTTATACCAGATTACCATATGGTATAAAAACCGCCCCCGCAAATTTTCAAAAAATCATGGAACAAATTTTTTCAATACCGGGAGTTGCGTGTTTTATTGATGATATTCTGGTTACGGGAAAGGATGATGTAGAACATTTGGAGCGTCTGGAACAAGTTTTTCGCCGTCTCCAAGAATGTGGGTTAAAAGTCAAAAAAGAAAAAAGTTCCTTATTTCAAAATTCGGTTCATTACTCGGGTCATACTATAGACAAAATAGGTTTGCATACATCTAAATAAAGAGTTGCGGCAATAACAGAATGTCGAACACCTAAAAATGGAACTGAATTAAAATCCTTTTTGGGTATGATAAATTTTTATTGAAAATCTTTAAAAAATGCATCGGGCATTATGAAACCTTTGTATAATTTTCTAAAGAAGGATACAAAATGGCATTGGACGAATGTCTGTAAAAAAAGTTTTCAAGAAGCAAAAAAATTATTGATTTTATCTAGGTTGATCCATTGAGAAAAATTAAATTAACTGTAGATGCATCTCAATTTGCTTTAGGCGCTACATTAAGCCATATTTTTGATAAAAATGCCGAAAAACCAATAGCATTTGCTTCGCGACTACTAAACAAAGCAGAAATTTCTTATTCCCAAATTGAAAAAGAAGCGGCTGCAATTATTTTTGGCGTAAAAAAATTTTTTCAGTATTTATATAATCAAAGGTTTATATTAGTTACAGTTACAGCTCATAAGCTGTTATTAACCATTTTTGGCGAAAAAAGGGCATTCCGGTTTTTGCAGCTAATAGGTTACATCGGTAGGCTCATATCCTATCAGCTTTCAATTTTGAAATTCAGTATGTTTGTTCAGAAAAAAATACAGCGGACTTTTTTTATAGAGTTCCTTTAGAAAATCAAATTAAAGAGCCAGATGAAGATAAACTTTTATTTTTTAATATAAGTGCTGAAGTTTCAAATTTAAACTTTTTGCATTTTGTACAAATTAAGAATGAAATTGTTAAGGACAGAATTTTGGCTAAGGTATGTTTTTTTTTTTAAATGGATGGCCAAAGAGCTGCCCTGACAATGATTTTTTATTTCAAGATAATATTTTAGAAGAATTACATTCCACTCACATGGGAATGGTTAAAATGAAAGCGTTTGCTCGATCCTATGTTTGGTGGCCTCAAATTGAGTTAACAGTAAACAAGTGTCAGGCTTGTAATGTATTTTCCAAATCCCAGCAAAAAGTTCCTTTGCAAGTTTGGGAATGGCCACGTAACGCTTGGACACCCTTACATGCGGATTTTTTCGGTCCATTTTTAAATAGGAATTTTTTTGTTGTCAGGGATGCCACATCAAAGTGGATTGAATATTTCGAGGTACCCAATTTGATGGCTACAACAACAATTAAAATTCTACGCGATCTTTTTGCACGATTCGGACTTCCCGTGGAATTTTGTACTGATAATGCAAAAACTTTTACATGCGATGAAATGCATTTTTTTTAAAGGAAAGCGGCATAAGACATGTAACGGGAGCTCCATACAATCCATCTACAAATGGCATAGTAGAAAATGCAGTCGGTATAATGGAAAACGCAATTCGATTTCGAATTTCGATTATTCCACGCTCTGAATTAAATTTAGAAAATAGTTATGTAAACAATAATAGTAAAGTAGTACCTGGTGTAAGTGATCGAAATAGAGTTGAAAATTTAGAAAATAAAATAGACAGTAACAGGATGTTAAGGCGTAAGTCGCAGTAAGTTATAACCACCTGATTAGAGATTAATAGAGATAGATTAGTGCTTTAATTAATTAATTTAGATTAATTTGTAGAATTAAGGGTAAGGGTGTAATGTATGAATATACATTCGTATATATAAATATCGCTGTGCGAAATCTACTTAATAATTGTTAAAATGCCAATAGATTTTTCTATAAATTCTTGATGCTTTGGCCCTGTCTCACACCTGTGTATGTAGGAATTTTGACCAATTATTATTAAATGAACTTACTCAGATCAGTAGTCATTTTATTTAAATTATTCCCAAATTCATATTAATTTGTAGAATATCTCAAGATATTACACAGATGTATTTCTAGCTTAATTTAAATACATTTTTCTAACAAATTATTTAGACTACTGCTAATAGCAACTGGTCGAAATTTTCAAGTCTGTGTTCATCCCCGGCTTTAAATATTGGAGTTATAATAGAGTTTTTAAGTATATTGGGATAGATGTCTGTTTTAAAAGCTAGATTTATAATAAGGGTTCTAGTAAAGGTATGTGGTTATCTTTAATTATAAAAGCAGAAATACCATCATTCCCACTTGAGGCCCTGCTTTAAAGAATTTTATTCGCAGAATCAAATCATTAATTTTTTGAAAAACTTGTCAAGGATCACATGGAGCAGGCTTATCAAACACGTAATTATTGAGAGTTATTTGATTTTGATTGCAATTAAAATCAAGAAACCCTTTAGATATTTTATTATTCTCATTCAATTTCTATATCATTGTCAATTATTGAATTTTTATTATAGCTTCGTTGGTTGCCTTCTTGATAACTGATTCCCATCTTACCTTTTGCATTTTCTAAATTGTTTTATGTAGTACATTCTTATAATAATTATATTTTGTTTTTTTTTTATCAAATCTCTTCTATTCAACCTCTTCTCCTATATCCTTAGGAGAGCACTGGATGGACTTCAGAGTAGAATAAAAGTCAATGGAGAAAATACAAACAACATTCGAGAACACAGGCTTGATAGCCGACAGCTTGGAAAGCCTGCAAGACTTTACTAAGTAAATTCTCCTAATATTAGCAGCAGAGAATATGGTCTAGAACTCAATTCAAAAAAGACAAAGTACACGGTAATTGGCAAAACTCCAATACCATGGGTTGACAAATTCAATTATTTAGGAACCACCCTATCTGAAAATGTTGCATAGAGAAAGCACGAAGTACTTTCATTACAATGAGAACCATGCTCACCAACGGAGATCTCAGTTTGGGATTGAAGAAACGAATAGCAAATAGCTACATCTATCCGGTACTCCTATACGGAGTGGAGAACTGGACAGTTTCTAAGGCTATGGAGAAACGAATTTAAGTCTGGACATGTGGGCTTACAGAAGAATCCTGAAGATGTCTTGGACCGACCATATAACAAATAATGAAGTACTAAACAGAATGAAGAGCCAACCTCAACTCTTACTCACAATTAAAACGCGAAACCTGAAATACTTAGGACACGTAATGAAACAGGAAAAAAAATATCGTCTCCTAAGGAAAATCATACAGGCAAAGTGGAAGGAAAGAGAGGTCCGGGTAGAAGAAGAATTTCCTAGTTGAAATCCCCACAAATGGTATGGTGCTATCTCCACTGAGCTGTTTAGATGTGCTGTCAATAAAGTTCAAATAGCTATGATGATCGCCAATATTGGTAAAGGATACAGAGTATAGGGGGGAGAAGAAGAAGTAAAAAATCCTATTTAGATTAGTGTAAATCCTCAATTTATTTCTATCTCCTTTATCTCATACATTTTTCTTATGTTTAATAGTTACTGTTGTTATAGTGGTGGCATTTTTTATTATGATTGTTATATTTTTAGTCCACCATTGCAACTTTTGTCAGCAATATGTCAATTTTGTCTTAATTTAGTATAATTTATTTCTTGGACTTGGGACCACGGTTCTCCCTTTTACATTGCTCTTTATCTTTTGCTCCTAATAATCCTACTGTTTCTAACTGAAGTGTATTCAATTGAACCAACGAAGCCTATTGTTACCTATTTTGAAATATATTTTGTGACATATTATGCTCTAAAATTTTGCACTTCTTTTTATTTCAGCTCAACCACCAGGTATTCCAGAAATCTGCAAAAAGTCGTTGACATCGTGTCCGGCGAGCGGCGGACTGGAGCTCTTCGTCCTCGGTAAAAATTTCCTGAAAGATACAAAAGTGTTCTTTCAGCAATTTGAAGACGGCCAAGTTTGTTGGGAACAATCGGTTGTACCCGACAAAGAATATTTACAACAAGTAAGTAAGAAACAAGGCATTTAGGTAAAACAATCATGATAGGTATAATTGCTCTTAAACTGTGCTGCCTGCGATATCTGCTCGAGAAGTCCTTCCTGATTTATGATTCACTTAGGCAAGATAAAGTAATTTATATGAATTAGTTTAATTATTTTACATTTAAAAAGCAAATGGTCTTGTCAAATTTCATAGTCATGTAAAGTTTATGCTATGCACTTGAAACAGCATCTAAACACTTGATCAGCCTGAGAGATACTTAGTTATCAACGTCTTCTGCTTCTTTAGACTATTTTTGGTTGTATTTTTGGTAACGCGTCTCGACAAATACTATATTTATAACACTTTATATACGTTTCTCTTAATAGGGATAAAGGCGGTAAGCCTAAATGTAGTTCTCGAGGGGAAAATCCGGTGAATTCATGGGTAACCGAATTCAAGAATTCGGAAAACTTGCCTACTGGAAAATGCCCCAGAGTTTCATGATAATGCTGGATAAAAGCCTCCTGTAAAACTGATGGTATGCACAAAACGTACGGATTATCGAAAGCTTTACGGATGAACAACAGATCCCCATGCATTACGAATTGCTTAATTAAATTACCCTTTTGTAAGGATCTAATAATCTCACCGAAAATAGGATCACTCAATTGAAGTTTACTCAAATTTCTCAGTTGACTCTTAAATTCCCTAGAACAACAGAGGGAGGACATCAATCTAAATCGCTTGCTCGATGGAGTCGATAACCTGGAATGAGGGTATCGAGATAAAGTATCTGCAACTACATGTTCAGTCATTAACATAATGAATCGTATAATCAAACTCTTGCAGAGCAAGAGCCCATCGAGAAATTCGTGAGCAGCCGACAAGACTGGATGTATACTAATGCTTTGTTATCTGTGAAAACCTGGAAATGCCTTCTCAAAACGAATATCCTCCACTTATCTACTGCACAAACGATAGCTAATACCTCTTTTTTGTTTTTTTAGCAAAAAACGACCTGCAAGCAATAACCTTTCTTTGGCCCTCGATATTTTGGAAAAGTTGTGCCTCCAATACTACGTCACTGGCATCAGTCTGAATTCGTTGGGATGATATAAGAGCACATCGTTGGTTCACATTTGTTTTAATTTTAAAAAGGAAATTTCTTGCTCTTCTTTCCTGTTCCACTTAGACGACTTACGTAATAACTGCGTAAGTGGTTCTGCCAGTGTAGAAAATTGAGCGCAATATGATCTATCGAAATTACAGAGTCCTAAAAAGGCCTGTACCTCTTTTTTATTATTTGGTCGTGGAAAAAATTTGATTGCCTCAATTCGCGATTTATCTGGCTTTATTCCTTCGGTGGTTAAGTATATATTTTCTGCTTCTTTATAATTTGTGGAGTATCTCGAAATTATTATTCTGTAACACATATGGAACAAGCAGATTCGACACGACTGTACTTTGGTTTTCACTTTCTTTCAATTTCTATTTGTTTAACGGGTTTACCTTTTCGTCTTCAGATACCTTAATTTATCTTTTGTAGCATTTCTGCTAGATGGTGCCACAGATGAATATTCTCACACTTATCAAAAACCATATCGGAATGCATCTATTTTAATTTTGTACAAGAAAAATAACAGATAGTACTTTATAGGGAGAATTTAGATGATTTTTATTCCTGTATACGCGGGGCATAGTAATTTTCTGTACCGTCAGCTAATAGATTCCATTAGGTAAGAACTACAGCTTTTTGGACACTTTTTCCTTTTGTCCATCCGACATTCCGGACTGTCCAGTCTTTCATTCTACCTTCAAATGAGTTCCAAAATTTTGGAAAATGGTTTAAAATGAAGAGAATGCGTGATATGGCTTTGTGCTAAAGCACCTTAACTTACCGGAAAGGAAAAATTCTATAATTTCTTCCAGGCACTTGATCATATTGAGGAAGAAGTGAGGGCTTCAGTAAAACAACTGCTTGTCCAAGGAGAATTCAATAACTTCTTCCAGGCATTTGACATCACTAAATAAGAAGAAAAACAGGAAGAAGTCAATTGCCTGAAGTAGGCTTAAAAGAAAAGCAATCTCTCTAATTAATTCTTACAATCCTACTGGACTCTTCACATAGTCATGACACGCTTGATTAAGATTCAGATGTGCACCGTTCAGTCTTCCATCCAACCTTCAAATGAATTCCAAAGGCTTGATAATTAGGAGGAGTCAAGCTGTAGAAAAAGAAGAAGAACAGCTCTGTGCTGTAGAAGCTCAACTTACTGTAAAAGGAAAATTCTATAGTTTCTTCCAGGCACTTAATGATATTGAGGAAGAAGTGAGGGCTTCAGTAAAACAACTGCTTGTTCAAGAAGAATTCAATAACTTCTTTTAGGCATTTGACATCACTAAATAATAAGAAGAAAAACAAGAAGAAGTCAATTGCCTGTAAGTAGGGTTAAAAGAAAAGCAATCTCTAATTAATTCTTCCAAGCCTACTGGACTCTTCACATAGTCATGGCACGCTAGATTAATATTCAGATGTACACCGTTCAGTCTTCCATCCAACCTCCAAATGAATTTCAAAGTCTTGATAATTAGGAGGGTTAAGCTGTAAAAAAAAAAGAACAGCTCTGTGCTGTAGAAACTCAACTTACTGTAAAAGGAAAATTCTATAATTTCTTCCAGGCACTTAATGATGTTGAGGAAGAAGTGAGGGCTTCAGTAAAACAACTGCTTGTCCAAGGAGAATTCAATAACTTCTTCCAGGCATTGGGCATCACTAAACCAATATCTCTCCAATTAATTTTTCCAAGCCTATTAGACTCTTTACATTGTCAAAGCACGCTAGATTGATATTCAAATATTGGAAACCAAACATGGCCAGGTGTACACCGTTCAGTCCTCCATCCGACCTTGATTGAATGAATTCCAAAGTCTTGTTAAATCAAAATTCTAAAAATTTGGTTTAAAATGGAAAGACAGCGTGATATGGAAATTTTTGGTTCATGTATATTTTCTTTTTTCGCTTGATAAATTTACTAAAGTTCTTTTTAATTTGTTAGTGAGGATTAGCCAGATACTTTTTTTATATTGCTTTTTGAATTTGTTGTTCAAAATTTTTGTCCAATCATGTTTTCTTAGGAGAGGGCTTCCCTGGCACCTGTTTGAATAGTTTTGTCAATAACTGTACAGTATTGGTTCGTCATCATTATCTATCTAGCTCAGAGTGTCAAATGTATTGCTTATTTCTATCTAATAGGCCATTTTAAATTCAGGGTGTTATAGTTTATTTACCTTGACTTCACAAGGGAAAGGTTGGTTTTCAATCCTTTTTATTTTGTTCCTTATTTTTGCTACAAGCAAGATATGATCGCTGTCTCACTCTGCGCCTCTGAAGTTTCTCACATTTGTAAAATCACTTTTTGTGGCGTTTTTCTATCAGAATAGAATTAATTTGATTCTTCGTGTATTGGTTAGGCAAGATCTGCATGTACTTGTGAGAATTTTTTTTCGTGGAAAGTATGTACTTGCAACTATCATGTTGTCTGCTGCAAGGCTTATTAATCTATTACCGTTGTCGTTGGATATTGTCTGGAGGCACTCTTTACCTATTTATGTTGGGAAGAAGATTGCTTCTTTGCCTATTTTCGCATTTACATCCATCCCTAGCACGCTTTTGACATCCAGTGATTAAGTCATCCTTGATTATGTCTGTCGCTTCCTCTTGATATTGATAGGTCAAATCTAAGGACAGCATTTTTTCTTTTGTTAAGGAAGAATCCGACTCCATATTTGTGCTTAGGGCATTAACATCTGTCATACCAGCTTCCATCCATTGAATTTCTTGTATTGCACATACATCAAGATTGTACTGGTCTATCTCACTTTCGCCACTTTCTGTAATGCCCCAGGTTTGTATAGTGTTTGTACGTTCCACGTTTTTCACACGAAAATTAGTTTTTTGGAAAAAATAGTCTTCAGAAAAATAGTCATTTGGGAAAATGACAATTCGGGAATCGGAATTCTGCAAAATGCGCGGGACGAGTCTGTCTTATCTTTGTAGGGCAATAACTAAGTACTGATGGCTTGGTTGTTCTCGGCAGACTTATCAGGGGCAATTAGTATTATACCTATTTGTTCTAAACGTATTTGCGGTATATTGACAATACCCCGTTCAAAGCTCTGTTTTTATATTACCTTACTGTGAAGGCTAAGATTTAAATAGTGCTATAATATTTACTTTTTTTTTTAATTACTAAAATTGTTCTTTTTTATTTCCAGACACATTTTGTGTGTGTTGTACCTCCGTACCGCAGACCGAACATAACCGAACCGGTACAGGTGAGGTTATGTGTGGTATCGAGCGGTAAGACAAGCGAATCACATCAATTCGTTTATACGCCGGTAAACGGCACTGTCAGCGGTAAGCATTAAACTAGTCCCATTGAAAAATGTTATTTTAAAGGGTGGCTTAATATGTCGTTTCGGGTTATCGTTGTCTCTTGTTGCGGGAACGTGTGTACACATTTGTATACAGATAAAAACGTAATTTTAATTTATATTGTGCAGCTACAATTCGGTTTAAAATACACAGGGGTCAGTCGAATCTAGGGTGGACACCTGCTTGTGGCGCAATAAGTCTCACCAAAATTTGCATGTGTTATTTTGTACGATTTTTTTTTTGAAGAAGAAGAAGAATAAGAAAAAACATTTATTTGGCATGTAGCTAAAGTACGTTAACTGACTGACTCCTGGGTATCATTATTGCGTTCATTTGGTATAAAGGGTGTTAGTGTTTGGGTTAGATTTACAATTTTCTAGAAAGAGAAGTTAAGAATAATTGAATATATTTTTTTTATTTTATGATTACTGGGAAAATATTTATGTAAAAATTCTCATTGCATATAAGTTCTTAAATCAAATAAAAGTGCATGGAAAGATTAACAAACATTTTTTTTAAGGTGAATTGAATTAGAAGTTTTTAATTTAATAACACTGAATGAGAAACCTAATTTATGAAAAATGAGTTAGTTATATAGGTTAATTAAAAAAAAAAGAGAAATCAAAGGCATTCAATTTTTCAAGTTTATTAACAATAAAGGTTTTCTCAATGAGAAAAAAATAATAAAAACATTTGTTCTAGCGAATTAGTCAATTTTCATCAGTATTATAGTTTTTTGACTTAGATTAAAAAAACTATTTTGTAGAATTTATTATTTTAGGATATTCTAGGTAAAAACCAACAGTTATCATAAATCTTCCTATAAGCCTACTAAAACTATTCTATTAATTTGTAAAAATCATACCTAAAAGAATCTACAAGATCTGTGAAGAGCAAGTAGCAC
Organism: Anthonomus grandis grandis; assembly: GCF_022605725.1. NCBI lineage: Eukaryota > Metazoa > Arthropoda > Insecta > Coleoptera > Curculionidae > Anthonomus > Anthonomus grandis. Next base: position 13,885,670 of record NC_065561.1, on the reverse strand, counting down.
CTATACTCAGTACTTTGATTTCAGTGATGCAGTAGGAACACGAGATGCCATAAACTATAGTGTGTTTGCATGTTTTTTTGACTACCAGGGAAGTTAAACATCGAAAAAAGGATAAATTTTGATGAACGTATGCTTGGGTGAAAGGCACATCAACATAATAGTCAAGCTGTACTGGAATCATTCAGCTTTTGTCAGAATCGAAATGCAGATATTGAGGGGTGTAAGGCAAAGCTGCATTTTCGTCCCAATATTATTCAATATTTATTCAAAATTCGTACGTAGAGAAGCCTTAGAACATAGGTATGCAGGAATATCCCTAACTGGAGAAAGAGTGAACAATATTCGTTATGCAGACCCTACGGTCGTTTTTGCCGACATCATAAAGGGGTTACAAATTCTCATGAATATAAATTACAGAGTACAGTTAACTACAGGCCCCGATGTGCCTACAGAATAAAAATTAATTAAAATAAGAGCATACCGAAACATAGTTTATTGATTCATAATTATTATACAAAAGTAATTATGTTTTAAATTTTATATTTTTAATTGCTTCTGAATACAGGAATGACAACGCTTCTTTACAGTTGAACAGGCCTTGTCAACAAATTCTGAGTACCCCGAAGAGCGTTAAATGCCTCTTCAATTCTTGTTTTTTAAAATGTTCAATATCACGTCAAAGACTTAATTTTTGAGCACATTCCACACACTAAAATCACATGGCGCCAGGTCTGGAGATCGTGCTGGCCACTCAATTCTTCCAAGCCACATGTCAAACCTAACATTTAGATAATCACGAACTTGTAGTACAAAGTGAGGTGGGTCGCTATCTTGTTGGAAATTGCTAATACCTGCTAGCTCTGAGTTATAAGTAAGTTTACCGTTTAAATCCATAAGCAGTTCTAGATCGCTTATATGTGTTAATGGTCCCTTCAAAGAAATACGGGCCGAGCACTGCGTAAATTGCAGCCCACACTGTTATTTCAGGAAAATCCAATTTTTGCGCAATGATCTTGTAGGGGTTATCAGATGCGCAGTAAATGGATGCCCTGTATATGATCTGGACATTAAGATTGCAAAAGATAACATGCAAAGACAACATTAATAACTGTATAGTCTACCACAAACGATTGTACAAGGGAGCATTGTTACGTATTTCTGAACTCTGGTAAATAAGCAATGGTTTCATTCGCAGGAAATTTGAAGTAAAATTAAAAAGGCCAGCACTCCATTTAGCAAGTTGAGACATCTGTTTATCACAAGTCATCACATAACATTTCATACCAAGATAAGACTCCTGCGTTGCTACGTATTTTTTGTCCTGCTTTAAGTGGTAGAGAAGCATGGACGGAGTACAGCAGAAGAGATTCTCAGCCTCAGCAAAATGAGACAAGAAAAGGAAGCGTTTAATACTATGAAGGAACGGAAGCTGCAATATTTGGAACACTTTATGAGAAATGAAAACAGATTTTAATTATTGCAGACTATCTTGCAATAGAAAAGCACTAGGGTAACGAAGTGTAGGTAAAAGACGAATACCATGGGTAAAAAACTTTATAATATATTGATTTAAATACTTTTCGATTAATCTTCTTTTTCACACACTAATCTTCAAGGCATTTACGTCATCAACTGCCTGGAATAAAAAAAAATCTTTCTACTAACTAAAAACTCGACTAAAACTGTCTGTAATAACAAACAACTTTTTTTATTTTATTTTTCATAAATACCAAGCAGATCATTTGCAATAATAGTGCACACCTACACAGTCCAGTATTAAGAACGTCGCCATTTAGGGATTCCACAAAGCTGAAACAAGTCAAGGAAACATTTACCACAAGATTGAAGCAAAACTACGAGAGATGTGGTTTCACTCATGGGATCTTTATGAAATTCCTGCTCAAGTTAACCTTGAACTACCTGAAAGAATTTCGTTTTTATTCCTCAATAAAAACATCAATAGGACCTCAATTTCCTGGAAGTATTTGGTGGCGATTTCAAGCTGCAGCTCTTCAGAAAGAGTGTGTCTAAGTTTATTGACCTATTAATCCTTTAAGGAGTCTTAAGTCTTCACGACTACCAACAGCTCATTCAGCAGTTTCTCTAGGATCTTATACATCTAAGAACAAGCTTGAACTCGAAAAATGATACTGTCGACTTTGATAAGTCGTTAAAAAGCAGCATAAAGACGGTTGTTGACACTGAAACTAATAAGATCCGGAACGTGTATCACGTGAACGATCATTGGCACATAAGTTGCACCCGGATACATCAACTTTGCAGCGTATTTGAAGTCTTTATTCCCGGAAGTAAATTGTGAAAAAAATTGAGTATCGCTACGCTAAATATTGCTCATCATTTAAAATTACAATACATAAATAAAATCGCGAACGAGCAATGGATTCAGTAATATGGCCAACTGGAACCCCATGTAAATAGGTTTATTTGTTCCAAGATAAAACCATTTACTTCTGGAGATGGAGAGACTCACAAAATTAACTAGATCTTCTTTGACTTCTAGATGTTCTTTGAACTTAGATTAGGTATCTGTTTGTAAATCTGATTATAATATTGACAAGCCTGATCGTAGTTGTTCTTTTTCTTAGTACATTTAAATGTTCAATCTCTTTTTAATAATATTGATCAGCTTAATATATTTTTAGATAAATACAAATTTGCATTTGTTTGCATATCTGAACATTGGCTAGATTCAGATGCAATAAAACTTATTAACATTTAAAGATTTTCTTTAAGTGCATCTTTTTGTCTCCCTTATCCATATTTTAAAATAATGTAGGATATCATACTTTATTTTGGATTTATCTGAATTTTGTATCTCTCAAATTGCAGAGTTTTGTGGCATAAAAATTTATAGTATTAATATAATTACAGTATGTGACTATGAATCTCCATTAGGAGACTTTGCTTCTTTTATGGAGCGATTAGAAACTTTAATTTGCTTTTCTCTTAACTTAAATGCAATTTATTCTTTTCAGGAGATTTTAATGTAAATTTCTTGGAAAATTGTTTCTTTTGCGCTAAAAAGTACTATTAATGAGCCAGCAAGAGTTACTTTTCATTATGGTACTTTTTTTGGATGATGTTGTTACTAATCTTTCTTCGGGCACTTTTTATTAGTCTCATAGTTACTGACCTATGTTAAACGAATGATCACAAAGCCCAATGTATCAGAATAAGAGGCATTTTTAAAGCTATTGCTTCATAAGAAAATTTACAAAAATAACATACGTAAGTATAAGCAATTCTTGTTTAGTTTGAATTATCTTATGAGAAATTTATTTATGATTCTAGTAACAAAAGTAAAGATTTGTGGTATCTGGTCAAATAGGGAACAATGACAGTATGCGTCCTATTAATTCAAATAGTTTGCATTATCATTTTACTAATGTGGGTAAAAATATAACAAAAAGCATTCTAAAGTTGATATTAATTATACTTCGCTTGTGCAAGGTCAAGTAACGACTTTCACAAAGCTTTACAATTTTCCTTTTCTTACTGAGAAAATGGTTTACGATGCTATTTTAAAGTTAGAGACTTCATCTAGCTTAGACCTCTATAATATCAGTTGAAAAGCTCGTAAAAGAAACTACATTTTTTAAGCCAATAAAATCTTTTCAAGATTATACCACTATGTAAAAAGGGCAAACATGATGATGTTAATAACTATGGCTCCATTTCCATTATTCCATTTTTTGCAAAAACTTTTGAAATTATTTTAAAGAAGGTTATTGTGAAATATCTTTGAAAAAATTAATTTTTTAGTGTAAGCCTGCACAGATCTACTTACTCTCCATTGCATTATTTGCACTACGAACTTTGAGAGAGACTTTAAATGTAGCCGCATTGAAGGTGACTTATTTTCTACTCCTCAAAATTAGTCTATGGTACCACTCTCTGGGGTGGTTCTTTGACCTCATTAAAAATTTGTAGTATTCAAAAAAAGGCTGTACGAATTATCACACAATTGGGGTCATTAGACACATCTTTTCCTTCTTGAGAATAATGACATTACTTTTAGCATTAATTTTTATACATTGTTAAAGATTCATGCAAATTGTCCCAACTACACAACTGGTTGATAATCTGGAATTTCCACCCGCGGACCAAAAAACTTGAGACAGTCACACCATAGATTAGCCAAAGCCTTGAAAATAGTTTAAATATTAATCTCTATAATAAATTGCCTAATAAGTTAAGACGAGATGTTAAAGTACCAAACCTAAGAAAAGTACCATTAAGCGCATTTTAAGTGCTAACTCATTTTACACAACTGAAGAATTTTTGAGACAGTTTTTAATAAGCGTCGCAATATATTTAATGTGTCACCTATTTTTATTGTTTGTCGTATAATGTTTAAAATTCTTTTTGTATCTAAACTATTAGACAATTATTGACTCCCTGATAGATTACCATTGGGGATTTTAGGAGGACGTAACAACAAATTAATCATCAATCAGCAGCGTTTCCATTACATTGTTTCAACTTTTTTAAGATCATGAAAAATTGTTCCAGTTTTTGAAAAACTCATTATAGAAAAACAAGATAAGCTAAACAGGAACACTCTGGTAATTAATTAATCAGGCAAAGTAATTGCTTATACTGTCAATTTTTGTAAATGACCAATTTTATAAGCAATATCATTAAGAATCCTTTTTTGAGTATTTTCTCATATAAAATATTTTTCTTATGTACAAGAATTTTCATATTGTTTATTCTCGTTGTCAAAAATGAAAACACTGCAAATTAATTATACTTGGCTTAATTTATTTTCAGATACACATTTGAATAAATATGAAGTCGCTATTTTGTACGACCATTTGATTTTATGTACAGGGTCTTTCCCCATATATTGACGCCCGCTCTACAGGGGTTAGGTGGAAAGTAAAACAAAAATTTAATACAAAACTTTTGGGGTTTTACTTAAAATTTTTGAATCCGATGTTCTTATGGAAAACTATGTATATAAATGACATCATAGTTAAAAAGAGAGGATTTTTCTGATTTCAAATATATATGGTTTAACTACTTTAAATTAAACCGTTTTGGAAGTATCGAGCTCCAAACTTAAAAAAAATTAAATATTGAAGATCTTGGTATGCGGTACATTGTTATTGTTTGACATTTACTAGGAAATAAATAATTCTATTATAAATTATATTAACCAAAATCATAAACAATTTAGAATTAATACGATACAAAAAGTTGAACAAGATTATATAAATTGTATTAATAATCGTGGTGGTCAACTGGTCATATAGGGCAGTTATAATTATTTGGATTTAATTTAAAATAATCAGTTATTAAAATAATATATTTTCGTCAAAAAAAAGTAAATATTGCTTAATAAATAATAAATCTTAAGGTACTATTGTTTCTAGTTAATTTACTTATCTTACAAAACTACAAAAGGTCTTCTGATTAATTTATTTTCTAATAAATAAACGTTAAACACTAACAACAGACAGCCTACCAAGATCTTCAATACCTATGTTATTTTTTTGAAGTTTGAAGCTCCATATTTCCAAAACGGTTTAATTAAAACCAGCTAAATTATATATATTTGAAATCAGAAAATTCGGCTGTTTTTGACTATGAGGTCATATAGGGTGTTCAATAAGAACAAACTAACCACCTGTCAAAATTTGATATTTCTAAAAGAAAAAAAATATTGACATCGGATTCAGAAACATAATGTCAAACACCAACAGTTTTGTATAATTTTATTTTAACTTTTAACCTAACCCCTGTAGAGCGAGGTCAATATATGGGGAAAGACCCTATACATATTTTCTTACTATATGAAGGGAACAGGGAAAAAACCAGATATGTAATTTCTTTTCACATTAGAGTAAATTAAATTTTAACGTTCAAAACCAATTATTTTTATTTCCAAAACGAATATAAACATGTAGTTTACATAAAACAGAAGTTAATATTATTATAAAGTATTATGACTATGGTTTTTTGGTTTAAAAAAACTAAATACGGCTTTATTGCAAAAAAATCTGCATCACTCAGGGTTTTGCAGGAGCAAAAGCAGCAATGTCACCTGAAACCGACAAAAACCAGCTGCTTTTGTTTTTGAAATAAAAAAGAAGATTTAATTTTTTGGATTTTTTAGTGTTTTAACATATTATTATAAAGTAAGTTAGAGATGAGCCAGGTTTTGAAAAAATGTCACGGCTTTTGGACTGCAAAACCTCATGAGGCTCATTAGGTCGTTAAACTTAGCCTTTAAAATTGGTAATGAACCTGTAAAAAAATTACAAAAATTAATACATCTCATTTTTATTTAAAACTTTCTTATAACTTACCGTCATATACCGGAACGGGCAGCAAAAATTCTCCGCATCTTAAAGCTGAATTTCGGTCAAAGCGTTTTCGTATTAATCCAGACAAAACTGGTCCATTGTATGTTGAACGGTAGTAGATAAGGCGGCTATGATCAGATGATGCCACTATTTCCTTCAAAATCTGGATTTTAAATGGGCATTTTTGTAAATATATTGTGTCTAAAAATGATTTCCAATCCAGTATCATATTTTGTGACACACTCACTACAACAAACGGCGAAGGTTTGTAGTGGGAATGCCTAATGACTTCTTCGAACTCTTCCGGGACCTTAAAGGGGCTCTTCAAATCCCACAATCCTACATTTTTGTCACATTCCAAATAGGAGTGTTCTCTTATAGGGAATGTGATTTTTATTTCATTCAGATTATGAATTTTGTTGTTTACTAGAAAATGAATAAATCGAAAAATGGTAAGGTTTTTATTTTGTCCTCCGGCAGAGTCACAGAAGATTTGCAGTTCTTCAACATCGTCGTTTAAATAATTATTGATAAAATGAAAGAAAAGATGCAACTTCGTTTGATCCTTTTTTAGCCTCTCCTTCATGATAGGTATAAAAAATAGATTGACCCGAAGAGAGGACATGTACATTAAAGGCGTGCATAGACAATTGGCGTTTATAATTCACGTCGTTAGTGGCAATTTTAGGAATTGAAATATTTTTTGCAAAATCAATGCAGATGGCTTCCTTTTTGTTGCAGCTTTTTTGGCTTGCCTTTTCCTTGAATAAAACGCCTCAGCCTTTCTTTTATGCAACTCGTTCATAACGGTTAATTCTCTAATTTCATCAGTATCAGTCAAACTTTTAAGCTTAATTTAAAATTCAATCACACGTTGCGCATGTGTCACTTCTAGGGTATCCAAAAGCAATATTGAATTCTTTATTAAAGATTGTTCCGTACGTTTCATACGAGACTTTAGCATTTAGATGATTTTCCTTAAAGAGGTTAAACATCTTTTTGATTGTAAGTTCTTCTGGTAAATAGGTCTTTTTTGTATCTTTGAGACTATAGTGGCTCTGACGACCCTTAAAACTTTTGATGTGGTCACATACCAAACCTTTTGTTAAGTCGTCCAGCTTCCTATGAGTTGCACTATGCTTTCCACGTCTGTCCTTAGGAGCTGCACCACTTTGTTTGAGGCTTTCCTTTATATAATTTATTTTATTTTTTGTAATCCTATGAATGGAACAAAAAGCTTTGGCACACACCGGAATATCACCACCGCGAACTCGAACTCGATACGCATAACTTGCATCATGGAAACTGGCAGTATTTTTGTTTTGACAAGGTCTTCTATGCTGGACAGGTAAGACTGTAATTAAACCAGCTAAATAATAATTTTGCTAATCGTGAGAGCTCAGAGCATTAAAATGTCTCAATATTTCTGCTCTTTGCGCCTTATTAAGTACCTCAAAGCACTTTAATCTTGAGCAATTACAAGGCTGTCCAGCTTCATGAGTGGATAACTTCAACATTTTAGAGACCTCTGACATCCGACCGGTTCTCTTTCTTTTTTTTTGAAGGCATAATTTTATTCTCAACGGATCTCTCCGAATCACTATTATCCATAATGGTTTATTAATTATCACACAGACAAATAGGAAGTCACCACTTTTGCGGTTACAATAATACTGGCACGTTTTTTAAAAATGAATATTGCATCAGCCGGTTTGTTTACATGACATCGCTGGTTTTTTCCCTGGACGTTTGGACTAAGCTGGTTTTTATTCGGTACGCTATATTTTAGATACTAATTTACGCAAGACTACGGTGGTTGTTTCCCGGTTTTAGTACTTTAAAATAAGCGTCTTCATTCGAAGAATTCAATAGCGCATCTACCGAGATTTTCAATAAAAAGTGACATATCTGGTTTTTCCCTGTACCGTTCATATAAAATATTTTAAATTTTAAAGTAACTTAGCTTTTGCAAAGTTCAGTTATACATAGACGATACACAAATATGTTTTTATTTTCATTGTAAAGCTAGAGCCATTGATAAACCAAGAGTTTCTTAGTTAGTTTGTCTCTCATGCATTAAAAGTAAACCCCTCTAAATAAAACATAATAATTTTTGTTTGATTACTTTGTTTCGAGATTACTTTAGATGATACTAGACTTTTAGCAGTTAAATGTCTAAAAATTAAGGATTTTTATTTTTCTATACATTTTTAAGTATCTGTAAACGCTCAGATAAAGAAAGAAGAGATTTGTCATTCTAAAGTTTTTTTTTAATATCTAATTAATATTGAAGTTTTGGTTATAGATTTTATATTACATTTATAGAAATGCAGCCGTGTTTGAAAAAAAAAGAAAAACTCAAACTCTTGGAAGTCAAAGAATGATTGAACCTACCGCTAAACATCTAAATTGCAAAAAATGTTATCTATTTTGACACAATCAATCATAAAAAAATTACTGCACTGTAATAGATAATCTTTTACAGCCACAGAGATCGTGGTATAGGTCCCAACCATAAGTCTAACTTATTTTTATTTAAATTCCTTTAATAATTTGTACTGTGTTCATTTACACAATATATATATTTTTTTATAAATGATTTCATAATGTTCACATAGGTTTAAATTAAGGTATTAAAGTAAATTGAAATTCAACGTGCTAAATTTAAATAGTTTGCTCAAAATTTATTGAATAGCGGAGATAATACTATCCTTTACGACCAAATTATATTAAGCCATCCGATGCATGAGTTACTAACCGTATGACAGGAGATAGGAAGACAGTCAAAGTTTCTCAACACGAGATTTATGCACTTTTGTATGGCCCATGTCTTTTACATTAACTTTGACTGGCTTTTTATCTAGTATGAAGCTAAAAAATCGTTTTTGACTTTTAAATATTTAATTAAAAAATGTGCGTTAGCCTTGTCTCTAAAACAGTTTTTTAGCTTTTTTTTGTTAAATATTTTTAAGGTGGCAAACTGAGTGCTAGGTATGGGTTTAGAATGAATATATACCTGAGAATATTTAAACGCAAGGTATAGCCTGATTTGGTGTTTGTGAGTAAAATTCCGTGGAAGGTAGGGAATATTTATGGATGTTGTAGTGCTCAGTTTGTCCCGATGTTATTTCAGGCTATATTATCGTCTTTTTTTTAATCGTTTGTATCTTAAAAGAAAATGACATAAGGCATATTAATCCGAGAAGAAATATGAATAATCTGTTTAGTTCGTCGAGAAGATTCAAGAAAATTTACTATTCATGGATAATGTAGCCTACCGAAAGTTTTTTTTAGTGCTTTACTGGACCAGAACTTTATCAACTTTTGCATTTTTGTGTTTTTATTTAGGAAAGAAAATCTCCACCCACCGATTATTGCTATTTTTCTTTTTGTACTATATTTATTAAAATTATGTATTTTATATTTTTTGACATGTACTTATTTTTCTTTGAAATGTATTTAATAATTTGACCTATTGAAATGTAATTTTTTTTAATAACATGTTTTGTAAATTTTTTACTAATGTAATAATTGTCCCATGCCTAATAATTTCTTAAAGCCATCTGTTTTGTTTTTTGTATATGTTGTACTGTAAAATTTTTTGACAGGGTAATTCGCTTTGCGTAGCATAGATTCTATTAAAGATTGTAATAATAATTTGTTTCGTAATATCGGAAGTAGGTTTTTTTAAATGTACTTTATAAAATACAATTTTATAGACTCTAATTATACAGGTCCATCCAACTCGGATCTAAGGTTTTAAATTTAAGGTAGGTTGTTCAGGAAAGTAAGTATCAACTTTAAAGAACCTTTTTTAAAGCAGCTCAACCTCACTAGTCTTAAACACTACTCTAAGTTTGTAATTCTTATACATTAAGCATGTGTTTCATTTTTTCACATCATAAACGTCTACGTCGCATTTTAAGGTATCCAAGCAATTTTGATTTTTTTATTTTAAAAACCTACTTCCGAATAATTTTTTTCATCTTCCTACATCACACTTCTGCTTCTAGTTTTTGTAGACAATGGTAATTGTGACCATGGGGATCTACCCTGTAGACTGAAGTAGTTATAGGAAGCTTTTGATGTAGCGTATTTAAACAATTAATTAATATAATTCTCATTCAAGTTTTTCCTAATTAATTAAATACGCTAGAGCTTCTGAAAAAAAAAATTATTCGGGCGAATTACAATTTAAAAAAAAACAACTTGTCAAAACATTTTGCAATATCCCCTCATTTCTGCGGCTCGAGCAATCGGGTCCAATACCATATATATTGTATGAGAGATTGTTTTTCTGAAAATTTTATTATTTTTTATATTTTAATTATTTTATTTTTGACAAATTTCAATTGCGATTGCTTTTTTCACTTTGTCTCATACAGCATACAGGCTATGTATCCGCAATGGGGCTGCCTGTCAACGACTACTCTCAGCCTGTGGTGCCTAAGATGCGTCGATGCGTTCGTCATTCAGGTTCTAGTTAATACGGGTACTATAAAAAATAAAATACACACTCATTTTTACATCCTTTTCCCCCCCTTTCTTATATTCACTACACATTCACGATAACACACTCGGACATTTAAACGTGGCATTTTGTACGTCGAGCTGAAAAAGGAGACTCTTGGTTTTTTAAGTAAAAAAGGCTTTGATCAATAAAATCTTTAGTAAATTTGCATTTTAATAACAAATTTGAAGAAAACCTTTTTTCATAATTAAATGTATTTTAGATGGATAAAATTTCTGCAAGTTACTGCTCATTTGTTCTTAAGTAATCTTCCATAATCATTCTTCTTGAATATCCACCCAATGATCGTGTTCTGGAATATATGTGACCATTCCGGGAATTCAAAAAATTTCTGGATTATTTTGCTGGAATATTCACTGAATTTGTCAATTTGTTCAAAAAATTGTTTTCCGAAAAATGAGAGGTATAAAAAAAGTTCATAATTTATTAATTAGGATTTATTTGAACTTATATAAGGTAAAATCGGTAAAAAATACCCGTAACTAAATCTCCCTAAGACCTATCAGTATTTTAGTCAACATCTAACCTTTTTTTTTCAAAAAATGTTTACGGTACAAAATACGTTCTTATATGAAAGTATTAAGTAAGAAATGTCGTTTCTTTGGCCTTTTTAGACATAATCGAACTACTTTTAGTTGTTTTTTCTTTTACAAACTCTGATTGTGTGTGTTTTTTCAATAATAAAGTTACAATGTCGCTTAATAGTATACCACCGCGTATTTCGCTCATTTTAAACCATCATCACACCTACATACATTTTTGCGTGATCGTGAGACGAATTTTAGGACTTTTCAAACTTCAACAATGTAATATGCAGATTAGTGCAATAGATTTAAAATCTTTATAAGTAAATGTGATTTACAAATAATACTTGGTAGTAAAAGATTTTATATTAATAATAATTTCGAGTCTAATTTTGGTTATTTGCGTCTTAATCAGTGTAGCTTTAGGATACATTAATATCCGAAAAGGACCTAATAAAATTAGTTTTGGTGGGGTATTACAGCCTTTTAGAGATGCAATTAAATTATTTTCTAAGGAACAAATATTTCCTTATACATTTAGCATTTAGGTAAATATTGTTCATAAAATATTACTTCGACTAAAATGCTTGTAATAAATTGTGGTTGTGTGATGAAGTCTAGGCCTTGCTGTTATACAGGGTCCTGCAACAGTGCGTCGGTCTTCCATAAAGCCTAAAAAAATAAGGTTAAAAATTTCTAACCTCTTAAAAAAATGTTGGGACCTGATAGGGCCTATCTGGAAAATATTTTGAAAGATGCAGGGTGCTTCAAAAAAGTAGGGCGATATAAGCAGCATTTTTTTAAAATGGAATGCCATTCTTTTTATTTTATTTTTAAGACCGCCTTAGGCTACCTAGTATACGCGCTAAATATGGCTGCTTTGTCATGCGCAGTTTGACTGCAATAATTTTTTTTATAAAAAGAATCTAAAAATCATTACATCAATTGATTTCATCATGTTAATTCAATGTCAATATTGGACTTAATTGGGACTTTAGAAGAATGGAGAATTACTTTGACTTAAATTGTTTCCTTTATGTTTTTTCCTTTTTGTCATATACAGGGTGTTCGTAGTTAGTAATCATATTTTACGAATTTCAGAGCTCCATTTCTCGCTTTTTTTAAATGGAACACCCTGTATACTTTTTTATCCATTTAATGAAGATTTAATACATAAACATTTTTTATTATGTAAACATATTAGCTATCTTTAGTCGTTTTTAAAATATTCACGATACTAATAAAACAAACATATTAAAAATATTTATTATATTATTATTATTACATTAAGTGATCAATATGTCCTCCTCCGTTTTGTTCAAAACATAAATTAATACGTTCCTGAAAACTTCTTTCTACTTCATGATGCATTTGTGGAATTACTTGAGCATCCCGTATTCTCTGCTTTATATCTACTGCCGTTGTAGGTGGATTTTTACTATAAACAATTTCTTTTACAAAACCCCATAAAAAAAATCAAATTTTGTTAGGTCAGGTGATCTGCCTGGCCAATTAATAGGTCCATTTCTTCCAATCCATTTTTCTTCAAAGGTTACATTTAAATATTCAGTGACATTTCGAGAAAAATGTGGAGGAGCTCCGTCCTGTTGAAACCACATTCGGTTTCTAGTAATTAATGGAACATTTGCAAGTAATCTAGGCAGTTCATTTTGTAAAAATTGAAGGTACATTTCTCCATTGAGATGACCATTAAAAAAATAGGGACCGATGATCCGAAAAATGGTGCTTCCAATAATTCCTCCCCACACATTTAATGACCACCTATGCTGGTAGTCGATCTGCCGCATAAAATGGGGGTTTTCGGATGAATAATAATGAAAGTTATGTCTATTTACTGATCCGTTTTTATGAAATGTTGCCTCATCCGTAAATAGGACATTATTAAAAAACGTGGGGTCGTTTTGTAATTTATTTCTGCTCCAAGTACAAAATTCAAGTCGGTTTTATATATCCCTATCAAAAAGTGCTTGATATTCATGGATGTGGTATGGATGAAAATGATTTCATTTTAAAATTCGTTGCACTGATCTTTCACTTATTCCAACTGCTGCTCCGATATTTGACTGACTTAGGTGAGGATCTTTGGTTACCGTTAATAACACATCTAACTCTTGCTCCTGATTAGTAACAGGCCTCATTCTATCTTGCTTGGGGTAACAAACACTCCCTGTCTCCACAAATCTTGCTAGTAACCTTCTAAAAGATTTTTCTTCTGGACATCTATCAGGATAGCGCGCCTCATACATTCAAGGGGCTAAGAGGCAATTCTTTTTAGATTCCCCAGCACAAATATCATATCAACAAGTTCGTCTTTGCTAAAATGCATTTTATAAGTATGCAATTTTTGTTCAGATTAGATTTCTGAAACAAAACTCCAAATTTCTTTTACAAACAAATTTACGATAATTCAAATAACTGAATACTTAAGCTGATAATACACATACAAAAATGATATTCTCACCAAAATGTCAAAAATTTATTTAGAGAAACGGGTGAAATATTTTGCTTGGCAACAAAAAAGGTATTAAAATACCTATTTTGTTAAGAATGCAGATTTCCTGGTTCTTATTTAAACATTTTATTATCTATGGATAATTATCGTGAATATTTTCAAAACGACTAAAGATAGCTAATATGTTTACATAATAAAAAATGTTCATGTATTAAATCTTCATTAAATGGATAAAAAATATACAGGGTGTTCCATTTAAAAAAAGCGAGAAATGGAGCTTTGAAATTCGTAAAGTATGATTGCTAACGACGAACACCCTGTATATGACAGAAGGACACAATTTAAGTCAAAGTAATTCTCCATTCTTCTAGAGTCCCAATTAAGTCCAATATTGACATTGAATTAACATTTCTAGTATCAAGATGAAATTAAATGATGTAATAAGTTTTAGATTTTTTTTATAAAAAAAATTATTGCAGTCAAACTGCGCATGACAAAGCAGCCATATTTAGCGCGTATACTAGGTAGCCTAAGGCGGTCTTAAAAATAAAATAAAAGGCATTCAATTTTAAAAAAATGCTGCTTATTGCGCCCTACTTTTTTGAAGCACCTTGTATACTTCAAAATATTTTCCAGATATGCGCTATCAGGTCCCAAAATTTTTTTAAGAGGTTAGAAAATTTTAACCTAATTTTTTTAGGCTTTATGGAAGACCGACGCACTGTTGCAGGATCCCGTATAGAAGTTTGTGGGAAAAACAGAGGTTCATCTCAAGATCTTAAATATTTAAAAAATAAAACTAACGTTAATAATTATAATATATTATGTTAATGTTGCAAATTAAGAGACATCTTACACAATAAATAAATTAGATTTAAAAGTTATAATATACATTATGCAGATGCCACCAGGAATAATAATTTTTTTAATAATTTTCTTTTTATGTTTTTACGTGTGCTTTATTTTTTAATTTAAATTTAGTGTCTAAGCAGATTCTTTCATTTTATTTCTGTTTTATGCATTTACGTTTTTTAAATGTTTAGTTGAGTTATATATACTCATAGCAGCGTGCATATACAGCGTGTCCATTTTATACTCCCTTCCTCCATAGTGGCTGCATTTTTGAAGCAAAACAGTTCAATTTTTTGTGAAAAAGTTACATTTCAAACTTATTTTGACCTATACAGGGCGTATGTGAACGCCCTGGGCTTGGCAGAAGAATTTTATGTTATTTTTTTAATGGCACCTGCTATATAATTTTTGATTTTCTGATTCCGCGTCAAAATTTAAGCAATTTGATGTATTACGTATTAATCAACTAGTTTTTGAATTAGAGACAGTTGAAAATCGCTCTTTTTTCAACTTAAGAGAGTCGCAATCTATAACTATTCGTTATAGGATAAAATGATTTTCACATTCCTATAGCTAGGTTAACTATGACATTTTTTTAACATTTTAAGGAAAAAAAACAGGTGACAGTAGAATTTTTTCTTTTAATTAAAACATCTAAAAAATTAAAATAGGAATGTGAAAATCATTTTATCCTATTACAAGTAGTTATAACTCTGTAGCCTCTTAAAGTTAAAAAAACCAAATTTCAACTGTCTCGAATTCAAAAACTACTTGATTAATGTATGACATGCATGACATTAAATTTCAAAGGCTTCTATTTAAAAAAAACATAAATTTCTACTGCCACACCTTTTGTGAACACCCTGTATAAGTCAAAACAATTTTAAAATGTAGCTTTTTTCATGCCACAAAAAAAATTGATTATTTTTGCTTCAAAAATATAGCCACAATGGAGGAAGGACACGCTATATACAGGTTGGGGAATCGGCCATTACGCATAGAGTGGTGCTTAAATATGGCAATGCGCACGTATACATTTCGTGCGCTCTGCTACTCGACGTCGTTGTTTTTCAGTACGACGTTAGTAAGCGTTTGACTTTGATGGGGTAATAAGATACGAAATAATTTATTTATGTCATCAATTTTAACTTTTACTTACATAAATAAAAAAATACACATAAAAATTATTAAAACCATTAAATCTGCATGGATCACAATAAAATATATAATCAAAATATATGTAGACATTAAGCTAAAAGTTGTTAAACACTATTTTACAATTAGCTACATTAGAAGCACAAGCACACTTTCGATAGAAGGTTCTTGCACTTTTGTGCGACATTCGTGACAATCTTAAAGACAAAAGGATGCGTCAACATTCTAAACCACGTTAAAATTGTTGCAAGGATTCAGTCTATTTCCAAATTTAGTAGTAAACAAATCCCTACATTGTACTGCCGAACTGTCTTCATAAATTCATTTAATAATTTGAACTTTTTCGGAAGTAGTATAAACAGCCATAAGTTGAGAAAAAAATAATTGCGCCTTAAAATTCAACAGTGCACCATGCAGTTAGACAGGAAGCGGTGTTGTCAGTATTTTGGATAATGCGTAGTCTTCGATTCTCCAACCTGTAGATTTTCTCCGTTAACCTTCTGACTAAATTTTAACTTTTTCATACATTAATAAAAAAATACACATAAAAATGATTAAAATCATTGAATCTGCACGGATCACAATAAAATATGTAATAAAATTTAAAAAAAATATATGTAGACATTAAGATAGAAGTTGTTAAACACTATTTTACAATTAGGCACATTAGAAGCGCAAGACACTATACAGGGTGTCTCACGACGAATAGACGCGATCGATATCTCGAAAACTAGTTTTTCAAAAATTTTGAAAATTTGGCAACATTGATAGGGGCTACACAACTAAAATATTTTGACAGTTGTGACGTTTCCGGTTATACCGGAAGTAGGTGTCAACTTCGTTATTTTAAATGGAACACCCTGTATATTTTTACATTTTTGGCTTTTACGTGAAATTCTAAGTATATTTTGTGTATAATGTCCTATACCTAAGTGTAACAGTTTTTGACATATTTTTAATTTCATGTGAAAAACTATTTTTATAAGCCCTAACATAATTAGCGATTACTCCCTTTTAGTAGCCTTTATTTATTGGTTAGTTTTGGTTTTATTTTAAAGGAAGGACCACTTTAAAAGACTATTTTAATATTTGGCTAAATAAAAGATACAGGGGGGTCAAAAACTAGCATAAAAAATTAAAATGAAAAAATCATTAACAGTCAATTTTTTAAATGGAAACCTCCTATTTTTATAATTTTTTCATAAAGATATTTAAAAATAAGGTTAACTTTGTATAAGGTTATCTAGTCCAAAAATTGATCGTTTCCGAAATATTGGCAGTTTAAATTTGGCCTAATATTAAAAGCCGTATAGTAACACGGCTCAAGGATTGTTGATTAGTTGGGCATGACGGTTGTCATAGTAACCGCTAGAAGCGGCAGTATAAACAGCCATAAGTTGGAAAAAAATAATTGCGCTTTAAAATTCAACAGTGCACAATGCAGTTAGACAGAAAGCTGTGTTATCATTATTTAGGATAATGCGTACGTAGTCTTTGATTCTCCGATCTGTAGATTTTCTCCGTTAACCTCCTGACTAAATTTTAACTTTTACATACATCAATAAAAAAAATACACAGAAAAATTATTAAAATCATTAAATCTGCGTGGATTGCCATAAAATATTTATTAAAAACATTTTAAAATACATGTAGGCATTCAGCTAAAAGTTGTTAAGCACTATTTTATAATTAGGCACATTATTAGAAGCACAAGACAGTTTATAACAAACACTTTCGATAGAAGGTTCTTGCACTTTAGTGCGACATTCGTGACAATCTTAAAGACAAAAGAATGTGTCAGTATTCGAAACCACAAATATAGAAGTAGTATAAACAGCCATAAATTGAGAAAAAAATATTTGCGCTTTAAAATTCAACAGTGCACAATGCAGTTAGACAGAAAGCGTTGTCATTATTTTGGATACTGCGTAGTCTTCGATTCTCCAACCTGTAGATTTTCAGAAAGAAAGATAGAAATAGCGATGGATGCGATATTAAGTTATATAATTTTTTATGGTTTTGAGGTTTTGAAATACCATATTTTTGCAGTTTCCTTATTTTAAATTGTTTTCTGGCTCCTCTTTTTAAAAATATGAATTTTTAAATTTTTTAGTTAACGGTTTATTGGATCTATAAAGAAAAAGAAATTTATGGGTAAAAAACTGGAAAAATAACAATTTTTGTTACTTGATCTCATGGTCATGATGTTTCATACATTTGGCTCACAATAAAGACTGCTAAGGTTAAATGAGTGGATATTCAAACCTTTTTTGCTTTATCTACTTCTATTTACTCGATATTTTTTTTCATATTTATAAATTAAATACAGTACACACAATATTCATAATTCTTCAAAAAGAACAGAGTTACTATAAATTAAAATAATTTCTAGCCTTCGTTAGACCAAGTTTTACGGCATTAGTTTAATAAATCTATTAAAGAAATCACATAATATACACACATAATGCAGAATTCGAATATAACATTTTATTTTCCCTTTTACGTTGTTTGTAGCCATTGAAATTGTATTAAAAGAAACAATCTCTTACCATCTATCAGCTTCTTATATATCAGTTAATTATTTGTGTCATATACTAATAATTTTGAGAAATGACCTTTACTAAAACCAATAAAATATCCCATTTCAGCTCCACGTTTAAAAAACCACGACCAATTCACACATACAGACATCCCTTCAGGCCCTCCATATTATAGAAACTTTGTCATTTTACTCGTTTAATTTCTACCTCACTAGTTAAGTGTATATGGGTCATTTAGGGTCTCTATTAGGTTTATCTTATAAGTTCCAGGTTTGCAATAATATTTTGGAACGCGCTAATGAATATTCTTTAATTATTATTTTTTTATTCCAACAAAATATTATTGAAAACTTTAGATTCATCTATGTAAAAGCATCTTAAAGCAAATCGACAGTAAATTTGAACTGGGTCGAGTGTTTTAGGATTTTGAGAAAATTAGGGCTTTGAATGAATGAGGAACAATAAATAATAAATTGCAATTTTTAGCTCTGGTTTGGATTAAATTAGTCATTTGAATAGTAAACTTGAAGAGGGAGCTAAATGATGCAACTTTTAATATAGGTTAGTTCGCCAAGGCAAGTTTCTATAAGGGGAATGGAGCTTCTGAATGAGCCTTATTATTTTAGTTAGTTTAGATATCCAGGAGGTAATTTTATCAGTGGAACAAATGGTAAGATTATCTAAGATGCGATATTTGCTTTTTTTTGGAATCGTTCTTGCTATTCATCGGAAGATTTCATATTTCGCGCCTATTTTTCGATAAAAAGCAAATTTAATTTTGGCTTTAAGCGTACCAAGAATATTACTTCTTTTTCAAATTTTTTAAATATTTTAACCCACCATTTATTCTTGAACACGCTTAAAAGTTTTTCATCGTACACATTTCATACACCAATCAAAACACATCCTTGCCATAACCAGCGAAACCTTATTATTACAAACCAAATATGTTGTTATTTTATAGAAACTCTCTTATTAAGTTCTTTTTTTTTGTTAAGTTTACCTCAACGCCGATTTAAAAGTAAAAACCTTTCAGGGTCAGTATTTTATTAGCTAATACCGTAATAATAATAAATCCGGAGGACCCCCATTTAACGTTTTATTTACAGGAAGTCTTTTTTCTATGTCACACCCTGTCTCGACCCATAATGTTCCCGCATTGGTTGATTGAGATGATGCCATGCGTGAATGTAGTTTTAGGTTTAATTATTTAAATCCTCATATCAGATCCTTATCCGTAAAAATCCTGATTTGAGAATCCTCTCTACGCTATTACTTAAATGAAGTTTTGTGTTTAAAGTCTGGGTTGTTCGGATACTAACTTGCTTTTTGTTGTGAAACAAAACATCATAAATCGCATAAAATAAGATGAAGCGTTGTGATGTATTCACATGTTTTGTTTCACAATTTTTTTTTCTTAGTTAACCTTATTAAAGCTGTAGAATGCTTTGGCAAAAATTCGAAATTTCATGCAATGCTTTTTTTTCTTTTGTTAAATTGCATCAGTAGCATGGTACGAGGCATTGTAAAAAATATCGCGTTTTTGGCCAAATTTAACTTTTACTAACGGAAACTATTAAATTGTTTTTTTTTTTAACACTGTAGACGTACAAGCTAGAAATAACCATTATAAAATGTACGCGCATCGCTCAATTTGAGTCTAACAATGATTAAAGCTTAATATAATAAGTTCTACCGTTGAGCATAAAATTTATATTTTTACAAATATTGTTTTTGTATCGTTAAACTAATCATCACTTTAGACCTTGCCATGCCTTTTAAAAAATATTTTGGCACTTGGTCTGGCACTAAAGTTTGTGTATGGGAAATATAGTCCGTGGCTTAGTGACAAAAAATTAAAAATCTTTAATGGGGTTGTATTGTTCATATTTCCAATGGAAATAGGTAGTGCAAAGAGGTGTCTTATAATTATGTTTGGTAAATCCTCCATATAAAAATCTGTTGCTTACCGTAAAGTGGGGTTTTTTGGCAGGTTTTTGTTATGCAAATTGATATATTAACTTCTGTAAGAACTATCTCTTTTATGGTGTAAAAGTGCCTCCAGTTTCTGTAGGTCATCTACAAGTCACGGAGGGGTTGCTATACAGGGTGTTTCGGGAGGAAAGGGAAATATTTTAGGATCATATTCAGAAGGTCAAAAAAAGTAAATTAACCCATTGTAGATTGTAGATTGAGAAGGGAGTCGTTTCGGCTGATCCGCCGCTCAGCACTGCTACCTGTGAGATATTTTGTGCATAACTCTATTTGTCTTAGTTTGTCTCAAAAAGTCTTAGACTTCTGCCGTACAAAGCTATATTTTTGAGAGGTAGTTGTCCCACTTCTTGAGGTGTTGGTTGTACCCCTTCCAGGTACTTGAGCCTCTTGCAGAGTTGGGTCGGGCATTCACAGAGCAGGTGTTCTGCTGTTTCTGTGGCATTGCTGCAGAATGTACATTGGTCGTCCTCTGTTATACCTATTGCCTTTAGGTGATATTTCACTGGGCAATGACCGGTTAGGAGTCCGACTGCTGTTCTGATGTCTGATCTGTTCATGTCTAGGAGCTGTTCAGCTCTTTTTCTAGAAGTGGTTATAAACTTTTTTGCCTGTCTTAGTCCTGGTGCTCTTCTCCAGTGCGACAGCAATTGTTCTTTTTCCCACCTGTTTAGGTCTTCGGTGATGTGGGTCTTCATTAAACCACAGTATGGCTCTGGACCATAGTATGGTGTTTGAGCCCCTTTTTTTGCAAGGCGATCGGCTTCTTCGTTCCCCTCTATACCCCGGTGGCCAGGTAGCCACATTAGTGTTACTTGATTCTTTGTTGTAAGGCGCTTTAGGGTTTGTTTGCACTCCCAGACTAGCTTTGAATCACATTTAAAAGCTTTCAGGGCCTTTAGAGCAGCTTGGCTGTCTGATAGTAAAATTAACCCATATGTTTTAATCCGATTCTTAACCGCTTATGAAATAATCGGCTCTAAATTTTTTTTTGTACATTTTTGGAATAATTACGTTCTCAATATTTCTAACTCACGTTGCACGTATTTCATCATTGTTTGTTAATACCTATTTTAATTGACTGGTAGTTTTGACAAGCATGGTTGTCAGTTTGATTGATTCTGAGCGTTTAAATTTGGAAAGAGCAAAGTTTCCATTACGTAATGCCTCACAGATTCACCTATATAGGTACTCCCTATGCTAACATGATATTCGTGTATGGTTTCTGTAATGGTAGCGCATTACGTGTTGTTGATGAATACGGACGTCGTTTTCCAAATAGAAGAATTCTTAATGGAAAAGTTTTTCAGACAGTTTTTGCAAATGCTCAGGAAACGGGAATGTTTCCAAGCGTAAGAATTAATTCTGAATGAGTGGCGGGACTTAATGTGGAAAATGAAGAAAATGTTCTGGATATACCCGGGTATTAGTACGAGGCGGATTACCAAAAAGCTTCGTTTAGCATCTGATGTGGACGTTTGGAAGATACTTGGGAAAACGGTTTTAAGCCTTTTCATATTCAACCAGTTCAACATCTTCAAGAAGGTGATTATGGCTTAAGGGTTCAATTTTGCGAATGGATCCAACAAAATCGAGACCTACCTAAATACATTTTATTTAGTGATGAAGCTCATTTTACCCGCAATCGAATTAATAACCGACACAATAAACATCGGTGGTCAGATGAGAGTCAGAGTCCTCATGCCACGTTTGAACGAAACTTTCAAAATCGATTCAGTGTTAACGTGTGGTGTGGAATGCTGAACGACTAGTTGTTTGGTCCTTTTGTATTAGATGAGCGTCTTACTGGAGAAGGATATTATGTTGGATGATGTTCCGATAATTGTTCGATACCGAATGTATTTTCAACACGATGGAGCCCCGCCTCATTTTAGTCGCCGAGTGCGTAATTTCTTAGACAATTGTTTTCCTGATCGTTGGATTGGTAGAGCAGGACCTCAAGTTTGGCCACCGAGGTCACCAGTTTTAAATCCATCGGATTATTGCCTCTGGGGGTGGATGAGAGCTCTAGTGTACGAAACACCAGTAGAAACCATAGAAGGACTCAAGGACAATCAAATTTTAAATGCTTCAAATTATTAAAAACAATCCCCAAGCAATTAAAAGTGCAACACGAGCGCTTTGAAATTGGTGTGGAGATTTTCGAAAACATTTTAAATTAGTGGAATTTTGTTTTTCTACTAGTATTTGTTTGTTGCTTTTAAAATAAAAAATCTTACAAAAAACTTCGGAACCGATTATTTTAGAAATGGTTGAGAGGAAAGGAAAATATTTTGGGAACATGTTTAGAAGGTCAAAATATTTTCCTTTCCTCCCGAAGCACTCTATATACTCGAAATCACATGTCGAATATCATGATTTAAATATTTCAAGGCATTCTGTTCAACTTGATTGAGGCGGGAGGTGTTTTCCTAAAAAGACATTCTGCCCAGCTCGTTACCATATGCAGGTCCTCTAATGAAAATTTTGCCAGGTTTTTGGAAATGATAGCTTGTATTATTACAGGTTACATTAATGTCTAAATCTTATGGTATCCTATGTGCGTCATTCGATAGTTAACTTACCTACTACATCTAATGCCCGTCTCAATAATGGTTTTACAAACAGAGACTCCTTGGAGGACTGTTCCAGGATTCTTGAGCTCCGTCATATATCAGATCATAAGGATACAGTATTTCTTCTTAATAAATTATAGGCCCATTACAAATGAGGGTTTATTTTATCTCTATAATGTAGAAAAATGGTAGTTTATTATTAATGAATCAAACGTCACTCCTGATAGAAAGTTCCAACAATTTAATGAAAATATTAATGATTTCATTGAAGTCAGTTTTCCTGCAAAATCTCGAGTGCCCGATAACCATAGACAGTCCGTAAAGGTTGAGTGGTACAATGGTGAGGTGAGAGAATCTAGAAAATATGCTCTGGATGCTATAAGCAGGCAATATCCTGATTTCGTTCCAAGACACCTTGTCAATTAATAGGTATAAAAAGGTCTATAGAGCTGACATCTGCAGCTCAAGTGGCCAAATGTTGCAATGTAGAATATCCTAAAAGAAGTAGGCTCCTCATCCAATATAGTAAATTCAGAAGCAATAAGTGCACACAGTTTTAAGAACTTTTTTACTAAGATTGCTGAAGAAATAGTAAAAGACTTACCTAAAACCAAAAACTCTTTTCATAGCTACCTAATTTTGAAATTCAATGAATTGCTTTCATTTTTCATTGGTCACTTTTAATGAAGTCAGAGACAAAATATCAAATCTTGAAAACAGTAAAAGTAGGAATTGCTTTGATATCTCCAGAAAAATTGTAGTCACTTAAAAACTTAACTGTCTTTCCACTTACGAAGCTTATTAACCAGTGCATCTTGTCTGGAGTCTTTCCCTAAGGTCTTAAAAGTGCTAAAGTAGTACCCATGTTCAAGAACAAGGATTCACCGGATGATGTTACCAACAACCGCTCAATATCTCTTTTACCCATTTTTTGAAAAAATGGTCACTTTAAAGAACCAAATAAATTTCTATTTTGACCATATCAACCTATTTCTTAGTGGACACAAGTTCATTAAATTGGCAACAAGCCAAAATAAAAACACGAATAATTCATCTTTTGACAGTAGCACATGGCCCTAATGACGTCTCAAAGACGAAGAAGAAAAAATGGGACGTTTATAAAACTGACATTTTATTGCAAAGGGTAACTTGATGGTTAAAGTTAAAGTTAACTTTTGAGAAATATTTATAATACGGGCCCTTAGTCGGCTATGCGACTCCTTATATATTCGGCAAAACGCTATTCCGGAAGATTCCTGCTATAACTTTCGAGACGTCGTGCAGCGTATAACTGGTTTCTCGGTATTTATAATATCGTTAGACTGCTCCCTCCCTAAGCTCATTTCATTCCGAAATGATTCCAAAGATGGTGAATATCCATATCGGCAAAAGAATATTCTCTTGCAACCGAAGTAGTCTTGTAGAAATAACAACGAACGGTTTTCTCCAGAGAACGACGTTGGGAGTATACCAGCACACCAGAATTTGCACGCCTGTAGACCTGAAGACCACTTCTAACATGCTGCAAATCATGCTTTATCCAGGTTCGCATGCGAGTTTTGAAATTGCTAGGCTTGTCAGATCCTTGGTAAGCAACTCCTCCTTTAGAGAACACAAAGCATCCCAAATGAAAAAAGAGTTTATCCAGGCATGCTTGGACTGCCAAACGTTCCATGATTCTTTCCGAGAAATCTGGATATTCCAGTCGGCCTCAAATTCTTCCAAGGATCTCCCTAACTTTTGGCACCGATTTTTCAGTTGTGTATGGTAGATATGTGCCAGGTGTGAATGACCATAACGCATCTTCAAATACCTTACTAAGTTGGTCGTAAAATTTTTGTTTTTCTGAGGACATTCTTTGCAGCATGGATCCAGCATTTACTCTCAAGGCCAACGCAAGGACAGATGCCTTCTCCCTGGATGACCAACCGTTTGCTTTTGCAGCCACTTCAAACTGACGGTGATAAATATTCCATGATGTAGTACCATTAAATTGAGATGCATCAGCCTAACGAATTCTGTATTACTAGAAGCTTCGTGGTTGTTATCCACTGCGGAAGGTTTACAGGGCAGCTTATCGATGGTGTTGATGTCCAATGTTGCAATTTTGTTTTGAACTTCCTGGATTTTGTCCTCCACCAATGGAAGCATCCGGTTTTCTAGTGAAGAAGATTATTCAAGAAATTCTTCTTTTACAAATTGGAATTGTTTTCCAAAATCTTTTCGTCGAAGATCAGAGGCCAAGTAAATGGAAGAAGACCAAGAGGTCTTTTACCGTCACGTTGGGTAGACCAAATGAAAAATCTAATAGAAACATATAACATTAAGGAATGATGGCTGATCTTATTTTTTAAATTAAAAATCGTATAGTTAGCTGACGCAAGTCTGCTGCAAATGAATTCTCCTTGCTCGTTTTCATGCACTATAACACCTAAAATTTTATTATTTTAATTTTGTGTAACAGTTTTGTCTTGAATCAGGGCCTGACAAATGTAGTTTTTTTACCATTAAGCACAAGGGAATTTACACATCATTCCTGCATTTTTCTAGCAGTCAAATCCACAACCATATTTTCATTATTGTATGATACTTCAATGGATGTGCCATCGCGAAAGTGAATTAATGAACCATCTAGATCACCCACCATGATTGTAAAATATCAGGAACAAAAGAGATGATAGCAATGAGAGATACCTCGGGGGTCGGTATAAACTTTTACTAAAAGATAAAATTGCTTAAGTTACCTGAACTGCCTTAGTTCTATTTTCAAAAAAAGATTTTATCCATTCCAAGCAACAAATTCCGAACACCTATTTGTTTAAGTATTAATAAAATTATGTGTATGATTTATCAGGTTAAAAGATTTACTAAGGTCAAAGTGTATGCGCAGAGTCGTTTACCCAGAGTCAAGTGACTTAACTATATCATGAAATCTAATATTTCCAATTCATCTACAGACCAATTCATATCAATGCCTTTATCTATGATTGCTCCTGGCCTTGCTGTGTTAATCACATTAGGATATTAAGCAAACAAATTAATTAATTTGTTGCATATCCTATAAACATCCTTGACTGTTTCATGTCCAGTATCCAGTGTTATAGAATGCGATAGGGTACATTTATCTGCCTCCTCCTTTAATGTATTCTAGACACACTTGGTAACATTATCTGGTTTATTTATTTGGTCATCGTAATAATTCTTTTTACGTTTTTCAAGCAATTTTTTCTATTCTTATTGTTTTTCTTTATACAGAGTATAAATATGGATATTCTTAGTATGTCATTTTAACCAGTGTAGCTTTTTTATCTCTTGTGACAACCTACCTACTTGCTGATCGACCCACATTATATTATTAGATTTATCACAAGTCAAACAGTATTATGTTTGTTGTAAACATTATCTCATTTTGCAAAAAAAAATTTTAGATTTTTACAGAACTCTTTTCAAAAAAAAGCTTTTTCAAAAAAGCCAACCTCTAAACAAACAAAGGTGCCGAAATTACCCCATTTTACGGTAACGCATATTAACCAAAAACAAGTAAAATTTTATCCCTATAATCGCTATCGCTTCTCTATGTGCAACTATGTAGCTGAGACGCATATGTTATACTAGCTCGTCAGTCCACTTTGTCGTAAGTCAGCTAAATTACTAACCAAGGCTAAGTTATGTTATACCACTGGTGGGCTATGTATGCTAAATCACCCTGTTGTTTTTTTTTAAAATAAATAACAAAAAATTAACGATGCAACACATAGCCTATGAGTGACTTATTAATCCCATTTACTACATAATGGTAGAGAGGTTTCTTATATGTTCTTTAGTTTGTCCAAAACAATTTTGCCTGAAGTTATTACGTATTTCTTCATAAAATAGTCATATTGTTCCAACATCCTTATTTTTAATATGCAGGGTTATAATATTATTGTGTGAAACGTGCGCAAAAGGAATGGTTCGTGAATGTATGTTATTTATTGCGTCGGTGTATGTATGGGGCGTTAATATTGTGGGTCATGTCTATCAAGCCATTGCAACACGTTTTCAATTAAATAGAAACTCTTGAGTTAAAAAAAAAAACAATTGTCAGAACATAAATAGAGATTATTTTTATATATCTACCTAAATATATATATATATGCTTGGCTTGAGTGGCACTGTCCTCCCCTAAAGCGCAGCTGGCGGCATTAATTAAGTCCCCAGAGTCCCAGATGCAAGAATCTAATAGATATTTTGTATTTTGCAGTTTATGCAGATGCCCACGCTCAACATGCCCCAAGTTTTAAAGGGGCAATATGGAACTCTGGACATTTTTCAAAACGTCAACAGGACGTGGACATGATGCCTCCTCCAGACTCCAACTTGGTGCCGTTAAGCACCAGGCGCTCCTCCGTAAGCTTGCCATCCACAAGTGAACTCCATTCCCCGCCGTTAAACAGTTTGAAACAAGAGTATTTCGATGAAAACAGCGAAGGGTCCTTGCCAGAAGCCATTGATGTTCATCGCGAACGCTACCGACCAATCTCCGAGAGTTCCCTGGATGTTAACCACGACTCCAATATATCTATGATCAACGATAACTCCGTGGATTTAATGCATCATGATTCGATGATGAGCCAGATCAGCGAGAATTCAAACCTAAGCATAAAAGATGAAAGTCTAGGATTGGTTCGTCGTAACTCGATGAGTTTGTCATGCGACAATGCTATTATGAACGAAGAGAATTCCTGTGCTAACGTAACACACCCTATTGTGAATGAACGAGCTGTCCCACAATTACAAGCGCCTGTGATGAGCACGATGGAAAAAGTCATGGATTTAAGAATGAAACTACCCATCAACGGTCAAGTAAATGACTTTACTGCGAATGCCAGCATGGCCACTTTAAAACATTTTGGTATCGAACCGAGTAGCGCCCCCTTGCCACCCCAAAGTGCTCAAAGTGTCGCAAACTATTTAACGAAAATTGAATCCAAATCAAATCTGCTTGCCCTGGGCAACAATAATGCCTGTCCAATAATTAAAGGTAACATTAATAAAGATATCATGTCAGCTCAATCATTACCAATTATGATGGAGTCTGCACCACAGAACATGGCGTCCTCTGTTTTTCTGACGTCTCAGCAACCATTTCTGTCAGAAGCCTCCGCTATTAGCACTATGGCAAAATCAGAAGCGGCTGCTATAGCCGAGCAGGTCATAACTGGCACTTCTACCATTTCTAATACCACTCTTACGACTTCTTTGGAAGGCAGCATCTCTACCCCAATGAACTCTGAAAAACTTGATGAAATCCTTAACTCCACGCTAGAATCTCATATGGGAAGTCCTCCGAAGCCTGTTACAGTTATTGCGGCCACTCAGGATGTTATCCTAAATTCAGACGCTTCCATCATAGCTTCTCCGGTGTTAAATGCCAACTTGGCTTCACCGCTTCTCGGGTCTGCAGAGTCACACTCTTCGGCAGCTTTGTCACCTGAAGCGATACTAAACTCTCAATTATCTCCGAGTCTGATGTGCGGAAACACGTCCGCCGTCTCACAAGAACCACTTATTGGTTCCTCTAGACTTTCTGTGATGGGAACCACTGCAGGTGACAGTAGTTTATTGCAGTCGAGCATTACGGCAACAGTCACAACCCAAGAATCTGCTTTGCTTAATGTTGAACCAGAAAAAGCGGTTTTGCTGGAAGCCGCCGTCGATTTTTTAAAGACACAGAAAAAGATTAACGAGTTGACAACTTCACCGCAAAATATAATGAGCATGTCTCCGAGCGCTAGTGAGATGACCACCGCCTCGCAAACCATTATGGGAATTACTTCGTCATCAACTGAAACATCTGGTATGGGTTTGGATACTACAATTGGGAGTTACATGTCACCGTACTCGACCATTCCTACCCCAAGTAATGCACCGTCCATTATGGGTCCCAAAAGTACTATTGCAGACACAAAAAACTACTTGCCGCCTAACTTGAAAGATATTGGTTCGACCGATGCACAAAATCTGGATAAGAAGAATGCAGACAGAATGATTCCGCAAGGTTTTGCATCACTTACTGAGAACGAATTGATAAATCTTATTAACCCAACTTGTTTTGACCAAGGTAATAATTACCACCACTAAAGTAGTTAATTTGCATGAGAGAAAACTCAGCTTGTTAAAGTTGTAAACTGTAGTTTATTTAGGGATATGATGTAATATTGTAGCACTTGACAAAACGATTTTTATTTAATGAAAGACACCACTGACTGTATAAGTTGAATTGTGTTGCTCAGGTTTTACAATAGTTTTGAGTAGGAGTGTGTCTAAACTTAGTCTAAAACGGTAGCTAACAATTAGAATATATTTATTACCATGTAGGTTTTTGTGCTTTTAGTAAGGGTTGTGCTAACAGACGAATCCCCCGTAGAGTTAAAGCATGCATTGTGTCATTTAATTTTTTCTTATTAAGTTTATTTTTTCAGTATAAATCATTGGTGGAGGCTTCTTTATATCCGTACTTATTGATGTCAGTGGCCTTTTCGAATTGTTTAAGTGCAGCTTTAATCATTCGCCATATACAAAGAAGTATCAGATATATTTCGACCCCCCTTTACATATTAAGATATATTTTTAATACGTACGATATTTTTATATTAAATAGGATGACTAAACTGCACTCTGCTGCTTTTCATGTACATTTTTTTTGTTGATATTGAGTGTTATCAATTTAGTTTCCTTTTTTCAAGGAAACTCGGGTGAAATTTTTAATTTAAAGTGGAGATTCAAAAAGTAAAATTTCACCTCTTGTTTTCCGTGAAAGCAAAATTATTATTAATGTACTATATACATAAGTGTTATTTTGTATGAGTTTTTATTTTAACAGACTATATTATATTATGTGGTGTTAAGCATAGGATTTTATTGTACAGATATTAAGTGTTGCAGCCTATTTGTTATTGTTTTAAAATTATAAATGTATATGGAATAAAATGAAGGAAATAAATGTTTTTTATTTTAACTACCTTACTTACTATATTTTTCATATACCAAGCCAGTTTTATTTAAACAAACTGTAGTGTTGTTTGGTACTAAAATAATAGATATTTAACAATTTTAAAATTAAAACTACTTTTATTAGTATTTTTGTATCTTTTTTTTCTTAATCTTATCTCTTTTCTTTTTGGGGATCATCTACTTATGCCAGATACCTCCGACATCAAAAGGATTAAGCTCTGTGGTCTGTGGGGCCTTTTCCGTGCCCTTAAGTGACCTGAAATGTAGAGTTATCTCCTAGGAATTTTCGGGTGCTGCGAGCAGTTGCCAGTGGTACAGCCTTTTGCATGTGCTTATATAGATGTTCGCCAGTTCCTAGTTGTTTAAGGTATTCCAGTAGACTCTTTGGTATTACACCCGTTGTCGATATAACAATTGGGATAATCTGAACATTATCCATTCTCCATTGCCTTCCGATTTGAATTTCTAGATCTCTGTATTTGGCGAGAAATAATGTTTATTAACCCCTTGTTGCTTAAACCCCAAAGAGGAGGCATATCATAACGAAGATCAGATTCAATAAAGGAGAAGTACACTGAACATGCAACCACTCATCCCAGCTCATGTCTTGTCATTCTTACTGCAAAACATCCAGAGAATAATTTTGCCAGATTTAGGATATATGATCTTCGAATCGAAGGTGACCATCAATGGTAATACCAAGGAACTTATAGTTTTCTCTATTTTGCAAGAAGGACTCTTCACTAAACGTCATGCCCTGGACGTCACACTTAAACCACATAATAAAGGTGTTATACACATAAAACAAGAGCCTGTTTGAAGCACACCACCCTGATTAAATCTTAATATCTACTTCGAAAACCTTACCTCTAATGTGAACCGAATCTTTACGACTTCATAATAATGGTGGTATCTTTAGCAAACTGAACCACTTTGCTTTGCAGTCTCAATGAGCCTTAGGCTTGTCGCACATTGAGGGCAGCGTAGCCTAAGCACAGCGGAGCAAAGGAAGCCTATTTGTAACGTACATGAACAAACGCGATGCCGCATATTGTACGTAGTAACTTGTAAGGACTCGAGAGAGAAGAATTTTTCCTCTGCCTGTGCTGGGTTCTCTGTCAAACGAACACAGTTTTTCGAGACTGGGCGTGAAGATAGTATACTCAAAAATAATAGATATTTTTATATTAAGGAATTTTAAAATCAAAATGGAGTTGTTAACTGTGAGGGAAAATAAGGTCTTGTATGACACTAGCGACCAAAATTATATGAAAACGAAATATAAGGATGAAATTTCGAACCGAATTGCAAGAGAACTCTATTATGCAAATGGTAAGTTGTAGATACTTTTTTGTTACTATTATCTATGAAAAATACGATACCAAATGCAAGGGCCTCAAACTTAAAGCTGAAGTAACTGGGGATATACAAAGTGCTCCTTTAATATTTTCTTTAATCAAATATGTAATTTGTAATAGCAAAAAATCGTTTATAGTTAATTAATAATGCCCACGTTGAACTGAATGTTGCTGCCATGGCAAAGATCCAGATAGAGAATTGAAGCAGTCTCTGTATTTCTCTCTGACTATATATGCCTCGTTTGCACTTCGTATTCTATTTGACCGTATGAGAAATAACTGCGAATCAGAGATCTGCGTATCATTTTCTTCTTCACAAATATAGTTTGTGAAGAATGCATGTTGCTTTGACAATATCATCCACGGTTTCTAATTTACATTCAAAAGATCTTCAATATACTCGAAATCTAACTGTCAGTATTCCAAAGGCGCATTCCACAGTTTGTCGAGCTCGAGATAATCTACATTTAATTATATCAATAAACAGGGGGGCTTGGGTATAATTAAAATGAGAATTTTACCTGTAATTAAACACTTTATTTCTATAATTGTTGGTAACCTGAGCTTTTGGAAATGGTCGCATCAAATTAGGTTTCAAAGGGAAAACTTCATTCCCTAAAAGTACATATGGAGTATTGTCTTCTTGGTCAGGTAAAGGTCTGGGAACTGGTAATTGTTCAGTTTTATTCCTAAATTACTGTTGCTAAACATATTTCCATCACTAAATCGACCCATTGAACCTACATCAATAGTAGTGAATCGATAATTTGCATCTACAGTGGCCATTGGGACGATTGAGCATAATAGTGCTTGTAATAAAAAAATGAAGATCCGCCTTGACCTTGTTTTTTTATTGTCACATGTTTACCGTCTATTGTACGTATGCAGTTATAAAACTGTCATTTTCTATCAAATTCCGCTGCAATTGTCACCCAAATATTCGTTGTGGGATGCGGCATATATTGCGGCTGCAAGTATTCCCACAGTACTTTACAAACTTCATTAACTATTTTTGATACAGTCCTTTCTCCTAGCCTATAAGAAAAGGCAATAGTTCTAAATGTATCTCCTGTAGCCGTATATCTAATAAAATATGTAAGTAAAGTAATATTATTTTTAGGCCAAGAAGTAAAAGAAATTTGGAGAAAATTAAGAGATTGTCATAGCGATGCATTGCGACGACAAGAAAAGAGAAAGCGGAAATGCTGCAAAGGCAACAAAGTTATGGACTTTTCAAAAGCAGATGGAATATCTTCTTCCGTATATGGCTAATAGAAATACAACGGGGAACGTTGATATTTCGCAAGATGAAAGAAGCAATACTATTGAAGATAACTTGGTTTCGCCTGCATCGCATGACATTACTGAAGGAGCAAGCGAAAACAGTCAAGATGATAAAGTAGACCAGGCGAGAGAAACACAATACATTAAACGTTATAAAGGCAAGACAGTCGATACTCCCGAGACACCAAATATAGGTGCCAAAAAACGAAAAAATTGATGTTATGTTACAGGATTATTATTATTATTATTATATACAGGCTTTTTTCAAAATATGCGATAACTGATTTAAATAGTGTATGAGCAAACTATACGAGTAAATGAAAAAGGGATGATGATGCTCATGATGATTCCTCAAAACAGGATTATTAAAGAACAAAATATGCTACATTACGTAAGACAAAATCAAACAAAGAAGAACCAATACATATCTTTAAACCATAAAATTTTTCAAAAACAAACTTCCAGAAGCGCAAATTTCTTTTAAATGTTTTAGCTCTAATGCTGAAATTTCCCTCTTTCTTTTCCATAGAAGCCACTGTAATTCGTCTTCCTCTACGTGGACGAATCAAGATACTACGAAGATCTTCATCAAAATTCGTTTTTATTTTCATTATAAACTGGAATGTCTTCTGATACCTGATCCACTTAATATGGTGCCAATTTACCATATTGCCATCTTGATCCTGGTTTCGGTTTATCATAACTAGCTTAACTAGGTTTATGTAGTCAAAAAAACCAATGCCCTTTTTTTTAAAAATTTCGTACTTTAGTTAAAAATATTAAAATTGTATGTGCCTAACTTGGTCTTGTAAAACAGAATGCGGTTAATGGGATCTTTCGACACATACAAAATACTTGCTGCAAATCAAAGTTAGCCCAACGTACTTTTTCAGGATTTCTCCTTTGGAACTAACAAAAACCCTTATTTTCAACCAGACTTTAAATAATATAAAATATTTAAATTACTAAAAAATTAAATTTTTGTAGATCGCCATATTTCGAACCAAACTATCGATATGCCTTAGGTAATTAAAGTGAATTTAACTTGCTTTTGAAGTTTTTAATATCAATGTCTAATACGTAGAGAAACACGATTGTAGATTTTTTTCTACGGTATACGAGCGAGTTTTTTTGGTAAGGGAGTATAAAGGGATTGGTAGAGTACTAGAGGAAGGTTTAGGACATTTATGAATAATAGTAGTTGTTTCCAAGATAAAAATAAAAAAAATAGTTAGGATTCTTTGATATATGAAAAGGGGTAAACAGAACAAGAAAAATAATGTTTATTAACCCCTTGTTGCTTAAACCCCAAAGAGGCCTATCATAACAAAGATCAGATTCAATAAGGGCAAAGTGCACTGAGCATGCAACCACTCCTCCTAGCTCATGTCTTGTCATTCCTTCAGATTTAGGATATATGCATTTTCGAATCGAAGGTGACCATCAATGGTAATACCAAGGAACTTATAGTTTTCTCTATTTTGCAAAAAGGACTCTTCACTAAACGTCATGCCCTGGACGTCACACTTAAACCACATAATAAAGGTGTTATACACATAAAACAAGAGCCTGTTTGAACCACCCTGATTAAATCTTAATATCTACTTCGAAAACCTAAGCTCTATTGTGAACCGAATCTTTACTTCATAATAATGGTGGTATCTTTAGCAAACTGAACCACTTTGCTTTGCAGTCTCAATGAGCCTTAGGCTTGCCGCACATTGAGAGCAGCGTAGCCTAGCACAGCACAGCGGAGCATAGGAAGCCTGTTTGTAACGTACATAAACAAACGCGATGCCGCATATTGTACGTAGTAACTTGTAAGGACTCGAGAGAGAAGCATTTTTCCTCTGCCTGTGCTGGGTTCTCTGTCAAACGAACACAGTTTTTCGAGACTGGGCGTGAAGATAGTATACTCAAAAATAATAGATATTTTTATATTTAGGAATTTTAAAATCAAAATGGAGTTGTTAATTAAAACTGAGGGAAAATAAGGTCTTGTACGACACTAGCGACCAAAATCATAACTGGCACTTTTACAATTTCTAATACAACTCTTACGACTTCTTTGGAAGGCAGCATCTCTACCCCAATGAACTCTGAAAAACTTGATGAAATCCTTAACTCCACGCTAGAATCTCATATGGGAAGTCCTCCGAA
This sequence comes from Anthonomus grandis grandis, assembly GCF_022605725.1. Lineage (NCBI taxonomy): Eukaryota > Metazoa > Arthropoda > Insecta > Coleoptera > Curculionidae > Anthonomus > Anthonomus grandis. The sequence continues at coordinate 13,850,897 of NC_065561.1, read as the reverse complement.
GCCTGTTACAGTCATTGCTGCCACTCAGAATGTTATCCTAAATTCAGACGCTTCCATCATAGCTTCTCCGGTGTTAAATGCCAACTTGGCTTCACCGCTTCTCGGGTCTGCAGAGTCCCACTCTTCGGCAGCCTTGTCACCTGAAGCGATACTAAACTCTCAACTATCTACGAGTCTGATGTGCGGAAACTCGTCCACCGTGTCACACGAACCACTTATTGGTTCCTCTCGACTTTCTGTGATGGCAACCACTGCAGGTGACAGTAGCTTATTGCAGTCGAGCATTACGACAACAGTCACAACCAAAGAATCTGCTTTGCTTAATGTTGAACCAGAGAAAAAGAAAGAAGTGTGCATGTATTTCAATTAGTCATTTTAATAAAATAATTACCAATACACAATCAACAATAATGAACGTAGGTCAGTTGATACAGTTAAAGATTTAGGTATACTTTTTAATGCCAAGCTAACTTTTTTACCACACATTTTGGGTATTATATAAGTGTATGAGCAGTATTGAATTTATTACTAGAAATAGTGTACGTCTTTCAAATTACTTTTTTGCGCTTTGTTTCGCTCTTTGCTTGAGTATGTGTCTATAATTTGGAGAAGGTTTTATAAGATACCTTGCTTCATATAGGTACCATAATGCTATCAGTGTGATAATGTATCCTAATGATAATGATAATGATATCCCTAATCTTGAAATCGGACAGCATCTTAAATATATTATATCATTGTCCTACTAACTTGGAAGCGATTCCCTTTAACACCTCTCAATGAATGTTTAACTCCTCTAAGTTTCGTTTACCTTTTCATTTAGCCAAGTATGTTTTTTTTAAACTAAAATATTGTACAATACATTGGGTAAATTTTATTTTAACTGTTACAACATGATATAATGTTTGGTAATTTTTGTGACACAAACCATAAACATGTTTCGAATATGATTTTTACAACCAACCCCACTAATAAAATGCAGGTATGAATTCATAAAATACTACCGTTACTATGATTAATCATTCAGTATATTGTAAATTATAATAAAAATATGAATAAAAGGATTAATAGAGCCATAAGTTCTAACTGAGGGAAGAAACATCTGCATCATCCTTTGATCAATTTAGATTTGATCCGTTCCCCAACCGATTTGTTCTTGCGAAATTCCTTGTTGTTTTTCCACAACCACATCCGACAATCTTTTTTCCATTGAAAAGCGATATCGTGAATACTATAGTTCTTTCCCTTGTGAGACAGCAAGTCTCTATTAACCACTATAGTGTCGTTATCATAAAGATCTCTAGTTTCGATACCATCGATGAAATGAATTTCCTGGTCGTTTCCCCGTATCTTATCGACGATTTTATGGTGGCATTTAATGTCGTCCATGTTTCCAGTAAATGATTTTGTATCACGTAAATTTAGATTTTGCAAGTTGTGTACTATTAAATCGGTTACCGAGACTGACCTTTTTAAAGGTATTATCCTTTTGGGAGTGAACATTTGTTCCATTTCTTCAGAAGCCATTGTTTCGTTTAGTTATGATTGGAAGTTGTCAGCCTAGTTTTACTTTGATGCTTTTGGCGACTGGTATGTGCATTTTGTCTACCTGAAGGTTAGTTCCTGATTTATTTTTAAGTAATTTTAGGGTGTTCTTTATCTATTAATCTAAAATATTTTCACCTTATACAAGTTGTCCCGAATTGCAAACAAAATTTATTTTTTCAATTTAATTTTCTGCCTTTTATTCGTACGATTCATGATTTTCGAGTAGAAAAATAAAAATCATGTGTGTTCTGGAAGGAAATTTGTCATTTTATTTAGAGAAGGATGAGACAAGTCCAAGCTCTTTACACCTAATCCAACGTGAAACCAAAATGACTTATTAGCATTTCCAAGTTCTTTATCTTTAATAACTGTGGGTCAGGATATAGAAATCAAATAGGAGCCTTATGTGAACTTTTGATTGCTGTCAGTACCTCCAATGGACAGAAGTCATTCATTAATCATTCGATTCTTGAAAGTGACCTCTAAGTTTCCTAGATTGCTTTTCAGGATCTCAACCATGTCCACGAATATCGGCTCCAGTTAGATTTTCTTCGAGAAGTTTGAATATTCTGCAACGAAATTCTTTATTTTATTAAGAGAAGTATAAGATAAGCAAACACCTTTACACCTAATCTACAGACATGGAACCAAACTAGCTTTGAATATTCTCTAAGAAAATTCTTCATCGATTTCAGAAAAGGATGAGACGAGCTCAAGATCCTTAGACATGTCCAAGAAGTAAAATCAAAATGAATTATTGCCACTTTCAAGGTTTTTGGACACTGATAACTCTAGGTGAGGTTTAAAAAATTCATTAGGATCCTTATGTAAACTTTTGATTCGTTTCAGTACCTCAGAATCAATTTACACTCTACAGCTTGTTCGAGGACATGAAATCTATAAGACAAAGGACACTTCATGTGCATTTCCTTGACTCCCTTTCCCTTGTGATAACTTTCAGTGAAATTCCCGTGATTCATCATGAGTCTTGTTTACGATGTTTCACATTTCGATCCTACGAGTACTTACCTTTTCTTTTTCTTACAAATGATTAAGGCCTTTGAATAATACTGACGATACCAAGATATCCAGGATAATTCTTCATAATTCAGCAAAATACTAATAATCATTGGGATATTCAACCGTTTTTGCTATTTTTGATGCAGTCTTCCAATGGATGGAATTCTTTAATGAGTTTCTGTCTCAAGATCATAAATACGATGTTTCTCATCTCGAATATTTTTCTTTAGGTAGTGTGGATCTTAAATTTTGCAAGAAAACTAGTCACTTCCATGTAAACTAGAATCTGCAGGAGATGGTTTATATTTTTATACTCGAAAACTTTAGGAAAAAAGGCAAGGAACCCAATATGCTCTAATCTGAATGAGTATTTGACAAACAATTTTTATTTCTAGAATAAAAGGTTGGACACTGCGATTCGGGACATCCTGACATCCAAATATTTGGATAGATAAATAAAATTCCTTTAATTTGATTTTCTATATTCCTATACCAAAATAGTCGCGATTCCAAAAGACTTAGAAGCATTTTACTGTAACATTGGTAGCTAAAAAATTTCAATATGATTTTTAACGGGAAAAGCGGTCCTTTCCATTATGAATTTTACTATTTTCTGTGCAGTTAGCCTTAGGTAACTTTTTCGAAAGATGGAAGAAGATAATTTACTTAACTCTATTTATTCTTCATACGCAGTGGTAATCTAGTCTGATACACTGTGTCTAACCATGCAAGGGTATGAACAGTGGAAAGAAACAGAATTCATGTTACAAAATTTGTTTGGATACTTACATTTTTATTGAAACCAAAATTTAATTCAAAATTGGGAAGTATTCACTTACAGTAAATAAGTAGCTCTTTTTATCTCAGTGGCACTCGGTTCTTCAAAGCAATTGATAACTGATTGCAGCAGATCTGCTATTGCGATGATGTCGACAATTTTTCTTTAGGATTTTTTCAGAAATAAAATCACGAGGTGTCAGATCAAGCGATCTCGCAGGCCAGTCACATGATCCTAAGCGTCTACCACTGGTGAAAAAACATTTCAAGCATTTCTCTTGTATGTTTCGTCAGTGTATTGAGATGCTGCAATGAAGCGACTTCATTTGAGTAAGATTATAGATACTCAGAAGTATGTAATGCATACTGACTCAAGACCCATTTACATTTCCGCTATCCTCTGTAATAGGTAATAATCAGGATCTACTTTTTCTGTATATCGATCCTAGATGATTTTAATTGCTTAAAGAGTTGGTGTGAATGTATAAAGGATCTACTTACATTGAGTGTCACTCAGTAAATTTCTCGAAGTGTTAATTAATGATCAATTTGAATTTTATTCACGCATCTCCTCTCTTTCCAATGAGCTCTTTTGTGCTTTACTGTAAAGGTTTGAGTTCAAGAACTTGGCTCAAAGAAAGAATTTTGAAAGGATGTTTCACCTGACATCTAAACCAATCCTTACATTATAATCACTGTATTATAGAGGAACAAAAACATTTAACTTTTTTCCATTAAATATGCGTTTATTTTCCCAACTTATTTTCAAGAAAAAAAGTAAAAAATTGTTATTGCAGGCACACATTAGAAGGATATTTTTCACAGTAGCGGAGATTTTTACTTAATAGCAATAATAGTGCTATAATTAGTGTTACCACTTTTTGTGCATGGTTAATACTGTAATGTTATGTCTAGTGAGCATTATGCTTCTGCCTCCAAACTATTCCTTTTTGTAATTTTTTTGAAAGCATTCGATGATCCCCTCAGTCAAACGCCTTACTCAGTTCATAAAACACAACAGTACTGAATTCCATCTTATAAAAGCATTCGAGGATATGTGACATTATTGTTCAAGAGCTTCATGCACTATTTCAAATAAAAAAATTAAGCGCTCTTTGGGGATTCACGATTTAAAATTGAAGATAAATTTAATTCGTAGAAATGTTTGTAATATGATGTTTACCGTAAATAAACAAATTTATTATTATGTAAATAATAAAACATTTAATTTCAACACTTAATATTTTCTATATACAAAACAGTTTCCTATAAAATGCAAATAAAACGTTACACTCTGTAGCCAAGAAAACACGCTTGGTCAATAACCCGTTTTGTGTCAGACCTTTACTGCGAGGCTTCTGCTTTCACTTGTTGCGGTTCCTCTTCATTTGAATTATTCGTCGTTTCTCCACACTCAAATCTTTTAAAATCCACAACTGCCACCTGATTTTCTTCCAGTATTTCCTTCACTGTCATACTATCATCTAACAAATAATCCTGATGAAGAAGAATAATTTCTTCTTCTTTATTTGTTGCGGGCTTCTCATCGCCTTTTCCCACAGTTTTAGGAGCCATACCGACAATATGTTGGCATAAGCCTTTACCAAGTTCTTCTACTTCTGATTTTTCTGGATTTACAGATTTTATGGCCAAAATACTGCCGATTCGTCCTAAGAGAATGTTGTTTGAAGATTTTCCTGAAGGGTGTGCATATCCTGGATGGAAGAACAAAGAATTAATAAAAGCTTGGAGTGTACACTTAAAAAAATGTACCCGCTAAATGGATTCCTTCACTAACTTTAATGCCTACTGCTCTTTTTAAAGTGGCATTCTCACCAACGTTACCAATCATGAGAGCCAATTTGTCAGCCAATGACTTGCCGTCATTTCCTTTTAGAGATCTTAATTGTTCTGTATCGAAGCCGACCTGTAATATATCCAGTTATTTTATAATGAAAAAAATATTGGAGACACTGGATCTTTCTTAAATGTTTAATGAAAGACAAATAGATAAATTATATGAAGATACAAAAAAAAAATAAACGGTTACAAAATACACTGCTTTAAGAAAAAAAAGCCGGGAATCAAATTAACATTTCCGTTATATTTTTGATACGCATGATCTAAGGGTCTTAAACACAAACTGGGTGTAGATCTTGATTTGCAAGAAACATTGATTAAATAATGGAGGTAGGAAGAATCAAAACCCAGATGCCATCAAACCCAAATACTTTAAAATTTCTAGAAAAAGCGTGTGATTTATTTTATCAAACACTTTTGAGTAGTAGAGGAGGATTAAAAGAGTTAATTCATTATTTTCTATAGAATGGAATGTATCATCTGTTACTTTTAAAAGCACAGTTGAACAACTATATCCTGGTCGAAACCCGGATTGTATTGTCGGTGTATGTAACATGTTCCTTATTTGATTATTGAGGATTCGTTCTAAAATTTTCGACAACGTTGGGAGAACACTAACTGGCAAGTCCATCAGCTTAAGTGGATTATGTACCTTCTGACTTCTGGAAGTATTCCCATTTGTCAGGGAAACATGGTGTTTCTGTAAAAAATTTTACAAGGTGTGTCATTATAGTACTATAAGCTTCCCTAGTTAAGGCATTATTTTTAAGTGACACTAAATATTTTAAATTAGGTGTAATCCAAGGAATATGTTTTTTGGTAAATACGTGCAGATCTTTTGGCAGCGTGAATATCAAAAATTACAATTAAAAAGTTAGTGAATGCATATACTTTTGCATTCATATCCTGTCAGTAAAAAACATAATCAAATGGAATAGTTTGAAGATCTTCAAGAAAACGACGCTTATTAAAATGTTGAAAATCTCCATATATATATATAAAGAAAAGGCTGAGGTTTTATCATATTAAGGGCCAGTTCACATTTAACAAAATAGTGATGGAGTTAGAATTCTGATCAACTTTTAAAGAACACATTAGATTATCGTGTGAACATATTAACAAATCTAGAAGTATCTTACCTGCTAGTTCCTGGTGGGTAGGTTCATCTACCATTTGCTTAAAGCTATAAGACTCTAAAATGGACGAGAAGCGCTCAACATTGTAGAGGAAAGTCGCCTAATATGGGGTAGTTCAATTTTGAGCTAGAACTAGTTGCGACATCTATTATCTGCATTACGTACCAACCACGAAGATGCGCCAGAAGCGCTTATTCCCTTCTTGAGGCAAAGCCGTAGTTTGTTTTGAGGTTTAAGGTTAAAATAAGTTTGTTTAAAGAATAAAGTTTTTTTGCCAGTTGTAAATTTGGATATTTTAAGCGACTTAAAGGTAAGTTTTAAAACTTTTAATAATACTATTCTTTATTACATTTTGCGTAGTTTATGAAAATGAATATGATTTTTAAAAAAACATCTTAATTTTTGTAAAAAGTCGCCCCTTCCAAAAATCTGATTTGCTCCTAATATGGGGTACCTATCAATTCCTAATTAGGAGATTTTCATTACTTTTTGATTAATATCAAATATTTTATTTCAGATGCCTAAAAAAAGGAAAGTTTGGAAAAAGCAGCAAATGATTTCAGCAAATTTAGTTGTCAGACAAGGTCAGATGGGTTACAAAAAGAGTGAGAGAACCCACGATGTGCCCCAAACAACCTTGGAAAGGTACGTAAAAATGGAAGGCAATCCTGAAGATATTGTGAATGTCTTTTTACAAGAAATGGAATCGCTGCGCGCAAAGCACTGCTTAGACATGGAAAGAAATTTTTTTGGTATCACACAAAAAGATGTGTGCAGATTGGCATATAGCTTATGCAAAGCTAATAATATAAAAAATCCATTTAGCGTAGCCAAAGAATATGCTGGGAAGAAATGGTTTGCCAGCTTTCTGTCAAGGCACAAAGAATTATCATTACGAACTCCTCAAGGAATATCATATGCACAAATTAAATCCTGCACTAGAGAAAATGTTGCAGCATTTTTAGATTTGTGTAAAAGTTCAGTTAGGGATTTAAGCCATTGTTAAGTCATGGGTTTATGCTTTTGTAACCAGATGGCACTAACACCTTTGTTTTTATTAAAAATGGACTTAGGCAATTTGCACCTTAGGATGACGAATAGTAATACTTACTTTAGTAACCAAACCTGCAGAATTTTTGCTTGCCTTCAGGTGGTTCAAGCAAACTTCTGTTGCTTCCTTAACCATCTTCTCAAACTCTACATTCCTAGCGACAAAATCTGTTTCACAGTTCACCTCTACCAAAACTCCATCCCTATTATCTATGGCAACACCAATTAGGCCTTGGGCAGTTGTCCGACCTTCCAGCTTTGTTGCTTTTGACCAACCAAGGGCTTGGGCTTGTTCCTTGAGCCATTGCTCTGCCTAATTTGAAATATTGAACAAACTTATGCCCTAGGAGTGTTGTTGCTATTATGCTTACCTTTGTAACATCGTTATTGTGCATTTCAAGTGCCTTTTTACAGTTTGCAAAAGTATATCCGGTTTTTTTCCTTAGAGCTGCTAAAGCAGACTTTTCAACTGCTAATTTGGTGATCGACGTGTGGAAGAACCGGGGTAAGTTACGTAAAATCAACTGCTGAAAGGGAGAAATGTATTTGTATTAAACAAGGTGTGACTAACCCTCGGGAACCAGAAAAAATCAATGTATGCAATTATTAAGTTGAGTATAAAGAAAATGTTCGTTTTGATTGCAGAAAAATCGAATCAATTAGGGTTGTCATGGAAAATAAATAAAGGTAAAGCAAAGTAAGCAAACCCTTCAAACTGAAAACTTGTATAATGCACCAAATAATTGAAAAAAATAGTAGAACATAAGAAAAAACTACATTAGTCAGTACCCCTTAGTCAAGGTACGTAAGTACATTACAGTTCTTACCATTTTTGTTTATTATTTTCGGGAAAATTTAAGAAAAACTAGCAGTTTTTAAATTTTTAGATATAATTTTTAGAATAGTTAACCTATAAATTTTTGACGTTTATAAATGCAGCAGCGAGCTGTCAATGCTATTCGGGAGTGGTTACCATTATTTCGTGTATAGGAATTTTAAAAGTAATAAACGTCCTTTATTAAAAAATAGCGCTACAGGGTGTACGCGCTTATAATGGTACATCGAAAAATGACAACCTCCTTATTCAAATGCAAATACTGTAATCTTAATAATAATAAAATTATTAAAATATCGACAGATAATACAATCAATTCAGTAATGTAACAAATAACAAGATTAAATTCACTAAATGGTAAAATATAAAACTAATAGTAGGTAGTACACTAAATGCTTAAATAAGAAACAATCTAATTCTATCTGAAAAACAGATATGAAGTCATTCAGTTATGTTAACCATATTAAACCGTAACTGTACATCATTGAATCAGTTACCATGTTTACACACAACCGTTAAGGCGCATTAGAGAAATCCGAATTAAGATAAAACTCATGTGTAGACGTTAAGCGTAAATCGTTTCTAATTCGCATTATTTTAAAACGTTTTAACTATGTGGATGATGTCCCTGTAATGCACATTAAGGTTATCCGTGTATACGGGAGAGATAGGGGAGAGTGGGGCATAGCGGAATGATATTTCTTTTTTTTTAGTTCGCGACCTTAATATTTAAAAAGAAGGTGTAAAAATGCTGTCAATCAAAAGTTAGAGTGTATATCATAGGCGGTACATTGTTCATGAGCCCATCTTTCGCAGCGACTGCAGGATATCCAGCTTTCTCCCGAATTGGATTTAAGGAATTTACCATCGCAAAAAATACATCTTGTATCATCATCATTTTGAACACCTTGTGCAGAAACGTGTTCTACCCTTTTGCGTTTACTTTGACGATATTTCGGGTCTTTCAACTTTTTTTTTTACAGTAACTAACTTCATGGGAGTTGGACTGTTTTTTTCTAGCCGTTCATGATAATACGGACTTGCGGTTAACACTGCAGTTTTTCCTCTGTTACGTGTTGTTGGTTTCTGTTTAGTAGTCTGCTGCACCTGAGGTACCGGTATAATGTCACGGGGACTGCAAATTTGGTTTTCAGTCAAAAGACCTGTCTCCTCTAGAACTTCTGGAGAACAGGAAGGAGAGACATTTGAAGAACAAGAATGAATTGATAACAAAGGGACTGGTTCCACTACTACTTTTGGGAAACATGGGGGCATTTTGCCTACACGCTTGCTGCAAGAAGGAAGATCTTTTTTATCTTTTTCAGTTATTTTTAACACAAAATCTTTATCGGGAGCTGGTACCGCTACTATTTTCGACGAACATGATGGTATTTCGTCTTCAACATCTTTGCTGCAGGAAGGAATGGCTTTTTTATCACCTTGCTTAGCAGTTCGTTTTAACAATATAAGAGGAATATTATCATTGGATGACGAGTCTTCGTTTTCCGGAGCAGGTCTGTAAAATAACAAATTTATGTTAGGTATAAAATAAACTGTCAAAATTGATACCTACCTATTAGTTGTTTCACTTGCTGCAAAGGCTTCGTCAGGGCAAATATGTGGATTAACAGGCCAAATGCCTATTTTTGCAAACCCGCTAATGGCATTCCGCGCAGTTGAGGCCCTTGGGAACGCTTTCCCAAACAATTATCCAACTTGTCGTATTGTTATTAGTCTTCCAGGATGATTTCGTAACCAAAGTTCACATTCCTGCGTGTAAAAGGTGCTGAGAGGAAACATGAACGAAACGTCAAGTGGTTGAAGGCGATGGCTGGTATGTGGAGGTAGGCAAATAATATGAACATGATTTTTTCTAGCTGTTTCAAGTAAAGCAATATTTTTTGTATTGCTTGCGTGACCATCAAGAATTAGTAAGATTGGTTGATCAGCAGTTGGTTTGACATGTCGTAAAAAGTGATCGAACCATGTTGGGTAAAATATGTCTGTATTCATGCATCCTGAAGGAAGGCATACAAGTTTTGTATCAGGCGGTGTCCCCTCTAACAATTCTAAATTTTCTCTTACTCTTGGAAATATCATTAATGGGGGAATATATATCCCTGCTGCATTAAAACAAATGACTGACGTAGTTGTTGTCCCCCTTTCTGCTGAACTAAGTGTTCCCACTTGCTTTTTGCCTTTAGACGCAATCACTTTTGACGGTTTGTTTGGAACCGTTGTGATTCCTGTCTCGTCCACATTATAAATTTGGCTTGGCGAGAATTTGTAGCGATCATATAGTTCAATGAGCAGGCTAAAAAAGGCAGAAACGATATGCCGGTTAAAGGCCGTAGCTCTAGCGATTGAGGTTTTTTCGGGAGTTCGCAGAGAAAGCCTTGAGTTCCACTTTAAAAAGGCTAAAACCCAATCTTTTCCCGCCTTTCCTTTCTCATTATTAAATGGATGGCTTAAACCCGTTCCTTACAGCGAACTGATATGCCTCAAGTCTGATATGCTTAAGCCAAAGTATCTGCTCTCCATGAACATTTTTGTCGGACCTCTAAAAAAATAGGAATAAAAGATAAACATATGCATTCGAATAAATCTAGTTTAAATATTGTTTTTCTAATGGGGCAAAGTGGAATGCATTACACTTTGCCCCTTTTGACATTTTCTACTTTGCCCCATTTGGCATCTTTTTAGTAAATGTTTGTTTTTTTAACAATTGTGATTCGATCCATCTATATTATTTAGTACACTTAGTTATATGTCCTACCTTGAAAATAGCTGCTACAGTTTTTGTTAAAATATTACAATCCAGATTTTAACACAAATCTATCACCTTAAGAAATAAACAAATATCCACCAGTTTCACATAACGTCAAAAATCTAAACAGCACATACGCGCAGTGTTCACCGCTTGACGTACTGAAATGAACTGCTAATTTACCACGTGTTTTGGGCAATGACTTATCAATGCGACGTTGCCATATGTATAATTCCACTTTGCCCCTCATTCCGCTTTGCCCCACTCTCCCCTACTCATTCTCTGCATTAATTTTCAATGCTGCCAAGTAACAAAAATTTGAAAACCGAGACCGGGAGAAAACATTTTCACTTTTTCAACATTTTCGGGTGTGTGTGGTTTTCGCCAAATTTAAAGAATTATATTCTTTTTTAAGATATATTTTTACCCAAACTGCTCAACTTCAGTACTTTATCAAAAAATTATTCAACGGTTAACTTCAATGTTGTGTAAACACATGCCGAATCGTTTTTGCTCTAATTCGCATTAATGTAAACTTACATGCTCGCTATAAATGGACACTTTCTCGGCCAAATTGGCGCCATAAGTGTTGAGATAAAATACATTGTGTCTTCTTGTACGGATGTAGGGAAGAGCAAAACTCAAAGTTGACAAGAGATCTGAAGCATCAATTTAATAACAAAATAACATAATAATTATGCACATTCTGATGTTACTAGGGATCTTAACAAAATTGTTCTGTTTGAAGTATTAGGAAATAGTTCTGTTAATCATATAATGAAACTTAGGGTTTGTTTTTTCCAATTTTGCTAGCAGGCACCTTCTTTTAAAATGTTCATGTATGTACATAATACAACACATATAATAAGCATCTTCTTCTTAAGAGTTTTATGCTACTCTCTTTGGTACCTTGAAATAATTATTTTTTAGGGTGTTAAGCATGTCAATTGCATTAAATTTTCAAAATTTGGATGTCAGTTTGCACCTCCTCACTAGCTTTTGAACATCCCTAAGTTGCGCAAGCTATTTACACATAGCTTGGCCAATTTTGGCTAAGAGCAAAAACATATTTTTATTTAAAAAATAATTATAGTTAAATTTTAAAATAAATTCCTTCAATACGTCTGTCTTACTAGTTGTTGGTAGTTTAATGTCATTATTGTAATTTCCATTCTAAATTTGTGAGTCCTGTTTCTATGCTGCAGACTTCCAGTTTCATCGATTTGACGTCAATGCAAACTAAAAAGGCATTAGAATTGCCAGTTGAACGTTCTATATATAATAATTAATCTATATAATTATATATAATATTTAATATTTAATAATAATATAATTCTATACAGGGTGTTTGGTGGAGGGTTAGCCAAACTTGGTGGGCATATAGATAGGCTCAGATAGAAAATATTTTCTTAATAAACTTGTGTTCTAAAAGTCTCGGGTTTTTTATATCATTGATTTTGTGTTATTTTCAGGATTTTCAAAAAATTATGTCTTTTGACATCTTTGTATTTAGTCTGTAATGTATCCTGAATCTAAAAAATCAATATTAAGTACAAATAATACCGAAATAATTCGTTTTGAGCTCAAAAAGTTAATACAAGTAGCAAAAAGAGTTATGAAAGGTAACTTTAACTTGACGCAAAAAAAAACTAAAATCTATCAAGATGTTCAGGTAGTTTTAAAAACATCTCCAGTTAATACTCTTTTCAATGATATACGATGTGTAAAACAAAGCCGACTAACTTGCCACAATTCATGACTTTAAAGGAAAATAAAGTAAAAAAAATATATTTTTTAAAGTTTATGTATTTATTTCAAAATTACAAATTTTGTTGAAACTGCGCTCCCCTGGCTCTTATGCATGCCCTACATCGCCGTCGCATTTCTACTGTCGTAAAGCGAAGTCGCATCTCTTCTCTGACGGTTAGAAAAGCGGCATTGATTCTTTGAATTAAGTGGTCTAGATTGTCAATTTCGACCTCGTACACGAGTTCTTTCGCACGTCCCCATACGTAAATATCGAGAGGGGTTAAATCAGAGGACATGGGGACCATGGAGGCCATGCGATGGGACTTGCTCTTCCGATCCACGAATTGGGAAAAGTATTGTCCAAAAATTCTCTAACGGCGACCCGATAGTGTGCAGGGCACCCGTCATTCTGGAAGACGATTGGCCCGTCTTCATTAAATATGGGTATATCAGCCAATAATTGTGGGAGATCATTTTGTAAAAAATTTAAGTAATTGTCCCCGTTGAGGTTTCTCGGCAAGTAGTGTGGACCGATTAGGTGTCTCCCAATCACACCTGCCCAAACATTAACACTGAATCTTGTTTGGAAAGACTTGGCTCTGGTGAAATGCGGATTTACGTTTTTGTTTTCCCAATAATGTAAAATATGTTGGTTAAATATCCCCGCACGTGTAAATGTTGATTCATCTGTCCATAAGATGCTTTTAAAAAGTGTCCATTTTCAACGTCTGCGTGAAGCAAAAAGCGGTAAAATTGTACCCGTCGCTCATAGTCGGCTTGTAGAAGACCTAGAATAGAGTATCACGATGCCAGTAAAAATTGCGGAATTAAGTTGTTGATGTAAAATGAAATGAAATTACCTTGCACTGGGGTGTAATGGAAAGGATGCCTTCCTTCTGCCTTGACAACTGACCATCCTTTCCATGTAGAAATGTTCAGATCTGTAGCTACTTTCCTTGTACTAGTGGTGGGAGGATCTTTATCGAATGCGCGAATTACGTTTTCATCTACAGCAACATCATACTGCCTCCGATTGATCCTCGGTTCTTGAAAATTTAAATTGTCTGTCTCCCTTAATCGACGAAAAGTGTTAGCAAAAGTGTTGTGGTGGGGCACACTCCTATTGGGGTATTGCTCCTCATAAATTTTTTGTGCTTCTCGCGTATTACCATTGGCTTTTCCATAAGCATAGACAATATCGGCGTATTCTTCGGTAGTGTATGCAGACAATGGCTGGCGATAATGATGTAAATAAGGAAAGTCACAAAAACAATATAAAAACTCAATTAACAGCAACAATAACAAGAGTATTAACAATAACAATAACAACTACAGAAACGATACAATACTAAATTAACGACTTGGGTACGTAAGAAAGCTAAAAAGTTACACCACGACAAATGACAAATGTCAAATGACAACAGCAATATGTAGCACATATTGTTGTTATCACAACAACAATCCCATAGCATGTTTCACGTCTCCTCATCCACATCTCTTCATTTGACCATTCAAAGAATCGATGCCGCTTTTCAAACTATCAGAAAAGAGATGCGGCTTCGTCTTACGACAGTGGAAATGCGACGGCGACGTAGGGCATGTATAGAGCCAGGGGAGCGCAGTTTTAATAAAAATTGTAATTTTAAAATAATACATAAAATTAAAAAAAAATTTTTTTTTTACTTTATTTTCCTTTAAAGTCATGAAATGTGGCAAGTTAGTCGGCTTTGTGTTACACATCGTATATCATTGAAAAGAGTATTATCTGGAGTTAAAACTACCTGAACATCTCGATAGATTTTAGTTTTTTTTTTTTTTTGCGTCAAGTTAAAGTTACCTTTCATAACTTTTTTTGCTACTTGTATTAACTTTTTGAGCTGAAAACGAATTATTTCGGTATTATTTGTACTTGATATTGATTTTTTTAGATTCAGGATACATTACAGACTAAATACAAATGTAAAAAAAACGTGAAAAATATGCTGAAAAAATTTAAAGATGTCAAAAGGCATAATTTTTTGAAAATCCTGAAAATAACACCAAATCAATGATATAAAAAAACCCGAGACTTTTAGAACACAAGATATTAAGAAAATGTCTTCTATCTGAGCCTATCTATATGCCCACCAAGTTTGGCTAACTCTCCGCCAAACACCTTGTATATAATATTTCTTTAAATTCACACTAGACATCTTTTTACCTATTTGTTAGTGTAAGGAAAAGCCTTATGAAGAGAAAATATCAATACCCTCTACAGTACCCTGTACAGTAGCCTATCAGTACCCTGCTGAGCATAACGGATGCTACCCTACTAAGATATAGATTCTCTACTGCATTATCCTCTTCAGTTATTTTTAAAAACCTTATAATTACTGTAGTCTGAATCAGCCAAATGGGATAAATTCCATAATCAATAAATAGGGAAATATCAGAAAAAATGCTCAGACACTATCGGTATTTTTACTTGCCTATTTTCTTCAATAAAAAAAATTATACAAGGTTTAACATGTAACAGTGGTCAATACCAACTTTTTTATTTTGTATATTACTCATATTTTGCATTCTTCAGACTATTTTAGTCATATTTCATGTACATACAATGTCCTATACCAATTCTTAACTGTTTCGAAGATATTAAGTGTCTTTCGATTTATGGCAAGAATTAACATTAAAAATTTAAAAAAATATTTGGTTAATTAATCGAATTAATAGCGAATTAATCGAAACCGTTATTCTCACCGTACTTTCATAAAAAGAACACTAACGATGTCAGATCAGGGGATCGTGCTGGCCTTTCCATCGGTCCTCGTCTCCCTATCCACCGATTTGAAATTATTCGGTTGAGGTACTACCGGACATTGACTGATTTACTCCATGATTACTTCATCTTGCTGAAACCATAAGTCTCCAATTTACAATAATAATTAATAAGTAGCTCCATTTATCTCAGTGGCACTCGGTTCTTTAAAGCAATTGATAACTGATTGCAGCAGATCTTTACTCTATACCGGTGTTGTCGAAAATTTTTCTTTGGGATTTTTGCAAAAATCAAGGGGTCTCAGAGGCCAGTCACATGATCCTAAGTGTCTACCATTGGTGAGAAAACATTTCAAGCAATTCTCTTGTGTTTCGTCAGTGTATTGAAATGCTGCAATGAAGCGCCTTCATTTGAATAAAATTATAGATACTCAAAAGTATGCAATGCATAAGTGCTAGGGAGGCAGTCAAGACACATTTACATTTCCACTATCCTGTGTAATAATCAGGATCTACTTTTTCTGTCTATCTATTCTAGATTATTTTAATTGCTTAAAGAGTTGGTGTGAATGTATATAGGATTTACTCACATTGAGTGTCATTCAGCAAATTTCTCGAAGTATTTATTAATGATCAATTTCAACTCAAAGGAAGAACTTTGAAAGGATGTTCCACCTGACATTTAAACCAATGCTTACATTATAATTTGTACTATGGAGAAATAAGAACATTTAACCTTTTTCCATTAAATATGCGTCTATTTTTCCAACTTATTTTTAAGAAAAAAGTAAAAAAATTGTTTTTGGAGGCACATATTAGAAGGATATTTTTGACAATAGGTGGAGATTTTTACTTAATAGCAATAATACATATATGCAGCATGCTATATCTAGTGTTACTACTTTTTGTGTAATGTTAATACTATGTGATTTTCTGTCTAGTGAGCATTATGCTTCTGCCTGCAAACTATTCCTTTCTGTAATTTTTTCGAAAGCATTCGATGATCCAGTTAGTCAAACATGATTAGCATGAACATGAAGTGTAAAGGTACACTCATCAGAAAACAAAACGTGCTCTGATTGGATCTCATTGTTATCTAACTTTGCCATCATTTGTTCACAAAAATCCGTTCTCCTATCAAAATCATCTTCCATGAGTTGCTGAGTTGGTATCAATTTATCCATTATTTTATTTTCTTTCAATGTTCGAATAATCGATGAATGGCTAACGTCGAATATTGGCGCTGCTTTTGGACCAGAATGTGGATTTTCGTCAAACTCAAGCATAATACCCAATTTAATATCATCATTTAATTTATTCGCAGCTGCTTTTTTAATCTGCCTTACATGTCAAAGCTCGCGAAACTGATTTTCTATTTTACTAATCGTCTCTTGGGATATAGGAGGAAAATTGGGAATTATTTCATGTAATAAGCAAGCATCTTGCATTTCTGTCCGTGTGTTATCTCCCTAACCAACAATCTGTAGAATTAATATTTTGTGCGTTTCTGTTAAATGAACAATTCTAGTGGTAAGCAGTTAACGAAATTCAAATGACTATGACATTAATAACTTGCTGACAGACATTAATTTTATTAATTTTCAAGGCCAAGCAGCCCTAACCAAAGTGAAGAACACAATTTTATTTATTTATTTTTTTAAAATCTTTTATCAGCCAGATATATCAGATATGTTGAAATTGTTTGTGTTTACTTTCCCATCACCAAAACTGAAATGGGAAATAAGTATTGAGTACATACTCAAATTTGTTACAACATAGTAACGAATTTTTGTAATTCGATAAATCTTAATATATCTGAAATATGTCATCATCCGAGACATTATACATGAAATATGTCAAGAATATTCTGAAGAATTAAAAAATGAGATAGTATAAGGTGTCGTATTTAAAATGAGAAATTTGATATTGGCCACTGCCACATGACACACTGAATTTTTTTCATTTTGGCACTGTGCAATAAGTTTATTGTTAATTTATATAAGAAGTGTATTATTTAAATTCTCCTTTTTCAATTGTAGATCTAGAGTATCATGTCCGGAAAGGAGGTAGAACGTGACAGATTGCTAAAAAGAATTGATGAAAAAAAGGCAAAGCTTGAGGCCCGAACCGACCTTAACATTAAAATTCCTAGGTTACAGTTACCTTCCGACTATAACTTTCGGGACAGGTCGATTTTTTCGCTGCCTCCCGAGGTTCTTAAGCCTATTTTAGCATCAGCTCATCCTAAATATCGCAAAAAAATTGCTGCGGAAAAGAAAAAAGGTAAAGTTATTCTTACGTAAGACCCTCTCTTTGTAGCTGCCGTAGCTCTTAGTCAAATCAGAATATTCACACTCTGGACTAAAACTGATATAATATAGGTCAAGTATATTTGTATTTCATTTTTAGCAAATGAATTAAAAAACAAACTAAAATCGTATACCGCCTTGCGAAAGCAGCGTGAGGAGTTTCGTCTGCGGTTGGTTAATTTAATAACGGGTAATCACGAGCCAATGGATTATGACGATATTCCTTCAGCACAGGAACAGGAAATGCTACGATACTATTATTACGTAAAACATGGGGTTGATACTGTTCACGTCGCTCCTTTGGATGAAAAAGTTCTTAACAGGGTAAATGATAGATTTTATAGAATATTTACTTCTAGTGCTTAAAAGCTTAATATAATAAACTCTCTCATTTTTTGTTTCTTTCTGGCTAGGTAGAAAAGTATTATATTTAATAACATGACGCATATTTCTAAAAAAATTTAATAAGCTCCCCTAGGCTCAACTATAAAAAATTTCAGTGACATGTATGCTAATGTCACTCATGCTTGAAGTCCCTCAAATTTTCTTTTTTTTACGGAATACAATGACACAAAAGAGCAACTCTATGGTACTCGAATATCGCGAGTGGCAGTTCTACAAAGGTGTCTATAGACTTTCTTCTAAAAGTTTTGCAAGTTATTTGTTCGAGAAAGACGTGCTTTCGAAGTTGATTCCACAGATTGCGCTTCTCCATAAAAAGGAATCCCGATATAGCAGCGTTCTATCAATAAAATAGAGTTAGGTCCACCACCTTACTTCTATGCACCAAACTGTCCAAGCTTCTAGTTATCTCTAGATCTCCGTTAAGGTGTATGGCCCTCTTTTGGATGAAATCAGCAGCTTTAAAATGTGTTTGGGTGCAGAGTTTTATATGTGCGACCAATACTCAAGAGATGGACGAATCAAGAGATAGATTGTTAACTTTACTCTTTTACAAGAGTTTTCCATTACAGAACAGAGCTCTAATCAGCTCAGTTAAGTTCTTGAAGCACATATTGTCCTACACGTTAAAAATGTAAATTATAGAGTTGCATCCCACATGCATGTGGCACGATCGATCTATTTTTACTATACATCTTCAACTGTATCTGGAGAAATATTCCTAATTATATTACGAATGCGATCTTTTTGCACTTCAGTGTTGAGATAACTTCAAAGAAAATAGTCCAATGGCTTTAGATCGGGTGACCTAGATGGCCACTTATTTATTGATCCATGTCTGCATATGTAAAATGTTATCTAGGAATCTTCTAACAATCGCAGTACAGTGCGCGCACCCATTCTCAACACTTTATTTGGCATATCTGGATTAGGTGTATTAGGATACAATATCGTGAGTACTAGAACTAAGTCGTCTACCAAAAAGTCAAGAGAACGTTGTCGCTCAGAAGTTGCTTTAAAGAAGTGTGGTCCTATTATTCTGTTATTAAGAATCCTGGTCCATATTTTTTCGACATGATCATGTCAAGACATATTGGTTCCAACCTCCACACCTTACAAGCGAACTGACGAATATAGAACTATATGAAATAATATTGAAATTAAAAAATTAAATTCCAAAACGTATGCTAAAAGTGGGGTTAGAATTGAGAAAAAGTGTGAAATGGATAAAAACGAAGCGGTATAGAGCGGTACAAGTCAAAGGGTCCTATTTAAGGAATATCTGAATCATTTTAGAAAAACAATACAAGCAGAGATGCATGATATTAAAAAATCTATGCAGTTTATATTGGATGCATTAGATAGTTACAAAGTCCGAATTGAAGACGTCCTGGGTGACGTGAAGGATGAAAAGGAGGCCTTAAGAAAACGGAGCTAGGGCATAAGGCTTAGGGCGGCAGAGGCAGTTTTCTTTGTAAATACATCAGCCTGAGCTGCATTAAACTTAATCAAATTGCGCTCACTCCACTCCAAAATGATATTGTAGCAATTTTCCGTTCGATAAGTTTGAATTGAAACTTGTCAATCGAAACTTGTCAACTAATTTACACACTTACACTACTAAGCACGATCACTTGCTACTACTAGAAACATTTATTTAAATCTCGCGCTACTATTACGAATTTTACTGCACTGAAGGCGCGGCGACGCGGTTCCTCACATTCGGCTGACCACAACTCCGGAAGATTCGCTGACCTTCGATACGTCATGCGGGATGCCACTCGTGTCATTCCGAAATAACAGAAAATTAGGTGGTCTCTCCCTAAGCTCATTTCGCCCCAAAATGATTTCAAAGATGGTGGATAAATCGGCAGAAACTTCCTTTCTTGTAACTGGACCTCTTGTAGAAAGAACAATCAACTCTCTTTTCCAGAGAACAACGTTGGGGAGTATAATATACTGAAGACCACTTCTAACATGCTGCGAATCATACTCTAGTGCAGGTTATCGGGTCAGCATGCGAGCTTGGGAATTGTCATTCTTCTCAGATTCTCGGCAAGCAATCTCTCCTTTAGAGAGCACAAAGGGTTCCAAATGTTCTTATGAGTTAGCTTCTGATGTCACATCTCTTTGGTAACCAGGTAGAATTTTTTTTATCAGTCTCTTCATCGGCTGTCTGAATAGATCGACGTAGCTTTTGAATTTTTCCGATTTTTTTACGGAAAGCCCCACTCCTATTCCTCCACACATTTATAAATCCTTAGGTACACAATCTGCCAGAGCATATTTAGCAAGAACAACAAATAGGTTTTGCTGCACTTCACAGGTCACGCCGTACCATGACTGACTGTTTGGGCCATTCAAATGATGAGTGATGTAGTTATTCCTTGGTTCTGATACGGAAACAAGCTTTCTGCTTTCTCTGTGACCCATTACTTACCGCACATTCAACGTATTTCCTGAACCAGTCCCTTACCTCTGCCTTGCTCTTGATCCAGTAAAATCTTTCACTCACTTTTCCTAGGGTCTTTGTTAAGGTCTTTGTTTTTTTTGACAGGCCCTCAAAGATGATGGTAAAGATTTTTCCATTTTTTTGGACCTTCAGTAGAAAAACATTAATAGCTTCGGCAAAAATTGGTCAAATTTTCACTAAGCCGTTAAGAAAACTTCACTTTTCATTAAAATGCAAAAATAAAATTACGTTTTTAACTGTTTTTTCAAAAAAATTTCCCAATAAGTCAAAAATTGATTTTTTTCACCTCGTTCTTTGATTTTTGAGAAAACGGTTAATGGTATCGAAAATCTGTTTTCACTATTCAATTAGTTGGAAAAAATTAGCTAAAAATGAGTACCAAGTCAATAAAGTTTTTCTGATTTTTTTAAAATTTTAATTTTTCTGGACTGAGGTTGGCGATATCAAAAAACTGATTGCACCATCGTGTTAGTTAGGAAAAAGCAGCTAAAAATGAGTACCATATCACTAGGTTTATTGTGATTTTTGAAAAGGTTTTTTGTTTTTGAGAGAACGGTTAGCGGTACCAAAAATCTGATTTCACCAATGAATTAGCCAAGAAAAATGATCCGAAAATGAGTACCATGTCATATTTCCAGATGAATGTGTCACGGCTTTTTAGCCCTAAGAGATCTCTTGGTTTTAGTTTCCTCCTAATACACCGGCATAGATTTCATCTAGCAACTCTAACATTTAGGATTTGCCTTCTTTCCTCTTTGCCGTCGTGGTTAAGTATTTCTCGCCGCCAAAGTACATCTCCGAAAATAAGGGATCTGATTCCATTATTGCCTTTAATTTTCGTTCTGCCATTGACTTTGAGAGAATATTTGGCATTTTCTTCCTAAGTAAGCTCCTTTCCTTTCTTTATCCAAGTTAAAACTATCTAGAACTCGGAATCTTCTTCTTGGTCTCTTATAAGATCTCTATTTTGCCAAGTATCATATGATGGTTGTTTTTAACAATTGAGCATCTTTCTCCTCTGCCCACTGACAATCCTTGCACAGCTTCGAAGAAAGCCTTTTTTTACTGCTTGCTTGGATCTCCTCCTGGAGTCTCTTACTGGCCACAAGCCTAACCCTTGTTCGTGTTCGTATTAGTGCATCTACTAGCTTAGATAGATGTGCTAGTAGTAAGTACTGCCTTATCTCACCAAGTTCCAACGTTCTATGATTCTTATTCATCTTCTCTTCTCTAAACGTGCAACATCAGCTTCAGATTTTTGCAATGGCTGTCCTGATTTTTTTCACCGATTTTTCACCAACAGATGCCGGATTGGCACAAATTCGTTTTTGTGGTCCATTGCTTAATGTCTAAAAGGCAGCTTATCAAAAGTGTTGACGTCCAATATTTCTATTTTGAACGTCCTGAACTCTCTCCTTAATTAATGAAAGAATCCGCTTTTCCAGCTTTCACTTCTTTTTCAAATTGGCATTGTTTTCCAAAATCCTTTCTTCCAACATGGCATAATTCTCCCTTAGTGTGGCAGAATTTTCTTCCACTTTTGCAGAATTTTCCAGCAATTTAGATTCCAGGTCGACAGAATTTTCTTGCAACATCGCTTCCAGGTTGGCGGAATTTTTTAGTAATTGGTTTTTCAAACCTTGCAATATTTGATAATAATTCACACCACACACCTAACCCCAATATATCGTTCTTGCCGTTCGTTAAAGTGTGAATTAAAATATTTAATGCACAAAAATAGTCAACTTACACACTTATACTACTAAACTCGATCATTTACGACTACTAGAAATATATTTATTTATACACTATATTTATTTATTACTATTTATGTCCGATTTAAATATCGCCCCAGTATTTCGAACTGAATTTTCCTCCTAGCAGTGACTCGGCTGCTTATATACTCGGCAGATCAGTGTCCGGAAGATTCATTAACTTTTCATACATCTTTAGAGATGTTGTGCGGTGTGTCCACTTGTGTCATTCCGGAATGATAAAGAATAGCTGGTATATGCGGCATTGTCAATATTTCCCTAATATCATACCGACAACGACTTGCTGTACCAAGCTGTTGTATGATTTGCCATAAATTCATATTCAGATCTCCTCAAACTAAAAATAAATGCTTAGCTATTTTCGATGCTTCAACCCTTGACTGCCTTTAGATTAATTTTATCTTATTATAGTATTTTAATAATAATATACAATAACCCTAATATAATTCGTTCGATTCGTTCAAATTCTTATTTTAACTTCTTTATTTTAATCATTTACAACCTTCTAGTGTAATTATTATCAAATTATTTAACGCCTAAAAACTATAGATTTTAAGTTTCAGTTACATTAACATACATATCATGCTCAACACATCATATACTGGTATGGCAATGAAAGCGTCGGCCATAGGAAGTAGTAGGTTAAAGGATATGCAATATAGTAGAGATGTAGCTATGGATCGAACGTTTCATACACTTACGGTGGAAAATGTCATCAAATCAATAAAAAGTCACTATGAACTTACGGAAAGATTACTTCACCCCAAATTACCATGAGATAGTGTAGCAAATGTTTTATATTTTTATCTCTCATCTAATGATTCTCGATTATTAACTCATTATATTCTTTATCCACATTTTTAATACTGCAGGTTTTATATCTTGTTCCAAGAAGACTAATGATCTGGGAAGATACCCTATGCAATATCATAAAGGATATCAAAGAAGATTTCATGATGGCGAATAAGAAAGCCATTATCGATTTCGTATTACAAGACCCGTCATTTCTAACGGCAATCAGAGATGACGATTCCCCATTTAAACTGGAAAGAAAGGAAATCGGAAACAGTTTTCGGCCCGGGTTCGACTATGCGCAGTTAAAAATGGAAAGGAATTTGCATGTAATAAATCCCTGCCTTGCTGTTTTATTAGATATTTGGTACAGTCGATTTAGGTGAGAGGGAATAAAATGAGTTTAATTTAATTTTGTTATTATTAATAAAATCTTTTAGAAAGCTACGTCTAATCGATACGGCTGAGCTGAGAGAACATAAAGGCGCTTTCGACTTACAAGATTTTAAATATTATTGCAAAAAAAGCATCGAGAAATGCAAAAGCATACTCATTGACCAGTACTATCATGCCGTCATAGACGTGTTTCTGCAGGGATCTAAAAAAAATAAACTACCAGACCCTGCGAAGCCTAAACGACTTTTGTCTTTTTTCAATGCAGTATCCACTATAATGACCAATCATCTACAGATGCTTTGTCTTAAATCTTTGTACGATTATATTCAGTATATTACGGATATTAAAGTATGCTTCATCTCATACAATTTCTTTTAAATATTATTACACTTAATTGCTTTCAGTATTCTAATAAAGGCTTCCAAATTAAGCTGGTTCAAAGAGTGAACATTCTAGCATTCGAGCCGCCCTTTAAAAATTTCAAAGATATTCTTATTTACGAAATTGATGCTATCGTTGATGCTGTCATGGACATTCCTAGGCTAGAAACAAAGCTATACTTAGGTTGGTCAAATGAAGCTTACTTAAAGGTACTCAGGCTTCATACCGTTACTTCTGAACAATATAAACCTAATGTCTTATAGCCTACTATACCAGATGAAACCATCGATGAATACAAACGTATTATAAAAGAACTATTGGAAAACCAGAGAATTGGACCGGAGCTTCGCGTTCAGGATTTTGATGAATATATGCCGCTGATCAACGGTGAAGCCGAAGAATGGATAACCAAGTTCCTTAATGAGGATCATAAGCTTGAAGAATATCAACAGCAAATTTTAAAGTATAAAGCCATTATGGACGCGGTTCCGTTGGCTACTGAACATGTCATAACGATGGAAATGTATGATATGAATAGGGCTGAGTTAATTAAGGCATTGGAAATGCAGGCGGACTCTTTTCGCGATAGGCTGATTCAGAAATGTGTAAAAACGTATCAGCATTTGTGCAAGCAGTGAGTATAAATTTATTATAATTTCCTCAGTTCTGCAACTGAGATTCTCAATACTTTAAAGGTTAGGAGAAGAATATCAGGCCATATCAGATAAAGCACTAAACATCCCATCTAACACTTCAGAACTCATGGACTTGCTTAAATATGTAACGGAAGTGGAAACGGTCACTTTGTACCAAATGGAAGATAGATTGAGGGAAGTAATGGACTACATGCTGTTTTTAGCAGATCATTGCATATTTACTCCAGTTGAAATGAAGCAAAACAATATTACTTTCCAATGGTAAGGTAATATTTATTTATAGTGTGAGGACTTAAAGGATCTTTTTAGGTATTTGCATATGCCCAAAGTGATCGAAGAACATCGTCAAATGGTCGATTCAAAAATGGAAGAGTTTCAGGCTCAGCTCACACAAAAGATTGAGAAGTTTAAGGAAGATCTGGAAATATATGCCAAAATGGTGGATGAACTACAGTACAACGGTAACCTCGAGGATTTGCCGCGGTATCATAAAAAAGCAACGAAATTGGACGAGAGGTAAGTCATTAAACTTCTTTCTAAAAGTACAAAATGATGTTTTTACTTTTAAAGCGTGACAAGGAAGCTTTAAAAATGAATTCAATATCCGGGGTGAGATGAAATCGATGTCAGTTTCAATTTATTTCGTCCCGTCTTCGCTGTATGAAATTCGAGACTTTAGAAGTTATTATTTTCTCGTAATTTCCGGCACGTGAGGGTTTTCCACAAAATAACATAAAAGTTTTAAAGCACTAGATTTGGTATAAAGCGAGTAGATATAGGCAATTTTGTTAGGCTTTTTATTAAAAGGCTTTTTATGCAAGCTATTTTAAGGTGATTGAAACGAGCGGTTTGATCATTTATGTATTATAATCTTAGAACGCTAGAATCAGCATTGTTGCGGAACTATGGGCTTGCAACATCTGTGATGCAATGATGCCAAATGCTTATATAGAAATAGCAAAAAAACACACTTTATAATATCATAAAAATTTTTCACTTATTTTAAAAGGCGCAAAATAATACCTTTATGAAATATTAATAATTTTTTTTCATAAAATATGATAAGATACTCTATAAAGAAGTCAACATTCAAAGTTAAACGAATTTAGATAACTATATTGAAGAAAATAGCAACAACATCGCAACGCCGCTCGATCGCATTGTTGATTCCACCGACGCAAGTAATCTTTACCAGTGACGTCGTCAAAAAATATTTACATGATAAATATTTATTATAAATAGATTATGTTTTAAATTACAAATAATATTACCGTTTATGGATTCTTTATACGTTTTTTTAACGTAAGTCATTAGAGTAAAGGTACTTATCTAATAAAAAGCATTTTTATGAAAATTAAATATATTATATTTATTATAGATTTCTTATTAAGTTTATATTATTCTACGTTTATGACGACGGTTGTCGCTCGATATGATGTTATGACAATGTCGGTATTTACTTGTAAAAAGATCGGTCTAAATCGCATTTTTTCCCATGGTGTGGCACAAACGGTACAAGTTTTTATATACTATTGTCACAGTTCACAAAAACACTTAAATGACTCAACCTTTTTACTTTTTTAATCAAAATCTAACGAAAAAACAGAAATTCAGAAATGCCGAATGTAAACACAAAGCCGTTTGTCAAGATGACATTTTGCAACATCAGCATTTGCCCGTGGTGTTTCCATTTCAAAATTTTTATTAGCGATTTTAGGAATAAGAATGTGAATAATCTTTTTGTGCAATGTCAAGGGTTCTCCAGCTTCTGTTCCTTTTTCAGTTTTAGAACCATCTTATCATGTAATATTTGATGGTATTCAATTTTCTATTTTTCCAGTCACTTTTTCTATCAATTTTTGTACTGAAATTTTTCACAAAGTCATACTCTCTGGTTATTTTCTCCTTGCGAAGATGGTACAAGGAAATAGATTTTGTTTGAGATGACCAAGCTTTCTGATCGATATTCTTGCTGTTCCTTCTATCCCTGGCTAATCTAAACATAGCTCTTTTAGCAGCGCCCTCTACTACTAGATTAAAGAGGTCAACTATAACCTTCAGTGCTCCTGTGGGCATGTTTTCATAGTTCCTGTGATGCATACGCATGCCAGTCTTTGCACTTTATCAAGTTTATGGTATAAACTTACAAAGTTTTATAGAGTTTTACCATTCTGCACATCCATTGCAGTATTTTGGAAGAACATCCCCAGTTCTTCCCGGCTAGGTTTCTATAGATTACACCGCCCAACAGCATGTATGTTGCATGGAATATTTTTATGATTCTAGGCTTATTTTTAATGCTGATATTAAATAATGTCATCAGTTTATATGTGTCAGCTCTAGTTTTTGAGTTAAAAGGAGGGAGTATTTTTTGGGAATTAAAAATACACTCAACGTACAAACATTTTTAATTACAAGAACTATATACTCACGAATTTTCTTTTATATGATTTTCTACTAGTTTTGAATGAACTGCTACTCTGAATACTCCAGCAAAAATCGGCCAACATATGTGCATCCCAGCGACCCTGAAATCGTTCCTCCATGGTTCGAAGATCTTGGTGGAATCGTTCACCCTGTTCTTCACTCATGTCACCGAGATTTTCAGGAAAATGGTGTAATTGGCTGTGTAGGAAGTGCACTTTGATGCTCATGTTACATCCAAGTCGCTGGAAGTGTGACAACATCTCTTCGACGTGCGCAATCTAATCATCACCCTTCCTATTACCTAAGAAATTTTGGATAACCCAAACAAAGGAATCCCATGCATTCTTCTCAATTTCTGATATTGAGCTGGTGAAATTAGGATCGTTTACCAACTTGCGAATTTGTGGACCATCAAATATACCTGCCTTGAGTTTTTCTGAACTTAGACTTGGAAATTTCCTTGAAGTATATTTGAAACATTCACCATCTTTATTTAATGCCTTAACATATTGCTTCAATAAACCTAGTTTAATGTGCAGGGGTGGCAATATGATACGATCTCGTGGCACTAGAGGTTCATTTATAACATTAAGACTACCTGGAAGTAGTGCTTCCCTAGAGGGCCATTCTTTTTTTGACCAATGTTCTGATTTTGCTCTACTATCCCATAAACACATAAAACAAGGATATTTAGTGTAGCCTCCTTGTTGTCCTAAAAGGAAGTTCACCATCTTAAGATCAACGCAAATCACCCATTTATGATTGTTATATTTGATTTTGTTCATGACCAGTGCTATTGTGGGGTATTCTTCCTTAACTTTAGTTGAATGTGCTATTGGTATGGAGCCTAGTTTATTTCCGTTGTGCAATAGTACACACTTCAAACTCCGTTTTGACGAGTCAATAAATAAACGCCAATCGATTGGTTCATATTTCTGCAAGCCCATGGCAGTCATTAAACCAGAAATTTTAGTACAAAATACAAAATTATCCTCCTCAGCGAAAAAGGGAAGTAAGTCTTTTTCTCGAGTGCGGTAATAAAAAACTTTAGTTTCTTTAGTTAAAAGATTTCTCTCTTTTAATCTGGAGGCCAATAATTCAGACGAAGTTTTGGATAGTCCAAGGTTTCTAATTAAATCATCAAGTGCACTTTGATCGAATGGTTTTGGTTCAAAGAGATTTTCTGGAACAAACTCGTCATCGCTCATGCTACTCAGTTCATTCAATTCATCAGAACTTTCTGTAGATGTAGATGGTAATGGTAAAGATGTATCTTTTGAGCTCCTTACAGGCCTCACAGCTGATGTTGATGTGGGGTAAATCCATTTGTAGCGGTTCGTCTTGTTGATTCCTTTTATATTAACAACGCAAAAATAGCAGTCATCGTGATGATTTAAAGGTTCACGCCAAATCATTGGGGATTGGAATTTAAAAGAGAGTCTCTTCTTAGTGGCCCATAAACGTAATTCTTCAACACAAATTTTGCACACAATATTGGGCACCCAGCACTTGTTATCTGTTTCCAAAGGAAAACCAAAACACTCTAAATACGCTCGTTTCACAAAGTCTGACATATTCAATCGAAATTTTTGAAAAACATATTCACCACAAATATAACAAAAACAATTCGGATCGTTAATGCAGACCCTTCTTAGCGAAGTCATGATGAAAATTACAATAATTTATCTAAAACGCGACTATAATAGATAAAAAACCAAAAATAAAGATAAATGAGAAGAACGTAGCTATATCTAAACAACTCGAGCTGTTAGAGTAAAACTGACGACAGATTCGAAATCAGATGCCTCGAATTAGTAAACAACAATAAAAATATTTCAGTCAACATAAAATAACCTTCGATTTGTTGTGCAGTGTTATTAATGCTTAAGTGGCTGCGTACTTACTGTAAATTCTAGATGTTTATTCTAACTAAGTTTTCCATCCAGTATCGCTCCCAGATGTTTTACTTCATTGGATGTATCTATAAGTTGTCCGTCCCGGTAGATATCCCTGGTGAGTTGTATTTTCCTTTTACGACTGATTGGTACAATCGTAGTTTTTGCCGAATTGATATTTAGCCCTACTGATGTACACCATTCTTCTGTAATACTTGGGATTCTTTGTTTGAGGTCGTACAAAGTGCCCTCGTGCCATAGAGAAAGTAAAATAAGAAGAGGAGTTGATCACTTATATACCAGATGGCATCACATTTATGACGCGACTACAGCGCACCCTTGCAGCCATTGGAACTATTTGAGAAATAAATATAAATAGTCGATATAGCAGGTATTTACTTTACCAACTGAGCCGTGTCATGAAAGACGCGGGATATTCGAATTCAGTAAAATGCAAAAATTTAAACTTAAGGCGTGCAAGTACTGCACATTCATGACCAACATATCTAGCAAATTATAATGCAAATATGTGCATATTAGAAAAAAGAATTTTTAAATTTCTCTGAGCAAGTGCTGTCATTTGTTGCTCGATTTGTCGAATGGATATATATAATTACAGATCATCTGCAAATAGTTAATAAGGGACATCAATAACTTTGATGTGAACCCTTGAGAAGCTTTCAATTATAATTATACTGACTAAATTGTTTGAAGTAATATCACATGATAAATCTTATTAAAAGCCTTCGAGATGTTGGTAAACATCACATCAATCGGTCCTGACCCAAATCTTGGAAAAACTTCCAAAAAGCAGAATAGGTTGGTGAACAGGCCTTTTAAACAATTTGTGTTAAGGGCAATTAGTGATTCCATTGACAGATTTTGCTAGAGCTATGTGGATAGACTCTGTTACTAAGTGAAAGATTACATATTTTATCCAAGGGTTTGGCTGAGGAGGTGATAGTGTCTTTTATGATGATTTGCAGTAATGAGTCAATAGGAAATTGGTTTTGTAATAATTCAGGATCTATAAGTGGAAAGCAGGATACCAATCTGGATCTGACAGCCAGAAATCAATAAGAGCCTTGAAAAACGGGACGGGTCATAGGTTATAAGGATTATGAGAAAGTCGATAAACTTGTCAAGCAAGAAACAGAATCAAACACACAACCAGGGAGGCAGGTTATGATACCATTCCGAGAAGCAATAGATGCTTATACTTTCATCAGAAGGATATAAAGAACCTAATGGAAGAACCTTGGTCTTATTGGGAAGCAGTTTTGTTGGAAAAGACTTATTAAAATCATCAGCAAAAGTTGTGGCCTTAGCGCCCTCCGAATCTGGCGTCAGTAGAATTTTTCCTTAAAGCGCTTTGATCTTTGCCGCTTCCTAAGGAAGCGAATTCCCAAACATCTTTTTTAATTATTAAAATCTACTTTCGTAAGGGTAATCCATTTGATAAATTTAATTCTCCCAAGCGGTTTATATAGTTCTCGTCGTCACCTAAAAGTAATTAATCTATTTCATGTAGATTTTTTGAATATACATATGAAAGACCTTTAAAATGAGATATCACACTCTATTGTAGATTCTATACAGGGTGAGTAATACTAGTCTTTCTTGCTCAGGGTTTTATGAAAGTTCTTCTCGAGGCAAGACACTACATTAAAAAAGTTTTACTTTTATCGGGAGGAAATTTGACAGAGGAAATTTGGGAGGAGTATCAAAAATGTTGCAGAAGACAATGTGGTATGATTATCGAAAACTGTGGCTCTAGTGCCAACCAGATTCTAGGGTTTTAAAAAGGACTTAAAACTTAGTAAAGTCATTTCCAAAAATTCTGGCCATAGCGCCCTCCAGATCCTGCGTCAGTAGACTTTTTTCTTAAATCGCTTTGACCTTTGCCGCCCAAGTTCGATTACAGAAGAAAAAAACAAGATCTTCCTGGTTATCTAGTTCTCTCGAATTATTTAATTCTTCCAGGCAGTTAAAGCTAGGGGTTCAGGGAGTGCTTGGCTTTGAAAATTTCCGGTTGTTTTGTGAAATTTTCTAAAATGAGGGCTGGAAAATAGCATATTAAAACTTTTCCAGGCAATTGAAACCATAGGTCTCAGAGTTTCAGTTCCAGTAAAGTTTAGTGCCCAATATCTCAACAACTACTTATAATATGTTTATGAAATAACATGCAGATGATGTGGAAAAGTATTCCCTACGAATATTCCTTAGGGTCCAACTAATAATTTCAAATAAAGAAAATTTTTCTCTTTATACTTTACAATATCGTTATATTACAGAGGAAGCTTAAGAGGACTACAAAAATATTGCAGAAGGTAATATAGTACTATTAGCAAAAACTGTGGTCCCAGTGGTTACTAGATCTAGCGTCAGTACACTATAAAGAAAAAATTTAATGGAAGAATTTTAGTCCTATTGGGAAGCAGTTTTGTTGAAAAAGACTTTGTAAAATTATCAGCAAAAATTGTGGACCGGGCGCCTTCTGGATCTGGTGTCAGTGGACTTTTTCCTTAAATCGCTTTGATCTTTGCCGCCTAAGATTGACTAAGAACGCGAATTCCCAAGCAGTTTTTTCAATTATTTAAATCTACTCCCATGAGGGTAATCCATTTGATAAATTTAATTCTCCCATGCGGTTTATATGGTTCTCGTTGTCATCTAAAAGTAATTAATCTGATTTCATAAACTGGAATACTTTCAATGCAGAACTACGCGCTATTAAAATATCAAGCCTTTTTAATACAATAAAAATGTATAAGTTACAAGTGGTAGATAAAGATAATTTTAAACTATTTTTCAGATTAGTCAAAGCAATGGAAAGGATAGACCAATTTAACGAAGAAGAAGCTGCATTCGGTTTCGAACTATCACAATATCCGTTGAGAAAACAGATCCATGATAAATTAGGGCCTTACAAAAAACTATACGATAACTCTACAGATTTTATAAATAAACACGAACTTTGGATGAAATCCAGGGTTGGTTCATATGATCCTGAAGAAATTGAAACTGACGTGGGAACCTATTACAGGAACGTTTATAAGCTGGAGAAAATCTTTACTGACAGGCCCGCCACTCTTAATTTAGCTACTACCGTTAGTATTGCTTTTCTTGGTTAAGTTTTGATATTTTATGTTAAATAAATTATTTAGGTGAGAACGAAAATTGAGGAATTTAAAGAAAATATGCCGATTATCCAAACGTTAGGTAATCCTGGAATGAAAGAGCGCCATTGGGAAAAAGTGTCAGAAATTGTTGGGTTCCCTATAAAAGGTACAGTTTAATACTCATAAGCCAACAAGCATTGTAATGTTTAAATTTATTTTTAGTTGACGATGAACTTACGCTGGAAAAGATTATCGATTACGGATTAAACGATTATATCGAAAAATTCGAAGCTATTTCCGAAGCTGCTACCAAAGAAAACAATCTGGAGAAGAGTTTAAACAAGATGATAGGCGAATGGACGGATATGGAGTTTGTCGTTCTTGTTTACAGAGATACTGGCACATATATTTTATCTGCCGTGGATGACATCCAGGTGCAACTGGACGATCATATTGTTAAAACTCAAACCATGAAAAATTCACCATACATCAAGCCCTTCCAGAATGAAATATTGTTAGTAAGTTTTATTTTATACATAATATATATTATCGGTTTCTTATGATTAGGCAGTGGGAAAGCAAACTTCAACTACTGCAAGAAATTCTAGATGAATGGCTAAAGGTACAATCGACGTGGATGTACCTGGAACCAATCTTCTCTTCACCAGATATTCAGCAACAAATGCCCGAGGAAGGCAGGAGATTCAGTGCTGTTGATAAAATCTGGAGAGATTTAATGAAGACGGTATTTAGCGATCCAAAAGTATTAACAGTAGTGGAAATAGACAAGATGGCTGAACGACTAAAGAAATGTAACAATTTATTGGAACTAATTCAACGAGGTCTCAATGATTACTTGGAAAAGAAACGCTTGTACTTCCCAAGATTCTTTTTCCTATCTAACGACGAATTGTTGGAAATTTTGTCCGAAACCAAAGATCCTACAAGGTAAAAATCCATCATGCTCATTTAGGTTATAAGACAAATTATTTTTATAGAGTACAGCCGCATCTCAAAAAATGTTTCGAGGGTATTGCCAAGTTGACATTCACAGAAGACCTGGAGGTAACTGAAATGAAGTCTAGCGAAGGCGAAATCGTGCCCTTGCCTGATATTATACAAACCGCTCTGGCAAGAGGTCAGGTGGAGAAATGGCTTGTGGAACTAGAGACGGACATGAAAAAAGCGGTTCATTTGATGGTACATAGGTCTATTGAGGATTATCCAAAGAGATCTAGAGAAAATTGGGTAAGATGTTATAGAGTTATTTTAGTTTTATAGCTGAATAATTTTATTATTAGTAAAATATAAACTTTTCTCAGGTTAATTGACTGACTCCTTTTAAAAACTTATTGTATAGCTCAGATTGCTTTTATCTAATATTTATAAGTGTTGCAGTCGTTTATTGGCTGAATGGTTTGACCATGAATAAATTAATTGGCCAGTGGGCAACCAAGGGGCTATTGCGCGAACTATATCTGGAATATCAAAATGATTAAGCTCTGGTGGAACCCTTTCTATCTTATTGACTCTAATTTGGTTCCTATTTCTCTTATAAACTTTCGAACTTGTGATGTTGCTACTAAAACCACTTTCACACCCCTTTTTAAAATAACTTGATATTAGATGCTTGAGTCTTTTGGTTGGTTAACCCTAACTCAAGTACCTCAATACTGAACACCAATACGTTTTCTGTTACGTCTAGGTGTGGATGTATTCTGGTTTTCTTTATGCGACGAAACTTTATCTGTTATTCCGGAGTGACATAAGTGGTACACTGTTTTTTATGAAATAACAGGCAGATGATGCGAAAAATGTATTCCCTACGAATATTCCTTAGGGTTTAAGCCAGTCCAACTAATAATTTGAAATAAAGAAAATATTTCTCTTTCTACTTTACAATATCGTTACATTACAGAGGAAGCTTAAGAGGAGCTACAAAAATATTGTAGAAGGTAATATAGTACCATTAGCAAAAACTGTGGTCCTAGTGCTTACTAAATCTAGCGTCAGTAGACTATAAAGAAAAAAATTCATGGAAGAATTTTAGTCCTGTTGGGAAGCAGTTATGTTGAAAAAGACTTAATAAAATCATCAGCAAAAATTGTGGACCTAGCGCCTTCTGCATCTGGTGTCAGTGGACTTTTTCCTTAAATCACTTTGATCTTTGCCGCCTAAGATTGAGTAAGAACGCGAATTCTCAAGCAGCTTTTTCAATTATTTAAATCTACTCCCGTGAGGGTAATCCATTTGATATCGGTCAAATGTTGCAAGGTCTGAAAGCTAAATTGCTATAAAATTCCGACAACCTCGAAGTGAAGTTGCAAGAAAATATTATTAACCCGGAATCTAAATTGCTGGAAGAAGATCCAAAGATTCTGCTAACTAAAGAAAATTCTGCTAACTTGGAAGCTAAATTTTAAAACTTGGGCAAAAGCTAAGAGAGAATTATGCCAGATTGGAAGAAAAGATTTTCGAAAATAATTCCAATTTAAAAAGAGAGCTTGGAGAGAGGCTAAAGGAAAATTCTGCCCGGTTGGAAAAAAAAATTTTAGATAACATAAAGGTATTATCTGGCCAAAAGTCAAAGAAGTTCTTGCGAGAATATAAGGCCGATATAACATGCTTGATTTGGCTATCATATGGAGATATCCAGGAACGTTTGGCAGATTAACCATTTCTGGATGGACTTTGTGATGATTTGGAAATGAGGCAGGCCTTACTACTAGCACATTCACCTAAGCTAGTAGATGGATTAACGACGGCTCTTGAACTCGAAGCTGCCAAGAACACGCACAGGGTCAGGCTCGTGTCTGGCAAATAATTTCAGGAGAGGACAGCTTTGAGGAATCGGTCAAGCGAATGATTCGAAAAACTAAAGCAATTCGATGCGAAGGGGCGATCGTAGAGTAAAAGTAAATGCCATTAGGTCTGCTTGCTGCAGAACCATAGTGGTTTCGTCGATGAGTGTGTGGATGGAACCCTCGGGACTGTGCTGCTGGATACGGATGCTACAAAGATAATTAGACCAAAAATATTAAAACCTGACATACTAAGATTCGTCAAATAAAATAGCGTCTACCACTGACGGAGAAATAGTCATGTTCGAACCTGCAATGTATGACGAGGCTGTTGGTCAAGGGATAGCAATCGGAAAGACCCTTGTTGAAAGTGTTAGAAGAAGTATTTCTCTATATATATCCTGTGTTGTTAAAGAAAGGCACGTAGTTAGGATACTGCTCTGTAGTTTCAGTAATACTATGATAAGTTGCGGCTGTGGACATCAACCGGGAAGCCATTCCCAAAGAAATAGAAGAGCTGGTCTCGTCGTCGGGCATCGGTTTAAGGCTTTTGCCGTTTTTGCAGAGAAAGACTACGTCAGTGAACTGCGTAGAACAATGTATTTCATTCATAATTATGTTCGCATTTCTATTTAAGATGTCAGCGATCCGATAAAGGACGCATATCATGTCAATGCCAAAGAGCAGAGAAACAACACCAGTGACTTGGTTTGACTTTATGACCCTAAGAGGCGAAAGGGTTTGCTACCGAAACGTCAAACACCTTGGGAAAAGCCATACAAAGTCCTGAAAACCACCAACAAGGCGTGCAAGACCTGATGTGCTGTTATACTCCTCAACGTCGTTTTCTAAAGAAAGGGGATGATTGTTATTTCTACAAGAGGTCCAGGGGCAGTGTAACGATATTGGAAATGGCGAGAATATCAGCCGTTCTCCGTCATTCGGAAATGACATAAGCGGCACACCGCATAACATCTTTGAAGACGCGTGGAAGGTCAGCGAATCTTAAGGAATCATGGTCAGCCGAGTAGCCGGATCGCCGCTGGGGGGCAGTTGATATTTCAGTCGGTTCGGAATATTGGCGCGTGATTTAAATCAGACATAAATAGTAGTAAATAAGTACGGTGGAAATAAATATTTCTAGTAGTCGTAGTACCGTGTAAATAAATCAGTTGACTATTTTCGTTTATCAGTTATTTTAATTATGACCTAACGAACGGTAAAAGCACAACAATATTATGTCTGGGTAAGCACGGGTTCAGCGAGTATTGCTTTCACCTCATTGCGTTTCCTGTTGTGGGTTTCTTAGACAAAACTATAGCGTAATTTCTTAGCGAACTGCAGACAAATATACTATCCAAAGCTCCTTCTTCATTTTCATGAACACCAATAAACCTTGGGATTTGGGAAGGTTATTCTTTTAGTTTCCTATTCCGATGGGGAAAGTATGCAAGAGAGCTGTGATTTCTCAGCCCTCCACATAGTTAATTATAGTCTTTCTATTTGTACTTGAGTATGCCAGATACATTTAACGAATGAATATTTGCACTTAACAGGTACTAAAATGGCCAGGACAATGTATCCAGTCTGTGGGCTCTACTTTCTGGACTACAGAAGTCACTCAAGCAATCTGTGCTGGCGGCGGTGCACTGAAAACTTACCTGACCAAATGTAATGCGCAGATTATGAAAATTGTTGATTTGGTCAGGGGTAAACTAAACACTCAGAACAGAATAACCTTAGGTACATTTTTTTCTAAATTAGAACCAAAGCAGTAATTAATTAAATTTAATCATAGGAGCACTAGTGGTACTGGACGTCCACCAACGAGACGTACTCTCTGGAATTATTGAGATGAACGTTAAAAGCGTACATGACTTTAATTGGTTATGTCAACTTCGGTATTATTGGGAGGTATATTGGTGTTAAATTTTAAGAAAAAAGTGTATTAATTTTTTTAAACTTTTAAGTCTAATCAAATGATTACAGCCATGATCAATTCCACATTAAAATATGGTTACGAGTATCTTGGAAATACTGCTAGACTAGTTGTAACTCCTCTAACCGACAGATGTTACAGGACATTGTTTGGAGCATTACACTTACACTTAGGTACCTGCATTCAGATAATAAACTGAACATATTTAAATAATTTGTTTTTAAAGGGGGAGCACCAGAAGGTCCTGCAGGTACCGGAAAAACTGAAACCACCAAAGACTTGGCCAAAGCTGTCGCTAAGCAATGCGTGGTGTTCAATTGTTCTGATGGCTTGGACTATATTGCTTTGGGTAAATTTTTCAAGGTATATTGATTTTTTGCTATTAAATTATATTGTTTTAAAATAACAACAATCGTAGGGCTTGGCTTCCTGTGGTGCTTGGTCATGCTTTGACGAGTTTAACAGGATTGATTTGGAAGTATTATCGGTGGTAGCTCAACAAATCTTAACTATTCAGCGTGGTATAAATGCTGGACAAGAAAAACTGTTCTTTGAGGGTACTGAGTTAAAATTGGATCCCACTTGTGCTGTATTTATTACAATGAATCCAGGTAAATTCTAGTTCTAATACTATCAGTAAACATTTTTTACATTTATTCTCTTTAGGTTATGCTGGTCGTTCTGAACTACCAGACAACCTCAAAGCCTTATTTAGATCAGTGGCGATGATGGTTCCAGACTACGCATTAATATCAGAGATAGAGCTCTATGCTTCGGGTTTCTTAATTGCTAAGCCTTTGGCTGTGAAAATTGTTGCTACATATCGACTATGCTCTGAACAGTTGTCGTCTCAATGTCATTACGATTATGGTGAGTTAAACGAATAACTGAACCCGCGTAAAAAGTTACAGCCTTAAATATCGATATTCAGTTAGAAAATATCCTGTATAGTGCTCGTTTTTAGGTATGAGAGCTGTTAAGTCAGTACTGCGTGCAGCAGGAGCCCTAAAATTGCGCTATCCAGATGAAAAAGAAGATATTTTGGTCCTAAGATCTATTAAGGATATCAACTTGGCAAAGTTCTTACATCAAGATGTACCACTGTTCCAAGTAAATCGTTGAAATATTATTTCCAAAATAAATTTCTTAAAGTTCCTGTTTCTTTAGGGCATTACTTCTGATTTGTTCCCCGGTATAGTTTTGCCTGAACCAGACTATGTGGTATTAAACAAAGCCGTTGAAGACACTTGCGTTACAATGAATATCCAATGTACACCAATTTTCTTGGAAAAGGTTCAGCAGCTTTACGAAATGATTGTCGTACGGCATGGACTAATGATAGTTGGCATGCCTTTTGCTGGAAAAACCACTTGTTATAGAGTGTTGGCTGACGCTCTGGGACTAGTGGAAGAAAGGGTAAGTTGATTGAATCAATTATGTAAAAAAATTGTAATGTTTCCTTAATTTTCACATTAATAAAGTTAAGCAAACCTTCCTTAGATAATAATATACCTAAGCAAATCAATATCCACGTCAAGTATCGAAAATCGATGTATTAAGATGCAATAACAAAATTTGTTTAAAATAGGGTAATAGAGTTTCTCCTAGTACTATCTTCTTCTTATCACGCCGTTTTCTCACGAACCCATATGGGTAACATTATTCCGGATGCAGCTCTAAAAATCTCAGTCGAACCATCCATCTTCTAATTCTTTCAACCAGGAGCTCTGCGTCTTCCAACAGATCTTCTTTCCTGAATCTTTCCTTCAATTATCAGCATTAGTAATTTGTATTTTTTGCCTCTGATTAACTCGGTGAATCCATGAGATCACAGTGATCACATGTGATCCCAGTTATGGAATCGAGAGTCCAGCCTTCACAACCGTACACAACAATACACTAAAGTACCTGACCATGCGCATTCTGAGCTTCAAGCTCGAATTAGGACTGGTGAAGAACTGCTTCATTCTTTTAAACATTTTCCTGACCTGCTCTATTCTATAACGACGTATCTTCCGCTTTGAGTCACACAACGAGTTGTTAGGAGAGGATGGTACCTGTTCGATATTTCTACAATTGATCAAAGGCGTTTTGGTGATATGTACCTTGGAGAAAACGACTAATTTGGTCTTGAAAGTCTTCATGTCTAATCGGAATCGTTCACTGTGTTGTGTAATCTGGGCCATCATTTGTTGCAAGTCTTATTTGTTATCTGCTAAGGTCACGGTGTTGTCTGCGTATCTTATATTAGTTACCCACTAAAGAAAACCGATGAAAAGACTGATAGAAAGATCTTCTACCTAGTTCCCAAAGAGGTGTCATACCAGAAGCCAACTGATAAGGACGTTTGGGACGCTTTAGGTTCTCTAAAGGAGGACTTGCTTGCCGAGGATCCAAGAAGCCCAGCAATTTCAAAACTCGCATGCGAACCTGGATGGAGGATGATTCGCAGCATGTTAGAAGTGATCTTCAGGTCTATAGGCGTGCAAGTTTTGGTGTGCTATTATAGTCCCCAACGTCGTTCTTAAGAAAAAATCTTTGATTGTTTCTTTCGGAAAGAGGTCTGCAAGTAGACATCCACCATTTTTGGAATGATCTCAGGACCAAATAAACTTAGGAAGGGGGCAGAGTAACGATAATGGAAACGCCGAGAATACCAGTTTATTCTCCGTCATTGCAGTCACAAGTCCCACCCCGCACGACATCTTTGAATACGCATGAAAAGTCAGCGAATCTTCTGGAATCATGGTCAGCCGAGTATATAAGGAGCCGCATCGCCGCTAGGAAGCACTTGATAGTTTATTACAGTAAGGTTCGGAGTAATGGTACAATATTGGAATTTGACTGAACCATAGCGAACGAGAAAAAGGCTACAATATGTTTGTAAAATTCCTTAATAATTATAGATGATCATTTAATACTTACGTCTTAATCTAATAGTGCATTCTTAAATGTCTTTATTCAGCCTAGCAATTTGACGAATCATAAGCACGTAGAGATTCTGAACTCTTCAACCTATGGTCAGGATTTGACAAAAGAACACAGAGGTTATATCATTTTGTCTATCTAATTGCAGGCTTAGTCTAATAAATATTAATTTAAATAACAGTGCCCAGTTAGGATGCCATTTGTCAGACATATCTACTCTTTCCCTCTCTCTCTCTCTTTCTCTCTCTCGCTCTTCAGACTCTTTTTTCTGCTCAGCGACAATTTTTCTATTACCACAGCCATACCTGGTAGCAATAGTATTGTGAGATTCACTCGTTTGCTGATCATATCTTCGCATAGGTTCAGCATTTGGACCTTATGTAGTGTTGATTCTGTGTTATCCGAGTGGATTTGCATGATTCTTCATTTCTTAATTTCGCTTGTGGACGTACGGTTTTAAACGTACGAGGAGTAATCAGTATACCGTGAATATTTTGTAACTTAGTTTATAATGCGTCTATTTACTTTGTCTCAGCTTAAAATTAACTTCGCATACGAACAATTCCTTTATCTAGAGCTTCAGGTGAAATTGCAGTTTAATTCCAGATACTGAGCCTCGCCAGAAAACCTTACCGTCATGTTTGAGATCCTTTCTTTCCTGGATAGACAGTTTTCCTCGCACCATTTTTAGTGTAGCTTGCAGTGTGCGTAGAGCCAGTTTGCAAGCCTACAAATTTGGCATGGTGATATTCTTTGAATGTGCTATTGTGTAGTATTCAATAATTAGGCTTAGGAGTGTTCTTCAGGCTCTCTAGGTTTCACAGGAGAGGCCATAATACCTCTCCGACAGCTTGTTTGTTCAGAGAGAGAAGCCTATTTAATGCACCTGTAAATGACCAGGAGTGCATCCTTATAGTTTACCGATCTTTCCAAACACCTTACAATATCTTGAAGGACTAAATGTGCGAATTGGACTAGAGTAACAATGATCTACAGTGTGTGCCAACAAGGTGTACGGCTAAGATAGCGCCTTAACTATACGAGGTAGAGCAAAAAGTTCTACAGCAAAGTTGTAGGGTTGACAAAAACCTACGAACTAAAAATATTTTTATGTATACCGGGTGTGTCACAAAAAAGTTACTATAAAATATGATTTTTTTTAAATGGTACGCCCTATATATTATGGTACTAAAATGTGAGGCAAAAAGAGTACTTTACTTTGGTATAACGTTTTTAAAATTTCCATGCGGCGTTGCAACGTAATTAATTTTTTTATTTTATTTTTTGCCTTTTAGAGGGTTCGTTTAAAAAATCATAATTAACTTAAAATTTATTTTGCGCCTATGAAACTTGTACCACAGTTAGTCTAGGGTACCTCCTCTAGGCTGACTATGATAATTTGTAATTTTTTAATACAGGATATTTTTAAAGAACTTTCAAACTTGCTGAAATTAAATACGCAATATCTCAAATTTTTTAAATGGAACACCCCGTATATTTTTATTTAATTAAGTTTATCCTTCAAATACCTTCATTTTTTATTTAATATATCCTATAGCTAAACCAAGTACTTTTTGAGATATTTTAACTTTTCTGTAAAATACTATGCATAAAACGGGTATTCTTTAAGTTTTGATCAAGATTGCTTTGAAAAAATTATTGAAGAATTAGAATTATTACTTTTCCTACAATTATTATTATTATTATTACATACTTGAAAAATTAACCAACACAATTATTCACCTAAACTGCTAAAAAAAACAGCAAAATTAAATTACATACTTAGTAGGTACTTACGTTTTTTTATGCATAAATTTACATCGTTACACTAATTTCAAATTTTAAAGATCAATTACAATTATTATAAATTGTGTTCAATATGACCTCCTAAATTTTGTACGCAAGCGTTTACCCTTTTTGGGAATGAGTCATTAACCTTTACCAACATAATTGGCGTGACTGTTTAGAAAATCTCCCGAATTTTATTTTTCATATTTTCACTTGTGGTAGGAGTTGTTTGATAGACTATTTCCTTCACATATCCCCACAAGAAAGAATCCAGTTTGGTCAAATCTGGGGACCTTGCGGGCCAAGAGACCGGCCCACCTCTCCCTATTCGCCGGCCAACAAAATGCTCATTTAAAAAATTTCTAATAGCATGGCTATAATGAGCTGGAGCGCCATCATGCTAAAACCAAATCCTATCTCGAACATGGTCAAGCAATGTTTGTAGAAGGACATTAAAATCGTTTTGTAAAAAGTTTAAATACATTTCACATTTTCATTTTCAGATGTTCATTAAAAAAGTGCGGTCCAATAACGTAATGTCCTATTATTCCTGCCCAAACATTAAGCGACCATCTATGTTGATGATGAATTTCTCGGGTGAAGAATGGATTGCTGGTGTCGTAATAATGAAAATTATGTTTATTAACACTGCTATTATTATGGAATGTAGCTTCATCCGAAAAAAGCACAAAATTTAAAAATTCAGGCTGACGAATCTTATTTTGCGCCCACTGACAGAAAGCCATTCTTGTTTCATAATCCTGCGGAAGTAATTCCTGCAACAATTGAATATGGTAAGGATAGAATTTTTCGCTTCGAAGCATACGAGATATTGATGTTGCACTAAAGGGTAATTCTTTAGCAAGCTGCCTAACGCTTTTATGAGGATCTTCAACGACACTTAAAGCTACTGTCATACTGTTTTCCTCATTTGTAACTGGCTTCACCCGTTCATGTTTTTCATAAATTACACTTCCTGTTCTCTCAAATCTTTTTTGATAAAGTTGCGCATAAATTCTAGATGCCAAAAGGCTATTTCTTTCAGCAGCTCCAAGGGCATATATCATATCAACAAATTCCTCACGAGGAAAATTCATATTGATTACAAAATGAACAATAAAAATTAAAAATCGATTAACTAATTTCTAAAATGGTTTTTGAAGAAGAAACATTGATCTAGTCTACTGCTGTCATGAAACTAATAATCTGACAATTATATGACATTTAAACCAATGTTTTTAGGCAATCTTGATCAAAACTTAAAGAATACCCGTTTTATGCATAGTATTTTACAGAAAAGTTAAAATATCTCAAGAAGTACTTGGTTTAGCTATAGGACATATTTAATAAAAAATGAAGGTATTTGAGGGACAAACTTAATTAGATAAAAATATACAGGGTCTTCCGTTTGAAAAATTTGACATATTGCGTATTTAATTTCAGCAAGTTTGAAAGTTCTTTAAAAACACCCTGTATTAAAAAATTACAAATTATCATAGTCAGCCTAGAGGAGGTACCCTAGACTAACTGTGGAACAAGTTTCATAGGCGCAAAATAAATTTTAAGTTAATTATGATTTTTTAAACGAACCCTCTAAAAGGCAAAAAATAACATAAAAAAATTAATTACGTTGCAACGCCGCACGGAAATTTTAAAAACTTTATACCAAAGTAAAGTACTCTTTTTACCTCACATTTTAGTACCATAATATACAGGGCGTACCATTTAAAAAAAAATCATATTTTATATTAACTTTTTTGTGACACACC
Organism: Anthonomus grandis grandis; assembly: GCF_022605725.1. NCBI lineage: Eukaryota > Metazoa > Arthropoda > Insecta > Coleoptera > Curculionidae > Anthonomus > Anthonomus grandis. Next base: position 13,807,545 of record NC_065561.1, on the reverse strand, counting down.
CAGTATACATAAAAATATTTTTAGTTTGCAGGTTTTTGTCAACCCTACAACTTTGCTGTAGAACTTTTTGCTCTACCTCGTATAGTTAAGGCACTATCTTAGCCGTACACCTTGTTGGCACACCCTGTATAATATTTTTACTTAGGGCGGTATGGATGAACACAGAGCAGTATATACAATAATGAATCCAAAGTCAATTACTATGGGCCAGCTGTATGGTCAATTCGATGCAGTTTCACATGAATGGTCAGATGGAGTGTTGGCTGTAAGTTTTAGACAATTTGCCATGTCAACTAGCGAAGACAGGTAAAAAACGGTTTCATGAGCTTTTACAATAGTATATTTTCTAATGTAATTTTTAGAAAATGGCTCATTTTTGACGGTCCTGTAGACGCAGTTTGGATCGAAAATATGAACACCGTACTAGATGACAATAAAAAGCTTTGCTTAATGTCCGGTGAAATAATTCAGCTTTCGAATTCGACCAATTTGATTTTTGAGCCTATGGATTTGGATGTTGCCTCACCTGCTACAGTAATTAATTGAAATATTTTATTAATGTTATCGGTAATTTATTTGAAATTATAGGTGTCCAGGTGTGGTATGATTTATATGGAACCGAAATCGTTAGGGTGGAAGCCTCTGTTATCCTCTTGGCTTAACACTCTTCCAGCTTTTATTAACAATGATTTTTATAAATCGATGATTTTTAATTTGTTTGTTCGGTTCTGTAAGCCCCTTATTTGGCTTCTTCGTAAGGGAGGAGTAAAAGTAAGTAAATCTCCTTATGACACCTCTTAATTTATTCTTTGAGAATAATATTTGTGCATTATTAACTAGGAAATTGCCATAACATCTGATCATAACCTAGTCAAAGCCACAATGAACCTCTTTGACTGTTTTATGGATGACTTCCTAGACGAGAAGTATCGTGAACAAGTATCCGATTTGGATGTGAGAGCCCAAATTGAAGGATCATTTTTCTTCGCTTGTATATGGTCAATGGGTGGTACTTTAGATAATGACAGCAGAAATAAGTTTAACGTTCTGTTTAGAGCACTTCTGGAACGAGAATTTCCTCAAAAGGTCATAACCGATTTCGGAATACCCTTTGAGATTAACAAGCCTGAAAAGCCTTATATATTTACTTTACCTGTTGCAGAAACCGTTTTCGATTACAGGTTTATTAAAGAGGTTAGTTGTCTTAATTTTTAAGGCAAAAATTATTTATCGGCTATTGTAGGGTAAAGGAAAATGGAAATTGTGGTCCGATGAATTAATGAATGCGCCTCCGATCCCGAGGGACATACCAGTGAATCAGATTATTGTAACAACAGTAGAAACGATAAGAGGAATTGCTGTTATGCAACTGTTGGTACAACATAAAAAATCCATGATGATTATTGGACCTACTGGTACAGGAAAATCCGTATATGTGACAGTAAGTTGAACATATTATTTTTTAATTAAGATATCATTTTTCCTATAATAATTGTATAATATTTCTTATAATACTGATTTGTTTTTCTAATTAGTTACCATAGTATAAGATACAACCCAAAACTGATCAATGACAAAACATGATCAGTCACGGAATGTTCACATTGAACATTATTTATTTTTCAGGGACATTCAGGTAATGATCTGTCAAGAATTTAAATAATTCTGGAAAATCTTATTCAAAGATTGATATTCAGGAATATTTTATTAAAAATGTCTTAAGTCAGTTATGACTTGTAAATTGCGTTTATTGTTGCTTCTTCTATATTAAGATTTGATACATTGATTGCTCAATCATATAGGTTCAAAGTCTTAAATATCTTTAAAAATAACAATTTTCTTCATGTCGCCTCACACAGTAATGTCAAGATGACATTCGTTTTTTGAATCTGTAAAGAATAATATGTTATCAACAAAATGAAAGTAAAAGATATGTCTGGTCTATTCAGGGAATAGCAATTGTTTACGTTGCATCATTATTTCTAAACAGAGTATTACAAAGGTAAAGAACATTGGTGATTTAGTACTCCCGTCACGCCAGGTTAATAATGTTCTAACTTATTTTTTTCTGCTGATTATTATGCTGAAAATACATGAACCTGGCCCCTTACCCTATAAGAAAGGTGGTGGATGCTTTGCGAAAGATTTGTCTTGGTGCGTTTCTTGATATTGAAGCAACGTTTGTCAAAACTCCTTTCGCATTATTTTGCAAAACAGTCGGAAGCCGTGGCTCTGAATTCTCAAATAACAGGGTCTCAGGATAAAATCTCTGCATATGATAGTGATGCCTCTCAAAAAAGCTAATGATTAACACGCTACCTATTATATCTCTGGGAGGCAATGAGCTGAAACCCAGGACGGTATGTTTCTAAGCATCACACTAGATTCCAAACCCTCCTGGAACGATCATGCACATATGGGTGTTGAACCCAAGGTTTCTACAAAACCATTGAAATCTAATTCAAACAGCGGCAGCAATGGGACAAGACGCAACAATAGCAATTCCCTTAAAGCCCCGGTCGGCGGTTCCCTGACCTCTCCCTTTGATGGAGTTAAGGATCAGATGTCATCTCTTCTGAACAAACAGAATGTGAACACCAAAGATGTTATTGCATTATTTTCAAATATGCTCAATATTATGTTTGATCAGAGAACTGAATTGCATGAGGCTTTGCAGGAAATACGCAACCTGACTAAAGAAAAACCAGAGCGTATTGAAAGTCTGGAACAGGAAGTATCTACCTTGAAACAGGCGGTAAGTGACCTTCAAGTAGCCTTTTCTAGATCTAATTCTCAGAGTGAAGTGAAAACAGAGCACTCATTGCTACAGGTGGCGATTTTTTTAAGCAAATTGAAGAGCGAAAGAGGCGATCTAAGAACATTATGCTGTACAGTGTGACTGAGTCGACATCTGAGGATGCCAGAGAGAGAGTGGCGTTTAATACGAACAAAGTTAAAAGCTTGCTTCAGAACTTGGTGGAGGACAGAACAGAGGATCAAATTAGTAAAGTTTTTCGTGTTGGGAAGAGGGGTACAGAACTGAGACCTATCAAGGCTGTTCTTGCTAATGAACAAGTGGCATTAAAGATTTTGAGGAGCAGAGTGTATAGTGACACTGGTGTTAAATTAGGTCCTGATCAGACTTTTCTCCAGAGAAAGAGTTTAAGGAATCAAAGCTTACTCTTTCGAATCGCCTTAATAATGGAGAATAAAATCTGGGAATCAGGTACATTAGAGGAGTGTCCAAGATCGTGCCGTTGAAAAATGTGAGGTCTCAAGATGGTGATAACAACTCAAAAAACGATTAAGCTTATACTACCAAAATGTTGGTGGTACTCGCACTAAAATTGAACAATTTCATCACGGAGTGCAGACTGTGTCTGTGTCTGACTATTCTGTCATAATCCTAGTTAAGACTTGGTTGAATGAGGATATCTCTGACAGTGAAATCCTTGTGCCTGGGTATACCATCTACCGCACTGACCGTAGCCTGGAATCAAGTATAAAGATTAGAGGTGGTGGGGTGCTTATAGCAGTTAGTAATACATTTAGTTCTAGAAAAAATGCTACTCCTTACATCTCAGTGGAGCAAGTATATGTAGAAGTAAATATTTGCAAGAAGTCATTTGTTTGTGGTGGAGTGTATATTCCACCAAATGCTACACGCGATAAGTACGAGTTACATGGGATGTCAGTTCATGAAATCTGTGAAAGCTACCAACAATTATCGGTGCTGGTGTTCGGTAATTACAACCTACCTGAGGCGGTTTGATCAAATAATGTTGATGGGGTTTGTGTAGCTTGCAACGAACACTATGCAGCCCGAGATTTAGCTGAAATGTTTTCTTATCATAATATGTTTCAATGCAATAACGTACCAAATGACAGAGACAGATTTTTAGATTTAGTATTTTCTAATTTGCATAATGTTAATATTTCAGCTGCTGTTGACTGCATTTTTAGTAATAGTTTGCACCACGTTTCTTATCATATTAATATTCAAACTGACTCATCTTCACTAATGCTTGATGAATTTTATTTCGATTTTCGGAATGCCGACTTTGGGGCTATTAACTTTCATTTGGGGGCTATTTGACTCCCTCTTAAAATGGCTAAAGAGTTTCCTGATAGGAAGAACTCAGAGTGTGAAGGTGCATGGCTGTACTTCTGCACCTACTAATGTAGTCTCAGGGGTTCCTCAGGGATCTCACTGTGCCCCTCTGCTCTACAATCTATTTGTGAATGATATTGTTATTGTGATCAATCATAGTTCTGTAAGTATGTTTGCTGATGACCTGAAGCTCTACATGCAGATTAAGCAGGTGAATGATATAGCCAAACTTCAGGAAGACCTTGATGCTTTATGTGAGTGGTCAGGGATGAACGGATTGAGGCTCAATATTTCCAAGTGTTGCTACGTATAATTTCATAGAGGTTCGAAGAGATTCAATTCTACATATAGTATCCTTGGTAAGTCCTTGCAGTATGTGAATGTAGTCAAGGATTTGGGCGTGTGGTTCGATGAGCATCTGAGATTTGTTCATCACATCTCTAAAATAACTTTAAAGGGACTAAGAGTGTTGGGTGCTGTAAAGAGATATAGTTCACATCTCTCTCTGCAAGCCTATAGACTCCTTTATGTCTCATTGGTTAGATCTAATTCTGAATTCTCTTCAGTAGTGTGGTCTCCTCTATATCAGAATTCAATAGATATGATTGAGAGAGTGCAAGATGGATTTTTGCAGTGTGCTGCATTTAGAATGGGCATTAGCTTTGACGAGTAGCATCGTGAGGACATGAGAGTAAGACTTAACCTGGATACATTGGCCAAAAGGCGTGTGAACGCTGATCTTTGTTTTGTCTTTAAGCTGGTTAATGGCATGATTAATGCTCCTGACCTTCTTTCTAAAGTAGGTCTCAATGTTCCAAATAGAACTCTAGGCAATTTTGACCTTTATCATGTTCCTATACACAAAACTGAATATGGCCGTCATTCTCCTATCGATAGATCTCTGAGTGTCTTAAACGCTCATAACATTGATTTATGTAGTAGTTCACTGTCCGTTTTTAAGAATAGCCTGAGCAGACTACGGCTGTGTGCTGTGTGGTGTCAACTCAGTTCTTAGATAGATAGTTATACTTTTGAGTTGACCCTTTATTATACGTTTATATTTATTTATTTACATTGTATCAACTCACTAGGATAAGTAATCTATTATGTAATAATCTATTTTGTGCATTTATTTTGTAAAATGGGGATTCCGTAAATTTAATAAATAATAAAAATAAAATATCAAGTTTAGGCAGGCAGCCTGTGCACTTTGGACCTAAGGCTTTCGGTAGCACCTGGAACCTGCACCCTAAGATCCTTCACTGGATCTGCTCTTCTTAGTTAGGGGCCGATCCTTAGGGACCTTGCTCGGTAAAAGCAAAAATTCGAGTGCAGGAGACTCCAACGCCTCGCATTCCTAAACATTACCGGATCTACGCAAACGATCCTAACTATAGGCCTTGATACTCTGTTCAGCCTTCCATCCCTGGAACTTGCGTTACAATTCCACAAAGAGGCCATAAGTACTGCGTACATGCCACATATCCTTGGTGAACTACGGATTGGTGAAACTGATGGTACAAACTGGTAGAAGGTACGCCTTTTAATGCGAAGGCACTTTCTACAGTCTACTATATGGACTTCGTAACCCATATACCAGGCAGTGAGAAGTAAAAGGGTCTAGTGAGCCAGTTTCTGTGTTGGTGCCCCACAAGCTGAAGTATTTGCTGTGTCAAAATGTGGACAGAACATTTTAAATTGTAGACGCCACTCTGTTTCTATGGCAGATTTACCATTAAGGCAATTACGGTAGAAAATGTCACCATCAAGCTTGTACTAGAGTCTATAATGGTCCTGACGAAAATGGTGAAGAAGGACCTCAAGCCAAGTCTCATGTCAAGTCATTAGGAGTGTCTTAGTTCAAAGATCTTCTGTTCAGATCTGGCAATTCGGAAACAAAGACGTGAACGTAGTAAATTCTGTTTCCTTTGGGGTGCTTGATTAACGGGAGTCCGCTTGCCTCTCATGATTTTAATTACGAAGCAAATGTTCGAAATTGTCACCATTTGCCTGAAAACGGAACGTTAAAATCTCAGCGCATGCTTCACGAATCCGATCTTGCATGTTGTCTCTCATGGTACGTCGTTGTTGAAAAACAGTAAAAGACAGTCCTTCCACAGATATATATCTCCTCTGTCCTCGCTTATTTTCGGAGTAATTTTGGTGCATATATTAAAATGCCCACGATACGATGTAGAGAAATTACTGATTCTACTTTGGAATCAATAGTATGGCTCTGAGGTAGGTTGAGCTTGATCTCATATCGTACGCAACCAAGTCTTCTTGAAAATTCTTAAGAATACCGAATTTGCACATTATTTTCCAGAATTTAACACACTCTTCCTCAAGATCCTTCCTCAGACTTCTTCTGCCATCAACTTTACCCTGTAATAATAACTGTAAAAGGGAATATTTGTCGTGTCCAAAATTCGCTGCTTTTCTAGATTTTCGGTTGTTGTCCCAATTCGTTCTAGAACTGTTTCATTGAGTGCACAATATATCTAAAATATTTGAGGCATGCGCTGATCACATCACATTTTAAATGCTTTTAGTTGTATACAAAAGGCATCAGTCAAGATCCAAGCCTCTAAACTATGGGTATAAAACATGACAGAAAAGACATACCAACGAAGGATTCTTATTGGCATAATAATGATTATTTTCTAGTTACACAGGATACTCCTCATGCGATTAAATGAATTTTCCGAGCTCTTTCTATTCTAAATTATTTTTTTTGAGAGTGATCCCAGCCCTGGTATTCGTGCGTTCTTTGTTTTACTTACTACGGAAATGTGAGTCTTTTTACAGTTAAGTTTCATATCATGTGGCTACTATACGATCCATTATTCTTTGTAGGTCTGCGGTACTTGATAATGCCACTGTACTTTTGGCATCAGCCAAGTATAAAATTTATTAATCGTCTGCTTATCTGAGATTATTGATTATTCTGCCGTTAATAAATACACCGTCTATTGAGTCTTGTAATGCCCTGAATAACTTCTCTAAATATATACTGAATAATATGGTTGAGAGTATCTTTACAGGAAATTTTGCTGGTGTCTTTAATTCATCTATTCAGTTTCTGTCTTGATGCTGTACTTTATCAAATGTTCTTTTGAAGTCCAGAAAGGACGCGTGATACTGAACTAAGCTTTTCTGGTGCCTAAATTATTTTAAAAGTCTGGTATGTTCTGATCAAGTTTCTCATATATCTGTGAATGAAGAATATTAAAAAGCCTTAACCTTACCTTTAAAGATATCTTCATATATTTTATTAAAAAGTATTGTAATGATATTGGAAATGCCGAGAATATCAGCTGTTCTCATCATTCCGGAATGACACAAGTGGCACACCGCACAAATGTCATCGGATCTTCAGGAATCATGGTCAGCCGAGTATATAAGGAGCCGCGTCGCCGCTAGGAGTCATGTTCGGAATATTGGCGCGATATTTAAATCGGACATGAATAGTAGTAAATAAATAGGATGAAAATTTATTTCTAGTAGTCGTAAGGGATCGTGTTTAGTAGTGTGTAAATAAATCAGTTGAATATTTCCGTGTATTCGACTGTAGTCCATTATTTTTATTATCAATTCGAACCTAAACGAACGAGAAAAACGCTACATTATAGTCAGTTGTTTGAGCATTTCTCATTTAATTAAATTTTTTAACAAATTTATGAATTTTTACTAATATCGTTAATTGTCTTACAAGAAAATTGAATCTTTATGAATCTGGTAAAAAGGAGACTAGACAAGAGAAGAGAAATCCATCAAAAGAAAGATCGTAGAGGATCATTACAAACAAAATACTTATATCCAGAGAAAACATATCATCAGTGTATCATCAATTTTAAAAAAGAATTACTCTGTATAGCTTAAGATTGTTAAATAGACTTTTTGAGTAATGATAACAATGATAACATAAAAAGAAGCAAAAAAGTAGGGGTTCGTAAGAAACATTATATTAAATATTCTGACTTTCCACTTTTGTTCTTCAATTCGAATAACTATTTGAAAAGTCCAGGTCGACAGTTGTTATTTCAGGGTAATTATATAAGAATTGGAAAATTATATGACATATTCTCTTGTTATTCTTTTCCTAAAGTCTACACATCATCTGAATACCTTATAATCTATACTTTACTTTTCTTTCAGGATTTCCTGTTAAAGAAAAACGACACAAAAACATACATTCCTTTGTTCATAAACTTCTCGGCTCAAACAACTGCTAACCAGACACAAAATATAATAATGGCCAAACTGGATAAACGAAGAAAAGGTGAACACGTTAAATATATTAAACGACTACCATTATTCCAATAATGACATTTTAGGTGTATTTGGACCACCAGTAACTAAACGTTGCGTCATATTCGTGGATGACGTTAACATGCCTACTAAAGAAATTTATGGGGCTCAGCCCCCCATTGAACTTCTAAGGCAGTGGTTCGATCATGAAATGTGGTATGATCTAAAAGATGTTATTCCTATGAAGCTCATTGATATACAGGTAATAAGAGGCTTAGTGCCAATTTTTGTTAGAGCAAATATTAAGAAAATTATGTTTTTTTAGTTTATGTGTGCTATGTGTCCACCGACCGGTGGTGGAAACACCATAACTCCAAGATTCAGTAGACATTTTAATCATTTATGCATAGACGAATTCCAAGAGGGCACGTTAATAAATATCTTTAGCAGAATTATGTTATGGCATTTGGACACAAGGTTAATAATAATTTTTAATAATTTATTTCCATTTGATGCATAACCTTTATTGTTCCAGAGGATTTTCCAAAGATTTTGATCCATGTATAGAAGAAATTGTTTTAGCAACTTTGGATATTTATAAGCTAGCTCGCGCCAATTTACTCCCTACGCCCGCCAAATCTCATTATCTCTTTAATTTAAGAGACTTTTCCAGAGTTATACAGGCAACTCACCTATCAATGAAAAAAACATATATTTATTAAAAACAATCTATTTTAGGGAGTTCTTCTATCAGTACCAGAAGCAATGGAGGATTTATTAGCGATGAAAAGACTATGGGTCCATGAAGTATTAAGAGTTTACTATGATAGACTGGTGGATGATGCTGACAGAACCTGGATAATTGAGGCATTAAGAGAAGTTTGTAAGGATAAATTGGAAGAAGATTTGAATTCCATGTTTTCTAGATTAGCCACGCCGGGAAGTGTAGTTGTAAGTATTTTGATCCAGATGACCTAAAAAAATTTATTTATTTTTTGTGAATTTTAAGATTGGTGAGTCGGAACTAAGAAAACTAATTTATTGTGATTTTGCTAATCCGAAAGCCGATCAAAGGCACTATATTGAAGTACAAGATATAGAAATGCTGAAGACAATCACCGAGGGTTATTTAAATGAATTTAATAATATGTCCAAAAAGCCTATGAATTTAGTTCTGTTTAGGTAACTATATTTTTTTTCTATCACTATTTTTACAATAGTATTTATTTTATAAGTGTGAAACAAACCAAACTGTACAAGCGTACAGAGGTTTGTTACTTAAGCCGTTGGGTCAAGGATACTATCAATAAATTCAATTCATTTTTGGTTTTAATACTTTAACTTTTCGGCTTGAAATACCTTAATTCATATTTTAAAACATGATTGTCAGATGGCGCCGTAATCTAAAAAATGGAAACCAGATCCAGTGACCTTAATTCATGTTTTGAAGCATGACTTCTAGATGGCGTCATAGGAATTAATGCTGGAATGAATATTCTCGAATACAAACATTTGTTGCCCAAGCGGTTAGGTGAGATTAACGGCTCTACGAGTGTAGATTTTTGCTTCCACACATGATAAATTCTATACCTTTTATAGACACTTCACATATACCTGACCTTAAGATATTTATTCTAACGTGGATGATTCTGGAAATATTGTAAAAGCCTGCTCTGACTTTTCCTAAAGCCTCTATATTAATCCGGAGCGACTCTTCATAGAATCTAAGAAAGTCAGATGATATCTCACTCTAGAATATTACTGAGGCAGATCTTATAAACCCTTTAACCCTCCGTTAAGCGCGCATAAGTTTGTTACGTGGATAGTCGCGCGGGTGACATGTGTCACCCAACTCCTAATTATTAAATATTTGCAAAAAAATATTTCTTTATTTATTATTCTAAATAATTCGTAAATTAAATAAATATAAATACAGAGATGGTAGTGAAAAATTTTTATTTACTGATAAAGTGAGTATTACTAATTTTTAAAATAATTCGTGCATATTTCGCGCAGATGCTCTTCACAGGTCCACTGTTGGTATTTGAAGCACCATTTTCTTGTACTTTTATCTCTTTGACGTCGACACTGATAACAGCGCCCGCGCGATCCATTTCGGCGAGCAATAATTGGTTCAGCTTCCTCTCCATCTAATAACAACTTCGCCCGCCTTCGTAATTCTTTGGGAATAGACACAATATTTGATCGTCGTTCTATTTATGGCTTTATCAATTGTCAACTTACATTTTGTAAAAAATCAGTTCTTCTCACTGTTTTGTTAAAATTATGAGAATTATAAATGCATGCTGCGTTAATTCCTATTATATTAAGCAGGTCAAAAAAGAGTACCATAGGCCAGCGTCTCGTAGTTCTTGACACATCATAATTTCCACAAAGCTGATCGACCAAATTCACACCAATTTTTGTCGAATTATAAAATGTTATAATTTCAGGTTTGTTTTTACCGTTAGATGACTGGTCAATCGAAACACTATGATGTATAGTTGACAGTAATAATACTGTCTTTTTTTTTTTTGGACAATATGAAACTAAAGTTACGTCTTCCTGAAATCCAAAAATGGAAGACGCTGGCATTTTAAATTCATCTGGTAGAAATTCCTGGGGTATTTTACGTTTATTTTTCCTTATCGTGCCAACATATGTTAGTTTTTTATTATTCAGAAGTTTTTTAGCCAGAGGAAGGCTTGTGAACCAGTTGTCGCCCGTAATGTTTCTGTTACTACCTTGAACAAGCTCTATCAAACGTAAAACAATATTTTCGGCTGAGTTACTCATTTGGTATGGGCCATCAGGTTGCTTTCCAACATAGGATTCTAAATAAATAGTATAAGCTGTCTTGGAATCAGCCAAAGCAAAAACCTTTACCCCATACTTCGCTGGCTTACTAGGTATATACTGCTTGAAACTGCATCTACCTCTGAATGGCAACAGTTGCTCATCGACCGTAAGATACTCACTGGGACAATAATACTTTTGAAAATTATTGGTTTTTAGCTGATTAGCTCAAAAACTTCCCTGATTGGTGCAAGTTTGTCAATAGTTTTGCGATTTTCTCGATCTCGTATATCATCGAACATCGCAAAATAAATCTAAATCTTTTTTCGCTCTTGGTCAAATAACAAGATTCGAAGCCATTGCCTTTTGCGTTATCCCACAAAACCCTTCCTCCTCACAAAACCCTACCTTCTTCCTTGAATTTCCCAGAGACTCTATTAGATATAGCAGTCCAATAAATGCCTTGATTTCAATTATGTTCGTAGGCCTAGCATCACGATCACGTTGAAATTTACTGCGGATCTTTTCGATGTAAATATTAGTAGAATGACAAATTATACGTAATCATCCAAAAATAAACTTATAATTTCAATATCTGTTTTTGTCTCACGAGCATTATTTTTTGGACCAGGAAGGTGGGTAATGATATTGTGGGCTCTAGTACGAACATTTGTAATAGGATGTGACTTACGCCATTTTGTCGAAGAATCTTTCCCCATGTAAACATTTTGTGACAAATTGCAGTCATTTTCGGTGTGTGTAGATTCGACCACTTCCTCTGTATCACTAACTTCTTCCTCAGAGTCCGTCATGTGATCACTTTCTGAAATATGGTCAACCTCGTCTACATCACTTTCATCCTCAGCTTCAGAAATTGCGTCATCACTTGGCTCTTCAAACCACTTTAGCCACACCTGAGGATCCCTACTTGGCTCTACTTTCAGTTTTTTATTCTTTGGCTCAGACATTTTTCTAAAACAAACATATTCATGAATATAATAGCTTGGATATAAAAAATAAGACAAAATAATAAAAAAATCGAATGTTTTCCTAAAACATACATATTTATGTCCATTTGTGGAGTGAAATATTTAAAACAAATAATAAAAAATTATTGTCTACATAAATAAAATAATGTGAAATATTTCTAAATCAAGTAAATACAATATCACAAATCATGTAAAGAAAAAATAAATAAATTATACTTGCCTTATAAAGTAACGCGAATAGGCGCGCGGGTGACCTTTGTCCCCCAGGTAAAATAATCTATTTATAAACACAAAACTGCAATCACCACAACGTTGCCGATCGCGAAGATGCTTTCTCAAACAGAGTTGGGAAGGTACTAAAAGCGTCGTCTGCGTAAAGGTATCGGATATAATTTTGCGTATTGAATTGTACACGTGGGTGACAATGGTCAACCAGGCGCCTAACGGAGGGTTAAAGGAATCAAAAAACAAAGAAACTGCGGGTTCTGATCTGATTTTTTTTACGCGACTGCATTGGCTTTCTGCAAACAGCATATCAAGTAATTAATAGAATGAGGTAGTTGGATGTGCTGATCATGGCCTTCTCAAATGCTTTTGACCTGCTTATGGTTTATTAGCATTGGTTGGTTATCATTCCAATCCTGTGGCATTTTATCTCTCAAGTCACAGAGTCCAGTATGTCGAATATAATGATTTTAAATCTTTATTACTTAGCGTCAAGTGGTGCACCCCACTGCAGTAAGTTAGCCCTAATGGTATTCGGTTTGTTCATCAATGGTGTTCAAGATCTTATTGAATTTGATTCTCTTTTGTTCAGAGATGATTTAAGGCCTTTTTGCATCATACATTTTCTAGAAGCAGATGTAAAGTTGAGACAGAAAACAACAGGAAGTTAATAGACGCTTTAAGTGGAGCAAGAGAAACTAATTATTTACTTAAACTGCCCTAAGATTTAAGAATATTTCACAATTTAACAACATATCAAGTTAAACTACACTATATTATTCTTTAGTTATGTCTAAGTTATTGTATGGCTCTATGCTGCAGTTTGTCACATACAGTGTTTACATCAACAGCCTGGAACACGTCTAGCGTAGTTTTCTACAATTCATTTCCCTTAACATTAATGGAATATACCCCAAGAGAGGTATTGAATAAAAATGTCTTCGGAAAAAACTTTTCGGCAAAATCCAAAAAAACGTCAAGTATGTTTGTCAGGGGACCACTTTTGGCATAAAAACCACTTCAAAAAAAACTCAACTCCTAAGCGGGGGTCACATCCCTCATTTTTTTCAAATGAGACGGGGGGTCAAGTTATAGCTCCTTAAAAAGGTCTTGCCATTCCTTATACAACGCTGATTAGTTTTTAAAAATCAAGTCACTCGTTTCACAAATAATGGGCCTTAAAGGTGGAACAATAATGTGTTACGATATCATTAAAATTTATTAAGGTGAACATAAAACACATTTTTAAGTCGAAACACTAATCATTTCAAGTGAACAAACAATAAAAATGCGAGAAACAATTTTTTGCCTTTTGAATGAACATGTAATTTTTACGGCAAATCCTTTAGGCACATTAAACAGGTTAAGGTCACAACAAAAAGAGGAGTATTGAAAATGCAAGGTTTCATGAAGCTATGGAAATTGCAGTATTGAGGGAAGTTGCAATGGATAGTATGCTAAGTACAAGACAATTGGCCATTGTAACAAGTGTGTCTCGAATAAGCGTCCAAAGGGTATGGAAGAAACACAAGTTCCATCCCTATAAAAAGACGACTTTGATCGTCGCTTGCAGTTTTGCAAAATTATGAGTGAGCGAGCGTTAAACAATAATAATTTCATATTTAATGCGTTTTTTCGGATGAGATTCTTTTTTCCTAAATGATTTAGTTAATCGCCACAATTGCCGTTATTGGGCTGACAGCAATCCAAGGACTTTCCACGAAACACACACACACACAACACTCCCAGAAGTTAAGTACAATGAACAGGAATTGATTTTCCAACAAGACGGAGCTCCTCCACATTTCTCACTAAATGTACGCAACTATTTAAATGACTTCCATATAATAGATTTCCAGTGCGCTGGATAGGACGCAGGGGCGCAATTGAGTGGCCACCTCGGTCACCCGACTTAAGTCCTTTAGATTTTTTCTTGTGGGGACACATAAAATCCGTAGTTTACAAAAATCCACCTGCTTACTGCTACATTAGAAGAGTTGCGAAGAAGAATTATTAACGTATGTCGCGAAGTGACACCGGAAATGCTTCTAAACGTTCGACAACAGTTTGAAGATAATTTGTATCATTGTATGAACGTTGGCGGATAGCACTTCGAGCATTTACTTGAATAACATGCCAAGCATTAGTCCATATTTATAAAAAAGAGTTTTACCTTTGGCTTTCAAAAAATAAAGCAATTCCTTCAAAGTATAAGGATAAAAAGAAGTGAAGGAAAAGGTCTAGCTTCTGTAAAGTAAAAGGTGTTAACTTTTTCTTATTTATAAAAAAAAGCATTTGCTTAAAACCTAAAGGATTTGCTTTTAAAAAAAGAAATCTAGGTTACAGCAACTTTTCTCATTTTATCAATAGTTGTCTCGGCATCTTAGAGCCTGCATCTTAAAATTTGTGCATTTTCGTTTAATAAAATCTATTTGTATAAGCTTGTTTAAGTGATCTTTGGTTAATTAGTCGCAGTATTGTGTTAGTTATGGCTAATGTGGTAAATTTACGTACAAGAAAATACTACAAACCAAGACGTACACCTCGTGAGTCAGATTTCAAGACATTGTTTAAATTTGAGGAGGAAAATGTAGTGTGGTTGGCAAATTACTTTCTTGGCATGGATTTTGAAACTCGTGCAGCAGGTCAGTCACCTGTGCAGAAAATGAAAATATTGTGCGAACCTTGGATTTCAGAGCGGAATAGCTGAAGAATTAGGATGTTCGCAGCCTACAGTGTCCAGAATATTTCATGACGTGCTAGAGCGAATTGTACAACAAGCTGGCGAATTCATCAGATTCCCAAATACAGTTATGCAAAATTGCATAGTTTGATTGCTGCATAATTTGATTTTGGCCTGCAAAATCAAATTATGCAGACCAAAGAGAAATGGTTGACCAGGTTCCGTTTTCCCACAGCTATTCGTCTTGATGGAAAAACCAGCCCAATTTGGAGGCGAATATGTTAATCGGAAATGTTTTGCCAGTATTAATGTACAGGTTACATGCGAGCAGAATTCTGTTATAACTAGTATAGATGCAAATTGGTCTGGATCACTCCACGATGCTCGTATATGGAAGAATTGTGTGAAGTCATGAAAAAGACAAGAAACACTTTTCTTCTAAGGGACAGTGGGTATGGTATAATGTCATGTCTTATGACACCTTACACCGACCCCCACGAGGAATATCAGAGAGTCTTTAACAGGCTGCTTACATCAGAGCCAGTTGTGATTGAGCATAGATTTGGGCAAGTATGGATGCAGAGTAAAACTGACCAGTTTTCCAAAAGTTATAATTGCATGTGCTGTGTTGCACAATATAGCTAAGCAATTAAGAGATGAAGATTTTCAAGAAAATGACGAAGATGAAGATAGAGATATACATAGCATTACAAAACTTTATTGTAATGCTATGTATATCTCGTTTACTTCAAGCGTACTAAGATGTATTTAGTTAAACTAGAAATAAACTTACACGTTTGAACTGGAAAAAAACGTTCAATTATTTTCTTTCTTATAAATGATACTTACATTTACGTCTATTTACAAGTTTGAGTAAATATTATCTCCAACAACATATTCTTGCGGGGCTTTTTCGTTTGATGCCTCGTTTAAATTATTTGCTTGGCAGAGTAATACTGTTGTTGGTGACGAGCAACTTTCAGTTGTTCAACTAAAACTAATCGTTGAAGCTGGGTTGGCCTTAGCTGCCTCGTCTCGTCCGACTCTTGTTTGCCCGAAGCAAAGGTAGGCTTCGAAGGGATTTTTTTTTAGCAACCTCTTCAATTGATGTGTAGGATCGCTTTTTGTTAGCTACTACTTGAGGCATAATCGTCTGATGAGCGTCGTTTTCCAACATAATGTGATCCTTTGAAGTAGGTAAGAAAGGTTGACTTGCCACGCCAATTGCATGAGCTCCTAATAAAAATATATGTGCACGATAAGGACCTACAAGGTAATAGTAAAGACCTGAATCTATTTTTCACCTGGTACCCGACTTAATACAGGATTTATGTCCGCATCCATAGCCTTTAACATAACTTTCTCCTTGGACAAAAGACGAATGGGCTTGTTCCCTATTTTATTTTTGTCAGTTTTATTTTTCAGTAGCGTTTTCATATTGTTCACTTTTTTCATAAAAGCTTTAATATACATCTCCTTGCCAAATAAAGTAACGTATGCCTTATCGATATCAGTTAATGCAGCAGTTTTCTTCCCTTTCATCGCTGGAACTTGAGATTTCTCGAGAATCTCTGGAGTGACTTCTTCAGCGATAAACATCATCTCGTTAGGGGCATCTTCGGTAACTTCCTGTTCACTATCGGTGTCAGACATTTTAAATATTTTATTCACTTTAAAATAGCTGCACAAATAAATTAGTTGAATCTTCTTTACATCAATTGACGTGCGAACTGCTTTTAATTATGAGACAAATAAGATTAACCCCATCAGTTACATACCACATACGCGTTAATTGCACGCTTCAAGTCATATCTTGTCGAAATCCGTAGCTTTTACTTTATTTTCCCTAAGCATTTGCTCGCAAGGAAGAGGTAGAGATTATGAATAAGAATTAGAGCAAAATCTTTTATTTCTACCTTTTGCTTGTACCTTTTACTTCGAAGTAAATGTTTCATTTTTATAAATATGGGCTATTAAATCGCTTTTTACATTTTTCGTCTCACATTATTGTTTAACTTTTAAGGACCCATATTTCTTGAACAAGTTACTCGATTTTTAAAAACTAAGCAGCGTTGTATATGGAATGACAAGGTTCTTTTAAAGAGGTACAACTTGACCCCCGTCCCATTTGAAAAAAATGAGGGGATGTCACCCCCGCTTAGGGAGTTATTTCAAATTGTTTTTATGTCAAAAGTTGTCCCCCTGACAAACATACTTGACGTATTTTTGGATTTTGCCGACATATTTTTTTCCACTCTGTAATGACTCTGTAATGAATTGTTTATTTTTACTTATTAAGTATTGTTCTGTATGCCATTACCTGTTAAATTGCTCACAAATATATTTATATATCTTTGAGATTCTTTTTGAATTGGGATTTTTTCTGTTGGATAATAAACTATTTGATTTTGTACAACTCAATTTAGTTTTGTTTAAGTTGTTTCAATCATATTTATTTGAAAAGGTTGCTTTTTTAGGCTCCACAAATCTTAATTTATATATTAAAGTATGACCGTCAGATGGAGCCCTAATATAAACGTAAAAATGGGACACATAATCTTTTTAGATCCAGTGACCTTATTCAAATTTAAAAACATGACTTTTAGATGGCGCTATAAATATTCATTCAAAAACAAAAACACGAAATAATATTCTCGAGTAGAGATATTTGTTGCCCAAGCAGTTAGGCGAGGCGCACGGCTCTATAAGTGTAGAATGTTGACTCTACGCATGTTATATCTGGTTTTATTGTCTATTATGATTTCAGCATAGAATATCCTCGAAATATTATACAGGGTCTCCCGAAATTACATCGCAATATTTTATCAGCCGCATCTTTGTTTAAAAATAAGACAGAAACTTTATATACAGGAATCTTGAAAAGTAAATTGATTTGATATTGCAGGCTGTTTTATAATTCCTATAGAAGATGGTTTTTTGTTAATATTTTCGAAACGCCTGGTCGTTATTTTTCGAAATTTTTATCGTAAACTACTGTTATTGTTACTAACTGATTTTATAACATTTCATGCTAAAATGTATAGAGGGTCGTTTAAAATTAGTGGTCAGCAGAGATAAAAATATCATAACTTTTTTTCTAGTTTCACTTTTCAAGATTCCTGTATATGAAGTTTTTGCCTTATTTTTAGACAAAGATGCAGGTGGTAAAATATTGCTATGTAATTTCGGGACACCCTGTAGATATTGCCTTCGATGCGACTTTTTATTAGGAATATGTCAGCTGGTCAGATAATATCTTACTCTAGAATATAACTGAGGCAGCTGTTATGAAACCTTTGAAAAAAAAATAAACTTCTGGTTCTGATCTGATACCCTCATTTCTTTTACGTAATTGTGCATTGGTATTAGCTGCTCCACTTTTGTCGATACGTTTCCTGAGGTGAAAAATAGCTAACATAACCAGGCAACTCTAGTATTATATAAAAAACATATAAAATTATCAAACGATCTTCCGTTACTAATATGACATGCTTTCTGTAAACAGCATATCAAACAATTAATAGAATAAGGCAGCCGTTAGATGGCTCTAGAGGTGCACAAGCACTGATTATGAATCGAAGCTGTTCTTTTATCAAAAACTATATGAGGATGCGTAAATTATATAAAAATCATATAAATGTTTTTAGGTTTGCTATAGAGCACCTCTCAAAACTATGCAGGATTCTCAAACAGCCAAGATCTCACGGTCTTTGCGTTGGGGTTGGCGGCTCTGGACGTCAATCCCTAACCCGTTTAGCCGCTCATATTTCGGAATATGAACTTTTCCAAGTAGAAATTACGAGATTATATGGCGTAAATGAATGGAGGGAAGATGTTAAGGTCATCTTAAGAAAGGCCAGTGCTTCCGATCAGCATGGGGTGTTTTTATTTACCGACACCCAGATTAAGGAAGAGGCCTTTTTGGAGGACGTCAGTAATTTGATGAATTCAGGAGAGGTACATTAAAAATAGACAAAGCTGATTAAAAATTCATTATTCTTTGATTTTTTTGATATGATAGGTCCCAAACCTTTTCACCACAGAAGAAAAAATGGAAATCTGTGAAAAGATGCGACAACTCGACCGACAAAGGGATAAATCCATGCAAACCGACGGCAGTCCGGCCGCTTTGTTCAATTTCTTTGTGCAAATCGTGAGGGAACAGCTTCACGTCGTGCTCGCAATGAGCCCCATAGGCGAGAGCTTTAGGAACAGAGTTCGAAAGTTTCCAGCGTTAGTTAACTGCTGCACTATTGACTGGTTCCAGGTAGGTAAAGTTGTGGCGAAAGTTTCGGAAACGCTTTCGGCTGGATTTATGCGAGAATGATGATAAAAATTAAGGATTTAGATAACATTTTTTTAAATGTATAAAATCCATTAAGATTTTATGTAATTATTAAATTAAATTCATATTAATTATTTCCTATTCTATTGAAAAAATAATAATATAGATGTCGAAAACAGGACGATATTGAATTGTCACTATCGCTTGCTATACATAAATAATTAAACATCCTTATCTGATATTAATGCTAAATTATTATCAGCAAAGGAAAGTATTGAAAATGTATTGGTCGTCTTAAATTCATTATAATATAACGATATATTTCCTACATATTCAATTAAATTTTTTCTTGATAATGTTGTCTCTTATACAGGGTGTCCGGAAAAAGGAGGCCAATCCGCCGGCCACATATAGTGTGAACCCAAATTATGCGACTTTTGTTATGTCATTTTTTAATTGGGCGCTCGGTATTCAATATACAGGGTGTCAAAATGAGAAATATAGAACGTTTTTTTAAAATAAGTCGAGTGTTTCATAAGATATTAAATTAAAATTGAGTATGAGGGGGTTTTTTGGAACGAGAAATTCAAATCCGTTCACGGATTTACTATACCTCGCAGAGGGCGCCACCACATATTGCATGGGTTAAAAATACCAAAACTTTTTTGTACCCCTATATAATAAAGTTCTAGTCAAAAATTCTAATTATCCAATCTTTTCTTGTGAAAAAAGTATTCTTAGTAAATGTCGGCCTGACAATCCGTTTACTAGATATCTTAATTTTAAAATTTAGATACTTCTTTCCAAACAAATTTGCTGACCTCAGGTTCCAGTAACTTTTTATGTACTGTCAAAGTAACAAATTTACGTTTTTTAAATCTACGTTTTTTAATTACATAATATTTGTATTTGATGTGTTTTCTTACAACTTATAAAACCATAATGGCTCATAGACCAAGAAATGTACCCTTTTCCGAAATGGCGGATATGTTTTTGATGTTTGGCAAGTTTTAAATATTATTGTAAACGTTAAATACCTGTCAATTCTCAACTAGGAGAATGTGACTCCAATACTAGTTTAGCCGCTAGACACTATACCTAGACATTCCCAAACCGATTTCATCCCAAAAGAAAATATTTTTTAAATTTGATTAACTGCCTAAGGGAGACTGAAAGTTTTAGCGAAAGACGGAAGGGTGATTGCGGCCGATCTCGTGCGGTGCAATCAGGGCAAGAGGAAGAAATTTTAAGAATTGTCGAAGAATCGCCAAACATTAGTACTAGGGTTTTGGCTGAACGGGTGAGAATTGAGAAAACCGAGAAACACAATATTTTACGGAGTCAACAACTTTAGCCATTTAATCTTCACCCGAATACCCGACGATCCCGAGGCAAGACTTGCTCTTTGTAAATGGTTATATGATATGAATAATAAAAATGTGGATTTTATAAGGGCGATTCTGTTTAGTGACGAGGCCACGTTCACGAGAAACGGCATGACAAATATCCATAACGCACACATAATGGCTGAAGAGAATCCTAGGGCCATAGTTGAGACGCATCATCAAGTGGGCAGGTATTCTGGATAACTTTCTTTTAGGGCCTGTCATTTTACCAGGTGATTTGACTGGTGATTAATTTATATTGTTTCTACAAGAAATACTGCCCGATTTGCTTGATGATTTGCCTCTAAATTTAAGATAAAATGTTTAGTTTCAACTCGATGGTGCTCCGGCTTATTTTGCTATATAAATGTCAGGAACTATTCATATTAAGTATTTCCTAATCGCTGGATTGGTAGGGGTCGAGATGCTCCTGTTCCGTGGCCACCCCGTTCGCCCGACCTTACACCTTTGGATTTTTCAGCCTGGGGATGTATGAAAGACTTTATATATATGGTTCCGATTTTAAGCGAGGATCATTTAAGGGAAAGAATTATTACAGCTGGAGAGTATTTCAGGTTGAAACCAAACATTTTTCAAAGCCTTAGATTTTCAATAATAAGGAGGGCTCATATGTGTATACGAATGAATGGAGGTTACGTAGGACAAATAATTTAGGGTGATTATTCTATGATTTTTATTATAATAGGTAATTTAGCATTAATTTAGAAAAAAAAAATACGTTTATTTTTTTAACTTGTTAAAATGTATCTAGATTTTAAAATTAAGATATCTAATAAATGGATTCTCAGGCCGACATTTACTAAGAATACTTTTTTTACAAGAAAAGATTAGATAATTAGAATTTTTTACTAGAACTTTATTATACAGGGGTACGAAAAAGTTTTGGCATTTTTAACACATGCAATATACTGCAGGTGGCGCCCTCTGCAAGGTCTAGCGAATCCGTGAACGGATTTCAATTTCTCGTTTCAAAAAACCCCCTCACACCAAATTTTAATGTCTTATTAAAAACTCGACTTTTGACGCCCTGATATTAAATACCGAGCGCCCAATTAAAAAATGGCATAAAGTCGCATTATTTTGGTCTACCCTATATGTGGCCGGCGGATTGGCCTTCTTTCTTCGGATACCTTGTATAGAACCTGAAAATAATAAGTATATTTAAAGAGTGATGTAAATTCATTATTTGGTATAAGCAAATTTTTGATACCTCAAGAGGATGCAAATGTTCTTATCTTACATACCTTCCATCCATTCTTTATATATATCTATATAATTATGGTCAGCATCAGCATTTTACTTCATTCTTCACGTTCGCTGATACTTCACCAATACCAGGTTATTTATGTAAACTTTATCTGGAGTAGATTGCTGAACTCCTCTTACCGTCCTTCATATGAATGCTTGTATAGTACGCAATGAGGAACAAGCATACACCAGCAATGGCAAATATAACAGTAGAGCAATACACCACCGACTAAAATAACCTTCAAGGACCAGAGACAATGCACTCGACATCTTCCTTAGCTGACCAGAATAATTGAGACACAATTGGCCAGGTCTACACGGGCGGAAAATGTAGATCTTGGGTGTGGAAATCAATTACAATACCAAATTTTAAAACTCACATTAAAAAAAGATAAAGGTAGTGTTTCTCCTACTTTTTCCTCTACAAACTAGTGTTCGACTCAAGTTGAACCTAAAGAAGGTCGTGCGACGTATTACATTTCCTCTTGCAAATATCACAGTAGAGCAATACACCGCAAACCGAAACGTCTGAAGTAATTATTGTTACCTGGTGGTACCTCAAGGAGCATTGTTCTTCAATTTTCTTTAATTTATTTGCAAATACTATCTTTAATTGTCTTTAGAACAGTTTTGCTTTGACTTGAAATTATGAAAATAATTCACTGTCAAGGGGATCAGACACTTTTGCAGAAAGACTTGAACAGACTTGCTGATTGTTGTAGGGATAGTAAGCTTAATCTGAATGTGTCAAATAATTGCTGTTTTATTAGATTTCATAAGGGGGTCAGAAAACATAATACTTCCTATCTTATTGATGGAAACAGTTAAAATATGTAATTAAAGTAAGAGATTTGGAGGTCATTTTCCAAGAAAATCTATCTTTCAATGAACACCTAAACGAAATTACAGTTAAATCATCAAAAATGCTTGGATTTATTCTCAGGCATTGCAGGATGCCTTTTTTTATTGCTAATCATGATTATGCATTAATTGAAAGTCGTTTAAATCTCACAAAACCCTTTCGAGGATTAGGGATAATGTACACGAGATTTTTCTTAAGTGACCAGAACTGTCGAGACCTAATTGGTCGGTTATACACGGCCGGCAAATATAGATCTTAGGTGCGAATATCAATATACTGCAATACCAAATCTCAAAATCACATCAAGTGAAAAGGAGAAAGGTAGTATTTCTCCTGCTCTCCCTCTACTAACTATAACTAGACTCAACTTGAACATAGAGAAGGTCATGTGGCGTCGTCTAAAATCCATTGTAATACAACCATATATTTACCACATAATCAATTAATTTTTTTCTTGATAAGGTAGTCGCTTATATGGTATCTGAAAATAATAAGTGTTTGAAGAATTATTTGATAAGAAAGAAATAACGAAAGTTAATTATTTGAAATGAGGAGAGTCTTGGTACCCCTAGAGGAATTCAAATGTTTTAACCTTGCATCCTTTCCATACATTTTTTATCAATTGTATAATTGTCATCAGCATCTGACTTCGTGCTTCACATAATTCACGTTCGCAAACATCACAGTAGGGCAATAAATAGAACCAGCGACATTGCACGTGATATATTCCTCAGCTGACCAGAATTATCGAGTCACAATTGGACTGGTATACACAGCAGGCAAATAGAGATCTTGAGTGCAGAAATCATTATCTTGCAATACCAAGTCTCAAAACATATCAAGTTAAAAGAAGAAAGATAGCGTGTCTCCTACTCTGAATAAAGAGAAGGAAATCGTTGAAGTGTATTGTTGTGTAATGCTTATGATATTCTATTGCATGTTATTGGATGTACCTTGGCATCTTCTAGTAATTACTTTAGCTGATCCAGCAATATTCGTAAAAAATGCCTCATAGTAATTAAAATTATTTGACACCGAAGCGTCTCTTAAGCTAGCCTGCAAATTGCTAAAATTTTTTTGCATGACACATGATCTACACTAAATGGTTTAAACCTAATGGGAATAAAAGCATAACGCGGAACCTTTATTATGGCGGGTTAGTTGTTTCTGTGCCAAGTTGTGCATTTAAATAAAAGTATTCCTTAATTAACAAAAATCATCAAATATGTCGCTTAAGTGTATTAAGATATTACTGTACAATTAATCTAACTGCCACAGACAAAAAGGTAAAACCAGTCAGTGCAAATTCAGATAGTATTCTTTAGTCTAAATTTTGAATGCTTATCACTGTGCATGCTATTTTTAATTCTAGACCTAGACCATTTTTCAGACCACGGTTTTCCCATAATAGGGACTTTGTGCTTAAAGGCACACCAAATCATTCATATTACTTACTTTATCAAATGTCTTCGAGAAATCAGTGTTAACACTGTCCACCTAATAAATTTTTTTGAAAATTCAAACTGAAGACTTATATTTAGTCCATATCTCCATATTTAGTACCATACATAAATTCCGTCGTTCCCCTTGGAACTTTATTAGACAGTGAAGAGAACAAGTAGCAGAGTAAAGAAATGCAACAACCAGTCCTATTGGATATCCTGATCTTGGACATTGAATAATCCATGAAGCAGGGAGGAGTCCTAGGGTCTATCAGATAGAATTTGTACTTATTAGTATGAGAAATATCTAAAGTAACAACTGTCTGATATCTAGAGCATGTGATTATTTGATGGCGTTTATATTGCTGTGGAGCTGTTTATGTTGTTAACCTATATAATAAAATTAAAGACTGATGCAACCAAGACTAAATTGGCTTTTGTAAACCATCTTCTGCTTTTGGGATACTCTACGTCTTTGCCGGATTATTGTGAAGGTGTTAAGAACATATGATAATTTGCAGTAGATTTTGGAGATTTATTTATTTATTTATTTATCATATGGCTACACCACAGGTTTAAAATTTTACAAACAAACACTAAGGTTACTGTTGTGAATCGAGCTTTCTAAATCAGACACCGATTTATTTTACAGTCAGGGACTTTTAACACCTACTAACAAGGACACGGCTAGCTGACGAAACAATACGATTAAGGAAACGTCGGCCAGTCTGGTAGGAAGATTTCTACTAGGATTAGTGAACACAAGGCCCAATACAATAAATTTAAAAATACCGAAATCACAGTGACTAGATCAGCTTTTGCTAATCACCTTCTCGACTCCAAATATGATTTTCCTGACAGCCAAAATATAAAAATACTGCATCAATGCAACAAAAGTAAAAAACTAGACTTGTTGGAGACAATGGAGATTAATAAAGCTTTTAAAAGCCCAGATCTGTCCTGTGTTAATGAAAGGTTTGATTTTGATGGCCACCTAGTTTTTAATAACCTCAAGTAGTTCTAGACTCTAAATGATGGTTAGATTTTTAAAATGTATAAAGTGATTTGATTGTTTAGTTGAGTTCTTTGTACATAGATAGTGCTACTTTATTGTAATCTTTGCCACTCTTTTTCCACCACTCTATTTGTAATCTATTGAATTCTCCTTTTTTCGGGTTACATAATTTTAATTATTGTTTAGGTCTGATGATGCTCTAGTCGAGCGAAACATGTAACTTTCGTTATTTTATTAAATGTATTTGTGATGCTGTAGATTTCGTGTTTTTTACCTTTTATAAAACAAAAAAAAGAATACGATTAAGGGCCGGTATTATAAATCTATTTTGACAAATAACTTAAAGTTAACTTGTGGAATAATGTCACATGTCACAATTAACTTCAAAATGTAGAAGTTAACTTTATCGGGTGGATGGGGTATCAGCTAAAGTTAACTTTATAATATATTATCCTGGTTTTTGACATATATTCTGTCAATAAGTTTGAATATAACCTAACACTAAAAAAATTTCTATTCCTCGATATATAGATGTCGGTAAAAAGATTAAATTTCTCTTCTCGTGACTACCGGACTATCAAGCATCTGATATGTCATATAAAATGTCACAATTTTTCATAGTTCTTTGGCTTGTAGAGGCTTTCTATCTAAAAACATATCTATATACGGCCAAGCCAATCCAAAATAAAAACACGTAAATTCCATCTTTTGACAATAGAACATGGCTCTAATAATGTCTCAAAGATGAAGAAGAAGAAATGGAACGTTTATAAAACTAACATTTTATTGCTAAGGGTAACTTGATGGTAAAAGTTAACTTCCGAAAAATATTTATAATACCAACCCTAAAACGGTTGTAATTGAGAGACGACCGGAAAGGAACTGAACGATGCCACTTAAGCATGTGCTAGTGCGCATGTCCGCCCGGGTAAACTAAATAATAATGGAAGTGGCTACTGTTTTGTAACTGTAACAGTTACGAATATATTCTATTGACTATCTTGTCGCAATCAGGAAATCGGATGGGTTACCACTGTAGCAATTTATTGGACAGTCCTCTACCAGTTGTTTAATAGTCTGTCTTTCAGCGCCGCACACAATTTGGGAAAGGTATTTTTCCCCACTTGTTGGAAACCTGAGTCGGCAATTCGTCCTTATTCTATTAAGTGTTATCCAGATTCATCTTTGTTGATTAAAACCAAAACGTCTGGCTTGCTTGTAACGGATGGCATATCTCGGTTGTCAAGTGTTGTATTCTTCTCCCAGAATTCTTTCCACCGCTCAATCATGTTAAAGTTTTCTTCGATAAGAGTCTCTGCCGTTTTTAAAGGGAGCTTTTAAAGGGATTTTTAAGGGGGATTCGTGAACGTAGCTTATTTTATAGTTCTTCCGGTTATTCCAACATGTGAGCGGAGCAGAGGATCGGCGTTAATTTTTCCATACTCCAGCAATGTTCTCGGCGGATTTATGACAGAGCTACGTGGCTCACTGTGGGTAGCCAATAAGTGGACGTGACCTTGATTGTGCCTGATATAGTATGCAGAACTTGATTGAGTTGGACTTCAACACGTTTGGTGTGTGGGCTGTTGATCCACAATGGTGCACACTATTCTGCGACGCAATCTAAATGTAGATGCTCTATGTGATACGACACAGCTTTTGCAGAATAATATTTCGGGTTCTGAGTTTTGTAGCTGTCTCCATAAGGAGTTCTTTAAAGATTCTTAGTCTGTCGAGTATTACACCCAAATATTTAGACTATTAGTTGGTCATCCTGTTGTTTAGACAGAGGCACGATACCTCTGTCTTTACGGCATTGGGCTGCAATCTCTAGTAGCGAAAATATCTCCCAAGCACCGACCCTTGCGGAAGACCATTATTCAGTTGCTTTTTTATACCGGTCTTAATGCCCATAATGACTTGAAAAGATCTATTACATCTTTAGCCATCATCTAAGATAGTTCACATTAATTTATATATAACTTCTTGTTGCCAGTGCCCTATGAAAGCAAGAGATTATTTTTGTTGCGTGTACTCGGTCTGTGCACCTGCGGTTCAGACAGAATCCTCTTGTTCCACAGGTTGCAGTATTGTTGCACCAATCCTGTTATATAACAATCTTTCAAAAAGTTTGCAGGTCATGCTTAGAAGTTGGAGTTTACTAGAGCCAGGACAACTCTTGCACTTAATCTTCCTTCTTTAGGTAATATCGACGATGTACAACTGATCTGAAAAGACCTAAATAGGAGAAACGCGTTTAATCTTTCAATTACATATTTGTGAGCTTTGGTTTCGTTTTTTCTTTTTTTTTTTGTTAATAACTGAATCGTGAGTCTCTTTGGCAATAATGGCCTTTCTTGGAATCAGTACATTGTTAATAATATCCGGTGTGCTCAATAGCATTTCTTCTTGAGTTGTTTCATTTATCTCCAATAATAATGGTTTGGTTGGTATTAATTCTGGTAATCTCGCGGGCTACTCAATGTCATGAAAATTAAAAGAAATTGGAATGCACCCTCTTGCTGAAAAAATAACTGGTCACTTTTCAGATCAGGTGCGATAAAAGCTTAAATATGGCCAAACTAAAGAAACTCAATGTTCTTCCAATGAACCCAATCTTTAAAGAAGTTTGGGCCTAAAAGTCTCCTATTCATAACCCCACACCATTACTGAGTATGAACTTCAAGATCTTTTTAATGTGGGTTTTCGCCTAGTAGAGAAAACTATGTCCATTTATAACCTAATTAACACATCAGTTGCATCAAAACAAAATCAATTTGATTCAATTGAATCTGTTTGTCTATCGTCATTTAACTCCGTATAAATTTTGTTTATTATCATGATTAAGACAAGATTTCTTTAGAGCTGGCCAGAAGATGCTCTAATAGCCGTTGCAAAGAAATTCTTGGGAGAAATCGAGCTAACAGACCACGAACGTGAAGTTTGCATAGATATGTGTCAAACTTTCCACGTTTCCACACAACAGCTATCCGATGAATATTTTCTCAGATTAAAGAGGTACAACTACGTCACTCCGACCTCTTACTTGGAGATGATTAACACTTTTAAGACGTTCCTGGGAAATAAACGAAAGTACGTTGTTTGTTTATTAGCCCCCATTTAATTTTTATTAATAAAATATTTCTTTTCAAATTTAGGCAGCTGCTCTTAGGTCAAAAGAGATACGAGATCGGTTTGGAAAAGCTTGCGTCTGCGGGTGCAGAGGTAGCGGTAATGCAGGCGGCCTTAGAAGCTTTGCAACCCCAACTGGTAGTTGCTCAAGCTAAAGTGGAAGAAACTATGAAAATCGTTGAAGCTGAGTCTGCCGACGCCGCTGAGGTGGAGAAGATCGTGATGGTTGATGAAGAGGTAATTAAATACAAAAATATCATCCATTATTCTCCGAGAGACCAACATACAAAATTGAGAAAAACAAAGAAAAAACACAAAGTCACGGTCTCACAAAATATAATCACAGGCTACACGTGTTTCACTCTAGTTAGAGCATCATCAGGCCTAAGATTAAAAATATTACAAAACTAAAAACTTACATATTTAAAAACACTAAAAAAATTTCGGTTCGATTCTCGATGAGTCTCAGTTGTTGCATTTCACTTTTTAATTTTTTGTTTTGTACAATTATAACCTAAAAATTATTGTTTATTTATGTACTGTGAAGTGTCTGGATGGCTTTTAAAAGCTTTTTTAGTGTTTTTAATTTTGTTTAAGTAATATTTTTAATTTTAGCCCTGATGATGCTTTAACCAGAGCAAAACACGTGTAGCCTGTGATTATATGTTGTGAGAGACCGTGACTTTGTGTTTTTTCTTTGTTTTCGTCGAAGAGATAATTATTTTATTTTATTATATTATGGTTTCTTTCTAGTTTAAGTTTTTTATTAATAGTACACTTTTAATAAAATATGTTCCATGCGATGTCAGCGATATTTACGCTGCAAGGGTCTGTTATTTTTACCGAACCAATTTTTAATTAAACTGTGTAAATATTAATTACATGCTGTGATGTTGCCTTTCCTTTTAATGCTGTTATCAAATGCAATAGTATTAAGTTGAGCACTTGTATAATTAAATTAAAAGTGATATAATAGTAGTATATTACAGAATCAGAAGCGACGTATAAAATGAGTCAGAATTTTCAGCACGCGTTACCTAAGTTAGATATTTAGTCTTGATTTTTTGCTATACTGTCTTTGGAACAAAAGTAAAATTATTCTTTTATAGAATAAATTTTTCTACCTTAGGGACGAAAGTAATTTTCACCCCCACCAGGTAAGAATTTAACATTAAGAGTCTCTTAAGAGGTAACCACTAGTAAACTTTCAATGCACCTGTTAAGAGAGGAATTTTGTATTACTTTTAATTCCTTTTTTTTAAGATTTTAATTTTATAAGAATATTGATAGTAGTTTTTGATTACCGTTAACTTAAGACAAATAAATGACCTTTATAACGTTAACTGGTAGACAACGAAGTGTCAATTCAAGCCCAATATTCCTCAAAAAGAAAAAAAAGTGACAAATACAACATTAAAAATAACAGTGAAGAAATAGTCCATACTTGCAGCGGAGTCGTAGGTTAAAGTAAAATGAAAATCCTCCAATCTCCCTCCACTTATTTATTAAACATTCAGTTAGCTTAAAATTCCCTACGTGTTTCGGACACAGTGGTGTCCATCATCAGAGGATAATAAAAGGAAATAGTTACGAACAAAAGACAGACACAGAAAAAATTAATATAAGGTACACTTACAATGGTTTAAATTTGGTAACAGGCACACGCCCCAGGGTTTGATTACATATCAAAAACCCTCTATTACTATTGTTTTCAATTTTAATTTTTTATTTTTATTTGTTTACATTCTGTAGTTGACAAGCACAAAAAAAATTGTAGTAACACACCATCAGGTACCATGGCACCTTTAGAACCTCTACCATAGATGTCACATACAGTGCTTGTCAACAACAGAATGTAAACAAATAAAAATAAAAATTAAAATTAAAAACAATTGTGATAAATAGAGGGTTTTTGATATGTAATCAAACCCTGGGGCGTGCGCCTATTACCAATTTTAACCCTTTGGGACCCAATTTAATTTTTAATGATTTTAAGGATGTTTTCGCGAGTTATGGTATTTTAAGAGATCATTTGGCAATATATACTAGTTAAAATAAAACAAAATATATACAGGAAGAGCAAAAAATTGTGGAACAAATATATCCCAGCGGGATTTTTAGGTGGGTTATAAATATTCCTAGGGGCCAAATAAACACATTTTTGTATTTCAACATTTTTATTAATTTATTCACAAAAAAACAACCCGCAAAGGTAAGTATTTTAGGACGAATGATAAAGCGCAAAACAATGCTTGCACAACCCTACATCGCACATTGTACAAATAGTAGTGGTTCTACGTTCTTTTTTCTGAAGAGCGCAACGAGTACATCTTCGCCGTTTCGATGTTTCTATTGGAAGGTGATCACCTACATTCTTCATTACTTTTAATCTCTTTGATGGCCTTCCACAACTGTTTCTTCGAAGTTTGACTGAAATTTGCTGTTGTCCTTCTTCGATTAGGTTCTCTCATAAGGTAAATAAAAATTCCTGTAAGGGTATCTTTTTTTGGGTACGACGTAAATCATTATATATTACCCAGCTGTTAACAACAGCAATTATCAAAAGTCGATAAAATACTTTTTTCACCATTTGCATGATTTTCTGCCAAAGTCATACACACCACTCATCTGATCAGCCAGATCCACACCACCCATGATTTCATTGTAGTATGCAATAGCCGTGGGACATGATACGTCAATTCTCTGCTTGGTCTTGTCTTTTCTCTTCACACAGGTCATATCAGAGGTTTGGCAGTTACTCAAAAGAATAACCTGCTTTGTATCTTGCCATTTGATCGCAATAGAGTTTGTTTGATTTGATAAAAACTCGCATTCACCCCTAGACATTTTTAGTTTTTCGAATAATTTTTTTGGCATGTATTTTCTTGTAATAATGGCAGAACTACGTTTGGATTTTGTATAGTTTCACATAATTTTTTTACAACAGTTTCGCCCAAAGTTCCGCTCCTTTCAACGTCGTCCTTGCCGCAATATACATTTGCATCGTGTGTATATCCTGTTTTGGCATTACATCTAGACCATAATTTTATGCCTCTTTTCACAGGTTTTTGTGGCATATATTGTTTCACTGAAGATCTTCCTTTGAAGCCTACTATGCTCTCGTCAATAGTTTGACTTGTACTGTCGGATCGATATTTCTGAAACGTATATTTGAAGCAAGATAGAAGCTCTTGTACGTAGTAAATCTTACTGGCCCCTTCTGGCTTGACTGGATTATTGAATTAAAGCTTGGCTAGTAAAAACAAACACCTGTTTTTGGATATGACCGATTTGATGCAGGCCGCCTTGTTTCCCAAAGATGGATGCGATGACCAGTAATGGCGAAGTTTTGGCACCTTATTGAAACACATAACTAATGTGCAGCTCATAGTAATCATAATCTCCCCTGCATCAGTCAAAGTCGCCTGCTTTTTTTATTTTCTTTGTAAATTTTGATTCGCTGGTTTGTAGACTCAGCAATAAAAGTAAATAAATTTCGAGGACAAATTTTAGTGAATTTGTCCAGCGGGGAGGCATTTGCAGCAATTGAAGGATGTATGATACATTGACTTTCATTTGGAATGCTAAGTATTGGGACAGATATTTGTAGGTAATGAGCAAATTATATTACCAGTTGTAACAGGAGTTTTAGCCTCTTGATCTGAATTTTCAGCAGAAATAACGCCGTCGTTGGGTTGGGTTAGGTTCTCGTTTGCATCACTTTCAATGTCTCCACTATCTTCGTCCGAAGTATCCGAGGGCTGATACAACTCGTCGGACTCTTTACTATTATGGAATGGATCTTCATATGGAGATTGCACCTCTTCTCCGGATGACAACTCTTTTAAATCGTCAGCAAGATCTTGAAGCTCTGCCCTAGTCAACTTCTTTCTTGACATACTGTAAAATACCATTGCGATATAAATCAGCCTATCAGAAAACCCACTGGGATACATATATCCCGTAGCCAAATATTACACCCAAAATGCAAAAACCAAAACAAAAAATCCATCAAAATACTTTGCTATTATACAGGGTGTTACTTAAAGGTATGTCATAATTTAACAAACAACAAACCAACAACGTGCTCGCTTTTCGGCGTTTACAATCAGAATGACCTCCAAAGTCGCTGCCTGTCGAAAAATTGTTAAAACCTTAAAATATCCGCTAATGACAATTTCCATTAAAAACGGGACAGATAACGCCCAGCAGATGTTATGAAATGTATAAAGATAATTACAAATTACGTCAAATACCAGTCGCAAAAAATTACGTCAAACTATTAAAATGGATAATTTAATTTGACCAGACAACCATCAAGTCCAATTTTCTAAGTAAGATATTCTAATCAAGAAACTAAAAATGAACTAATTAAGAGCAATATCATGGAATTCTTAATGCTTAAGCTTCTCCAACAATATTCTGTGATCAACTGAGTCAAAGGCTTTTGGAATATCACAGGTTATCATGGTTGCGGTTTCGGAAATGCCCAGTAGAACTGCTTCTAACTGTTACAAAAAAAGTTATAATTGCCAACATAATTACCAACATCCGAAACGGATAGGTTCTACCACAATTACAGAAAGATATCGAACAAATTTATTTCTTCAAAGTTCATGTGTTTTAATTTTTACTATTCAAATTTCCATATCATATTGACAATGTTACACTACCTAAGACAGGCGATGTAAAAGACCTTGGATTTATGTTTGATAGCAGCTAAACTTTTATAGTCATATAAATAAAATGTATTCAAACAGCTAGGTTTTATCCATCGTAATAGCAGATATTTCACCTAAAACTGAAGACGTATTTTACTTATATTCATCCTTTTTGCGAGTATTATTTGATAATATGGTGTTCCAATTCTGACCATTATACATTGTAGAGTTTTTCCAGTTTCCTTAAAGCACTTGATACATAAAATTAGTCAACTAATTACATACGTACACACTAAACACAGTGGCTTAAGACTACTAGAAACATTTATTTATGTTGTATTTATTTCCAATGCTATTTATTTCGATTTAAAAGTCGCTCCAATATTCAGACTAGCCTCTTAGCGGCGAGGTCTCCTTATATATTAGGTAGACCATTGTTCCGGAACATTCAGTAATCTTCCACGTGTGCCCCGAGATGTCGCCAGGTATATTCGCCGCTCGTTGTATCGAGATGATTCTCGAATGCCGGAGAACAGCTGGTATATTCGCGGTTAAGACCGTTACAATTATTGGAAGAGTAGAAAATAAGTTTTTTTAGATATTTCACCTACAAAATGCCACAAATGTACTAATTCTCTCATTGGCATTACGCAGAATGCATTAAGGTCTTATATTCTTTTAGAGGGTGGGATGTTTTAATATATACACCCAAAAAGAGCGGGAAATTTTACGTTTTGTAATGAAATTTTTTATCGTAACTTTGATGTCAATTATCAGGGTAATTTTCAGGTTCAAATAATTTTGTTTATTTGGAAACAACCACGTAGACTAAGTTCTGTGTCCTTTGAGGTGCTTGATTAGCGCGAGTCTCCTTGCCTTTCACTAATTTAACTAGGAAGCAAATGTTGAAATGAAAAATGAAATTTTCGTATGGTGCCTAACAAAGTCTTGGAATCTTAGCGCATTCTTCAGGAATCCGATCCTGCATGTTGTCTCTCGTCGTAGGTCATTGTTGGAAAATAACATTCTTCAAATAACTCCACAAGTAAAAACCTGGAAATGTAGTATCGGGTGAGTTTGCGGGTCAGTTAACCCGACCCCTTTATCCAATCCACCCAGCGTCATTTTCGTATAAAAATTATTGAACAACTACTGCAAAGTGTGGCGTTGCCTCATTTTGTTAGAGTACCCATTCTTGGCCTCCTTTCTTAGTCGACGTCTACCAATATCTGCAATCTCCTTCAAGTTGCATCTCCTGTTGCATATTTTTCACATTCTCTGTAATGCTTGAACCTGCAAGTAATAAGGTATGCATAGTATTTAAGGACTCTTAGAGTTCTTAAAAACGTTCTTCTTGGTATACCATGTTCTTATTAGACTTGGTGACTGCAAATAGGCGGACGGAGATGAATAATAGCGAGTACAACTACGGTACGAGGATCATTTTCGTAGTACTAGTGACGCCTCTGTTCACAAACAAGATGTCCAGCATGCGCTCTTTCAGTTAAATTGCGTATAGTAATTGAACGGGAGGGTCGATAGCTTTTCCCTCCTGTCGTAGTTTTAAGGCACGTGGAAGCACCTTACCAAGAGTGGACTGTATAATTTGTTTCCTTTTATTAGGATATCCAGATCTTCCAGGGATATTTGAGCAACACAGCAATTGGCACTAAAATAAAACACTATACTTTTACCTTTAAATTATCATATAATGTTTAAACGTTTCACTTGATTGTAAATGGTTAAAAATAAACTCCTACTCATAACACAACAGTGATATGAGTAGGATATCTTAATTCATTATTATTACATTCTTGAACACTGATCAGCAATTTGAATAATTCTGAAACAAAGTGAATTTATGATTTTATGATCCAATGGAGTCAATTCTTTTGGGTGAATTCGAAAGTACAATTTTTCTTTCTAGGCCGCAAACGAACAAGCAAAAGCAGCCCAAGTAATAAAAGACGAATGCGAGGCCGATATGGCAGAGGCGATGCCTATTTTGAATTCCGCACTGGCTGCTTTGAATACCCTTACACCGGCCGATATTACCATAGTAAAAACAATGAAAAATCCACCGAAAGGCGTTAAATTGGTCATGGAAGCCGTTTGTATTCTAAAGGTGTTATCAGACTTGCTGTTAAAAATATAATTTAGAGACTTGATATTTTCTTAGGATCTAAAACCGGATAAGTTGCCTGCCCCAAGTGGCATAGGCACGATAGACGACTACTGGGGGCCTTCAAAAAAAGTTTTAGGAGATATGAAATTTTTGGAGGGTCTCATTAACTTTGATAAAGACAATATTCCACCGAGGGTCATGGCTAAGTTGAAAGAGCAGATTTTAAACGACGAAAGTTTTGATCCGGAGAAAGTTAAAACAGCGTCATCCGCTGCAGAAGGTATTTCTTAACATAAAAATAAAACTCTTATAATTAAAATTCAATTTTAGGTATATGCAAGTGGGTGATAGCGATATCAAAATACGACAAAGTAGCTAAAGTAGTTGCACCAAAGAAGGCTGCGTTAGCCATAGCTGAGGACCAATTCAATACAGCCATGGCTTCTTTAGAAGTTAAGCGGCAACAGCTTCGAGAGGCTAGAGAAAGGGTAGATAATGGACATCTAGCTAATTTGAATAAGCTTATTAGCTTTATTTATTTAGGTAGCCAAGCTAGAGGAACGACTGGCAGAAGAATCGAAAAAATTCAAGAAGTTGACCGATGAAGTTAACCTGTGTCAGTTGAAACTACAAAGAGCCGAGGATTTGATTGGTGGGCTAGGTGGTGAAAAAGACAGATGGAAGGCCACAGCGAAGGCATTGGGTGAAAGATACAATATGTTAGTTGGTAAGTTAAAATAGATTTAGTGGACTCACAGCTGATATATAGGGTGGCGAAACCACAATGGAACAGAAGCTGTGGCATGTGGAAACATTTTTTATATTTTATAAAAAAAAAAACAGGAAAAAAGGGACCCTGTATAATAGAACCAAAGTATGTATATACAAGGTCCTGCAACAGTGCGTCAGTCTTCTATAAAGCCTAAAAAAAGGGTTAACGTTATAGCACATGTCTGAAAAATATACCTACAGGTGCTTGCTACAAGAATGCCATTCTTTTTATTTCATTTTTAGGACCACCTTAGGCATCTTAGTATATGCTTGAAATATCACTACTTTGTCATGCGTAGTTTGACTGTTATGATTTTTTTTTAGAAAAAAAATCACTACATCATTTAATTTTATCTTGACATCAGAAATGTTAATTTAATATCAATATTAGGTTAAATTCGGATTCTAGTAGAATGAAGGATTACTTTGAATTAAATGGTTTCTTTTTGTCATATCTAGGGTGTCCGTCGTTATCATTTAAATTTTACGACTTTCAAGGCTTAATTTCTCGTGTTTCTTAAATGGAACAACCTTGTATATTTTTTATGCATTTATTGAAGAATTCATAAACGCATATTTTTTTATTATGTAAAATTATTAGCTATCTTTAGTCGTTTTTAGAATATTCACGATAATAATTAAACAAGCATATTAAAAATATCAATCATTTTATTATTATAACATCAAGTATTCAATATGTCCTCCGTTTTGTTCAAAACATAAATTAATACGTTCCTGAAAATTTCCTTCTACAGCATTTAACATTTGTGGAGTTACTTGAGCAAACGCATCTCGTTTTCTCTGCTCCATGTCTACTGCCGTTGTAGGTGGATTTCTATAAACAGCATCTATAAACATCTTTTATAAAACCCCATAAGAAAAAATCTAATTTTGTTAAGTCAGGCAATATGGCTGGCCAATTAAAGGGTCCATTTCTTCCAATCGATTTTCCTTCAGTTCGTGATAGATGTATAGATTAAAAATCTTTTAAAAGGTTATTCGCGAGATTCGTGGAGACGGGGAATGCTTATTACCCAAAGGTAAAAAGAATGAGGCCTGGAACTAATCAGGAGTGGAACAATAGTAGGAATAATATGAGGCTTAAAACTAAGTTCCTCATCAATAGCAACTCATAAAGTTTGCCGCAGAGCTGCAATACACCTAAAAGGCAGGAAATTAATTTTGGCCAAGTTCACAAGAAGAAGAATTCAGTCACACCAGGATTTCAGCTTTTGAAGATCGGAGAGAATTGCTTGTATGAGAGCCTGCTTGTCAGAAGAATTTCATAGAATGGTCGTATCATCAGCAAACAAAATAAATTTACCAGAAGTATTTTGAAGGTTAAAAGTTGAGGATAATTTGTAAAAATTAGGAATAAAAGTAGGTCAAGAACTGAGCAACGCCCCAATTATCTTCTACATATATATAACACTAAAATAGGTAATAAGATTTAAAGTATGAAAGTGCCACACCCTTGAAGCCATATTGATAAAGCTTACGCAGCAGAATTCTATGATTAACATTATCAAATGTTTTGATAAATCACAGAAAGCTGCCGCAGTTACTCCATCTCAGTCATCATTTATTGAACAATTGATACAATTAAGACAAACATAGTCAATTAATGAGGACGAGAACTGTGATAAGTGAGTTAGACATTGACCATGCATTTGTAAATTAAAATATTTAATTAAATTAATTGCAAATGAAGCAGAGTCACAAAAATTTATATTAAAATCTC
Source organism: Anthonomus grandis grandis (assembly GCF_022605725.1). Lineage (NCBI taxonomy): Eukaryota > Metazoa > Arthropoda > Insecta > Coleoptera > Curculionidae > Anthonomus > Anthonomus grandis. Next base: position 13,769,802 of record NC_065561.1, on the reverse strand, counting down.
CAGCCAGTATTACAATTGAAGAAATAGGTAGCAAAGATAATAAAGCTTTTAATCTATTTAAAAATACCATTTTCAGAAGTGTAAACTTTCCGAGAAAACAGCAGAAAAGCTTTTTTTCAACTTAAAGCTTTTTTTAGTCAGAAGATCAATTAACATTTTTATTGCTTGAAAACGATTAGTAGTTAAAAATTCAGATTTCAGCAAGATCATGCAATTAATTAAAATATTTAAAACCGTATCCCTAATACCAGAGCACTCAAGCACGTTTAGAAGTTTTTCATGGGGTATGGTGTCAAATGCCTTCGCAAGATGTAAGAGTATGAATCTGTAAGCTAAAGTTATACATGAATTGTACTAATCCCCCAATATTATAGTCATATAGTCTATCTTTGGGGCACTTATCAAATAACTTAGCACACACTGTTATAAGGCTTGCAGGTCTAATTTTCATCTGGGATGATTTCCTGATAGCATAAGGGATCAATTAAGCAAAAATAATTTAGAGATACTAGGACAAGATATAACCATGGTTCCCCAGCTTACTTATGCTTTAGTATATAAGGGATTTACCCTCCTAGAAAATGAGATTTCCAACGAGGATACAAAAATAATTTATAATAATATTGGATACTCTATCTCCAACATAAGTGTACTATTAAATTATTCAGTGATTCACCCTTTTCCGATATAAGAGACCCACCTTCAACAATAATTGTCTATATTTGGTCTAACTGTGATTTAATTTGTTACATGTTTTACCTATCATTTACTTCATTTCATTCATTAGCACCATACCACAACAGGTTGGTCCTTCTACCTACGGATGGGTATTTGATAAATAATTTTTCTATTCACAAATATTTTGAAACTAAAAAAAGGCCACTGCTTAGGAAATTTAAGCAAGGCCCTTTACATTTACAGGTGATATTTTGGTGTCAGCCGGCGTGGTAGCTTACCTAGGAGCCTTTACAATGCAATTTAGACAAAAGCAAATCGAAGAATGGGTTACACAGCTTATCGGCTACGGAATAGTCACGACAAGGGATTTTCAATTAACTGCGATTCTTGGCGAACCGGTCGTGATTAGACAGTGGAACATTTTCGGTTTACCAACGGATAATTTTAGCGTGGAAAACGCCATTATTATTTCGTAAGTAAAATTATGTGTAAAAGTATTAATTGGTATTATCTGACAAAACATACTTGACTATTAAAACATTCTATTTGACTTGAAAATACTCACTTTCCTCACGCGCCTATATAGTCCACCAATAGCATATTGATGGACAGATTTTAGTCTCTATTTTGTATTTTCGAGCCTTAAATGTGGTTGATTAATGTTGAATTAGTCGATAATTTGAGACGTGTGATATAAACTCTATTATTCAGTGCTCTTAAGTATTAAAATTTTATGATATAAATAGTATCACTTGTTGCTCAATATGATCCGATATGACACATTGGCCATTATATTAGAGAAATAATGCCGCTGTTCATTAGATGGTGCAAACTTAGGAGTGTTAGGTCAGGCAACCTAGCAGGCCATTCGATAAGTCCTCCCATCGAATGGCCTCCAATGTATGCACAGTGGTAGCATAATGTGGAGGAGCACCATCTTGCTGGAAAATTAGTTCCTCGTGGATGGATTTGAAAATCAGGGTGGTCAAATGTTTAAGTTTAGACGTCTCATTTGACTCTTTAACCTTTTGATCTATATTAAAGGTATCTTGGTTTTCCTCCAGTGTTTCTATTTCAGTATCATATTCGTTAATGCCTCTGGCTTGACGGACCTTTATTTTAATGATTTTGTTTATGCTATATGAGCTATCATCGTTTCTCTTTTTGCTTCGTTATTCCATCAACTGGAGAATCTCGTCGGTCATCCATAGTTTCTTTTTCATTTCATCAGGTTATAATAAGTCCTCTTTGATGTTCTTAATTTTCGTGCTGAGTTTACTCAATTAGTATTCATGGCTCGGGCCTGACAGAACTTCTTTTAGTTTCACCAGATCATAAGTTACTCTTACTACAATTAAACCAAGCATATGGTCCCAGGAGATATCTCCTACCCGTCCCTTTCCAACCTGCTTTGCCTTAAAATAACCCATATATATTGTTAATTCTTGTTTGGGCAATTCCTACAATATCTTTCTAATTTCGGCAAAGAATTATTGTACTCCCTCATCAGAGTATTGTGTCATTGACGCTTGAAATATATTTATATTAGTTGTTGTTATATTTAACTGTAATAATAGAATGATGTTATTGATAACTGTGATATACACCTAAAAAATGCAATAAAAAATGCAGGTGTAAAGACATTGAATAAAATTCATTTTGATACGCATCAGCAATGAGTATCAAAAAGGACGATTTTTTTCTCATTCATCTTTTGAACATAGCAATAGTACCACATGCTCACCATATTTAAAATACCTTATATAAATGATATCCTAATGTTAGTATTTGAAATTTACAGAAATGCCAGAAGGTACGCCTTAATGATTGACCCACAAGGACAAGCAAACAAATGGGTAAAAAATATGGAGAGACTAAACAATTTGGCAATTATACGATTGAACCAACCAGACTACGTGAGAATCCTGGAAAATGCCATACAATTTGGGCAACCAGTAGGTAATTCACGATAGTAACATAAATAAACTTAACATTGATATAATTCTCAGGTGCTTTTGGAAAACGTTGGTCAAGAATTAGATCCAATTTTAGAACCGGTATTAGCCCAACAAACTTTCAAGCAAGGTGGCGCTTTGTGCTTGAAACTAGGAGATTCTGTTGTGGAATACAGCCCAGATTTCAAGTAAATACAAAATTAAAAAATAAATTAAAAATGAAACCCTATATTGATTTTAGCTTGTATATTACGACAAAACTTCGTAATCCACATTACCTACCAGAGGTTGCTGTTAAAGTAACTTTGGTTAACTTTGTAATAACTAGTGCAGGTTTGGAAGATCAGTTATTAGGAATAGTTGTGGCCAAAGAACGACCTGACCTTGAGGCGGAGAAGAATGCACTTATTATCCAAGGAGCTGAGAATAAAAAGTAATAAAAGCTCAATGATAAATAATTTACAATATTATGACTGTCTTTTTAAGGTCTTTAAAAGAAATCGAAGATAAGATCCTTGAAGTATTGAGCACTTCTCAAGGCAACATTTTAGAGGATGAGACTGCTGTGACAATATTAAGTTCGTCGAAACAGTTGTCGAATGAAATTGCTGCCAAGCAAGCTGTGGCAGAAGTAACAGAAAAACAAATTGATAAGGTTAGATCCTCGATAATATCATACGAAAAATAAGCATTATTAAAACATTTTTAGGCTCGGTTGGAATATACTCCTATAGCGGTCCATTCAACTATTTTATTCTTCACTATTGCCGATTTGGCTAATATTGATCCCATGTACCAATATTCCTTGGTGTGGTTCGTGAATTTATTTAAAAGTACCATTGATAATACCGATAAGGTTGAAGATGTTGCTATGAGACTGGATGATTTAAAAAAGGTATTTTTTGAGATACGTTTTTTTTAATAAGTTCGTGCAAGTTTGTTTATTATACAATAAGAATGGTATATTAAGTTAAAATTAAATTTTAAAACATATTTAAAAAAAAAACTTAATATAAACTCTTTACATAAAACGGTTGATTCAAGCATGTTCAAACGACGTTACCGTTACTTTTTTCCTATTAATTTATTCATCTTTGTTTACACATTATCCAGTCATTACCCAAGCATAAAATCATAAAAGTACTAATAGAACGTGCACGCAAAATTTTTGTTTCAACACCTCAATCAAGAAATAAACCACCTCAAAAACTCCTTCCAGTCCAACGGATATTAGCTTGCTGAAATAGAGAGGGCCATAAGGCTTAAAACTTCTAAACTCGAGATCGGATGAACAAGTAAAGATTCGAAAGCATCCTTTATTCCCAAATTAACAGATTGAACAGGAAAGATCCGGAATAAATACGATATAAAAGCTCCCAGATAGGAAAGACGAGTCAAAGATAGATGACAGGCAGTAGAAAGGCAGAAATTGGACAATGAGGATTAACCAAGAGGACTGATGATGGATGACATAGACAATGGGACAACTCGTCGAGACGGAAACATGAACCATAGTTCAAATGAGAGAGACTAGCTAGAAGAAGTAGCTGATCTGGGCAACTTGAAAAAGCAATGAGACGACTCAGAAGAGCAAACTAGGCTATTCAAGGATTAATAGGCTCCCTGGAAAGGCCGTTGGACAACCTAAAGGGCTGTGGGGTCTAGACGCGTATAACGCGTATACCTGGAAGGATATTGAGAGAAACTAAATTATTTCAAATCACCATGGAACCACGACAAGGCGGAATGAGGATTCCATTTTGGATAATGGAGCGAGGCAACGATCTCGACGTTGGGACACACCGAAGATCGTTGTAGCTCTTGACGCACCTCATTCCCTATTCCAGGTCACGCATTTGGTAGAAGGTCTTAATAGCGAGGAAGATACACCAGGAAAACTAGGAGGCATGAAGAGGCCGAGGCCCAGGAGGGTTACCTACCAGATTTCTTCCCCAGAGTTATTCTATGTGGTCTGGTGCTTATAATATTAAAGCGTTTTCTATTAAGATAAACAACAAGCTACCAATAAACTTTCTTACCACTTTTTCAAGCTGTTCTAGTGCTCGCTCTTCGGTATTATCTTAAAAGCATTCATTGCATCAGTTTGAATCGAGTGCATATGTTCAAATTTGGTATCCTTTGCTCTTATTTTTAATCATAGAAATAGCCAAAAGTCACAAGGAGATATGTCAGAACTACTGGCTGGAGATGGTTGTTGAATCCTCGATAATGTACTAAAAAATGAGTAAAGAGCCAATCATTGTTTCACGAAAGCTGTGGCCGTTTTCTTCTTATTATTCTATAAATTCTTATTTTTAGAAAAAGTTTTGAAAAGATAGAAGTTTTTTATTTAAGCATGAAAAATGACATTGTTCATGTGGCTACCACGACTTGCGTTGCAATAGCCATTTCGATCAAACCAATTTTCCAGTACTTTTTCGATACAATTCCGATTTCGCGTTTCAAGTTTTCAATTATCGTTGGATGGTTGGCGTAATATTTCTCCCGACTAGCTACCGACAAAAAATAGACCAAAGGTCTTAAAGCGTAGCTCCGACGAGGCCAAACGACTTCGGAATTGCGGCTGATCATTTGATTTTCAAACATGCACTCCAGAAGTCCAATTGTTACGTAGGCTGTGTAGCAAGCTGTGCTAAACTGGTGATACCAAATAGGACGATATTTGCTCCATCCTCTTCAATTTTCGGAAATAAAAATTTATTGAGCATGGCTGGGTAATGCTCGCAATTGACGGTAACGGCAGCTCTTTGAACATTTTCGAAGAACAATTAGTTAATGATGCCGCCAAACCAAAAAACACATCAAACAGTGACTCGTTGTAAATGCATTTCAATTTCAATGATTATGTGTGGATTTCAAGAGAGCCCCAGAACTTTTTTCAAGCCCTCTCTTTAATTTCTCTTAATAATTTCATTCAGATAATAGAGAGATTAGAGCTAGAGAAGAATTAGAGCTTTCTTTTAAGAGAAAGAGCTCTTAAAATTCTTCCAGGGAAGTGCGAGAAACATTAAATTCATGAAAACAATGACGAGTTGAGGGGGATGGACGTTGATGCACATTTTGAGCAACAGCAGGAAAGTTCTCGGCTGTGCACATCGGACGAGAGTGGTTGGGTTGGGTTTTTTTTACCGCTTTTACAAACTCGTTTCAAAAATTGATTAACAAACTGACTTGAAAGCCAGTTACTTCTGCCGATTTTTTTTCCAAATTTCTAACGGCTTGGATTGAACACTCTCGACTTTGAAAGAAATTTTCCAATATTTTCCAATTTTGCTCGAGACTATAGCATCCCATTTCGTAAATATACAAACTTGGACTATATTTTCCATAAAAACATCCTGACATTTGAGTAGCCATAGTTAAAATTACAGCTGGCTCAAGTTCCAAACGCTTAATGGCCCACTCCTTCCTAGTCTTTTAAACGTATACGCTAGACTCATCTCCAAATCTTCATAATTTTGATAATCTCTGTACAAGTTTTTTCGATTTTAAAGCAAGATTGTATACATATTCGTTACTCCAGTTTTTTATTGTTGAGTGAACAGACCCCTCAGTGGTCAAAAACTAAAGCTTCCTGCGGATAACTAAAGAATTCACATAGTTGGTGTAGATTTACTGACTAAACCCCTATCCCACAGAGGTCACTCGATCCAAGGATAACTAATCTAAAGAACTGCAGATTGAGATAAATCGAATGTATCTTTGTAATTTATCTTAAATACAGGGTGTTCATTTGAAAACTTCCCACCACGGATTTATCAAAAACCACTGTTTAAGAAAAAAAACGCCGAAATACGTCAAAAGGTTTATTAAGGGGGACAACTTTCTAACCTAAAATAACTTCACCTTCTTTCACCCTCTGCCCCCCTGGGTCATCCCTTTCAAAATTTTAAATGGTAAGGGGTATCGAGTAATAGCTTGTTTAAACGGTCTTTCGAAGTCTTTTATTTTGACGTTTGATTTTTTTAAATCGGTCGATTCGTTTTCGAGAAAATTAGAAAAATCTTTGTTCAGATAGAAAACAAAAACATGAAAATATCAGTTTTTATTTCAATAAGTGTTCAAAATGTTGCCCGTTTTTGGTTAAACAATGATATAGGCGATGTTCAAATTCCTGACGGACATTTTCAAAAATGCGTTGACGAAGTTTATCCAAACTTTCAGGTTGGGGAGTAAACACAATAGATTTCAAATGACCCCATAGAAAAAAGTCTAACGGCGTTATATCAGGAGATCTAGCAGGCCATTCTATAGGCCCCCTTCGCCTTATCCATTTAGCTGGAAACTCGTCGTCCAAAATATATTTCCAGCAAGACGGCGCTCCTTCTCACTATGTTCTTCCCGTTCGGCAATGGCTAGACGACGAGTTTCCAGATAAATGGATAGGGAATTACATTTTACTTATTAAAGTAAGCTTATGTTGATGTGTTCTATAGCCTTAGGCATTTTTGTAACTTTTGTTATTATAAGAATTAATAAAAGATTATCTATATATCTATAAATTTAAAGAACTTTTTAATACAAATGCTAATATCTTCTTATAATTAGGCTTTTAGTGTATATTAGGTTAGGTTTGTTATAACTGTATATGGAGATATAATAAATAAATTCAAGTTAATTGAAATTAACTGTTTATCCAGTACATACTTTTTAGTTAGTTGTTCGTTCACCATCTTATCATTTTTATTGATATTGTTTTTAAACCACATTCTAAATTAAAACATATATGTCAGAGATTAGAATTATTGAAATAGGTATAATAAAAACCAAATGAGAGGGTTTCAATAACCTTTGATTTAATTTCAAAAATTTAAGCGAAGACCATCAATTTTATGATATTAGGATTCGTAAGATACACGTTTATGAGAAGAATAAAATACATATTTTAAAGTGCATGCATCTATTCCTGTAAGTTAATCGAAATGTAAATTTTAAAGAGATTCTTCAACAAGTGCAAGAAAATAGATATTAGAACTTATGCAACTATCTTTAATTCTTAACTAAATGTAACTTTCTATTTCGTTTTTGTAAAAATAAACTCCCAAAAATTTTAATTCTTTTGTTTCCTTACAATTGGCGCCACTGAAATTTGTCAGAGTGACCAACATCAAAAGGTGACAGTCACACAAAATGGCGCCATCTAGTGGTCATTTATTTTTCAATGGGTTGGCAGTCTAGGTATATTTATTAAGTTCGTGATAATGCTCCACGTTTATTAATTTACTAATCTGTCACGTCATAATCATATGACATTATGACTGTCAAACATGGCGCGCAATTCAAATCTTGCGTTTTTTTTATTGAAACACCCTTTAAAGAGTTTGACATCATCTGTAAACATTAGAATAGTGGAATTTTTCCTTGAAATTTTTCCCACCTCTGTTAAAAACTTTCCCTCCCAATGCATTTAAATTAAGGATCAATTTTTTATAAATTTTTAATGCCTTTAATAAATTTTTGAATACAAATTTTAATATCCTATAAATAAGACTTTATAAAGGCAAATTTTAATTGTATATGCATAACTAATAAATGAATTTAATTTAATTCAAATTAACTATTTACACAATATGTTTTAAAACAAGAATCTAATTCTTAAGGGGATAAATGTATAGAAATACACCATGGCTAAATTAAAAGTTAATTTTAAAATTCCCTTTCATTTTAGGCCATTTTTTAAAACTTTTTCTTGCCTACAAGACTTGCGCATAAAAAAATTACAAATATAATTTTTAGTTTTATTATTTTTCCTTATTTACATTGATTTATATAATAAATATTGAAATTCGGTAGATCCCTACCTAGAAATTATTTTTATTAAAAAAAAAGTGACTAAGTCATTGAAAATATGAGCAAATAGTAGATATTAAATATTTATTTTTTATGCGAAATCAAGGCTTAATAAATAAATATTTTTTGTTAAAGTTTAACACGCTCTGTCCTAAAAAATAAAGGGTTAGCTCGAAGGACCTAGTTTTCGCCTTAAAATCACCTAATGATGCCAATCACGATTCATTCATCTATTTCACTTATTTTGAACCACCCAAGTTAACAGTATTGCAATCTTTGTTATTTGCTTATTTATTTATCACTTAAACAAAAATAAATAAATAAAACAAATCGTAAACCCTTCAAGCTTGTACCATATATTTCCTTCACTATTGTTTAAGACACTCAGATACTGTCTAGCTTGCCATCCGCAGCGCACTTAAATAATGTTTATTCTGAATTCTCCGTTTATTTCCAGGTTTTCACATATCACTTGTATGTAAATATATGTCGTAGTTTATTCGAAAAAGACAAATTATTGTTCTCTCTCCTGTTGGGGGTAAATCTAATGAAAAGCCGGAACGAAATAGACTTAGCGGAATGGATGTTCCTGCTGACAGGAGGTGTGGGCCTGGATAATCCAAATGTCAACCCTTGCGATTGGCTCGTGACCAAGTCCTGGGACGAGCTTTGTCGGTTGAACGATTTGCCAAATTTCAAGTAAGTCGACTGGTTGTTTTTTTATTTATTTAGATGTTCATCAGGGAATTGACGTGACGTTGATCAATCACGGGTCTGTAATTAAATTGTCTTGTACATGAAAAATGTTTTATTTCAGCGGAATATTGAAACATTTCGTGCATAACTTGTCTCAATGGAAATTAATTTTTGACTCTGGTGAGCCTCAAGCCGTGCCGTTACCAAGTCCATGGAATGATAAGCTGGACGCCTTTCAGAAGTTGTTGGTGCTGAGATGTATTAGATTTGATAAAATTGTACCGGGAGTACAAGATTTTGTCACAGGTAATGAGCCGTCACTGAAACGATGGATGTGTATAATAATATTCATTGTTTAGGGCAGCGTTTGCTGCTCAACATTTAATTTACGATAAAAAATAGTTTATTGACTTAAAATTTCTCTATAAAATGAACTAATATTTGTAGGAAACTTTTCAGATAGAATTGATTGAAAGAAGGGCCATTATTAAGTACGGATCTCGCTTTTTGCGTTTTTATTACCTCTTAAGCAATTTGGCGGATAAAATTCAAATTTGTAATGGGCAAAGAAACCAGGTCCACCACTTAGGAAAAAACCCTGATGATGATTCTTTTATCTATAAAACGTTGAAAATATCTGCATCATATACCATTTTAAAGGCAATAAACTTTATTTTCACACGTGAAATATAAAGTTTAGGTCCGTATTAGAAAAATTATATTTAGTTCCTATCTGAAGTACTAAAGATTTCGTTAGACTGTAGCGTTTTTACCCGTTGGTTAGGTGTGAATTAGAGCACTCGATGCACAAAAGTAGTCAACTGATTTTTTTACATACTTATTAGACTACTAAACATGATAATTTTCAACTACTAGAAATATTTATTTACACCATTTTTATTTACGTCGAATTTAAATATCGCGCCAATATTCCGAACTGAACTGTCAACTGGCTTCCCAGCGGCAACGCGGTTCCTTGCATACTCTGCAGACCATGGCTCCGCAAAGTTCTTTAATCTTCTACGCATCATAGTATCATCGCAAGTAGCCCATTTTAAAGAGGAAAAATATAAATATGAGGGGAAAACTATAGTGCTATTATTAACAGCATTCCACTTAATATTAAAATAATTATTAATATTTTCCTGTATATCATAAAGAAAATTGACTATTGACCACAAAAATACACAACGCATTTCGGACCCTAAATCTATAAATAAGGTAGTATAATGATGTTCCAATACATCAGCAATCAGCTGATAGAGTTGATCATATGGTAAGTACATGATACAGTTTCGTGTCGTTTGGGGAATTTTTAAATGGATATTTTTCAACGACTGTATCATCAACCTTTATATTTATTGAGGTAAAGATTTATGATACAGTCATGGCAAGTTCGCCGCAAGGTATAAAGAGCAAATTAAATAATTTTAACTCACATCCTTTGGAAATTCTAAGAATGATCAGCTGCAGATTAATTTAATCGGATGGATCTCTGGTCACTACATTAAAGATGCGATGTGGCAAGGTTTCTTTAGAGCTCTATTTGTTCTGCTCCTGGATGTAGGCTTTTCCATTCCTGTCGAGCTTGAGCTAGTTGAACCTAGTTAAACTAAGTACTAAAACAAAGAAAAGTAGAGGAAGAACACAGAAGCGCTGGCTGGATGATATTAGAGAAAGCCTATTACCCGAAACTCAATCAACAAAACAGTAATCAAATGCTATAGTTCGATCTTAATGTTACTTTTCTATTCATATTTCTTTCAAAATGTATCGGATCAGTTATTATTAAACTTCTTCTGACATACGTGGCTATTGTTCGGACAGCAGGGCATGGAGAAAACAAAATCTTGAATGCACCTGGATAGGGCAACGCCTGCTGCCGATTTGGCCTCTGGATCTGGAACGTATTAGACTGGCCATGCTAAAATCTTTGTGATTGGAAGTAACTTTACGGCAACTGCGATATTTGAATATAAGGGCATAAGGTAGTCAGAGGGAAGTCGCACTAGTCGCAGAGCTCTAACAGGCAATAGCTCCAGAACAAACGATATTTTATAAAATTGGTTCAGAATGAAGTTAGGTGGTACAGGTTTTTGAGGTCGGATATATCAGCAGGGTACTTAACCTCCGAAAAGGTGGGCTCAAAGCTTGGACTGAAGTGTATATATGTCCTAAAGAAACTGACAAAGAAGGGTTGCAGGGTTGATCCTGTAAGGATGACCGATAATTTAGGTAATGTTGGTAACGAGAACTGCCTTTCTAGCTTGAAATCCCAGAAACTGCCGATAACGATTTTACCGTTGCTTAAGGTGGAAATTAAAACACTCGATGCACAAAAATAGTCAACTAATTTATTTTACACGTACACACTAAATGATCACTTAATATTACTAGAAATATATCTGATCTACTTATACCTATATCTGATTTAAAAGTCAAATGTGTGCCAATATTTCGACTTGACCTGACTTCCAGGCAATGCGAGCTCCTTATATAGTCGGTATACCATGGTTCCGAAAAATTATGAAACCTTCCACGCGTCTCCAGAGATGGCGTACAGTGTGCTCGCTTGCCTCACCTCGATGATTCCGGAATGACGAAGCACAGCTGATATTCGCGGCATTACCGATATCATTACAGTATTAATGAATGAGCCTACCCAAATCCTTTAAGATAAGCACGACTATTCCAGTCTATAAAAGTGGTGATAAGCTTTGTGTCCCAAACTATAGACCTGTTTCCCTGACCTCAGTAGTCTCGAAAAGTGTTGAGTGACTGCTTACTCTACGCATACTTTGAATGCAAGTCTATTCTACCTTTCCGAAATTCAGATTCCCACAGCAACTACAGAAGCTGTGGGATTGCTTTGTGATTATACAGTCAGGGCTTTGAGGAGAAAACTTTTGTGGGTTCAGTTTTCTGTAAGCTTTCCAAAATCTTTGACTATGTATTTCATTGCATTTCACTAAAGAGGTCTCTCTATAGGTCTGTAGTAAATAAATCGAGAATCAAATTTCTTATAAGATGTCATACTGAATTTATTCTACCTATCTTTAATTTTCTTCTGACATATGAAGATATCCTTCGGGTGGCCGTGCATGGAGAAAAAATTTCTGATGGAACTGAGTCTCTATCCAGTTGCAATGCCTTGTATGTCTAAGCATCACAAGATCTGCAAACGGTCCCAACTAGAGCTCTTGAGACTCTAGTCTAGCCTTTTAGATACAATTTGAGGTTATAAGGACTACGTACACATGACATGTCCTTCGGGAACTACGGACCAGCTGGATTAGCATTGTTGAAATCTTTTTGGCTAGCAAATACTAATACTAACTGCGACATTGGACTATAAGGGCATAAGGCAGGCAGAGAGGAGTCGCAGGGCTCTTATAAGGCCTGCATTAGTAAACAGTAGGACCATCTGATACAAGACTGCTCCAGAATGAACGTAGCTGGTGCAAGGCTTCTGAAGTGGGATATACCAGCAGGACCCACAAGCTGAAAGAACGCGTTACTGTCTTTCGAACTGCTCTGAAGCATAGTCGTGTCTATTTCCGACCGATAAACTAAGCTACAAGCTTCTACTGGAATGTATAAATGCCCATTATGCTGATAACGAAAAAGTCTTTCTACCTTAGAATCGGAGAAATTTCTGATAGGCCCCAAACAAATTTTAGTAATTTTACCGTTTATTAAGGTGTAAATTAAAAGACTCAATGCATCACGTAAGACTAGTAGAAATATTTATTAACACCTTATTTATTTACTACTATATATGTCCAATTTAAATATCGCGCTAATATTACGAACTGTACTTGAACTGAAGTGTTAACTGGCCTTACAGCGACGACGCGGCTCCTTATATACTCGGCAGACCACTGATCTGAAAAATTCGGTCAACTTCCACGCGTCTCCAGAGATGTCGTGCGGTGTGCCCCTTGTCTCAATCAGCTGATATTCGCGGCGTTCTCAAGGTCGTTACAATATAATCGGCACAGTTAAAAGTGTAGCACTTGCGCCACTTAAGAGTCTGTTCAATAGTAACACACTTAGACAGAAACGCTTGGTCTAAAACAGGCTAAGGCATACCTGTACATAGCTGGGCTCTCTACCTATCTCAACAGACAACTACTGCGCCTAAAGATATGCAAAATATGACTGGCAGTAAGTCTCAAAGTCACTTAAGACACCATCTCTTTATCTCAGGTATTTCGGACAACCCAGATTGCTGTTGGTGTTAAGAGGAGAAAGAAGCTGCATAGCTGATCACTTCATAGAGGAGTGCCCAGCACTCACCCAAATTAGAGTTAAATACAAATATACAAATATAATAATTTATACAAAACTACAATCAAAATAATTTTCAATCAGCAAAATATCACAAACTTATTATAAGTCAAGAGCCTCATTCTGTAACATTTATTTTTTAAAGCAAAAAAAAAACTCGACCTTGATTTCGGTTTTAGGGAAATTGGGTAAACAGTTCGTCGAGCCGCCCCCCTTTGATCTGACCTCATCGTTTGCGGACTCCCACTGCTGTATCCCGTTAATTTTCGTGTTGACCCCGGGTGCAGATCCTACGGCCGTTTTATTAAAATTTGCTGACGACCAAGGCTTTGGAGCAGCCAGGCTCTTTGCCCTGTCGTTGGGGCAAGGTCAAGGTCCCATCGCCGTCAAACTAATCGACGAGGGGGTCAAAAATGGTACTTGGGTCGTGTTGCAAAACTGTCATTTGGCTAAGAGTTTTATGCCGACCCTAGAAAGAGTAAGTATACTTGACTAATGAAGTTTTAAAGACGCAAGCCTTAATTGACGCATTATATGGTGAATGAATTACAAAAATTTAAATAGATTTGTGAAAATCTCACACCCGATTCGACCCACCCCGACTTTCGTCTCTGGTTAACGTCTTATCCAGCGGACCACTTCCCTGTGCTGGTTCTACAAAACGGCGTAAAAATGACCAACGAGCCTCCAAAAGGCCTAAGGGCCAATATTACACGTTCTTACATGAGCGACCCTATTTCTGACCTCGAATGGTTTGAAAACTGTAAACAGCCTTTGGCGTTCAAGAAACTGTTGTACAGCTTATGCTTTTTCCATGCTGTAGTTCAGGAAAGACGGAAATTCGGACCATTGGGTTGGAATATACCTTACGAGTTTAATGAGACAGACCTGAGGATTAGCGTGATGCAATTACAGATGTTTTTAAACGAATACGAGGTAATTACATTCCGCTTAAGTAATTTTCTTTTGAATTTGAAATAAATATCGTTCATTTAATAGGATATTCAGTTTGATGCTTTACTGTACTTAACTGGGGAATGTAATTATGGTGGAAGAGTTACAGATGACTGGGACAGAAGAACCCTTAATACGATATTAAGGAAATTTTACTGTCCTAGCTGTGTCGAAGAGGAAAATTATGCTTATGATCTGAGCGGTATGATTTTTCGTAATTAAAAATAGTATTATACCGTCTTTTTTTTATTAGGTGTATTTTATTGCCCCGATAAAACCGAATACGACGAGTTTATGAACTATACGAAATCGCTCCCTTTGATCACTCATCCGGGAGTATTCGGTATGAACGAGAACGCCGATATTATGAAAGATCAGCAGGAAAGCAATTTGCTCCTCAGTAGCACTTTACTTACACAGGTATATTGCCTATTTATTCTCTCTTATCGGTCTTTTGTTCGGAAAAGTTACACTTGAATAGAGTTGGTTTTCTTTTTTAGCTTCATTTAAATTCAGTTGAGTGAAAAGTATCGTAAAAAAACAATTTCGCTATTTTCGTTTAATTAGTATTAATGATTTCTTGTTTGTTTTTTATTCGCAACTATTAGGATCGAGTGGTAAGTGGTTAGGTTGGTAGTTTAAGATAAAATTTAATGCTAATAACCAAAATATTAAATTTTATGCCTGAATAGGATCTTTATAAAAAGAAGGTAAGGGGTATAAAAATAAAATTAAAACAACATGTTAAATAACATAATATTATTCGTAGCTGCTGGAAAGGGTAAGTTGACTATTGGCTTGTTTTATGTTTAATCATTTTTAAATTTATTCAGTTCAATTCTGTATATAATTTTATTATATTATTTATGTCTTTATTTACTTTGGTATAATACAATAAAAAATGGAAAACAAATTATTTTATTTTGACGTTTTAGAATTGTCACTGTCGGTTATTTCTTCCATGCTTTCTTTTGTGCGTTTGCAACCATCGAGGTTCAATTATTGTATTAAAGTTACTTCTTTATGAAACCCTACAAAAAAAGTCTGGATTTTTGGGTTGACATGAAATATCGTCTCTCTGCTGATAACATAACAATATTCCTCTCTAGTGATTCAGTAGTGAATTAAAATAATCGATACACAAAAATAGTTAACTGATTTAGTTACACACTTACAACTACTAGAAATATTTATTTTCACTTTATTCATTTACTACTAATTATGTCCGATTTAAATATCGCGCCAATATTTCGAACTGCACGGCACTGAACTGCCAACTGACACACAGCGGCTCCTTATATAATCGGCTGACCATGATTCCGGAAGATTCGCTGACCTTCCACGCGTCTCCCGAAACGTCGTGCGGTCTGTCACTTGTGTCATTCCGGAATGACTGAGATGCCGCTCGTATTCTCGGAGTTTCCAATATTTTAAAAAGAGAAAAATTATATTGATGGAAATTGTTAGAACAGAAAATTGACAATTTTTAATATTAGATATTTTGCAAAATAAGTATATAATATCGATATGTGTATACCCTACTTTAAGGTGTCACTCTACACTGAAAATACTTTATTTGTATATAAAAAAAAAAACAATTCTAACTAAAAAATTGCGAGAAGATCACATAGTTTTCTTAAATAAAAAAGATGGTTTCACGATTTTTAGAACCGGTGACGCATGTCATTAAGCATGCCAGGAGTGGTAAAAAAATGTAATTAGTATATCTTCTCAGGAATTTAGGAGAATATGTCAGTTTTCACATTTTAATGTCTTTCTAGAGGCTGATATAATATGATAAACTGTTTAGAAGCCCGTTTTAATGGCATTTGCCATGCAGTAGATTTTTTTTAGTTGGTGACAGTAAGCTGCCTCATATTTCTTGTAAGGCTTCATCTAAGAATGTTTGTAGCGATTAAGAGCAACTTTGTTTGTTATCATAGCCATTCAAGTAACATTTCACTCTGTTAAAGAAGAGAGTATGGTTTAGTTCTCAAAACGCTTTCACGTCGAAATAGAGATCGTCCGAAAAGTATTCAAGGCTCGATAATTTTATCTTCATCTCTGGTGCGTTGCTTTTAATTACCCCTTCCGCACTTTGGATATATTTATTCTGCTTCTTCTTCTTCTTCTTTTTCTTATCGTTAACATTGTTCACTATAGCTCAATAATTTTTGCAATTGCCCCTCATCTGCTGTTAGGGTAACTTCAAGGAGAATTGTAATCATACTCATGACTATCTGGACTTCATGCTTTTGAGATTACCTGACCAAATCGATAAGATCTCTATTGATTAATACTATCTTGGCATTTGAAGTATGCTATATCGCAATTTTGATTTTGCATGATCTGATATTGCTGGTTTACATCACTCCTATGCCAGTCTTTTTCTTGGAGAACCTCTATATCTTGAAAAATTTAAACTTGTCTTAAGAAAAGAACTTTATATTTCTATTGGGCTATTGGATAACGCTCTTAATATTTGTAATTAAGTTTTCCCAAATAAATGAGTCAATTTGTTGTGAAACTCGTCGGTATCATCTGTCTACATACTATAGGGTTTCCATTAGTTTAGCAAGTTACACCTATTCAACTCAAACATCAAAAGCCGTTCTAATATCATTTATCTACGAGACATCATCTGGAGAAACAAACGCAGTTAGGATCTATAAATCATTAAGTCCAGTATAATAGAGGCCAGGGTAATGTAAGCTAGTCTAATCAATCACAGTAGTAGGTTAAAGTAAAAAAGTTGTATTGAACATCCCCCATTATGGAAGGCACGTCAAAATAATGTTACCTGAAATAACGAAGAATAAATGAAGTAATGAAGAATGAAAAAATAACGAAGATATTGTACTGAGACTGCACTATACTTAAAGATCCGCTGATGAGTAATAATAGACCTATCAATAATACGAGTAATTATGATCGAGAACATAAAGCGACTGCAATGAAATGAAAATAAATATAATAATATATGACTGCAACTAACTACAAGCTGGTGCAAAAATCGGCACCCAGTAAAGTGCATTTAAATTATCCATGAGAATTAAACCGAAAATAAATTTAAGTGTTATTTTTGAAAGCCTGTGATTTGCAAGAACACGAAGCTGTTGATAGTTTCTTATCTATTGAGGCCATATATTTAATAAAGCAATTTATCTAATAAATAATTTGGTTTACATTGCAACATGCAATCTACTAGTTATATAACACCCTATCAAAAAGTTGATAAAACTAGCAAACTACTTATTACTCTTATGTCACTGAATTTATTTGCGGTAAGGTATATCAAAACCTTAATGTGATATTGCTGATTTACATCCCTCCTATGCCATCCTTCCTGAGAACCTCAATATCTTATATACGAGGGTGGTCCCAGAAGTACCCGGCCTGACCTAGAGATGTCGGTAGTAGTTTGAAAAATATCAGTGTATTAGAAAGTATACAATCTATAAAGCATATGTTTCAAGTTTGAAGATGCCACGTTGTTTAGTATTTGTTTGGCAGCCATCAATAGTGAACGTTTTCAGTGAATTTGTGAAAATGGAGAAAGTTGGTCATCGTTATGTGATACAATACTTTTATTTGAAAGGCCTCAGCGCAACCAATATAAAAGCTGAACTGGATTCTACTCTGGGTGAGTCTGCTCCTTCGTTAACAACAGTAAAATATTGGGTAGCAGAGTTTAAACGAGGCCGTACGAACTGCCAAGACGAGCATCGCAGTGGTCGACCAAATGAGCGGACGACTCCAGAAATTTTAAAGAAAATTCACAAAGTGGTACTGGATGATCGTCGACTGAAAGTGCGCGAGCTAGCGGACATAGTAGGCATTTTAAAAAGTGCGGTACATCGCATATTAACTGAAAATTTTGACATGAGAAAGCTGTGTGCAAGATGGGTGCCGCGTTTGTTCACACTCCAGCAAAAACAGTGTCGTGAAGATGTTTCAATTGAGTGTTTAGCGAAATTTAATAGCAACAAAGCAGAATTTTTGCGTCGTTTCATACCCATGGATGAAACATGGGTCCATCACTTCACACCTGAGACAAAAGAACAATCAAAACAATAGACTCAAAAGGGAGAAACGGCTCCAAAGAAGGCGAAAACCGTTTCATCTGCAGGCAAGGTCATGGCGTCGGTTTTTTGGGATGCGTGAGGGATAATTTTCATTGACTATCTGGAAAAAAATAAAATTATCAACGGCGTGTATTATGCGTACTTATTGCAACGTTTGAGCGAAGAAATCGAGCAAAAATGACCGCATTTGGTTAAGAAGAATGTATTGTTTCATCAAGACAATGCACCAGCTCACAAATCCGTTATTGCAATGGCCAAAATTAACAAATTAAAATTTGAATTGCACCTCAGGGTGCATGAGGTGCATTCACCAGATTTAGCCCCCTCAGATTATTTTCTGTTATCAAACTTAAAAAACTGGCTCAGAGGTCAAAGATTTTCCAACGATGAAGAAGTAATGTCTGCAGTTAATGGCTATTTCGAGGCGCAAGAGAGTTCTTATTATAAAAAGGGTATCGAACTTATAAAACATCGCTGGGAAAAGTGTATAGAGCTGAAAGGAGATTATGTTGAAAAATAAATACTTTTTTTTTCAAAATTTTCGTGTTTCCTTTCTTGGGTCGGGTACTTCTGGGACCACCCTCGTATTAAAACCTTTTTTAAGAAAAGAAACAAACTAGATAATGTTCTTAATATTTGTAATTACGTTTTTCCAAATTAATGAGTTAATATTTTAGTTTGTTGCAGAATTCATCTGTTTAATCTGTCTACATAATATAGGGTTTCCATTAAATTTAGCAAGTCACAAATATTCAACTCAAATATTAACCCGCTTTAATATCGAGATACTTACGAGACCTCATCTGGAGAAGAAATACACGAGCATGAAAACAAGAGCAGAAAATACAATAAGAACAGCAGCAAAGCGGGTTTAAGAATTATAACGGAACACACTTGACGATAGGAAAAGAAGAGAGGAAATTATAGATATCTCTAAGTCGCTTATGTTGTAAGATGGGTTAGAGCAAAAAGAAGAGTTTGAAGACCAAAAACCCAACAGCTCTAGACTCCCCGGAGACCACCAAACCAATGGTAACAAAGCTGGACATCAACATCGCAGGACTAAGCAGTGAGAGAAAAAACACAGAATTTAGTTCTAACGTGCGAAGAAGATAGATATAGATATAGATTTTTGACATCCTTATTGCAAAATACTTCATCTATCTTTATTGTAAATTCAACTCTCTAGTAACATTCATTTAATGAATATGAGACCAGGACGACTCCTTAAGTTGACGTGAATTTTAGATGGAAAACCCTCAAGGAACGAATAACAGAGATTTTCCCCAACTTGAATCATATTATTTCGTAAAAAAATATTTACTGTCTAGATTTTTACTCGCTATAAAAAAAATTATTATTTACTGCAATTTAGACGGTTACTTCAATTAGTCACCCATTTACTAATTAATTCTTACACAACTACTAGGACGCCATGTCAGCATCAAGTTCATCAAAATCACCCGACGAAATTGTAATGGACGTAGCAAACGCCATCTTGGCCCAACTACCTGCTGACTTTGATCGTGACGCTGCTATGGAAAAATACCCAGTTTCCTATTCTCAAAGTATGAACACCGTATTAGTTCAAGAGATGAACAGATTCAATGTTCTGTTGGCGATTATTAGAAGTAGCTTGAAAAACGTGCAAAAGGCTATAAAAGGTCTTATTGTGATGTCGTTGGATTTAGAGGAAGTTGTCACCAGCATGTTAACGGGAAGGATACCTGGCATGTGGGCAAAGAAGTCTTACCCCTCATTGAAGCCCTTGGGAAGTTACATTAGTGATTTTCTTCAGAGGTTGTCCTTTTTACAGGTAATGATTTAAAAAATATATCATAATAATACTACTAGGAAAAAATTACTTATCTTTTAGCTGTGGATGGATGAGGGTGCACCAGCAACTTTTTGGTTATCAGGGTTCTTTTTTACTCAAGCTTTTCTTACTGGAGCTCAGCAAAACTATGCCAGAAAATACACCATCCCTATAGACTTGTTGACATTCGATTATGAAGTATTCATTTAATCTTATTTACTAAATTTCTGTTAAAAACCATATTTCTATAGGTTCTTAAACAGTCATCATTTACAAAACCTCCCGAAGATGGAGTATATATTTACGGCCTCTTCTTAGATGGAGCAAGATGGAACAGCGACTTAATGATCCTTGACGAGTCTCTGCCAAAAGTTTTGTATGATGTGGTGCCTTATGTAAGTTTCACATTATTAAAGTGCTATAAATTAGTGATAAATATTTCTCCAGATTTGGTTAAAACCTTTAAAGCGGGACGATTTGGCAGATCGCCAAACTTACGTATGTCCAGTTTATAAAACAGCGGAAAGAAGGGGCGTGTTATCGACGACTGGGCATTCTACAAATTTTGTCATAGCTATGATGCTACCTACCGTACAGACACAAGCTCATTGGATAATGAGAGGAGTAGCTATGCTGTGTCAATTATCTCAGTAATGTGTGGTGTCACTTTTTTATAATTTTTTACCTTAATATTTAGTTTTATTATATATTGATTAATGAAAATATATTTAGATTCATTATTCAACGTGGTTTTTTAATGTAAATTTATTCAGAAAGTCTAAAGCAAAACAGACCTTGTTTGTTTCTTAAACATAAAAAAATATATTTTATGAAACCCCTTTTATAGTAAAAAGAGTTTTGTTGTTGTGGATCAAATTTGCATTTTATTGGAATTTTCTAAATTACCAAATTTAGATAGGTGCTCTGGTTATAGTACAGACTGATGTGGATAAAGTTTTCTTTACACCAAAGTGGAATATTAAATTTAATCAAAACATATTTTTTGTATGTAATATAGAAGAGTATTCAAAAATATTATAGCTGTGTAGCGTGGGTCTTCCTGACATTTTTTTAGTCTATAATAAGCTGGAATGAACAAGTTTTCTATCTTGTCTCATAGCTGTGGACTTCCCTTAGCGTGCTTACAAGCCCATACCGGCTTTTAATCGGTTAGTCTTTCTCTGTAATCCAAAAAGTCTGGCCACTAATGGAGATTGGTCAAAGGGAGCAGTCAAGTATTACGTAATACACTTTTTAGGGATTTTTTATCCCCCTGTCCCTCCTCCTAACGCATCGTAACAAACAGACTGATTCTCTCATCCCTCCCTGGTGGGTGACCTAACGCATTTTTAAAAAAAAATTATCCAGCCTTAGTCTTCGGTGAAGTGATACTTCAAAAAATACTTGTTTTTCATGAAAGTGTTTATGTTGTTCAAAGACTGATATCTACATGTGTAACCGCTACTATGATAATTCCTATTTGAACTGTTATTCAAACCTTCGCTAAACGATGAGGATTTAATGGTTCGAATACTAGAATATTAACCTCTTGTGCTTTGTGTGTACTATTTCTTACCATTACTAAAAAATATCCTTTATTGGTTACGAGCATAATAATTAATTTTTATGATACTGGCATTTTGTCCCTGAAGTAGACAACAATTCTGCGTCATACATGATTAGAAGACTCGACGCTACAGAGGATGAAACATGAGTAGTTACAATCATTAGATCAACATCATCTCTTTCAAGTTATTCGGCATCTCCAAAGTTCTCTTCATCATTAACAATGGAGCTCATTGTTGGATCATTAACAATGGAGCTCATAACAAGTAGTTCATTTGCTCATTGTGCGACGATACTTAAGGGCCTAATTTTTGCCTTAATTGCAAGAGTTAGTTTGTGCGTCATAGAAGTATGTTGCTTGGGTATTTTTTGAGATAAGAAGTATAGACCACATTTGTTGCATTTCTTGAGTTCACTCTTAACAGAAGGAGTAGAGTAGAGGTCATAGGGCATGTAAAAGAAATCTCCGAAATCGGCTGACATATTGAACGAGTCTGTCTAACAGTAAAGTTAATCTATAGGTGCCTTTCTGGGACAATGTTGCTGTTTCTAAATCTTGACTGAAGTTAATTTTAACAAAAGACATGGAGTTGGCAGGAATCTTTCACGAATAACTTTTTTAATTGCATTTCGTGGCTGGCTGTAGCAGGAATCATCTTTATATTTCACAACTTGTAACAAATACTGGGATTTATGAGCATGCTTATCGTACCAAGTTTGATGTTTGACCGAAGGATCTTCGTGATCTTGATTTTTGGTTTCAGCTGTGACATCGTAACCATCGATTTTCAACTCACTCCAAGCTTATGAAACTGTTTCGCCAGTTGGTTGAAAATTCTGCCTTCCGATATCCATATCGATCGAAGTTTCTTTGGAATCCAGATGCAAACTGTTCGCGTGGCTAGATAACTCGTGAGAGATGTTTGCTAAGAGCCCAGTGGCACTATGCTCAGGAGCATTGGTAAACATGTAAATGGCATCCAAATTGTATTTTAGGAAATGTCGAACTGCGTGATTCTTCAATTTGCAATAACGCAGATTTTCATACTTAACCCCTCCATTGACAAAAACAGTTCTTATGGATTTTCAACATTTTATTAATAGGGTTCGCTTTATCTGCTTCAGTTTTTATACATTTTATTTTCAAAAGGTGCAGAAAATGGATACTGAAATAAAGTATACCAGGGAGAACTTTAACACTTTTGCGTTACGTAACCTAGGGCTCCATTTCTAAAATTCCATTTGATTTCTATAAATATGAAATTATATGCTTTCAGAAAAACTGTAAGAATAATCTTGGAGACAAATTGAGAAAAATTTTGCACTATTTTACTACAATACCCATCTCCATGATGACTTAATAATTTAATAAGATTCCTCACTAAAGTCAAATTTTTCTACTGTGTGTATGTCAATGTGTAGTTTCCTCGGTGATTTTTAAGGTTTCTTTGTTTGTTACCATATGAGATATATTCTAGAAGTTGACAGTAGATCCTGCCATCTTTATGAGTTTGCAATACACGTTTTATCTTCTATTCAGTCTAATACTCTAGAAATCTTTGCCGCTTCATCCGTTGTAACTCCAGTAGAAGCAGATATTACATTAGGAAGATTTTGTTACTGTCCTCGTACTTTGACGAATTCTGACTACCCGACTGGCCTCATTGTTTTAAGCATTAAGTTTTAGTTGTCTTTTCATCTGCAACTTTGAAACTTCTCTTAAAGTGTGCTTTCCATGATAGATGTGTTTAACTTTTAAGCGTAGTACGACTGACTCAGTCTTTTCCTTGAGTTTCGTATATTAGAGGGTTGAAGTTGGCTTTATACGGAGAGGTATCATGGTCCAATTAATAAGTGGTCCAGCACTCAATGTAAAAGTATAGGGACACATTCTGAATCGGGCAGCGTATGACCAGATCTGCATGGTTTTTAAGCAAATGGCATCAATTGCTACATTGGGTCAGAACCGACATTAATTTCGAAAAGTAGAGGCCTAAAATAGGTCGAAATGATTGGAAAATGGTATCGACGATATCCGGCAACTTTGAATTTTCCGAATATGTGCTTATCTTTTATCGATTTATCTTTATTGAGCTAAAAAAATTCACCGTGTGATGACGTTATACAGATTTACATTTTCAGGGTAATGGGCGGAATAAGGACAGCTATATGATTACGAATATAAATAAAGCATGCAAACGAATGAGGCTAATTTTATAGAATGAGTATTAGTGGGAGTAGAAGGGTAGTGTGGGAAAAGGACGAAGGTCTGAGCTATACTATTGTTATTTTTATTGTTATTACAAAAAAGTAATAGTAGATGTCAGAAGGTATCTGAAAGAAATTTTTGAAATCGGCTGACATATTAAACGAGTCTGTCTAACAGTGAAGCTAATGTGTAGGTGCCTTTCTGGGGCAATGTTGCTGTTTCTAAATCTTAACTGAAGTTAATTTTAACAAAAAACATGGAGGTGGCAGGAATCATCTTAGGTGCAGCAGGAACAGGAATCATCTTTTCATTTCACAACTTGTAACAAATACTGGGATTTATGAGCATCGTACCAGGTTTGATGTTTGACCGAAGGATCTTTGTGATCTTGATTTTTGATTGCAGCTGTAACATCGTAACCATCGATTTTCAACTCACTCCAAGCTTGTGAAACTGTTTCGCCAGTTCATTGAAAATTCTGCCTTCCGAGATCCATATCGATCGTAGTTTCTTTCGAATCCAGATGCAAACCAAAGTGTTCACGTGGTTAGATAACTCGTGAGAGATGTTTGCTAAGAGCCCAGTGGCACTATGCCCAGGAGCGTTGGTAAACATGTAAATAGCATCCAAATTGTATTTTAGGAAATGTTGAACCGCGTGATTCTTCAATTTGCAATAACGCAGATTTTCATACTTAACCCCTCCATTGACAAAAACAGTTCTTATGGATTTTCAACATTTTATTAATAGAGTTCGCTTTATCTGCTTCAGTTTTTATACATTTTATTTTCAAAAGGTGCAGAAAATGGATACTGAAATAAAGTATACCAGGGAGAACTTTAACACTTTTGCGTTACGTAACCTAGGGCTCCATTTCTAAAATTCCATTTGATTTCTATAAATATGAAATTATATGCTTTCAGAAAAACTGTAAGAATAATCTTGGAGACAAATTGAGAAAAATTTTGCACTATTTTACTACAGTACCCATCTCCATAATGACTTAATAATTTAATAAGATTCCTCACTAAAGTCAAATTTTTCTACTGTGTGTATGTCAATGTGTAGTTTCCTCGGTGATTTTTAAGGTTTCTTTGTTTGTTACCATATGAGATATATTCTAGAAGTTGACAGTAGATCCTGCCATCTTTATGAGTTTGCAATACACGTTTTATCTTCTATTCAGTCTAATACTCTAGAAATCTTTGCCGCTTCATCCGTTGTAACTCCAGTAGAAGCAGATATTACATTAGGAAGATTTTGTTACTGTCCTCGTACTTTGACGAATTCTGACTACCCGACTGGCCTCATTGTTTTAAGCATTAAGTTTTAGTTGTCTTTTCATCTGCAACTTTGAAACTTCTCTTAAAGTGTGCTTTCCATGATAGATGTATTTAACTTTTAAGCGTAGATACGACTGACTCAGTCTTTTCCTTGAGTTTCGTATATTAGAGGGTTGAAGTTGGCTTTATACGGAGAGGTATCATGGTCCAATTAATAAGTGGTCCAGCACCCAATGTAAAAGTATAGGGACACATTCTGAATCGGGCAGCGTATGACCAGATCCGCATGGTTTTTAAGCAAATGGCATCAATTGCTAAATTGGGTCAGAATCGACTTGTTAAGTATAATAAAAAAGAAAAACTATTATTCCTTAGCAGCGACATCTATTTCCTTCTATCCAGGAGATATTTTGGATCTAAAGAAATGACAGGTGTTCGCTATAACGCGTGCAATCTTGTGCAAAACATTACCATTATTAGTGTAACTACACTAAAATAGCAAACGTCAAATCAAATCAATTGTAACCTCCAGAAATAGCTGCAAGCGAAATATTAATGAATGCAAAGAGAGTCACAACAACAGGATCAAAAACAAATTGCTAAACTGCCCAAATGGAACAAGATCTTTCTGGTCGGTATCGAAAGCCGTTAGTCAAGGATTTGCTAAGTCGGCCTTGCCATCCCTAACAGCAGATGATGGTTTTATCGGGGTAACAGCAAGGGAAAAAGCCAACTTACTGGGTAAACTCTTCGCGTCCAATTTTACTCTGCACTCGCAAGGCAAAACACCGCCATATTTGCCAAGGGTGAATTCATCGATGGGAGAAATTTCGTTTTCCCAACGAATTATAAATAAAATTCTTAAATGCGTACACACCAACAAAGCTTCTGGACCCGATGAAATTCCAGCCCTAGTACTAAAACGTTGTGCAGACGAATTGACTCCTCCCTTATGTAGACTGTTCACGGCATCGTATAAGCAGGGCTCATTTCCAACAAGCTGGAAAACTGCTCAAGTGCAAGCTGTACCCAAAAAGGGTAAGAAGACGATGCCCTCCAATTACCGCCCGATTGCACTAGTTCCAGTAATATCGAAGATTATGGAGAAAGCAGCAACCAACAACAGTTAAGATATCTGGAATCATCTGGACTAATTAGCGATCATCAATACGGCTTCCGAAAGCTTAGATCCACCGGCGATCTTCTGGCTTACGTCACACACTTGTGGACGGAGGCCATGGAGAAGCACGGCGAGTCCCGCTCAGTCACTCTTGACATTTCCAAGGCATTTGACAGAGTGTGGCATGAGGGACTACTAACCAAGCTCTCCTCAATCGGCATACAAAACTCATTATTGAATTGGATCAAAAATTTTCTTGAACAACGAATAATCCAAGTAGCCGTCGATGTACACCTCTCCGACAAATTTAACATTAACGCTGGACTCCCTCAAGGATGCATTCTATCCCTACCCTTTTCTTGATATATATCAACGATTTGCTAGAAACCACTGTCAATCCAATCTACAGCTTTGCGGACGATAGCACACTTATTTCCACATTTAAGTCCGCCAAACCAACGACAGCCGCAACTTCTCAGAATATTAGGCAGCAACAAGTAGCTTCAACCAACAATAATAATAGAGCAATCTTGGAGTGGGGCGGTAACAATCTGGTCAATTTTAACGTTAAAAAAACGCAGGCTGCAGTATTTACGATGAAGACTAACCTTGGTGGCCCGGAGCTGGTTATGCCAGGGAAAACATTGCCAATGAAATCATCTTTACATCTTCTAGGAGTCGAAGTCACCAACAGTGTGTCCTGGCATGACCACGTTGTGTGGTCGCGCCACGTTTTTGAAAAGCGAGTGCTTTTCAAAACGAAAAAACTGTATACACCAGAACAGCTGCTGACTCTTTATAAGGCTCAAATACGCCCTTCCCTCGAGTATTGCTCGCATGTCTGGAGCTCTGCACCCAAGCATAGTTTAAAGCTGCTAGATTCTATACAGAAGAGAGCTATTCGTCTTATCGACAAACCAGAACTGACAAAGAGTCTGGATAGTCTGGAGCACAGGAGAAAGGTGGCTGATCTCTGTTTATTCTACCGTTGTTATCACGGTAAGTGCTCCTCTGAGCTGGCAGGCCTGATTCCACCCAGTTCTGTTCCGGCAAGAAGGACGCGTCTAGCAGTTGCGGCTCATCAACATCGAGTCCACCTGCCTACTCCAAGGACGTCGCTGTATCGGGACTCATTCATCTGGAGAACATCTTCTTTGTGGAACGGGCTTCCACCTCACATATTTCCCGACGCATACAACCTGCAGCGATTCAAGATAAATGCCCACAAATGTCTTCGCGCAAGCACCACTCCAAGAGTGACATAGGCCTTACACTTGTGCTTGTGTTTACCATCAAAAAAAAAAATAAAAATAGAACAATTGTTATGGATTTTCATAAATTTCAACAATTTTACGAAAAATTAGTAATTATAAAACTGCATTTTAAAAGATTTTTTATGTGTGTGTAATTTTCATGTTGCTTATGAAATTTTATAATGTTCTCAACAGTTGTTTGAAAGCCTTATGACAGTTCGACAGTTTATGATGTCACAAAACACTGGTGGTGTTTATGCTTCAGCCAGAATGTGAGAATTCTTCTACTTCTTTTTGTGCGATTTCTATAGCTTGGGCTTGATAGTGACGTCAGAGTGATATAGCATGAAAAAATACGTTAACTGGCTTTACTTAAAGCAATTACGCAGTTTACTTGCCAAACAATGTCGACGTTTTTAATTGGTTTTTTTCCAAGGAACAATTAAATTTTAAATAATGGTTAGAAGTTAAAATGTATGCTTTATATTATTGAAAATATTAATAGAAAGAATTCTATAATTTCATTGTAACCAATGGATGTGACTAAAAATAATTCTTTTATCGCACAAAAGAACCATATTTAAAGAATTAACAAACAATATTTTAAAAATATTTCTAGTTTTAACTTGGTTTAGGATTTTACATAATATCAGAAGACTGATATAATTTTGATTTATTAAAGTTTTGAGAGTTCCTGTTATTTTTTATTAACTAAAGAACGAAGCGTATTATGGCACATCATGGTCTTCTGAAGCTTTGTATCCAAAAATTATGAATACCTAATTTAGGTACTAAAAAAAGAAAAAGTTGAGCGTAAAAGGAGGAAATTGGAAAAAGAGGACTGAACTCAGAACCTTACAAGGATGCGACAGGTCTTTTGGAAAATTGTTGATACTTTTTTTGAGTACTAAGAAAATGTGTACTTCAACAGATTCTTTAATAATAAATACATAATGTTTCTCTTATATTTACTGCTAACTATTTTAGAGCTCACAGTTTCTAATGTATTGTGAGTTACAGAAGCTAACTAGAAACAGATGACAAACTCAAAATTGTTGCACTTTTCAAATAAACTATTATCTTATTAAAAATAATTTAATCCAAATGCAGCAGTAGCAATTAAGTTAATAATAAATGCAATCTCATAAAAACCGTAGTAGGGAAATAATTTTTTTTATCTCATTATATTAAGGAAATGTGCAACAAGAATGAGGTCAACTCCAGTGGGGTGGCAGCACAAAGTAATTTGCTTTTGCTTCTGGGTTGACGTTTGCAGGCCAAAGCCCCTTCTTATTCCAGGTAGATACGAAATTTGTTAGTGGTTCGTAATTAATTTCGCAACGGCCACGCAAAAAGAGATTAAAAGTCCGGGAAAGAAGAGAGGAAAACGCGCGAAAGCGACGGAAAACGAGCTAACGCTGCTGCTTTTCGGGGCGTGGTCAGCTTATCGAGGGCGGCACTCTGTCTAGCAGCAGCTGGTTACCATAGCGACGGGCATCCCGGGATATTGATCTGCACAAGTGTGCGGGAGCAGGGACTTTTCAGGGAAGCATCCTTTTCTCCTCGCACGAAGCGAGAGGGACAAGGACGGCATCAGAAAAGTTTTGAGCATGTGTATGTTTTTATTTTTTTCTGCTGGTGCAAGAGGGCGAAATCGAATTTTATATAATGTTATGAGTAATATTTATAGAATAAATGGGTGGAATAGTACATATTTTTTGCAGGTTTGTTTGATTTATTCTGTTTGTGGCAGCGAACAGGTTTCAAAAGTAAGAATGCGTAATCATGATACTCTCTTAGATTTATTTCTATTACCGTCGTCATGTTGTTTGCCGATTTTTCATGCATTTTAATGCATTCTGAATAATAACACTTCAAAGAGCTTAATATAGTTTTTTTATACATTAGTTGCGAAATGCGTTTTCCGTTGTTGGTTAACACAATTTGTTGTAACTATTTTACTATGATAGCTAAAAATGTGATTTAAATGGCAATCGCTAACGAAATATTAAGGGATTATTTTGTGTTTTTATGAATTTTTTGAAAAACCTGTAGTTTTTGAGATATTTGCAAAAGTTGGGCTTGACGAATAAGTTTGTGACTGCGGCCTAACAAAATTCGTTGTAACGTTTTTGGTATTGGACTTAGGAAGATGATTCAAAAAGCATTCACTAACGAAAAGTCAATAACTTATTTTATGTTTTAATGAATTTTTTGAGAAAATTGTAGTTTTTGAGATATCTTCAAAAGTTGGGCTTGACGAATGAGTTTCTGACTGCTGCTTAACAAAATTTATTGTAACTTTTTTGCTACTATAGCTAAAAAGAAGACTTAAACGACATTCACTAACAAAAAGTCAAGGGATTATTTTGTCTTTATAAATTTTTTGACAAACTTATAGTTTTTGAGATATCTTTAAAAGTTGGGCTCGACGAATGAGTCTATGACTGCTGCCTAACAAAATTCGTTGTAACTTTTTTGTTATTATAGTTAGCGGGATGATTTAAAAAGCATTCGCTAATAAAAAATTAATTCCTTATTTTATGTTATTATGAATTTTTTGAGAAACTTGTACTTTGTGAGATATTTGCAAAAGTTGGGCCTGACGAATGAGTTTGTGACTGCTGCCTAACAAAATTCGTTGTAACGTTTTTGGTATTGTAGTTAGGAAGGTGATTTAAAAAGCATTCACTAACGAAAAGTCAATAACTTATTTTGTGTTTTTATGAATTTTTTGAGAAAATTGTAGTTTTTGATATATCTTCAAAAGTTGGGCTTGACGAATGAGTTTCTGACTGCTGCTTAACAAAATTTATTGTAACTTTTTTGCTATTATAACTAAAAAGAAAATTTAAACGGCGTGTACTAACAAATAATTAAGGAATTATTTTATCTTTTTACGAATTTTTTTAAAAACTTGCAGTTTTTGAAATATCTTCAAAAGTTGGACTTGACGAATAAGTTTGTGACTGCTGCCTAACAAAATTCGTTGTAACGTTTTTGGTATTGTAGCTAGGAAGGTGATTTAAAAAGCATTCACTAACGAAAGGTCAATAACTTATTTTGTGTATTTATGAATTTTTTGAGAAAATTGTAGTTTTTGAGATATCTTCAATAGTTGGGCTTGACGAATGAGTTTGTGACTGCTCTCTAACAAAATTTATTGTAGCTTTTTTGCTATTACAACTAAAAAGAAGACTTAAACGACATTCACTAACAAAAAGTCAAGGGATTATTTTATGTCTTTATAAATTTTTTGACAAACTTGTAGTTTTTGAGATATCTTTAAAAGTTGGGCTTGACGAATGAGTTTGTGACTGGTCCTAACAAAATTCGTTATAACTTTTTTGTTGTTATAGTTAGGAAAGTGATTTAAAAAGCATTCGCTAAGAAAAAGTCAATGCCTTATTTTGTGTTTTTATGAATTTTTTCAGAAACTTGTACTTTTTGAGATATTTTTAAAAGTTGAGTCAAGCGAATGAGTTTGTGACTGCTTTCTAACAAAATTTATTGTAGCTTTTTTGCTATTACAGCTAAAAAGAAGACTTAAACGGCATTCATTAACAAAAAGCCAAGGAATTATTTTATGTCTTTATAAATTTTTTGACAAACTTGTAGTTTTTGAGATATCTTTAAAAGTTGGGCTTGACGAATGAGTTTGTGACTGGTGCCTAACAAAATTCGTTATAACTTTTTTGTTGTTATAGTTATAAAGATGATTTAAAAAGCATTCGCTAACAAAAAATCAATGCCTTATTTTATATTTTTATGAATTTTTTGAGAAACTTGTACTTTTTGAGATATTTTCAAAAATCAGACCGCACGATGTATGACTAAGGTACAAAAGAAACAAAACATTTTTCTGAATATATATATTTAAATCAAAATTAAAATTGTTATAATATAATATATATTTCATAAAACTTAACAAAAAAAAAGCAATAAGACGATAAATATATCTAAACGAAAAAAAAAGAAATCTTGTCGTGTAAAAATAAGTACATCAATAAAGTATTAAAAAAAAAATTTGTATAATATGAAAACAGTATTATTCCGATGTCCTACCTAATAACTAAATGTCTATCAAGGGACAAGCTCTATAAACTCCGTTAAATCGATAGAAATACGCGAAGTTTATTTGGTAATTACACTAAAGTTTTTTTTTCTTTATATAAAACTGAAATAGTTCAGCTTTTATACGGATTTGTCGTGGAACGAAGTAAAACGGGCACCTTATGGCAAAACTTGAGTTTGTGCATGTTTAGGTAACAATGATTAGAGAAGTGTATATGGAGTGTGTGAAATTAGGTTGACGATATTATTGATAACTTATTTATTGATTCTTGAAGATGCGATAAGGATGGTTAATTGTACGTTGTTTAAACAAAAAAAATTGTATACATGTTTTTTAAATGGAGCACCTTATATGTTATTTAAAAATAAAATGGTTAGATGGATTTGTATAATATCATGTTCAAAAATTCCATCAATTTCCGGGAATTTTTTAGCTGAACAAAATATTTTTGCAACATCGCTCCTTGAAAAAT
Organism: Anthonomus grandis grandis; assembly: GCF_022605725.1. Taxonomy (NCBI): domain Eukaryota; kingdom Metazoa; phylum Arthropoda; class Insecta; order Coleoptera; family Curculionidae; genus Anthonomus; species Anthonomus grandis. Next base: position 13,737,539 of record NC_065561.1, on the reverse strand, counting down.
TTGGTTTTGGGAATTTCTTCGTTGAAGCAGTTTTTTTTCCATGAATTTTTTGTCCAGGATATAGGATTGTAGTTCTTGTAGAATTTTTTCCGTGAATTTCTTTGTTGCAATTTTTTTTCCAGGGTGTTTTTGTCCTTACAAATTTTCTTTGACTTGTACTTACAAATAATCCTCTTATGTTTAAAACATTACATTCAGAATAAAGATTAATTGTAGGATACTGGATACTTTTATATAGAATTATCTTTAAGATTTTGTTTTAGCACACCTTTAAAATCTGCAATGCAGTTTCACGAAGACCACCCCAAATTGGTAGACAGTATCTCAAAATAGACTCTACAAGGGAGTTATTAACTATTTTTATTGTTTTTCCACTTAAGCTGGTAAAATTTGTAATATAGTTTTCGAAGTTTTTTTGCCGTTTCGATAGTATGCTCATTCCAGTGAAGATGTTGATCAATATATAAGCCTAAATATTTAATTTTATTTATTTTCTATATACTTGGACAGGTACAAGAAGTATTTAATAAATTACAGGTTGTGGCATTAATTTTAATATCAGATTGTTCGGGTTGATCGGCAGCCGTTAATGAAAATGCTATAAATTTAGTTTTTACAACGTTTAGGCTTATTTTATTGCTACTTATTCATTTTTGTAAAACGCTAAGGCCTTGTTCAGCTTTCAAAAATTTATTTTCCCAATTGTTGTCTGTAAATGTTACTGCAGTCATCGGCAAACCAAATAATTGAATCATTTTTCAGCAATTGTCCCAATTCATTAATATAAACTAAAAATAAAACTGGTCCCAGGACTGTGCCTTGAGGTACTCCAGCGCTAATGTACGCTACTTAATGTATCATTAGACCGCACTTTTTGGATACGATTTTCCAAATATGATTTAAAAAGATCTAACACACGGCCTCTCACCCCAATACAGTCCCAATACGTGTCGAATGCTTTAGCAAAATCCATATAGATTGTGATGCATTTTTTATTTTGCTGCATTTTAGATATAGTCGGATTACCGAACAGATGGAGTAAATGATGTGCGCGAAATATAGGCCCGCCCATCGATGCAACCTTGGCAGATTTAGACGAGGAGAATTATGCATACTTATTTTCAATTATTTTACCGTACAGCTTTGCTTTGTAAGCAGTTTTTTTTAAAATATTATACGGTCGCCTGTAAAATGGGTCCAAACCGATTTTAAGGTTGTGCCAGGTAATGATATAATAATCCCTTTTAAGTATTTTGTTATGCAAAGTTATGCTAATATATTGGGGTTTACCGAAAAGGGATAGGTAATCCTTTTAAATAATCGTGCCAGGTCCAACATTTAGGGTGTAATTGGCCAGGTTCATCAGAACCGAGCGCTATCTAAGTTCGTATCAAGGCAAGATTGATTTAAAAAAAATAATAATATGCTAAATTTTATTTTTCAATCAAGCAAATTTTAACCACAAAATTTTTTGTCATTTTCACGTATAAATTCGCTCATCCTGGGACACACTGTATATTAAAAATATTTATTACCTGCTGCTTCTGCTGTAAACTGGACTAAGATTCAAATATTCGAATAGCAGAAAATTCAACCAAAACGATCTAAAGCCGCTCGACTAATAAAATTAAATAAAACCCTATCGTGGCTCTATCTACCTCCGTCGCAGAACGATCACATGACCACTCCATATGTTCGGTAACCCAAGTATAGTATATCCCGGAGCCAACAAAACACAGCATCTTCAGTGCTTCTGTTTTGCCTGAACCCAAAGTATTTACTATAATTGAGATTTTTTGATTCAAAAAAATCCACGAGGCGGGCTTTAACACATTTTTCCCGTAATTTGGAAAAGTTACTTAGAAGTGAGATTGCTCTATATTTTGTCATTTGATATGGGTCGCCACAACTATAGCAGTTTTCCATTCTATAGGAATTTTTGAAGTACTAAAAGTTTAATTATTCGGATGTTACCTAAACAGTGAATTGAAGGGGCTGAATCTAAGTTTAATACTATGCATGGATAATGCTAGATATTTCTTATATTGCTTTATAGAGTAGAGGGTTGAACACTGTTAGATCGGACTTGACAAAAAGATTAAAGCCTTTGAAAGTTGGGCTTATAATCACATACTGAGGATTTCCTGGACTGCTTGCTACATCTAAATACAACGACCGAAATCTTCAACACAGTAAAAACATGAGAGAATGGTATGGAATAAGTATCGGATCTTATTTTATAGAGAGCAAGAATGATCGGTGTAGAAGACGGCACCAGAAGAAGAAGATAGAAATTACTGTCAAGCACATGAAAAAAGAAAAATACCTAATTATTTTTCCATACTAAATTTATAGAGTGTACCCTTTTTTCTGTGCCACCCGGTATATACAATCTAATATTTTTTTTATAACGTTAACCATATTAGGTACCTATATAAAGTGTCACTAAATCCCCAATCTGACAACAGAGCTCTCAGCTACGATAATAAACGTTAAACAAAGAATCGTAAACTGATCTTAATAGGCCTCTGTCACTACTGTCAGTAAAATTTATGGTGTTTTTACGCAGCTCCTTGTATCGCCTTTCTCGGGTTTATACAGCAGCTGAGATTTCGTAAATATTTCAAGCGATGTGTTTAAACAGCTATTTTTATTATTTTGTTTTTTTTTATATATCTTTGAATGTAATTAAAAAAAAATAACATTTTTCATTAATTAAAATATATTTTTTTCATGTACAAAATACAGCTCCCATTTACTTAAGCTCCCCGGACATCTTTAAAAACATTTCATATTTTAATTAAACCGTTTAAACATTCGGAACCGTGGAAAATATGCGAGTAAATGTTTTTTTTTTTAAATTAAGAGGATGCAGGTTCCGAAACAAGTTTAATTTCATTTTCAGGTAGATGTTTTAATATGGAATTAAATAGAGAGCCAGTACGGAAACGCCCTGGGCTAGAAATTCAATTTTGAATTTACGGTTTGTTTTTGATAACATGTTACAGGTACAAAAGGTTTTAATTTAATTAGGCATGTCCTAAGGGCAAATAATATCATTTCTAAATAATAAATTAGTTCATGTTCAGGGCAGCAAGTTGTAAATACAATTCGTAGGATAATTGAAATTATTACAATAACTTTTTTGAATGAGATTTAACAATAATAAAATTTAAAGGTTTTTCTACCTGGTTTATGTGTTTTTTTTCTAATTTGATCAATTTTTAGTAGCTTTTCCAAACTTGAGCAAGATATGAGGTTTAAAAGATCTAGTCTTAAGAGATGCAATTTCTACGACAAGGGATTCAGATTCTTTTTCACGAAAAAAGTATTTAATAAAATACTTACCCTTCTGCAAAATATGTTACAAACAACACTTAACTGTTTATATTTAAAGCATTAAGTCAGGTAGCTTATTCATAAAATTAATATCATTAAACAGTTCAATGGGTTGAACTGATTGATCCTGCAGACGTAATAATATTAACAAAATACATGCTCAAAATCTCGAGATAATAAAAATTTATAATATACATTAGTTACAGTCATTATTATAGTGTAATAGTTTTATTTAGGTCTATTTATGCTCTTGGAAGAACTACTTAATTTCTTATGTGGTCTACTTATGACTTTTTCAGCATTGCACATCTCGAATGCCTCCAATTTATGCATTGAACTTTCTTTTAATGTCCAGGCCTCTACACCGTATTAAAGAACTGACCAAGTGTTACTTTTTAGGGTTCAGTACCTGAATTTGAATTTTAGAAGGTTGCTCTAGATTTTTCAGTTCTACATCTCTTGTTTGTGAGGGCCAATTTTGATTCGACATACATCCTAGATACTTAAATTGCGTCACTTGCTCAATGATCTTCTTATTTACTTGAATTTTAAGTTGTGCAATATTAGTCTTATTAACGGTTATAAAGTTCGTTTTTTATATAAATTTTCAGACCTAATCTTGTTCTTATTTCATTTACGTTATTTAATAAATCCTGAAGATCTGATATTGTTGATATGTATCCCGTTCACTCTAATAACTATAGGGTAATCTAAAATCGACTCAAAAACACTCTTTCTGAGTAGAGATTGAACAACATTGGTTATAAAACGCAGTCTTGTTTAACTCTTTGAAGTACTTAGGGACAAAATTTAACCCACCTACAATTGTTTTTTTCCCAGTAATGTACGTCGGTTTATTTATTAAACTGTCTGACTATATGATCATATAAGCCTCAGAGATTAAGCGTATAAAGTGCAGATGTCGCTAGATTGTGCCTAGTGATTCAAGTGGTTATTCGTTTGTCTATATTTTGTTGTTGCACGTTTCGTTCTAAAAAGGGTAAGGTATTTTTGTTTTTTTTAAGTTTTATTGTTTGTTTTGTTAAAAATATTTGATATACTTTTTATATAACTGTTTAATACTAAATAACTTGAAATTATTGAGTTCTTACTTCTATATTCTGTATTTTTAACTATGGGTTAACTTTTGTCCCATCATACAAGTACGGTTTTTTTTTAGGTAGGAGCAAAATATGGCAAGTGACCGATTTCCAGAACCATTACCTTTTAAGCTTATTGGTTCGACCAAAAAGGATCTTTATAATGAAATTGAGAATATTGAAAATTCGGACAGTGAATTTGTAGGCATTCCATCAGATATCGACTCGGATAATGATTGAATTGAATTGAATTGTCGAAACAGTAGGCTGCCAAGGCAGTTATGCATATAGGTCTCCTGATGGACCCGTCATGCCCCACCGGGGTTTACCAGAGCCCAACGGCCTTAGAGAAACCGATAAGGCTCTCTGGTCTGAAGGGCTTAAAGTCACTCGGTACACTGAAAGTGTTACCCAAGTATTTGAACCTGGCGCGCGTGAGTGCTGGGCACTCCCCGACTACATGTTCAACGGTTTCATCCTCCTCACATCACCATCGGCATTCCGGGTTGTCCGCAATACCGATAGTATGGAGATGGCTTCTTAAGTGCCAGTAACCGGTTAAAAGACCTGTCACTAGCCGAATTTCGCGTCTTTTTAGGCGTAGTCGATTTTTGGTGAGACAGGCAGAGGGCCCACCTATGTGCGCTTTGGCCTGTCTCATACCAGGAGACTCAGTCCATCTTCGGTGGGTCCACTTGTCCAGCAGACCTTTCATTGACGCGACCGCAACGCATTTGGCGATACCAACTATGGGTTCCGGCCCCATCGTCACATTCGCGGATCCCAGTCTGGCAAGAGAGTCCGCTTCCTCATTACCTGCATGGCCTGCGTGGCCAGGTATCCAGACGAGCTGGACCCTGCAGCTAACCTGTACCAGTTTTTTCAGGACTTTTATGCACTCTAGTACAAGCTTGGAGCTTACCTTTGCGGCCGTGATAGCCTTAATGGCAGCTCTGCTGTCCGAGCATATTGATACGACTGTATTGCGGTGTCTGCAGCTTAGGATTTTCTGTCCCATTTTAATACAGCGAATACTTCGGCCTGGAAGACAGTGGCGTGCTCCCGTAGCAAGTATGCCCTACTGGTATGTGGAATCCCACCACAAAGCCCTGATCCAGCTCTGTTATTCATTCTGGAGCCATCTGTGTACCAGATGGTCTCCCTATTTAGCAATGCAGGGTGTTGGAATGCTGCCACTCCTCTCTGCCTGCAATGTGCGTAACGAATCCCTCGCAGTCCACAATCACTGGAGTCATGCAGTCACTGCCCATCAGATGGAGAGGACATTGCTGTATGGCCCGTGACCAAATGTTTGCGTAACCGGTCTCGCCAGCACGTAGTTCGCCGAGGACGTATAGCCTGTACGCAGTCCTCAGAAGAGGTCTCTCAATGCGTGAGTAGATCCAGTGGAGGATCTTAGGAGACAGACCCCAGGTATTGCCGAAAGCCCGCCTGCAGGCCGATAGCGCGCAGGTAGCCTTCTTCATTCTGGTGTCTGCATGATCGTGCCAGGAGAGTTTGGGATCTAACTTGATTCCCAGAAATCGAACTGTCCTGGAGTAATGCAGCTGCACGCCACCTAGACATATAACAGGGGGCGTGCCAAAGTTACGTCTCCTCGTGAATAGTAGGAGCTCTGCTTCTTTGGGGTTAATCCTGAGACCCCCCGAGAGGCACCATATGTCCACCATACGCAGGGCTCTCATCATAGGGCCCCGCATTGAGACGGCGTCTCTCCCTGGGCAAAGGATTACCAGATCATCAGCGTAGGTCTGTATGTATAGGCCAGCATTGTTTAAAAGAGACGTTTCGACAATCTCGTTGTTGAGCTGGGCAGATACATGACGTTTCGAGAGTATGGCCTCTATCCAGCTAACCAAATAGGGTTCTGAGTCGCGGCTCTCGAGTGCTTGGCAGATTAATGCGAAATGGGTGTTGTCGGATAATGATAGTTGTAATGGAAATGATGTAGACGAGCCAGAAATCACAAATAATTTATCAGAACCGGATAATATGGTAATATCACTATCTGATGAAGAACCGGAGGAATGGGACCCCGAAGACCTTATTCCACTTAGGGATGCCGTGAGACACGAGACACGAGATGTCTCGTCTCGTCTCGTCTCGAAAGTATTTTGTCTCGAATATCGAGACGAGACGAGACGAGATAAAAATGTTCGAGACAAGGCGAGACGAGACGAGACGAGACGTCTCGATATATGTAAAATGCTTCCAGTAATTGTGGTAAAATTGTCATTAAAATCACGGAATAGGTTTTGATTATTTTTTTATTTCCCCATTAATATACTAATGGGCTTACGATTTGTGTAACAGGTGGTGTGTACATTGGAAAAAATATCCTTAGAATTTAGGGGTATGTTTATTTAAATCTCTTGGACCAGTCACGTCTGTTTTTATTTTAGCTGCGCATTTTTTTTTCAACTTAACGTTTTTATACAAGGTGTGTTATAAAACGGTGGGCTTTCTTATTTTAAACAAACATCATATATTATTATATTTTTTGAATTTACCAAAAATATAAGAATATTACCTGCATTCACCGGACGGAACAGTTGCGTCACTGTTACAAAACTAAACTCTATCGAAACCCTCCGAAAAATGGTAATAACTGCATTCATAACGTGTTGATTTGTCCCTAGAGTTTTGGTTTTGCCACATTTTGCAATTTGCTTTATAATTATTATTTAAAGAGGCTCCTATTTAATAATATATTTACATACATATTATGTTTTTTAATACCTATCTTTTGTCTCGAACAAACAAAATCGAATGATACTTTATCATCTGTTAAAAAAGGCTATGAAAAATGTCGACGTCTACAGGTAATATGTTCGATATGATTATTGGAATTTTTTTCTTAAAATAAGTATTCCTATATAACCTTCTAAGCCATGCTTCAAAGGCTGTGTATACCCTTTATAATAAATTACTTACTTAATTATGGAATAAAGTAAATATATTAAATTATAAATTTTAGAATAAAAAAATATAGAGCCAAACAAATACACAAATCTATGTTTAATATTTTAATAGGTACCTACATTATAGTTATTACATTGCACTCTTCATAAAGAAATAATATAAATTCTGAAACTTAAATATTAAAAATACGAGAACAAATTAAGTTTACGTTAAATAAATATATTTTATAAACAGCAACAACAAATAAATACATTTAAAAAACAATATAACATCACAAGTAAGATATAAGTATAAACTTAATTAGAATAGACATTTAGTTCAAATTTATCTATGTACGTAAAATGTTTAGATCAAATTGCTAATAAATACCAAAAGGCATAAATAAATACTCAATAAAAAGTTAAGTTTCAGTAGTCAATATTTATTTAATCTTTTAATCTATAAGTGTACCATGAATTTAAGCACAGCAATGAACGAGCCGATTCTGCGTTGAGTCTATTCCGTTGTTTTGTAACAACCAAGCCAGCTTTTTTCATATGGCGTGTAACATTATTATGGCAATGATAAAAAAGAACCTTCTTGGATAAAATATACTTGATGAGTACTTGAAAATCTAGGGAAAAAAAGGAAATATGTTTATGGCTGCATATAATGACCAAATATTAAATATTGTTACTAATAGTTTTTTTTAATACTTAGTTCTGTGACAACCATAACATAACTTTTTCTTAACGAGTAACAAATCAATATTAAATTTATTAAAAATAATATTATTTAATAATTTAATACCTACCTTTCTAATATTTTATTGATATTTTTCTGCTGTTAATAGGTATCTTGACACTGTAGCTTAAATGTATATAAAATATTATTTTCAATATTCCGCTATTGCCGCTTTTATAAAAATACTATGACTGCTTTATATTATTGGTTACTATAGATTGTTGGAAAATGCGTTTTGCATGACTTTAATGGGGTGCTCATATAAATATTTTATTAAATCTTAAAAAAATCTTTCCCAACATGCCTACCTGCCCAATTAATTTAAAAATCGAATATGATTTTTTTTAACTTTCATACTTAACTACCTATAATATGTTTATTGTTTATTGGGGTCTATTAAATTTTAAAGTTTTATCCTAGGCTTTTACATAGGTATCAGAACTTTTCGAGACAAAACGAGACGAGACGAGATAAGAACTTGTCTCGACGAGACATCAGCTTGTCTCGTCTCGTCTCGAAAAATATTTGTCTTGAACTTTCGAGAAGAAAAACATTATTCAAAATACAGTGCAGTAAGAATAATAAAACGGTTCCACCTGTCCAATTTATGGAATAATCAGGACTAGCCTAAGTCATAAAGGAACTAGATAGGGTGACACCATATAATATTTTTAAACTTCTGATTTCAGACAAAATTGTCGAACATATGGTGCTTCAAACAAACCTCTACGCAGAGCAAACTTTTCACAATTCCGGCAAAAGTTATAAGCCGATAGTGCAGGAATACGTACATTTATTGGTATAAACTTACTAATGTGTATCAAAAAGCTGTCGTCATATCGGGATTACTGGAGTACAGATCCAATTTTACATGATCCCCATATTAAAAGACTAATAACTGTCTATCGCTTTGGTTGGCTCCTAAGTAATGTACATCTTAATGACAACAACTTCATGCCCAACCAAAATTCCGATAATTTTGATAAATTATATAAGGTAAGACCATTTTTGGAAATGTTGAAATCCAATTTTCAAGTCTGTCTGCATCCTCACGAATTTTTATCAGTGGACGAGTCTATGATAAAGCTTAAAGGCCGATCTATGATCAAACAATACATGCCTGCAAAGCCAGTAAAGAGAGGCTATAAAGTGTGGATGATAGCTGACAGCACTGGATATTGCTCGGATTTTGAAATATATTGTGGCAAAACCGGTCCTGTTGCAGAAAAATGTTTGGGTACCAAAGTAGTGCTTCAGATGACACAAAATTTAAAACACAGGTATTATAAAATTTTCTTTGATAACTTTTTTACAAATGTAGCTCTAATGAATCAACTGTATCAAGAAAAGTTATATGCCTGTGGTACTGTTAGACATACCAGAAAAAATATGCCCCAATTTCTGGAAGATAAAGCAATGCACAGAGGTGACTGTGACTGGTACGTGGACTTTCAGCATTTAAATAGCGCGATAAAAGAACAATAAACATATAAACTCAGTAGATAAATTTGACCAAATGAGGGCAGTTTACGGCCTTGACTGAAAAAGTAAAAAATGGTGGCATAGAATCATGTTTTTCGTTATTGATGCTGCTGTTGTTAATGCTTACGTGCTTTACAAGTTATCTGAAGGGCCTAAAATGAACATGAAAGAATTTCGTTTGAATAATATAGAACATCTAGTTGCTGACAAATTGGGGTACTGAAAAACCATTACCACCTCCCATCAAAAAAAAGGAAATCTGCCCAACCAGAAACGATTAGTCTTACTCAAAGTACACATCAGCCAGTACGAACCAGTAGACGAAGATGTGCAGTCTGTAGTTCCAAGGAATTTGAAATACGCACAAATTGGACCTGCAGCGTGTGTCAAGTTCACCTATGTTTGGGAAAGAACAATTCTTTGAAAACAGTCTTTTTTTCAGTCCTACCATACAAAATAACTTTAGGCAGTGGTATGGTGGGTCAAAATATGTACCATGGGTTTTTTAAAGAAAAAAGTAAAAAATTTGATGTTTCTCAATGTTATGTTTTATTTTAGAGCACCTTGAATTAGTTTTTATGTTATAAATAAAAATATTTTTTTTTTGTACCACTTGGGTAAATTTTTACCATTTTTTCTGTACTTCAAAGAGTTAACACCCTTTTTTAGATAGAACTACCCGGTTATTGACAAGTTGCTGAATTGAAAACCTGCTTTTAGGTTCCAGTACATATTGCTAATTAATTGAATATCTTTACCATCTAGTTGAGTGGGTGAGATGAGAGTTTCTACAGATATATAAATTTCTTGAAAAAATGATTTAAGCTGACGAAGAAAAAACTTGTACCATGCATCATTGATTGGCCTACCAGACCACCAGATTTTACACCGTTGGTTTTTACTTATGGTGTCTTCTACAGAATATGTAATACCAGTACAGAGTGAGAAAGAGGAGATTAGAATTATTATAGTTATATCGTCGACGAATATATTTTTCTCTGTTTCATCACAACTTTATGGAAATTCATTTACCCTTTAGCTTCATAGGAATATGAGGTATCAAATTAAAGACGACATATTTGACATACCAAGATATTTTCATTGATAAATATTGAAAAAAATAATCCAAGCTTATATTGGTCCAAATAAACTAAATACGTGTTTTAATTAAAACCAGTGAAGTTTTATTAAAACTTAAAATTTCCTGCAGATAAAGCAGCTTTTAAAAAAAATAAAACCCAAAAATCTAACTAAATAATGCGAAACTATAATCCCTCTTACTTTTCAGAACATTTCCCGGAAAATCTCCAGCTCGGCAGTTTAACAGAGTTCGCTCTAATGCTTTGAAGCGTATTTTCCTATTGAAACTTTCCTATATTTTAATATGAGCGCAAAAATGTATTAAAAGCAAAAAATATACTTTTTACCGTGAGTTTTACTGGAAAAATATTAGATGTATTTTCTGTATTTACTTTAAAATATTGGTATTGAATTTTGTCGGGTGGTAGAATCGTGCAAGCGAATTTATATTTTATTCAATTCTAAAGAAAAATACTGTTTTTTAGCTCTGTATACCCTATTTTAAATGGTTATAAGAGGTCTTTTCTATAATGAAAATTCGTTATAGGTTTTGAGTGAAAATTAAAAAAAATGAATTGTTTTGTTATGGAAAGACCTTTTTTTGGCATGCAGGTAAGCCCATATCTTATAAGCCATAAATATGAATATTTACGTAATATCTTAGCATTTTAACAGACTTTAGCTTTAATTTCTTTCCATTACCCTCCTCAGACCTCAGGTATCATATAATTATGATACCTGAGGATTTGACTTTTTTTTTGGCGCGCTGAAGTAATTAGCCGCCAGTTCCCGATGGTATCATAAATGATACATAGCCAAATATGCGCACACATTTTTATTTCGCCGACGCACGCTGTAGTGGTGAGGTTAGGTTAGTGTATTGTTTACATTTGTAAGTGCACGTTGCATCATTATGCCTTTTGACCAAAATAAGAGTAAGTAATATTGTTCTTGCTTTTTTATTGTTATATATTGACGGCAGGTAGCACATAGAACATGTGTAATAAAAAAATTCTCTCTTAGTAATCTAATCGTGCCGCAAATGGTAGACTTAGTAGAGGTATCACCAGTGATATCTTGGGTCTCTAAGACTACAAAAATAAATGAATTGCTAGGAATTTATGTGTTAAATATAAAATCATATTTTGGGTTTTTTTAATTATTTGCCTTGTTGAACATCATTATTTCGTCACTCGTCTATAAAATAATTTTTAGGGCCCTTAACCAGCTTCGAGCTACAAGAATTAGTTCTTAATCTGGACCTAGACTAATCAGATATCGGCGATTTATCATCGGAGAGTGAGGATAAAGTAGATGTGGACTTGGATTTGGTTAATATTAACCTTGATCATCAGGATGGAATAGAAAGTTAAGAGGATATGAAGATGGCAGAAAATATGAGTGATTCTTCGGATGACGAGCCTCTTGCCCATTATTTACCAGGCTATGAAAAAACTTGGTCCCGTGTCCGGGAATTTGAACCATTCCAGTTTAACTTTAAAAACGAGAACATTTCCACTCAATTAAATCAACCAAGTATGTACCTAAGAAAATACATTTTTGATGCTTTCTTTAAACAAATGGCACTTTTCACAAATATGCGTGAGGTTATTGAGACAGGCCGTTCCCTTGAAACTTCTGAATATAATTTGCGAAAATTCTTTGGAGCTTCCATGTTAATTGGAATTTATGGATGTACTGGGCGCGAAGTACAAGAGTACCCATTGTTTTAGACACAATTTCAAGAAATCGGTACTTTATATTGCGATCACGGGTAAAACTTGCAGAAGATCAGAGGGTTACCAATGAAGAAAAAATAATAGATAGATTCTGGAAAGTAAGGCCTTTATTGGACATGGTGCAAAGAGGTTGCCGTTTAAATGAACGAACGAAAACAGTGTCAATAGATGAACAAATGATTCCTTTTCATGGCCAAGTAAAAATGCGATAATTTGTTAGGGGTAAGCCAAATCCAGTGGGATTATTCCTCAAGCAGATTGCGAGCAAAGTGATTCTGATGAAGAGCAGGTAACGCCCCGAAAACAAAGGAAAATTCAGCCTATTCCAGATAGTAGGGAAAGGAAGTAGGGTAGTAAAACACTCATCTACCAGTATTTACCAAACACGACCAGAAATCCAGATCAAAATGTCGATATCCGAAATGCGGTAAATTGACATTTGCTAAGTGTGCCTCATGTGACGTATATCTTTGCTGCGACGTTGAGCGAAACTGTTTTGCTCTTTTTCACCAATAAAGTTTTTTTTTGAAACTTTTTTTGTATTTATTTAAACCCAAGGTATCAAATATGATACCTTGGGTTTGATATTTTGTTGTTTTTTGGGCCCAACACTTTACAAAAAAGTACGTGTTTTAAAAAGATATGTTTTGATTTCACCTTGGGTCTGAGGAGGTTAAGTTATGATTGTTTGCACGATTTAGACTTTCCACTATAGGACTGGGCACCCCTCTTTATCCTGATTGATTGATTTGAATGAATATTAATGCCTCTAATCTATGACCTCTTTAAAGTGCTGAAATCCGGAATTTAATGTCACGTAAAAATCATTTATAACAGGTGCTGAATTTTTACGTACAATGTTAGAGCCGTGCCAAAGTGCAGAGTGGAATGTTGAGATTGTTGATGTAGGTCTTGTATAGGTTGTATATGCATATTTTTGTAAATTTACGCCACATTTTATTTGTTTTTTTTTTCTTATTATGAACAAAGTGTTTCTTTATAGTTTGACTACCAAAGCACCTTTTACTCTGACAGAAGACATCCAGATGAAATGTTGTCAGCAAGAGCATTAATGTATTCTAATAAATATAAGATTTTTATCAATAGTTACGCTAAGAAACCTATCATCTAAGAAATTATTAATGCAGTTACCACCAGTCATGGTCACATCTACCAAGATGCAACCAAAGGATAATAATTTGGTGTTCCGAAAATTCAAAGTCATTAGATTGGCGTTCAGTAAAGGCTTTATTCTACCATGAATATCTTATTAAAGAACACTCTTTACAGCCCTATGTAGAGATTAAGCATTTTGGTGTTGCAAGAGTCGTATCATCAGCAAAAGAGTCAACTTACCCTAAATAACAAGAAAGGCAAGGTCATTGACATGAAGAAGAAACAGAATTTTTCCAGAATGACACTTACCAAAGGGTTACTTGCATATACTATAATACCAAGTAGAGAAGCATGTATTGTATGGTATTGTATTGCATATAGCCTATTCTGTAAATAATTATCAAAAAAAATTCAACGGCGTAAAATCTGGTAATCTCGTAGGACGATCTTAATGGCACATGGTCAAAATATCATATTTTGTGCTACGAATATGTTAAAAATGTTAGATTTACGTTAAGCAACCATGGAAAATTAATTAAGTAAATATGTATTTTTTGGCGCCCAACCTTTTTTTTTAAATCGTACCGTAATGGTAACAAACATTTTTTGGAAAAAGATTTTTTCCCTGAATATTTTGGTGTAACGTTTAATAGAGTCAGCCAACAAATATCCTCTAAATATGACTAAATCTCGTATGAGCGGTTTGTAAAATAAAAAAAGTTAAAAAAATTAAATAAAAAAAACAATGGCGTGCAAAATCATCAGTCAGTTGTATTTTTAATGATTCATTTGGGAAACAAATTAATGACATTGAAACTTCCCACTTTCAAGCCATAAACCCCGATTAGTTTCGATGGAGGTAAAATGTTTGGTGAACTAGCGTTCAATCGGTTAGTAATCTAAGTTGAGAATGCAGCATAATAATATGTCCGTTGCCAGGGACCTATTTGGTATTTTAATAAAAAAAAGTATCTCCTTGAGGCATATTAACATAGAGGCATATCTTTCTTCAAAAATATATGTAGTTTTTAGGAAAATAGTCAAAAAAACCCAATTCAGATGTACAGGATATCCTACAATCGAAGGACCTCTTTTGTGAATTGGCTGAATCCGGATTTAGAACTCTTGCTACTTTATAAACGTTACAAAGTGTAGATGCCCGGAAACTATTTGTATACAAAGTTTTAAAAAAATAGGCTAAGCCGTGTAGGAATTAAAGGGTTAACAATTTTTTATCAAAACACTAAAATCACCCTGTTTGTTAGTAATAAAGCCGAATTGATCAATATCTATTTCGTTATACCTCAGGCATGCCTTATAATTAACATAAGTATGTACAAATCAGCCAGTATAAGGGATAAAGAATAGAAGCAAATGAAACAAAGAATCAATTGACAATTAACTCCAAAAATCACTTTCTAGGAAAACTTCTTGGCTTTAGTATCTAAGTTAACCCAGAGCTGGTGAGGTTATTTTTTAGTTACATAAATAGGGAGGTAGGGTTTGCAAAACCCCCAGATCAAAAAATCAGTTTTTTAATGTCCTAATAGAAAAAATAGTTATGCTACTTACTTTTGTCTAACCTTATTGATTACAATACATGAAATCGAATTTTAATGTATACCTTTACATAATACACTTTAAAATTATTTTTTTAGTTTTATTGTTATTTAAAGTTAACAAAGTGAAAAATTTTAAATAAAAAATTCACAAAACGTGTCTTTGAAAAACATAGGCAATAATAAAGAATAAATAAAATCATATTTCAAGTAAAGTCTATTGAACGCAATCTAAGCAACCAAACACCCTGCAGCTGCCACATATAGGTGTGCTTGAATCCGCACAAAAAAACCTGGTTTTATTATCTTTGTTCCTTGGACATTTACCACATCTCACTTGCTTTTTCAAGACGTTCGAAAAACTGCATGGCATGGGTTGAGCCAGGATCTTTGCAATAGTCTGTCGTAGTTGACGAGGCAAGCGACCGTTGAATAGTCTTGACTTTAGTTTAGGCCTTAGCAAGGTCTTTGGCAAGGCTTTTTGAAGCCGGAAAACTCGAAAATATCACGTAGACTGATTGACTAGGCTTATAATGAGCAAAGTGTAGAAGATGCACATTGGCCAACGGTTAGTTCTTCGACTAGTGGAATACGCTAAGCATGTTTCATCTAGCGCGTTCACTCCTCCTTTTGTTGCATTGTAGAATACAATAATTTCTGGTTTTCCAGTTTTTTCGTCAGTAAGTACATTAACTGTGATGCATTGAAGAGATCAAAAGAACTACTTTGTTTTTCTTTGGTACGTATGAAAGTAGAGTAAACTTGTTAGTAAAGACATAAAGTGATAAGTGGTCTTGCATTACTTTTGATGGAAGAAATTCCTTTGGCACTTCTAGTTTATATTTCTTTAAAGTGCCTACGTAAGTGAGACCTCTTTTTTTAAGTTCTGTAACAAGCTGGGTGGATGAAAACCAATTATCAACCGATACATTTCGGTTTGTTCCTACAATTGGAGCAGCTAGGCGTAATACTGACTGACTTTTAAGGGTTTAAGAATTTTCTTTCATCATTAGAAAGTGTATCTCCATTACTATTTTTCCCAAATAAATATATTTATTCAAGCAGTAATGTGTCTTTGCATCGTTTAAGGCCATATTTACGTAGCATGCACATCCTGAATTTGCAACATCCTCTGAAACCGATAAACATTTCATCTATGCAAGCATATTCTCCAAAAGAGTAACGTGCTTGATATTTCTTGATAAACGTATTAAAAATCCAATATATTGCAGCGGCCTCATCAAACCTTTTTCGCTTATCTCTATCTGCAGCATTATCAAAACGAAGGCAGGCTAAAATAACCAGGATCCGCTTCAATGAAATAGTGCATCGAAAAACATCACGTTCCATTCGTTAGGAAAAGTGCTTCCAGATCCTTGGAAACTGATGAGTATATCAAAATGACCAAAAATGCTTTAAATTCTACAATGCATACATCGGTGTAATCATGTCGATCTGGATCAGACAATTTTTGCCTAGACAGTACAGAGAATTATTTCATCCAAAATGTGTTCACTACATAGCAGCTCCCACGAACAAATGTGACTACAATATTTTCCTAGCTCTTTTGCAGGACTAATATCGCCTGGAAGATGTGAAATTATCTTGCGTCGCCTTGAACGAACGTTTGCATTTGGAGGTTCAGACAATCATTTGAATTTATTTTTCCCGTAATAAATTTTGGGGTTGCATTTATTTTTTTTGTCCTTAAAAAAATTATTAATTATTATTCTTATAGGAAAAACGGTTTTGCTTTTGTTTCTTTAGGCCAAGAATCACACCCTAACAAATCGATAACGATAATGGAATATTTTGGCGAATATTCCACTGGTAAAATTTTAAGCTCTTGCTGGCTTTACCAGATCACGTATACATTATAATATTTGGGAAAAGGCTGGGTCCGGGGTCCGTTGGTGACGGTGGCGGCTAGATTTTCATCTCCGCTCAAAGGCCGTCGTCATGGTAACCGGGAGGGCTCCGGCCCCTGGATCGATAGTCGCAGCCAGCGGAGCAGGAGCTCAATCCAGGACCCGGACACTCGCTCTGCTCTCTATGCCACGGAGCAGACTGTACACGAATGCGACATTGCAACCTCCTCAGATTCGCGGTTTTGTTTTCGGAATTCTCTTTGTTCTATCCCATTGTTTGAACTAGTAAGTTAGATAAATACCACTACTCTATTACGGTCGTTGCGTGGAAGGTTTTTAAAAAGTTGAGCGAGTCTGTGAATAAAAAAAAATGTGAACAGTCCGAAGTTGCCTAATGAAGATAACGATAGAAATCTTTAGTCATAAGTATAAGAATATGTAAAAAAACGAGATGGCTAATATTAAGATTATCAAGAAAATTGTGTTGAAAATGAAGTTGCCCACATGAATATAATACAAAAATCCCACATAGACAAATGTATCCTATGTGCAACTAAAGATTTGTCCATTTTGGAAATATTAACACAAAAAACAAATTACAAAACGTTACTTATAAAACCGATAAAAGTTTCTTTCCGTCTTTTGAGCCCCTGTTTTTTGAGTGTTTTTTTAATTTTCTATGACAAACATAGTGTAAATCTAATTTTAAGGGAAGATTCAGAGGGGCTTACCCTTCTGATAGCCCCTTATCTTATCTTCGTGGTGTCCCAGATTTTCAAAGTTCTTATCGGTAGCATAAGATATAGGCCATCATAAAAGTAAAAGCTCCCCTGAGTTTGAGTTCGGACCATTTTTCGGACGAAAAATGTCAAGAGAACTCAAAAAAACTGAGAGTTTAATCAATGTTTTAGGTAATGTATTTTCTTTAGGCAATTTGAGCGAGCTGTAGCTCTAAGGAGATGAATTTTAGGAAACATGTTTATAGGGAAAAAAAAGTCTTATTTTGCAACACCTTGTATTTAAATCTTTACTACATAATTACAAGCCGAAAAGTATATTAGAATAACCTAAACAAGAAACTACAACATGTTTAATAAAAAGATCTTTACATACAAATTTGTTTTGTAATTATATTTTTATCAGCAGCCCTTCTTATCCGCAACTTTTAAATTTTCAGAGCCTTGAAAATATCGACAACTTAAATTTAGAAAAGTGACTCATAATAATCATTTTTCCTTATCAATATGCAAATTCCCACAAAACCTATTCATAATTGTGTTATTCCAAGCAGCTTTACTTTAAAGTTTATTCATTGGAACTAATTGATCTTGCAACTCTTGCACAAAAGACATTTTATTTTTTTTTAATTATTTATTTATCAAAAACAAATAGGATGTTAACAGGCCGAAACCCAAAGGAACATCCACAAATTACAAAGTGTTTCAGGTGTACTTAACTAATACAAAATTAAAAAATAATACAAGAGCATAAATACAGTTTCTAATTTTGTGTTTTTGTTAATTAGAACAAGGATCTCTGATTCTCTTTTCAAACATAGAGAGAGAGCGGCAAAATAAATCTACAGAAAAAAATTTGGAGTTATATAAGGAAAGCATACGACTTAACGGCGAATTAACGGCAATCTGATAGTTAATTATTTTATAGAGAAAGAACATGTCTGTGTGAGAGCGCCGTATTTCAAGTGAATATAATTGATATTTAACTCTAAGTTATATTAAATTAGCATGTAGGTTAAATGTACCAGTATTTTTATAGTCCAAAAATCTTAAAAATTTATTTTGTATTGTTTCCAATCTGTTAGCATGCACCGCATATTGCGGAGCCCAGACGACGGAGGCAAAAGCCTAACGACTATATATATATATAGGCAAAATATAATGCTTTTAGAGAACTTTTAGAGGTTAATGGCCTACTATTTCTCACAATTAATCCCAGCATTCGATTACACTTGATGCTTAAGTAATTAATATGTTCTGCGAAAGTTAGCTTTTGATCTTATATGACATCCAGATCCCTCCCTTTATCAGTCCTCTTAAGAAGAATTCCATTAAAATTATAGTCGAATTGAAATAAGTTAGTATTACGTGTAAAACTAATGAATGCGCATTTATCGTAATTAAGGTAAGGCTCTGACAATACTCATAAAATATGTCCAAATCATTTTGTAAGAGAAAGCAATCACCGAGATTATTAATGGAAGCAAAAATCTTAATATCGTCTGCATAAGGTAATATTTTGGTAAAACATGGTATAACATCATTGAGATAGATTATAAATAGTAAGGGCCTCAAGTGGGAACCTTGAGGTACTCCTGAGGTAACTGGATACGTGGAGGACTGGTGGCCATGTACAGTGACATACTGGGATCGATTAAAAATGTACGACGCTAACCACCGCAGGAGATCTCCATGAACTCCCACTCCAGCAAGTTTCTGTAATAAAGTGTTATGATCAATTTTGTCAAATGCTTTGCTGAAGTCGGTGTACACAGAGTCTACCTGCGCCTGACAATCCATTGAACAGAGTATATATTCCGAGTAAACAACTAAGTTAGAATCAATTGATCGTTTTGGAAAAAAAACCGTGCTGCTCATCGATAATTATAGGTTTTAGAAAATGTATCAATTTATTATGAATTAATGATTCAAAAATTTTACGGAAGATATCAAGTTTAATTATTGGTCTATAATTTTTCACATTAGATTTGTCACCACTTTTATAAATTGGCACCACATTAGCCATCTTCCACTTGCAAGGGAACACACATTGCTTAAGAGGTAAGTTATAAATAATAGACGATGGTTTATATAGCGAATGTGCACATTTTTTTACAAAAAAAGACGGTATACCATCAGGCCCGCCACCCTTACTCTCGTCCAAGTCGGACACAGCTCTCCATACTTCCTCTGAATCTAAAAAGAATGCATTAGGAATAATTGCATCAAATATGGGTAAATTATTATGATTTACTGACTGTATATAGGATTGAAAAGCTTCCCTAAAAAAATTTGAGAATAGCTGGCTGACCTGAGGTCCCCGAGCAGCTGTCTGATCAAGGTTTATTGTTAACCGAGATCAATTGCCAGAATTTCTTTTTATTCTTTGAAACATCATTATCAACAGATTTTACCTAATTAACCCTTAATCGACTAATGTATCTCCCAAGACACAGAACCTTTGAAACGTTTTTTATAAAATATCGTAATAATTTCGCGAAAACGGGAAGTGTGTACTGAAAGATACAAAAGCATCTAAACCAAATCCGGTGATGGAAACGATTGGAGCACAACGTTTTAGCGTCTTGTGCAATGGCGGCCGGAAAAGATGTTGACAAGGTGATTTTTTTTTTTGAAACTGCGTAGACGTATTTTTAATTTTTTTATTGTTCTGTATTTTGCGATATAAAGTTAATGCTTCCAGAAGGTAACTGTGACCTTTTATTGCGAAATATCTATTTTTTTTCAATTTGGACCTTAGGTTTTTTATTTGTATCTGAAAATAGACATTGCCCATTAGAGGTACCTAAGTCTTTCGCGAACACAAATAATGTTAGTTATTTTTTTATTTACCACTCGAAGACTGTTACGTTTCGGATTATAAAGTCAATAATAATGCAGGTATTGCTGTTTGAAAATGGATGAAGAGAGAGACAAAGTACGTTACCTTGGCCAGCTTGTATAAATCACACACTCCTACTTTTCAAGTTAAACGATACAGCAAAGAGGAGAAAAAGAAATTTGACGTGGAATATCCACAAATTATAAAACAATACAATTCCCACATGGATGGTGTAGACTTAGCTAACATGCTAATAGCTGACTCCTTATAAAACACCTTATAAGTCTCGGCGTTAGTACCTTGGGATGTTCGGAAAAACTTATTAACATTTGTGTAAATAATGCTTGGTTGTTGCCTAGAAGAGACAGTGAAGCTCTTGGGCGTTTGAAATATGACCATTTGAATGAATTCCGAGTAAGTTTGGCTTTATCGCTAGTAAAGTCCGAGCAGAAGATGAAATTTCGAAAATCTGATTTTGCAAACGATCAGCCATCAAAAAAGATCAAAGTTCCAGTAACTGCAAGACCAACTGTCGATATACGATATGACCAAATTGGAAATCTTACACAGAAAAGAAGATGCAGGCTATGTACCAATGGACAAACCACGGTTTTCTGTCAAAAGTGTAGTCTAAGATTATGTTTTGTGCAAGGAAAGAATGCGCGCAATTGTTTTTTAATATATCATGTTAAAGATATTGGAGGGGTCAATATATCCTATAAGATATATATTTTGCTCTGTACCTATATAATTTAAATTTTTTGTAGCCTTTATGATATAAATAAAGAAAAAAATATGCGAAAATATTTTTTTAATTAAAAATAAAAACTTGCCCGATTAAGGGTTAACATAATCCGAATGTATCATTGTTTTACTTTGTCGACGTAACTCACTAAATACGCGATGATGAATTTCAGAGTTTGATCTTTTCCATTTTTTATGAGCTTGATTCTTTTGCAAAATTTTATGAATAGTTTTTTTACTAAAATAAACTGGAAACTTTATATTAATTTGTTTTAAAGGTACAAAATTATTTATTGCATGGTTTAAAATTTCATAGAATTTGCTTATACATAAATTTATTACTTAACATTTGCATTAATTAAAAGTACTACCAATTAAATCAGATTATTGAGACAGAGTTAGATTAAGATTATAGCAGAATGACCCAATCAGACCCAAAGTTCGGGCTGTTCCATCTTTCGGCTATCTCCAGTTACCAGTCGCTACATTGATATATATGATAAGCATACAAATTACTTAACTAATTATTTAGCAGCAGATTACAAAATAAATTCACAAGAAACAAAACAAAGAGATGAGGTAAATAAAACACACACATACAAATAATCTTTCTTCACTGATAAATGTCGTTGTGCCCCACATGTTTCGAACATAAAGATGTTCATCTATAGAGATTCAAAATTATAGTTTAAAGACTAACAACTAGAGGCTAAACCTGACTAACCTTAGATTTCAAACATCAAATCTCTCCCAAAAAATTCCATTGAAAGATTATTAAAGAAGAAATTATAGGATTATATAGGTGTAGGGTGAGATGTCATTAAGTGATCTTATAATTTTGGAAATTGTATCACGCCCTTGACTAACTTTTTGTTAGATATTTCTTACAGGTAGTATGTAGGATATGATGCGCTCCAGCATCAAAAGCCTTTCTTAAATCTAAGAAATATCCCACTGCCGTTTGCCCCTGATCTAATTGTTATGGTATCTGAGTAAAAATTCAGAAACAGCACGACTTAGAAAGTCTTTTCATTTCACCTATAATGACACTGGAGGATTGAATACACTCCATAAATTACAAATATACTTAATGGCTTAACATTTGACATAAAATAAATTTAAGCAATAATTTTGAGAGGAACGTACGACTTTTTGGATGATGTCATTGTAATCAGGAAGTTGAAATTATGAAAAAAATGTGTTGTAGTTATGTTGATTGACATTTTATTCCTTTCAAAATAATCATGACTATTTATTAATTAGCTGCTTGTATTTATTGGCTTCTTTAGGATTAGATAACCAGGAAACCAAATGGAAAGAAGCACGTATTAGCAACTACAATTCTTGTTTTTTTTTATTTTTCGACTTACGAAATATCCCGAATAACCCATCTTTTTGTTTGTAAAATCCTTTGTTATGTAACTTTTTGTGATTACTTTTTTAGAAAATTATATTGACACGTATACCTTAAGCTTTTTTAGCGAAGATGCTTTATTTTTCCTCCAATACCGTGAACTACTAGAGTTGAATATGCAAATCGGTTGTTTGCTCAGGTTCATTAGAAATCCCTTATGCATATTTTCGTATCGTTCATTTTCTTCTGGTTACCTTTCCCTGCAGAAGGAACCAATTAGAGCCATGACTATCATAATAATTAAGTATACTTGTATGTTCTTTGTTACCTCTGAATACGATATATATATTAATCAAATAATGCATGTCTCAGAAGGACATCATTGACCTGAAATTAATTATCAATCTAAGCTAAATGCTCTGACCGATCTCATCCACATTAGACCGATGTGCTTTGAAATGGATTGATTGATACCTTTGATTACTATTACTTGTTAATGGAAATCAAGCGCATTCTCCCATCTGTATTAGTCCGGATATTTAATTATTATATATTAATGAGTATAGGATATAGTCAGGAATTTACTGCAGTAATTAAAGGGCCTAGAGCATTATTTTTAGGTGCATAAATCGTATTGGTCCTTATAAATTATAGGGTTGTTTGACCTTTTTTTCTAGATTTTAATATGGGGCAAGGTTTGACAAAGTATTTTTAATTTTTCCAATTTTAGCCATGACTTAAAAGAGGTTTATTATATATCCAGGGCTATCACAAAAATACAAAAATCATAAATGCATGCTCATCCTAAAGGAAAAACTGGATTGGAAGGGATTAGAAGTGGTAAAGCGTTGGTTATTCCGTTGGATCATGAAGACAGATTGGTAAAAGGTCTAAAAACTATTAAAAAATCAGAATTTAGAGTTTCATGCAAGCACGTGTTGTTTATTATGTCAGACTTTGTTTTGCAAAGATTTCCATAAGAAAATCATTTAAAACAACATGCCTGGGCTAGATTGGTTTCTCATCTTTATAATATAACTTCCTCAATCAAGAAACCTCAGCTGGTGAATTGTGTCGGGAAAAAACTTATGTATTTGTGATGATAATTCCTATTTCAATACTTAAGGAAAACTTTAGATGAGTTTACAGAGCCACTTAGTGATATTTGGAATTTGGACGAAACTATTCTATGCTTGTTAAGTTATCAGCGCTGTGGAAGACAAAACACAGCTTCTTATACTGCTTTAAAGGAAAAATGTTTTGGTATTAAATGCAATAAAAACGATGTGAAAGAAAAGTTTTATTCTGACGTACTTAATAAAGTTAGAAGTCTTGAAAAAAACTAACGCAGCAAGTGATGAAGCTAAAGTAACTAATCATACGTAAGTTGTTAATATCCTCCACAGAGACCAAATAAGCCAAAATAATATAAAAGCTATGCTAAGTACCTACTCTATTGACAATATTCCTGATGAATAAATGGCTGGAGAAAGTATGGAAAGTGGAAAACCAGAGGACCAAGAATTCATGTAAACTGGATTAGAAGACACATCCTTTGATGCACTTCATCAGATACAGTGCAAGCAATAAGAAAGCAATCAGAAAAAGAAGAGTAGCAACCACAACCGAAGTTATGACGCGTAAGAATTTAAATCCATAGCCTCAGTTTAAAAAATCCTTTATCAAAAAACAGTCAAGAATTAAAAAGGAAAAGAAATCGTAATATCATAAGAATTGAAAGTAGTCTTGAGCTAAAAAATATACAATCGAACATTTATTGAAAAAGCCCATGAGGCATTCTGGTATGATACATTTTAAGTTGTTAAACCAACTGTAAGTACTTATCAAAAGTGGACACAGTTTTTTATCTTCTTCCAATAAGAACGGCACTCGGAGTTAATCACAATGTCTAGGATATGGAGTGGTGTCTTAGGTGCCAGTGCCTAATTAAAAGACCAGTCATTAGGATTTTGCATCCTTTTCGAAATAGTTCTCTATTATTTATTTTGATTATTACTATTTATCTGGTGAGGTAGGCTGAGAACCCAGCTATGAATGCCTTAACCTGTCTCATGCCAAGTCCTTCTTGCAGGGTTTTTTTGTCAAGCTGTACTATTAAGTGATGTGACAGATATACATTTGGGTATGCCTGTGACCAGATTTTAGCATGGCAAGTGTCACCAGCCCATAGCCTGTACGCAGTTCTCATCCCTTCCAATTGAATCGCGAGATCCAGGGTCGGAAAGTTCAACAGAATTTCAAGGGCTTTAGTTGGGGCAGTTCGTATAAGTTTTGTGATTGGACTTTACCTAGTTGCACTCTTATTTCTGCTTTCTCCATGCAAGGCTACTAACCGATAGCCTCGTATGAGAGGAGTGGTTTAACGATTATTGAGTATATCATTAAGGGATCTTAGGAGGCAGATCCCAGGGGTTACTGAAAGCTCACTTGGAACATTCCAGTAGAGTTTCAAATCTAGTGTGATGCCTAGAATTCGTACGATCCTGGAGTATTTCAGCCGCACACCTCCCAAACATACAATAATTGATGTGCCAGAATTACGGAAAGTAGTCTTGAGCTGATACATAAAGAATCGACTATTGTCTGGAAAAGCCAATGAGGTGCTCCGATAAAGATAGATTATATTATGTTGTTGGGCAAACTGTAACTATTGCTTAAATATTTCAGATTCTCAGTCATTGTTTCGAATGTTAGTTCCCGAACGACCACTTTCCCAAATTGCAATTGTCCCGAACGTATCTTTTTTCTGAACAATCGTATTCTCAAAGAACATTCTTTTTGAATCACTGTTATCTCAAACAGAATTTTTCCTAAAGCACCATTTTCCGAAATGTCTCTCGAATGTTTAAATTACTCGGGGGGGGTCAATAGAAATAGGCGTTTTTCTTTCAATAAAACTCGTTGGATGGAAGTACTGAAGAATCCAACCCAACCGTAAATAAAACTGAATACTGGATGAAATACTATTACTCGAGAGAAATAACATTCAGTAAAAGCCGAAAGGAATATTTAAACCTAGCGCTGTGCACTCTCCAATGATGTGAACGCAATATCTAGAATGTCTTAAGTACAGTACCTAGATAAAAGACCACTAGCCGGATTTCGCATCTCTTCATGCGTAGTTCTCTACTAATTATCTCGATTATCTGGTGTCCTAGGCAGAGAACTCAGCTTTGAGTAGAGCCTTATCTGAACCACCTGTCTTATTCCAGGCGATTCCATCCATCTCCGAATGTCTTTCTGACGAGCTCTTACGAAATTCGACTGCTACACATTTGGGTATACCTGCATCCAGATTTTAGCTGCTTAGTGTGACAAGCCCATTGTTTACTCAGGGCATCAGGAGCGAAAGATTCAATAGAGTTTCAAGGGCTCTAGTTGAGACGGTTCGCATAGATCTTGTAATTGGACTCATCAAGCTACTAAACGATAGCCTCGTATGTGAGAAGTGGTTTAAGGATAAATCAGTAGATTCGGTGATGGACGTTGCAGAAAGCCTGCAGAAACCGCACAAAGGGATTTTGATTCTGATATTTGCGTGATCATTCCAGGAGAGTTTGGAATTTAGTTTAATGCCTAGAAATCGTACCGTTCTGGAGTATTTCAGCCTTTCAGCCACGTATTTCCCAGAAATACAATAATGGGTGGGCCAGAGTTACGAAAAATAGAAGCTCTGCTTTTTTGTGGTTAATCCTTAGCCGCTCCAAGATATACCTCCGGTTCATGATACCCGCCGTCATTATGGATCCTTGTATTTTAGCAGCGGTAGCACCCTTTCTTGGGCAAAGGATTACCATCTTGTTACCTTAATTGTTGAAATAATTCACCCAGATTCCCTCAAATAAGAAATTACATCAAACATAAATTTATGTTTCAAAAAGTCATTCCGCTATGCAGACTAGTTCAATGTTATTGTATCTTTTTGCTAGACGTTTGAGTGTGAGTTAAAACACTTGTATACAGAAAAATACTCTACGGATTTATTACCCATGTACACACTACACACGATTACCTAAGACTACTAGGAATATTCATTTACACTGTATTTGTTTACCACTATTTATTTCGATTTGGAAGTCGCGCCAATAACCCGACTTGAACTGGCCTCCTAATGCGAGGGTTCCTTATATACCAGCTAGACCATTGTTGCGTAAGATTCGTTAATTGTACACGTCTCCAGAGATGTCGCGCGGTGTGACTGCCGCTTGCGCCATCGCAATGATTCACGACTGACGGAGAATAGCTAGTATATTCGCGGCGGTTAAGATCTTTGCATTGTGTTCAGGCACATCTTCATACTACAAAGTGTCTTTTTCTTACAATATTCTTGTAGGGTATGTTTCTATTTTCATCAAGTCATACCTTATAGCACCCTTAATACTGACTTAATTTTTAAATAAAAAAATTTAATATTTCTTGAAGTATACGCTTTTCTGAACTTCCATTTGAAATGGAACTTTATATAGAGTAATAAATTTCTCGACAGTTTATCATTGTCCGCTCCGACTAGAATATGCGAAAAACTTTTTTGATAAACGATCATTACGAGTATTACGACACTTCTCATCCGAAGAGACGTCAGGCGGGACGCTCGAACTAAAGATGTTTGACGCGAAACGTGCTTCGGGGCCATCAATCAAAGATCAGGTTTCGTATTAAAAATAGATCTGTATTTGGAAATGTTTATTATTTGTTTGACAAGAGCATTATTTAGAAGAATATTTTATCGCAGTTATAGCTGCATGTTTATTTGGCAGCAGAAATTATTATAAACAATGGTCGTGAGATGACAAAAGGGTTAATGCGAATATTATTTTACGATAAAAGACATAATGTACCTTATTCCTCTTAAAATCTCATGCAGTCGTTACTACGTAGCCACGATATACATATCTGTTATTTGCAACATCTCATTAATTCTCGTCCAATCTCGGATAATATTCCACCAAGATAACCTCCAACGAGTAATACCTCTTTTTCCTTCAATTTTCCTTCAATTAGCAAGGGAAACTCATATCTGACCCCTCTCATTATGTGTCCAAAATATGCGATTTTTCTCTTTTGATTATCTCGAACAGTTCTCTGTCTTCTAGTTTTGCTCTTCTAATAACTTCTTCATTTTTGAGTATCTCAATCCATATTATTTTAAACATTTGCCGATGCCTTTAGAATCCATGCTTCCCTTCTATCTAGAAGAATAGGCCACACACATAATATTTGGTCATCTTGAGTATCAATTTAATGTCTAGTCGGTGGTTAACAAAAAATTTACGTAGACGTAAGAATACCACCTTCAGTTCCCAATTATCATTCTAAGGGCCAAATTATAGACCAGCTGGTAAAGTGTCTGGAAAAGTTATCCTGCAGGTAACATTAAAAATTGAATTATGAACTTCTTGTTTGTCTTACCAGCAGGATAATTCTTGCTTACCAGTAGAATAAGTTACCAACAGGATAAAGCAGCGTATAAAAAGGCTTACCATTAAATTTATAACCTCAAATGTTTCAGA
Organism: Anthonomus grandis grandis; assembly: GCF_022605725.1. Classification (NCBI taxonomy): domain Eukaryota; kingdom Metazoa; phylum Arthropoda; class Insecta; order Coleoptera; family Curculionidae; genus Anthonomus; species Anthonomus grandis. Next base: position 13,709,382 of record NC_065561.1, on the reverse strand, counting down.
GTTGGAGCTTGCATAGTTTTGCAAAAAGTTTGTGTATAATATTCTAAATTTTGTTCTTAATCTGTATGAGTATTTTGTGATTTTTCATATGGTTAAATCTTTCTTTATTTAATATGATATGATATTTGATTTAATATGATAATGTCCGACGTAAGGCTACACCCTTCCCTCACCTGCCCCTCTTTGCTGGCTATGCCACTGTTATATGACTGAGAAATGAAAAGAAAACATACATCTAAGAGATCCCATATAGGTGAACGTCAAATTTGAGCCATTATATTCTGTCACTTACTATCATCATGATATCTTAAAGGCAGTCCCTAAACACTCAGTGTTATTAAGTTATGAATTATTTCCTCATAGGTGGTAAGAGGTGTAATGGTTGCACTACTGCCACCAGTTTTAAATATTATATTTCCTGTTTGTTTCATCCTCATACTTTGTTTGAAGATTATTCAGAGTTCGAACCACCCCCGATACAGGGTTTTTTACATTAAACTCTGCTGTCAAATTTTCCCAGGCCTGATTTTTTTCTTTCCAAGAATCCTAACATACTTCAATTAGCTTATTTATTCCTGGTTATGTGGTATACTAATCAGCAGTTAAAACATGCAATTCCTCCTGGTTTACAACTTATTGTCAATAGGTCCCATAGCTCTTGAATTGTTGACCAGGATAAAAACAAATCATACTGTGTAATCATTCAAGGTACACAAAAGGCCATTCAGGCAAAATATACCTATAAACTTGATTGAAATTATAATATTTTTATCAGTATTATTTAGCAAAGTCATTCTTTTTTTCATACATATTTCCACAATATAAACTGGGTATGCATATTTATATAAAACTGATAAAATACATATAGGTATGCATGTATGTGAAACTTGTGGCTGATCGATGTCCAGCGAGCAAAATCGAGAACGTAGAATATGTCGGTTGCCAGCAACAAATTATAGTCCTCGCTCCATGTTATTTCATCAATATAAGGTTCGTAAATCTTTAACGGATTTTAATAATTTTTTGTCCAGATACTAACATTCTGCGAAAATTAATTAAAAAATCAAATGTTAAAGAACTGAAAAGGCTCTAAATTCCAAAACTCCCAAAGGATTCGAATAAAACTTTTTTATATAATTAACAATAAATATCTAAATCGATTTTTATTAAATCGACACCGTAGCACTTTTGCTATTGATCCGATAGGGATGAAATTTGGTATTTGGGTTTATTTAGGATGCAAATAATACACTTTGACAATTATTTGAAGTCCAGGTCACGTGACACCGTAACTCTTTTGCCATTGATCCGATTGGGTTGAAATTTGGTATTTGGAGTTTATTAAGAATACAATTATTAAATTTTGACAGATATTTGACATTTAACACATTATATTGACACACAACGCGACTATATAATACATTATGGTTCTTTGAAGCATGATACCCAACTGGTCCTCTCTTTCCTTGGCATATAAACGTTGGACCCCTCGACTGACCAGACTTTAGTACTCCTGATAATTTGTGATTTTTTTAAAGAAATCCTCAAAGGCCCATCACTGACAGGACCTAGAGGTTGGTACTGGTCCCCACGGACCAAAAGTATAGGAGCGAAGCGACTATACTTGTTATTTAAAGCTTATGGTAAGTCTGCTGCTCCAAAGGCTTGTGAACGATGGTTTCAATGCCTCAAAAGTGGTAATTTCAATGTGAAATATATATTTCCTATCATCATTGACTGAAGGATTATAACTCAAGCATTGAAGCAGTTAGCAGAAGTATTAAATGTTGCCTAATCGACTATTTCCGAATGTCTGCGTGCATTGGGTAAGATTCAAAAAGAAGAAAAATGGATTCCTTATGAGTTAAAGGAGAGACACCTTAAAAGGCGAAAAAGAAAAAGGCGTTTGCATCGAGTTGTGATAGGAGATGAAAAGTGTATTTGTTTTGATAATTCAAAGCGCAGGGTATTATGGGTAGATCGAGGTCAGCCATCCACATCACCACCTGTACGAACAATTGTAAAACAATTATTGGTGAACGATACATTAAATAAGACCTTACTTACAGTGACTATAGTAAGAGCTGTGCTGGTTTGTGCTCTCTGGTTCGTCTCGAATGCTACTATTAACCGTACCGCTTTTACACTTTGCTTACCGCCATATTTGCTCCTTAATGCACTTTCCTAATACACACAACCAAACTTATATGGAATCACCTTGTATTAATACGAAATATTTTAGTAAGATATTTTTTGTTGCAAGCAATAAAAAAGTACAAGTATTTACTCTCAAGGACAGGCAGATTAATAATAAATAATAATGTTTTACCTAGCAGTGTCGATTTTACTGTTTCACTTGCAAGTCGCATCAAATTTATAATTTATTTATTTTTGAAAACTAAAAAAGAATGCCATACATTGGGCTATCGGAAGTTCAGAGGGGAAGAATTATTGCTCTGGCAGAACAAGGCATGTCACAAAGGCAGATAGCTAGAACGGTGGGGGTTACACAAGGTGTTGTTTCAAAAACATATTTAAGATTTCTGGAATTGGGAACCTTAAAAAACAGACCAAGGAGAAGTCGTGAAAGAGCAACTACTGAAGGGCAGGATCGCTTTTTAGCTCAAATAGCAAGAAGAAATCCCACAACATCTCATCCAGAGCTTCAAAGGCAACTTTTACAAGCTACGGGTGTGAGTGTTTCTGTCGAAACTATTAGAAGAAGACTTCGCGCTCGGGAATTATTTAGCAGAAGACAGTTAAGGGTTCCAGAACTTTCAAGGCAACATAAAATTGACCGTTTAAATTGATGTTTGGAGCATGAAAATTGGGATATTGAAAATTGGAAAAATGTCTTATGTTCGGATGAAACCAGAATAGGACTACGATCCGATGACCGGCGGATTCGCATTTTAAGAGGTAGAGGGAGACAAGCTAGACTTCGTGCTGCCAAACCTATCCCAAAATACAAAGGAGGTACTGTAATGTTTTGGGGTGGAATTATGATTGGTGAAAGAACTCCTTTAATTCCAATTCGACAAACCCTAACAGGTCAAAGGTATGTAGATTTGGTATTGCAACCTGTAGTTAGGCTCTGGCGAGGTGGTTTTGGCATTTTTTTTTTATTTATGCAAGATAATGCCCCTCCACATACCAGCAGAGTTGCAAAATGTTTCTTAGAAACGGAAGGTATTGCCGTTTTAGAGTGGCCTTCTTGCTCACCGGATCTTAATCCTATAGAGCACTTATGGGATAACATAAAAAGAAAGATTAGAGCTCGCCAGAATGCTCCTGGTAACACTGAGCAACTTATTCAAGCGGTTTTAGAGGAATGGACAAATGTTCCCCAAGAAGAAGACATTGACAATTTGATAAATAGCATGCCTCGTCGAATTCGTGCTTTCATCGATGCTAGAGGTTGCAATACTGATTATTAACATTTAATTTTAAATTAACTCTCTTGTTAAATTGTCATATTCAGAAAAATCATTTTTATAGAAATCTACACTTTTTGTTTTTTGTTCTATTATTGTGAAAATTGTAATCAGTTTTATTTATTTTTTTAATAAACTTGGTTTTGAAAAAGTGCCCTTTAATCCTCAATGACTATTTTTTTAAATAAATTCCATTTTGCGAAATTACTGGGTGATTCCATATAAGTTTGGTTGTGTGTATTGGGTTTTGATTTAGGGTAAATTCCGTAACTTAACTGGCTCTTCCGGTTGTGCCGGTTACCGTTCCATAACTATACAATTTCTGAAATTCGGTTATGAAACGCGGTTCCTGAAAAATTGGTTGCAAATGTCAACCGAAACGACCGATCATGTTTTTCGGTACCTTCGGTTTTTGTTGTGTCGTGTATTAAACGTATTTATATTCTGAGTTTAATCTACAACATCCGGAAATCCTGTGTTTATAGATTATGTTATGAAGTTTTGGTTTGATTTTTTTATGATTTATGAAATTTGATGATTTGATTGTTTCAATTCATTGCGTTCAATACACTTGTATTGATTGCAATTTAACTCTAGGACTTGATCTTGATATTATAGGGGTATGTATTTATACAATATTTTTTTCCTCACTGCTTAAAGGAGCAGGACAGGAGCAGAAGCTCAAATATACCAACAGCATTTGGATTTGCATTAATTATGGGCATTATAAATAACAATAGGTAACTATAACACAAAAATGGAATTTATAACCTAATATTAACAAACGAAAATAAGACCAACGATTAATAAGAAACCAGAACGTTCTATTTCAAACCGATATTTTCAGGAACCGCAAAAATACCGCTTCTAACTGATGACCAAGGTTTGGTTGCGGAACTTACCTTTAATCTTGCAGACCAATGCTGAGAATTTGCTGCAGGTATTCCATAATCTGGGTAATTTTTCCGTATGTAACATTGTGTTTGTTCACAATTATATTTATTGACCAAAAGGGGATGCGAAATAAAAATATATCAATTTGTAAACATTCTAGGGGAGTTCTAGACTGAGCATATTATATAAAGAGATATTTAGAACTTATTGACTTTAATGACATTAATCCCTTATATTTTACCCTTGAAGTGTCTTAGGCCCTCGGCAACGTTACGCCCTCTTAGGCAAGGGCCTCTCAACCTGCGAAACTGAAAAAATTTAATTAATTTATCGTACATTGGTTTTTTCACTAAAACTTTATTTCCCTAAATTTTAGGATGTAATTTGCAAACGTTCAAACAAAAGCTAATAAAATTTTGTGCCAAATTCAATTTTCATTTGCGAGAATAAAATATATAAAGCGACAATGTTATTCAATTTAAAAATGTGTATTGAATTGGCGAGTTTTTTAAATTACTTTTGTTTAAAAAATGCGCTTTTCCGGCTATAATTAATTTTAAAAGGCTATAGTTTTATTAGTAGTGCAGAACAGGAATATCGGAAACTTCAAAGAGATACGAAGCGAATTTTGATGGCCAATTGCTACTGAACGTACTCAACAATTTAATTTTTTTAAATCGTTTTTGGTACAGCCAATATCCAATCTGCATTAAATGGGTTCTCGATATACATCATAACTGTGTTGTGGACAATTTTAATTGTAGTCTCTCCTCTTTAGTGTGCGTCCAGCGCTCACTCTTGAGGCAACCTATATTAATTCAAATTCAAAGTTTCATTATTCAGTAGGAAACAAAACCTAATAATAAAACAATTATTCAAATATGAACAGATAACAAAATACCAATATCAAACTCACTATCAGTTACTGCAATGTAAAATTAATAGTAGGTAATAAGTCATGCCAAACAGATCAACATTAATCCGTAACTGAACATCATTGAACCAGTTGCATGTGCTATATATGGGCTGTTTCTCGGCCAAATTGGAGCCGTAAGTGTCGAGATAAAATACACTGCATCTCCTCGTATGAATGTAGGAAACAGCAAAATTTAAATATGGTAAGAGATCTGAAGCATCCGTTTGATTGTTGCATATTTTAAATAAAAACACCAAACTCCCACAAACAGCACATTGCTCAAGAGACAGTGTATTAAACCTTGAAAGCAATAACTGCTGACTGAAGCCCCTCTTACGGTATACACATCCAAGTTAAAACTAATATATTTGTAGAATTTTCATTAAACTGATTTGAGTCTGCAAATATGCACTGCATTATAAGGAAATCATAATAGAGAAGCATACAGTAGGCGTGATTGTACTAAAGAGTTAACTAAACAAAATGGTCCTGATTGTCGATGTTATAATGAAGCCTAGGATCTTTAAAGAAGATCTTATGATAGTATTCATATGAATACTAAAGGTAAGCTTTTTATCAACGCAGACCCCTCAGGTCTCGAACAGAGTCACAATTTGGAAGTACTTATTACGCAACCGAAGTTAATCTCATCTTTGAGCAAGGAAACTGACATCTTACATTTTTGAAGATTAAGTGGAAGTCTGTTAACATGCCTGCAGTCATGACGACTTTTAACAAATTAACAAGACGAAAAACCTTCATTAAGTTTTCTGTCTGAGCCTAGAAGTTCGACCAGCCTAGCATATAATTCTTCACATAATATAGGTTAGCTGATACTTTTGCTTCATCTTAGCTCGGGTTTAAACTGTATTCTAGTGACTTTATATCCATCCCAAGACTCTTGAAATCCCCTTCGGCTGAGCTCAGTCATAGCGTCGCCTGACCTCCATTTTGAAATGATTGAGTTCATCATTCCACAACTGTAACTTAAGGGCCTCTAATAAAAAACATATTTTGAAAGCTTAACTTAGTTTAACACCTAATTCTTATGCCTCTTTAAATATGGTCTCATCCGATGTACTTGAGTTCCTCTTGCGGGGTGGGATTAACTGATTCCAATTAGAAACGAAACATACGTTATTTGACACCATGGTGTGGTTTGATACTCTTGTCTGATACTGTTGTCATCAATGTAATGCAGGTAATAAAAGTGGTTTCAGTATCCTTGTTCACGATGTCGAACTTTTCCTCTACGAAGAACTAAAAAAGCGCAGTATCCTGTACTTTGGGGTTTGTGTTATCGCAGATTGGACTATACCTATTAGCATCATCACACCTAATAATTACTTGAATATAAAACTGCTTAATTTCCCCCCTATTAAAGAGACTAATCCTTTCTGAGCGAGCAAGTATTCTATTGCGTACGAAAGTTTTTTATAGTTCTTAGCTCTATAGATTTCCTAGCAGACTAATAGAACCGAATACTTGAAAGCGATCTTCCTCTTGGGGTTAGCTAATACAAGAATAGTCCGCCTAATTCCTTCCAGTGGACGACTTCTCTTCATCGGAACTTGACTTTGCTCGAGTTCAGGTCTGGTATCCAGTGTATGCAGAATTTGATACTATGTCTCTTGATGAGGATTACCACAAACCCATAGTCTTGATAAAGCCAATGAGGCACTGTTGTCTGAGAGATTTTTATCTAGTTAGGCCAACTCTAAGTATTATTACACATATATTTAAACTTAGCCTATGTGAGTGCTGGGCGCTCTCCAATGACGTGGACCAGAGATATCTAGTTCTTGGTGTGGGAAATCCCACCCGTTACTAGCCGGATTTCGCGTCGTTTTAGTGTGGTAGCAGTTGTCTGGTAAGGGAACTACTTCAGTTTCACAGATCCCAGTCTAAAAAAGGAGTCTGTTGTCTCGTTACCTGAGTAGCCACGTACCTATGACAGACTAAGCTCTGCTGCCCTTCTTCACTAGTTTTTTTAGGATCTTTCTGTTCCATTGACAACATATTGATATCACTTTCATGACCTTTTTAATTTTCTTTCGTGTGTTTCTGTGATCTTAATGAAGTTCGAAGGAATTTGAGATTAGCTGTGCTAAATCCTTCATGTCGCCAATTTCTTTCTTTATTGAGCTAGTTACACTTGATAAGGCTTAAACATATGATTTAGTCTAAGAATCAAATTTGGACTCAAACCGTTTAATATTTCCTCTTATATTGACATAATTCTCATCGAGCTTATTCTCTAAATTTTCAGGAGCAAACTTGTACTCCAGTACAAGCTTGGAGTTTACCTTCTGTGCTAGACTTAATAGCGGTCCTGCTAAGCCAGCAGATTGAGAAAAATGTGTTAGGGTATCGACAATTTAAGATTTTCTGTTGGCATTTTAGCATAGCCAGTATACTAGAGGAATCTAGTGCTGGTATATGTCTTCCCAGTAGTTTAGCTTACTTAATCAATAATATTACATGAACCTTAGACGTCTTTTAATAATATAGCCAGTAAAAATAAAGTCTTCGGCAACTACTTCTTCATTAGAGCTCAATCTCTTTTCATGGAGAAATCTTTTCTGATTTACGAAGAGCCAGTAGTCCCTAGAAGTCAGATCTGGAGTATATGCTGGGTGGTAAAGTAATGGAGTATATGCTGGATTACCACCCCAAGTTCGTTTAATTTATTCATCGTCTTTATCGACGTCTACATGGTAGACTAATATGGTAAAACATTTTTTTTGCATTTGAACACCTTCTTTTTTTTTAAACCCAAGGCCACAAAACTTGGGCAAGTATATTCTAAATCTGGTTAGGCAATTTCTGATTCCTTTCATCACTTACAATTAATACATTTTCTTATTGCTTGACTGTAATGCGTAGTTTAATCAATGCAATAAAAACAAAACAAAAGTGAAAAGCTCTAAACGGTGATTCTATTAGTCTTCCTATTTAGGTGCAAGTCCTGATCACTTGAATATCACGCACCAATGACTCAGACACCTTTGTAATGTTTATATAGAGCCCAATGCTTCATAGGTAGCGAATTTAATTAAAAAAATTATGAACAATCTTTCAAACTTTTTAATGCCGTCCCTCTATTTAACGATAGAGAACATTAAGGCGCAGTGATTTCGCAAATGACATAGGGGTGCAAGTCGAGGGCTAAGCGTTAAATGAAAAGGGGGTGGGTGATCTTTGGATGCCGGCTCCCCCCGATGTTAAATCCACTTCTGCAAAACACATCAGCGGCAAGAGGTAAAGTGTCACGTAACACGTTGCTTGAAACTGCAGCCAGGAGCGCATCATCTTTATGGGAAACAATGGGAATTCTAGGTTTTCGTTTTATATAGTCCCGCAGGATGTTGCGGCAATGGAGCTGCTACGGTTAATGGGTCCTGGAGCGTTAATTACGTTTTTACCACTCCCCCCACTACCTCTCCTTTAAGTTGTAATTGTATTTTTCATTTAATAAAGTTGAAACATTTGTAATAAAAAGTAAGAAAAATAAAATAAGGTGTATTTGGTTTTATGTTATTTCTATGTTTATACGTTTTAAATACGGATATCCCAAGATGAGGTTCGAACAGAATATGTTAATCGTCAACTTTTATATAGTTAATGGTCTTCTTATATAAAAGTCATAGAGGCTGATTAAAAATAACAAATAGAATAAAACTTATTTTTAAAACCTAAAAAACAGCTTCACTTGCTTATGATTATAGTCAGAAACTAAAGCAAGGTAGTTAAGCAGCAATGCAAGTTTCTAGAAGTTCTATACCCCAATTATAGAAAAAGACTCAACTGCTTTCGGGCACACGTTTATAGCTCAATTAGTCTTTATTAATACTTTATAGTGGAAATACTTCAAATTACGCTGCCAAAATGCCAATGCCAGAGCCATGCATATAGTGAACCAGTGGTGGCTCTCGCAGAAGCTAAGGTTTCACCGTTGATTGAATATTTGGGAAGATACGCAATCCTGTGTTAAAAAGTGTACCCAGTCGACTATCGGATTGCCGTTCAGTTTCGTGCACCGTGTGATGCTGCCGCAAAGCGTCAAATCTAGGAACGATTTATTTTAGCTGCGTGGACTTGGCTTTTGGCTTCTTTGAGTCAGGTTTTCAACGACGCTGGAATCTCCGGTTACGCGGCCGTGTTGGATATTTTTTTAAGATATGGGATGATGCTGCCAACTATGTTTTTATTTTTTTTTTTGAACATACAGCACGGTGTCATTTATATGGTGGTCAAGTGATAAGTGATATACTTAAGGGTGGAGGCATATTGAAATTTCTTAAAAGTTAAATTTTAAAAACAAATAATTACTTAAAAATTAATACAAAAATATATATAAAAAGCTATTTTTACAAAATTACCAACAAAGTTTAATATTATAAGTTATAATTCCAACAAACATTATGTTTCCTCCATTTTGTGTTCAAGAGGGTCAAGTTTTTAAATAAAAAGCCCGTTGCACTTAATTAACTAAAAACTAATATACAAAAAATATGTGGAACAAATTTTAAGATATAAGTAGGTTTCACGTAAATATTATAAAGAATAATTGAAATAATTCATAAGACTTAATACCGATGGTAATATAACTTCTTGATCAATATTTTTTTGTAAAAAGTAACCCATTTTGTCACGTGATTCAATATCTGAAAAATTGTACAGGGTAGTGAGATCTGTAAAGTAAGGGGTTGTGAGTGAGGATGTTAATAGAAATAAAAAATAGGCCACATTTTAAGTTTTAAGCGACACAGGAAAATTCTCAATTACCAGTTGTTACAACTATACTTAAAACTATAAAAAGATACCTAGTAACAAAAAAAAACATTTTGTTTAAAGACCCCGCATCACGGTTATACAGGACGTCAATAGAGGTGGTATAATTAGAGGACAGTTAAGCAATATAGTGTCCTTTTATAATAAAATCTAAATAGTTCCTAAATTTTGCAAAAAAACTGAAATTTGGCAAAATCATTTTTTTTTCTGGCGTTATTTCAAAATATATGACAAAAGTATTTATTAAATGAATAAATTGTGACCACTTTTTCTCGCCTATACGATAACACCTTTAAATTTAAAATACGACGTTCTGTCTTTAAAGAGCCATCATCAACTTGTTTTGTTTTTCTTTGTCGGCGCTATATTGACCATTTGCAGTTGACGACGCGGGAATCTTTGGGCGCCCGGCCGTTTTGTTATTTTTTTAAGACAAGGGCGATGATGATAACAGCGCTTTTATTTATTTTGTTATTGCCGATATTTAAATGCGCTGTGATCTCGCATAAATAACTAGATAAATGTGGTGGTCAAGTAATGTATTGGAAGGTGCTATCTCTTACAACTTAAATTTTATTAACAAATAATTACTTACCAAAATACTTTTTTGAGACAAAAATAAATAAATAAAAACAAAACAAAAATTCAATAAGCTTTTATTTATTAATTAGAAAATTAACAAAAATATTAAATAAAGGTGGTGATATAGGTAGGTTTCACGTAAATATAAAGAGTAAATTCAATAATTAAAGATTTAATATCTATATACCGTACTACAGTTTTTTAGAGTCAATAATTTTTTGCAAAAAGTAGCCCGTAATGTGATTTTTGACAATACGGGTTTGTGAAACCAGCCAATATCTCAAAAACTGTGTAGGGTAGTGAGATCTGTGAAGTACACTTTTTTTGGACAAAAATATTGAAAAACAGATACCTTTAACTGAAATTAATATAAAAATAAAATCGCAAAATTTAAAAGGTTTTGAATAAGGGTGTAACAACACTATAAAATATAGAAAATAGGCCACATTTTAATTTGCAATACAGGCAAACACTTAATTACTAATTCTTAAAACTAGAAAAAGTTTTATTTTATAAAAGTTATATTTTTTTCTGGCGTTATTTGAAAATATAAAATAAAATCATTTATACATTGTTGTAAACACTTCCTCTCATTTACAAGTTAACATCTTTAACTTTTAAATACGACGTTCCTTCTTTAGAGAGTCATAATCAACTTTTTTTTTTCTTGTCGACGCCATATTGGCCACTTGCAGTTTTGAATAACCCTTTTAATTACTTTTTTAACGAGGTAATTTCTAGTGAGTAGTTGGAATCATCCCTATTAAATATTATATACCTCTCTCTCTTTTAAATAAATTTTGAATTTCAAAAAATTCAAAACATTCTTTATTCATAAATACATGGTACCTACTTGTTGACATGGTACTTCTATGATATAAAATAGGCACATTAATCGACATATTAACAACACATAATTTAAAAACAATACACAATAGTGGATTCAACATACTAGTATAAACACAAAATGTTTTTTCAATTTCAAAGCAAGACGACTTAAAAATTTTTTAGAGTAACATCACAAATTCTAACCTTTACATCTTTACTAAAAACTAATTATATACTATTGGCCTATTCCTAACTATCTTCAAAAAATTCTAATGCTATAAAAATACTTGCTTTTAAGAAGTTTCGTTAAGAACTTTTTAAAGCGAGGAGAACTTCTAAAGACTTTTATGACATTTGGAAAATGATTAAAAATTTTTATGCTCAAGTAAATAAGAGAATTCTTAGTTCACTTTTCGGGATGGGCATTGGAATATTGTATTCTTTTCTGATATTATAATGTTTTAAGGAGCCATTATTTTGAAGATACAATTTATATTTTTTATATATTAGGCAAGCAGACTCAACAATAAACAAGCAACACAAGGAAAGTATCTTTAAATAGGGGTCTGCATGTCCTGTGGAGATTTATGACACATATATTTAATGGCTCGTTTTTTAAAAACAAACATCGAGTCAAAAAGCCGTTTACTAATGCAACTCCAAAATGTTATTCAATACTGTAGGTATTTTTGTATGAAAGTAAGTTCCAACTTTCAACAAAAAAAAAATAGATTGTTTTTGCAGATATCAATCTCAGTTCATTTAAAACTACTCAATAGCATAACATCGTCTAGCCAGTTTTTGCCTCCTGACATATCTCCATAAAACTTAGGTTTATGATCGATAACAATTCCAAGAATCTGTTAAAATTATTCACTTCCAATTCTTTGTTATGAATCATGAACTGCTCTGAACATAAAAACTTAACAATTTAGTCTTATAGTGTATTATGTTTAAAGACCATAAATTAGCATCAAACCACTGTTTAATCATTAATAAATCTTTAGAAATTGTTCTTGTTAATGTGCTTTTATTATTGTCTGCCCATAAGATAGTGGTGTCATCTGCAAAAATAGTAAAGAATCCTCTTATCTGGAGAGACGCCAGGTCATTTATATACAATAGAAATAAAATAGGACCGAGAAACGAACCCTGCTTACTACACAAAGTTCAGACAAACTGCCATTTGGCCAAACAAACTTTTTTCTGTCTAACAAAACAAAATTTTAACCATTCTAGAGCAACTCCCCTAAACCCATATCTAGAAAGCTTACCGAGCAGTATTCCATGGTTGACACAGTCAAAGTCTTTAGAGAAGTCGCAGAATACCGCTGCAGCAAAGTGACCTTCTTCAAGCTCAAATATAATCTCTCCAGGAATGAAAACATTACTCGACATTCATTCAATATGTTATTTTTTTTAATTAGGAAAGCTACCATTCGTACTATAACCAGTTTCTCAATAACTTTAAAGGCTTTTTAGGCTTTATTTTTATCTTTTTCATGAATGAATTTCATCATGAAAACAATTATTGAAAATACTTAAAACACTAAAGACCATAAACATACTATATTGATTTAAAATTTTCTTAAAGTAAAAAAAAGAAAAAGAGAAAATGGCTCTCATAGACATGAAGAGACAATATCTTTAAGAGTTTGAATTGATTTTTGTAGATAAAATAGATAATTTTCTGTGAGGTTTATAATTAGATTTTTTTAAAGATTTTCTAATAAGATTTTGAGATTCCCATTTTAGGTTGTTATAAATCAAAGTCTTAATTAATAAATGTAAAAATTTATCAATATGCTGTGGACATATGTTTGGTTTATTTATATTTATTTTATTTAGTAATATTTTATTAATTGACTTGCATATATTATTATTTACTTTTAGAGTATGATAAAGTTAATTAAAGGATTTTATTGTGTTTTGACATAAATTTGAAAAATTCTCTGATGGGTTTATTAGAGAAGATACATTATTTGATTTAGCAAAGCTTTTATTAATTAAAAATATTTCTATCTTAAGAAACTGAGAACATTGTTTCTACATTTTCTTACATTATTGCACCCACGATACGCACACTGATTAATTTTGCCTAAAGGAGCCATTGTCTCACAAACTGAACACATTTACATATATCTATCTATTTGTGATTATGATATCCAACAAAATTTTTAACAACTACCAAATTTCAATACGGCAAACACGAACCTGTGCAAAAACTCTCCCACACGACTCAGGGATGATTGGCCGATTACTAATGAGAAGCGACGGACGAAATTATTTTCGCGCATACTGGAGAGAATCGCCATCTATTTTTCACGCATATTTGCGGTCACGCTTTAGCCCATAAGGTTGCGTATCTTCCCAAATATTCAATCAACGGTTTAACCCTAAAAAAGCAGAGATACTACCTTTCGCAAAGAGATCATACCACACCACCTTTCACACCATTCAATGTATGTCTGGGTGCCTAGGACAGTTTGATTTTTAGGAATAGCATTGTAGTCCAAACTTTCTTAAAGCGACTACGCAGATATCAGAACCAAGAACGTCAGCCACACTACTCATCTATTGTCAAACTTCTTCTCGCATACGCAGTTTTTATCATTTGGAGGTCCTGCATGGAAAAAGTAAAGATTCAAGAGTAACTGGGCATAGTCCAATGCCTTGCATGCCTAAGCATCACAGGATATATTAAAAAACAGCCCCAATCAGAGTTCTTGAGACTCTATTGAACCTTCATATATAAGATCCTTTTATCGGCATAGAATATTACTACTTAGGTATCTAAGTAGTCAATAGATAATATTACGTAAGTAGAAAACGAAATTTGTTAAGAGTTCATTCTCAAATATATTAATAATTATATTAAATATTTAAGCTAAAATTAAAATAAAAGCACCATTTATTTAATTGCCACAAATTTATTAAACATAGGTATCCATTAATTTCTGATCACTGACAAAAGGGACACTGAAGTTCATCTTTATCACTCTGTGTTAAACCAAGACAAGCCTCATGGTAGTATTTCAGACGGAAAGTATACAGACCCATGTCGAGCTGTTCGTCAGTATCGCACAATGTACAATACCAAGATTCTTCTAAAGGTTTAGATGTTGAAGCTTCAGTGGGTAAATGCCCAGTGACTGCAATATTTTCTTTTGTAGAAAACAGGTCCCTCTTAACATTCTGTACTTTATGTGTCACTCTTTGGTTAGAAATTCTTCTTGAAACCTTTTGTGGAACAGCAGTCTTAGTCTTAACTTTCTTCTTTTCGTTTCCCACTTCTTTCTTTTGGCTACGCTTTATCTTTCTTTCTAGCTTTAGCTGTTCTTCTTTTCTTCTTTTTTTTTGATAATATTGTTGCCACTGAGATGAAGTTGCTACAGCAGGTACCCCATCCTTAACTGGTTTAGGCTTAGCACTGTTTTCCTTAGGTGAAGGCCAAAATAAAATTTTCTTGAATGGAGTCGGAATAGATTCATCTAAAGCAACATTTTGTTGCAAAGGCGAATTTTTTTTTTCTAAATTCGAGTTTTTCTCGCTTATAGAATCTGTTTTATTGCTGGGCATTGTCGTAATTTGTTAAAAGTTTTGTTTTACAGGAGAAGAAATAATATGCCAAGAGTTTTTCACATGTACGTCATGTTGAGATTCATCGAATGCATTTGCAATTATGATTGGAATATCTTCAGCAACACCTACTGGAAGAGATAAATTTGTACAGTCAGTCATTTCTGTAACATCAATTTCAGTATCTTCTTGAAGTTGATTATCCACTTGTGACTCGTCATTCATTAATTTGTCATTTTCATTGACACCTGTGACATCCATTTCATTGTAAAATTCTGCCTCTGTAGAAGAATCACCCGCGGCAAAGTCTTCTTGGAGTTCATTTTTACCTTGTGCTTCATCAACAAACTTTACTATTGCATTGGTATGTTTATTGGCTCCTTCGGTCTTCATTTTCATCCAGAGTGAAAACAGGCTAGTATGTTCTACTGGTCCTTTCCAGACTGGTCCGGAAAGCTGAAATAATCTAAGGGTCTCTGGTGGAATATATTGTTCCACGCTTCTTAAAGCTGCTTGTGATTTTGTAGGCTGTTCAGGGTTCTCTCGATGATTTTGTGCTCCGGTTTCCGTTTTGAAATATTTGGAAAATTTTATATTCTCAACATTAAATAGAACAAGCCCGCAGGTTCGAAACCCGTTTTTAATTATATCTGGGATATTGGTCATTTTTTGAAAAAGTGGATTCCAAGATAGGCGCAAATAAGTCTTTGGTAACCTTTTGGCCTTGGTTTTCCATTCTCCATCGGTGGACGCTCTTTTTCCACTCAAGTTTCAACGGTTGGAACACAGCCACGTCGAGTGGCTGCAAAATATGTGTTGCGTTGGGACAAAGAGCTATTAGGATGATATTATTTTTACTGCAAAATTCGCTAAGGGACATCGTCAGGTGAGATGTGTGTCCATCCAAGAACAATATAACGGGAAACTGGACTTTCTGAGCAACTAACCAAGGGTGAAATATATTGGCGATGTACTCAAAAAAGCTTTCACCAGTCATCCACCCATTTTCCGACTTTCCGATACCCCAGTGTTTTGGAACTTTTTCGACAACTGATTTGGGAATTCTTTTGTTGTTGTAAACGATCATTAGCGGTAAAATTTGACCAGAGGCACTACATGTCACCAAAGTCGTCAAGCATTCTTTGTCATTATTGTTTACAAATGAGTAAACTGTTCTATCCCCCTTTCGAACTAAAACTTTGTCTCCCTTCGGAGTGAGGAAGAAAACCGTTTCTCACAATTGAACACACGGCTGGGGTCATAGGTAATGTCAAGGTTTTTTGTGTCTTGTAAGTAGGCCCGTACTTGAACCACTGACGAATGCGATTTTCTGTTAGAATGTTTCTAGCAGAAGTGAGGTTTTGGAAAATTCTTGCTGCCAGTTCTGGATGCCTCTTTAGAAATAGTTCATACCATTTCCGTCCAGGCCTACCGTCTGTGAAATTATTAGGCCTATTTAGTTCTTTGAGTAATAGTTGAACACTATCTGACAAAGCGTTTTTGTTGCTGGAAATCCACAAGCTGCTATCCGGAATAACCATGCTACCAGTAAGTTTTCTTCATCACTTATAGTTCACAGTATAGTTAGTATAGTTCCTGGTCCACATTTCTTATCTAAATTCGTTCTACCTTTTACTTTGTCCTGAAAGGTCGATCTTGGTACCCGATATAACTTGCTAGCTGTTTTAAAAGGTATTCCTGCCTGAATGGCGCCAACAGCATTCTTTATAGCTTCGGTAGAATATTGAATTCGTTTCTTCTTTTCCATTGTTATTAAAGTAATTCTGATCTAAAACAAATGTATCCAATTATCGGCACATATAGTGTATGTATTATCGGCATATATATTATGCGTCAAATAAGGCTAACTCTAGTACAAATACAAATATAGAGTGCCGAAAATTGGTGTGTAATTTCTTTGTTTTATACTTCATTTAAAGATCAATCAATTCAACGTAAAATCGACCTAAATGCACGATAAGGCACATAACCAATTATCGGCACCTCTGCCGATAATTGGGTCACTAATTAATATTTACGTACCGATTATCGGCACTCATAAAATTCTCGAAAAAGCAAGAGAAAAATAGTTTTTAACAGAAAAAATATCAAAAACAATAGTTTCGAAACATATTAAACGTAATGGAATGTTTATGCGAATTTTTAATCATAAATTATAACACGATTTAGCTTACAACCAAAATTATTAGAAAGTAGCTAGAATAAAAGTTTTGACATCTTTAACCTTGCTGACCACTTATTTTAATCGACCCTGGTTACATTTTAACATAAAATGTCATAAAATAAAATCAGTAGAATATGATAAAATTTTCGAAAAATAACGGCCAGGCGTTTCGAAAATATTAACAAATAACCATCTTCAATAGGAATTATAAAACACCCTGTAACATGAAAACGATTCACTTTTTAAGATTCCTGTATATGAAGTTTTTGTCTTATTTTTAGACAAAGATGCCGCTGGTAGAATATTGAGATGTAATTTCGGGACACCCTGTATATATGAGTGGTACCTGCAAATTTGCGTTGAAAGTCTGAATATCGTAAAATCTTTTTCCGTTCGTTAGGTGTGAATTAAAACAATCAAAAATAGTCAACTAATTTATTTACATACTTTCACTACTAAATACGATCACTATCTTAATTTAACTATTTAAATCTCACACCAATATTCCGAACTTGACTGCACTGAACTGACGACTACCTCCCAGGAGTGACGCGGCTTTTTATATATTCGTCTGACCATAATTCCGGAAGATTCGCTGGTTTCTCGGTGTTTCTAATATCTTTATATTATTAGTCCGGTAGCCATTTTTAGAAGTGGATTATTATATTTATTGATAAAAGAATATATGTTTTATAAAGAATATTAAGAGAAAACAGCAAGAAAACAAATATACCTTAGATGCTAAAAATCATACAAAATAGCTGCCCACAATATTATATTTACTAAATTAAGTAGACTTTTAGTTATTGCATTATGAATTAGTATAACCGAAATGCATTTTCCCAATGAATGCATCAAGCCTAGCTAAACAACAAGCCCAATCGCCAGCCTCGAAACTAAAATCAGTAGCCAGACATCTAGACAATATAAACTAGGGTGGATTGAATATTAATCATCAAATATGCACCGTACCTGATTAGGCTACACTACGCTACCCTCGTTAATTTGGCCACCCTCCGAAAAAAGAATTAGTCCTATGGAGGCTCCCTTTCCCGAGGTCCCTTTTGTTACTCCGCATATATTAGCATTAATTCGGTCAGGCAGCATACCGCTTTAATGGGTTTTAAAGATTTTTTTTTGAGTAAATGTGGATAACGCTTTAACCACAACATGCTAAAATAAGAATCTCTTTTAATTGTTTTTGTTTAGGGTAGAATTTAATACTTGTGTGGTTACTAGATCTGATAAATAAGTTTAATAATACTTTTTTTATTTCTTATTTATTTTATTTATAATTAATGGATAAAAAATGAGAAAAAAGTAGTTAGAGAACTAATAATAATAATAATAATAATAATAATAATAATAATAATAATAATAATAATAAATGTTTTTGGATTTTTCTTCAGTTTGAACACTTGATACATTAATAAGAGTTTTCACAGTTTATAACATTTTATCCTCCATTTTATCTTAATTTGTAAATAGACGTACTTACTTGCTTTCTTGTTGGTTAAATGTAAATATTTCTGAAATAGTTGAGTTTTAAGGTAAAGTGTGTTATACGAAACTTGCTTGGAATTTCGCCTATATTTCATAAATGCAATAAAAAATATAGCATTCTATTTAAAAAAATGACCGATGACGTCAAATTTTTTTAATTTTTATCGAATTTATGCGGAACTTTAGGCGGTCACTCTATATTGATATCACCTTAGAAAAATATTGAATCATAAGCAACTATAATTATACAGTATGATTGTTAATTTATACATAGTAAACTTAAAGGCAAATTTTATTAATTTGCGTTCACAAAGTCGTAAATTATTTTTTTTGTCTTCCAATTTTAATTATTAAAGGAAAAATTAAATGAAGACTAGGGATATAACATCTTTATCTTGGCAGAAATCGATTCAAACAAAGATTAAATCTTGCTTTTGATTACTAGTTAGAGTGGGATAGGGTGATCCTTTCAGCTACGCATTTTTGCCCCTATATGCGCCATTAAGCTGGCTATAACATTTCAGTTATATCAGTGTTTTGCAGATATTCCTGCTCACAACTGATAGCAGGATTAACATCCTACTAGGAGCTTTGGCTGAGATCCATTAGATATTGGATACCTCAAAATAAAATTATTAATTAAGCTATTTTTTCATTTCAAGATTTCATACAAAACGGTTTTTAAATTTATTTATTTTCACACTAAAAGTTAACCAACATGAAAAATTTTCGAGTAAAGTTCAGCACAGTTTTACCATGACACTGCCCAAAGCCTTTAACCTTAAGGCTTCACCAGTTTAGTTAACCTACAAGCTACAGTTTAAATCAAAATAGCTAAGGTAATTTTAATAATAACAAGTTAATTAACAGAAATGAAAAGAGGCTGCCCAATAATTATTTATTAGCATTTCTATGACTTCTATGTATTACTAATATTTACATCAGAACGAAAACAGAAAACGTGAGAACATCTAAATGATTACGCACCCCAGGCAGCACCTAATATCCCTAAAATCGTATATACAAAAGCAATGTTCCTAGCAAAGTTTCATTTCTATGAAATATTCCAGTAGGATAAATTAATTAAAATAAATGAATCTTTGTTCTAATGTTAATTAAAGTATGACTTTAATTTTCGAAATTTCTTTTCTGAAAGGTATCGAATTGAATAAAGATTTAATTTTTGCATTTAATATAACGGAAAAACTTTTTTGTTTTTGTCAAAAAAAAAGTGATTGAACGTCTGAGTCTGATAATGCCATTAAGGCGAAACATGTTGCCATTAAAAACATTAACTGATACTGTAAATTTAGAGGTTTTTATTTTAACCTGAATTCAAAATTGCTATCTTAGAGAGGACTTTTTTGAAATAATTAGACCATGATATATTTTAAAAGAAAATTGGTAGCATGGGAATTAAATATCACTAAGAATAAGACTGGCAGATGCCAGTATTGAAATATTCCTATAAGTCTGCTTAATTTATTTAACATTTTTTTTTGGTAATTTTTGATTTTTGGAAAGCACAAAATTGTTTTTTTATCTTCCAGAAATCTGACGTTATTCCATTATTCTTTTAAGGTACTTTATGTAATTTTGTGTTTCTTCCAGGGATTTAAGCAAAAATATAATTTAAATACCTGGAAAATGTAAAAAATCACATTAAATTTCTTGGAGACATGCAAAAGTTACAAGAAACGCCTGGAATAAAATAAAAATAATTTAAATTCTCATCAAAAATGAGTTTAGATATTTAAAAATGTAAGCAAGTAGAAAATTAATTTTTATCCAAATACAATGTCTATTTTTTATGCCTTTTTTTATTATTTTAAAT